>NC_059332.1:53332016-53971838 GCF_018350155.1 Leopardus geoffroyi
TTAAAAATAAAGCAAACCACTAAAATCCTACCATAATATCATTTAAGAGCTAAGAGAAGGTATTACATTCATGAAACAAGAAGATGCTATATAAAACAACAACAACAACAACAACAACAACAACAACAACAACAACACATTCATTACTAAACATCTCTTGGAAATAAAGCTAAAATCCATCTGAGTTTGAAATATTAAGTTGAAAAATTCTTCATAAAGGAGAGAAATTAATCAAAGTCAAAGGAGCGGAAAACAGAAGAGAAGGACTGAACAAAAAAAAAAAAAAAAAAAAGGAAAGAACACAAAGGATTAATCCAGAATTGGTCCTAATAATCATGATTCCATAAGGAGAAATGTGGGCAGGGGAAGAAAATCATCAAAGAAATATTTCACTTCACTGATCGAAAGTGTAACCATGTCAAGGTTGAAAATATCTGCTTTGTGGACAAAGATTATCCAAGCTTCCAGAGGCAAAATACGAATCACATACACAGGGATCAGGAATCAAAATGGACACAGACTGCTCAAAAACAACACTGCAATCTAGAAGACCAAGGGACAAATACTATCAAAATCATGATGAAAAATTATTTCTACCCTAGAACTCCATACTCAACTAAATTATACATCAACTATGAAGGTAAAACAAGGATACTTTGAGACATGGAATATATAAAAAATCAGATTCCCAAAAGCATTTTTTAGGAATTTCTGACACAAGTTGCTCCACCAAAACAAGGAAAGAAGCCAGAAAGAAAATGAAAGCATGGGCTACAGGGAAAGGAAGTTCAACACAAAGGAAACAAAGATAATTCCCAGAATTATTTTGGAGGGAGGTCTCAGGATAACAGCTGTACTCCAGGCACAAGGCAAACAGTCCATCTTGGGTGTGACTGAACAGAAAGACATGTGATGGCTAGCATCACAAAGATGGCGTTCCCCATTCATACCACTCTTTGAACTTGACAAAGTCTAGGTGAGCTCAAACCAGACTTGTATCTCTCAGTAGCTTTCCTGACATATATTTATAGAGTTCCTGCTCTCTCCTCAAAGTCCCACTGCCTGGGTCCTCTGAGAATAGTCACCTTCTCCCACAGAATTTTTTTTTTTAATTTATTCCTCAGCGCTGTATGTTGACCATGGTAAGCCTAGAAACTGAGAATAAAGGAAAAGCTTGCACCTTCTCACTGTGTTTCAGTTGACCTAGCCTTGCCACACTCTATCTCCCCAAATTCCCAGGGCAATACCTCCCCAGAAAGAGCCCTTTAAAAACTGTCAAGCAGAGGCAGCTGGGTAGGTCAGTTCATTAAGCACCCAGCTCTTGATATAGGTTTAGGTCATAATCTTGTGGTTTGTGGAATAGAGCCCCACTTCAAACTCTGTTCTGAAAGGGCAGAGCCTGCTTGGGCTTCTCTCTCTCCCTATCTTTCTGCCCCTCTCCCACTCACTCCCTCTGTTTCTCTGTCTCTCAAAATAAATAAATAAACTTAAAAAAAAACTGTCAAGTAAATTAAACCACAGTTATATCCAGAACCTATGTTTAGCTCATCTGGAAACATTCACCTAAACACTTAAATATCCAGCTTTGCGCTTCCTATCACTTTTAATAGTAATTGGCTTTATATTTACTTATATGTGAAATATATCTGATAACATGTAAAATATGCAATTGGGAGAACAACATATCCAGGTACATGTATATCATAATCCATGGAGCACAGTTTCAAATCAATATCTGCCCGCTTCGATGCCTGTTAGGAAATATTCCAATAAGCTACTACATTTCTTTTTTTTTTTTTTTTTTTTTACCTTTTATCTATTCTATGCCTCAGTGTTTACACTAATTCCAAAAATCTACTTTTCTCACTTTTCCTGTGGACGTCTTTCCTTTACACATAAACCACAGAGTGATTTGATATATTTAACACTAGGGAGCATTTTCAGTAATCCCATCGGCACTGATTATAGTACGGGATGTTTAGAGTCTGCAAAATGCAAGTGTTATTCCTACAATCACACCCAAGTACACCACAAACTGCTCTTGCATAGAAACGAAAAATACATTTAAAGTTCTGTTTTATTTTCTCACCCCTTGATGTGTGATCACAGGGGCAAACAAGGCATAACCCTGAAAGCTTACAAACATCCCTGAGCAGTCTCCTCTACACTGCTCTTAACACAGAGTGACAATAAAAGCTATCTCATAGCTAAGATATGTTTCACGTATGTCCACTTATAACTAGCTTTTTCTCTTTTGAAAGAAACATACTAAAGCTGAAAATGATGATGAGAATACTGATTAAACAGGAGAGAGCTGACAGTGATAATGGAACCAGTGAAAGGAATTCATTTGAAAAAGAAGACACTGAATGCACCTGAGAGTTAGGGATTAAAAAATCATTAATACCCATTTGCTAATAAATTCAAGCAAGGGATGTCACAGAACACATAGAACAGCAACTTTAAGCAAAGTCTGTGGCATTCACTGTATTAATGATGGTGTAGAAATTAGAAGCTATAGTGTCACCTTTCTTCTTTTTTTATTAAATATTTTTAACATTTATTCATTTTTTGAGAGACAGAGCATGAGTGGGGGAGAGGCAGAGAGAGAGGGAGACACAGAATCTGAAGCAGGCTCCAGGCTCTGAGCTGTCAGCACGGAGCCCAACGCGGGGCTCAAACCCACGGACCGCGAGATCCTGACCTGAGCCGAAGTCGAATGCTTAACCGACCAAGTCACCGAGGTGCCCCATGTCACTTTTCTTCTTACTCAACAGAGGATATTCTATATTCAGTCATAAAATCCTAATGAGTTTATGAAGCTTCAATAGATTTTTGTTTGTTTTTTTAAAGTTTATTGATTTATTTTGAGAGAGACTAAGGCAGCCAGCAGGGTAGGGACAGAGAGAGGGAGAGAGAGAAAATCCCAAGCAGGCTCCACTCTGTCAGCACAGAGCCTGGGGCGGGGCTCCAACTCACAAACCACGAGCTCATGACCTGAGCCAAAACCAAGAGTCGGACACTTAACCAACTGAGCCACCCAGGTGCCCCAGCCTTGATAGACATTTAATAGTTTTATAATATTTGGAGAATCAATAATAATAATGACTATATATATATATATATATATAATAACTACCTTTTCTGAGACATTATGCTAAGTGCACATAGTCTTATTTAACACAATACATATTTTGTGAAAGAAGAGAAATTCAGCCAGCATTTGCTGAATGTTTATTACCCAGCCACCACTTGAGGTGGAGAAGACCAGGGAACAGAAGGGAGACTAGGGCGGTATGGAACAAAAAGTTATCTTCCTGCAGACAACTGGTTAATTGCTCCCTGAGGTGGTTTAATTCTAGAAAAAATAAAGATCATGGAAAGTAACATGAAATTACCGTTAATTAAATTAGAGCATTTTTTTCTATCTATGATTAATGTCTTGCTTGTTGAAATAAGAAATTGTCTGTTCTCTTAAATCCACTTTAGATTAGATTTCAAAAACAGGCACTTCGTTTCCTCTCTCCTTGAATCCTGCCCTTTATTCACTCCTAGTTATATTGTGAGAAAATTAAATAAAAGTAAATATTATTAAGGGTACCTACATTAGCTTGATAAGTAAAATGACATACTCAGGTGTTTAACAGTATTCACCTCTTGTCTCTGACATAGAGGGCTGTCTTTATTTTTTTAAGATTCTAAATTTTCTCAAAGGAAAATTTGCACTCAACTGGCCCATGTACATTTTTTTCAGATCTATACTCCATTCATAGGGATTATGGCTATAAAAATTCAATCAACTCTCATTTTGTTGAACCTTTGCATGCGGCTGATACTATACTATATGTTATGGGGAATACGACTCTCCAAAAAAAGTGCAATTCATAGTTTATATGCCCTCATTGATATATTTTAAAAAATAAAAGAACACATTGAAGTTGACAGCACAGATGCGATTTCAGAAACAGACTCTATCTGTACTCAGAATATAACAAACAAAGGGTACAAAACTCTAGAGGCAGTTAGTTTGAAAAACCTTTTGCGAATAGAAGTCCTATTTAGTATTTTGACACAACTCCATTTCCAGGGAAACATTTACATTATACTCGATGTACCACCTAAAAAATAACTGAATGAGAACAAAGACCCTGTCCCCAAATCCACACCCCTCCTCCAAATTCCCAGTAGTGAAAAGAGAAGACTATTCAAGATTTCTTCAAAACCTTACAAAATCAATTATCATGGATGGGACGAAACTCCCTAACCAAGCAAGGATCATCTTTTGTATTTAAAATGCACATGTAGGGGCGCCTGGGTGGCGCAGTCGGTTAAGCGTCCGACTTCAGCCAGGTCACGATCTCGCGGTCCGGGAGTTCGAGCCCCGCGTCGGGCTCTGGGCTGATGGCTCAGAGCCTGGAGCCTGTTTCCGATTCTGTGTCTCCCTCTCTCTCTGCCCCTCCCCCGTTCATGCTCTGTCTCTCCCTGTCCCAAAAATAAATAAACGTTGAAAAAAAATTTAAAAAAAAAAAATAAAATAAAAAAAAAATAAAATAAAATAAAATGCACATGTATAGGAAAATATTGACTTGGTTAAGCAATGCTGTTTTACCCTTTGCACAACATTCTATATTGCAAATAAATTCAACTTGCAAATCAAATTCCCTTCATATTCAGTGGCACCTATTTGGCACAAGGTAGTCAGCTTGAAATTGTGAAGAGGGGAACAGAATATACATTATAGAAATTATTTTTGTGCTTAAGACTAAACTACATTGTTCAGGGCTCAGGATTATATAGTTCTGTTTTTCCATCTCTCTGTCTGAGGCTTGGATTCTGTCCAACTTCCAGTAACCCATTTTTCCTTTCTAGAATGCCAACTGTAGCCTTCATTGTGTTCAAGAGGAAAGGCAACAGATAGAGCAGATTTGCAACACTTGAAAAACACTTCAGTGGCAAGGGACTAAGAAAGGAATTTTCTGTCAGAAACTATTTGGGGGAAAGTGTTACAAACAGTTTTCAATTTAAATTTAAAACCAAAGTGAGAGATGAATTTAAAGTTAAAGAGCACTTGTTTAGAACAAAAGAATAGTCATGTAATCGATACCATTGTTGGTATGTTTTCAATATGTGTTTCAATGTAACACAGTTAAATACTTAATTTGTTCTTTCTTTCTTAAATATTGAGTAGAATCATAAGACCATTTCATTATCTATTAAGTTGTAGGACACATAGCTCAAATTCAAAACAAAAAACAATACGTGTGTGAACTTGTTCAAAATTCTAAAAACACTCATAAAAATAGCAGAGGGGGAGCACCTGGGTGGTTCAGTCGGTTGGGAGTTCAACTTTGGCTGAGGTCATGACTTCATGGTTCTTGAGTTTGAGCTCCCGTCGGGCTCTGTACTGACAGCTCAGAGCCTGGAGCCTGCTTTGGGTTCTGTGTCTCCCTCTCTGTCTGCCTCTCCCCTGCTCGTGCTCTGTCTCTCCCAAAAATAAATAAACGTTAAAGAAATATTTTAGGGGCGTCTGGGTGGCTCAGTCCGTTGAACGTCCCACTTAGGCTCAGGTCATGATCTCCCGGTCTGTGAATTCGCATTCCCGGCGTCCTCGGGTTGGGCTCTGTGCTGACAGCTCAGAGCCCGGAGCCTGCTTCTGATTCTGCGTCTCCTTCACTCTCTGTCCCTCCCCAACTTGTGCTCTGTCTCTCTCTGTCTCTCAAAAATAAATAAATGTACAATAAATAAATAAATAAATAAATAAATATTTTAAAAAATAGCAGAGGAAAAGCAATTACTAAATAAGTAAAGTTGGTGTTTATTGAGCTTTTAAAGTTTTCCATACAATGAATTAAGAGCTATAAATGAATTTTTAAATTCAATACTATATAAAGTCCATTACTAAAATTCAAAATCATCTTGAAAGTGATTGCTACTGAATTTTTGCAACACAATTATTAGCGTTAATGAGTAAACATTAACGAAATCCTGGTGCATGTACACATATAGAATTATTTTGCAAAGAATCGAGAGCCTGTTTCAAAAACAAAAGCAAAAACCTTCCCCCATCACTCTAAAGGACTTAGATCAACACAAGAGTTTCATTGTCCAGCGTAAAATCTAACTTGCTAACTCTTGGTGAACCTAGTTATGTGATGAATCAGTAGTAAGAAGGAGATTTTTTTGGCTACTGACTTTGCAGATCTGTTCCCAGTTGCTGAGCTCTAGGTTGTAGGGACCTTAAATCCCCTCCACACACATACATCTGAGTAGGTATCACCGGGAGACTTCCCAGATTGTCTAGTTTGTCCTCTCATCCCCAGATTGGTGCACAACAAACAGTTCAGAGGGTGCTTACAATTCTGGACTCACCTGGCTGTACTTTTATAATTTCTTGGTCCAGTGTGAAACATCAGTGTTAGGAAGTTCATAGATCTATCTTTAATACCTACTCACACAACAGTTTAAAAACATTTCTTATATTGAACTTGGGGGATATAAAAATTCAAATCAGAAGAACTATTGTGGAAGACTAAAACTAATTAATTATGAACAAAGTTCTTCACATTTCTAAGGTGTAATTCTGTCCAATGTGCTTTTTTAGGCATTGAAAGTATGGGAAGAACTCCTGAAAATTATATGTGTTAAAAGAATCCTTTGCTAACTTACAAAATATAACTAATTTAGATAGATGATGTATGGATAGATAGATATTTAATTTGAGCAAAATCATTCTAGTCTTTTTAAGTTGTCTCATTAAATGTTACTTTAAAAACTTCTGTGGATGTTCTCCAGATCTGGACCATCTCCAAGTTATTTCTGTCTTAAAAAAATATATTTTCTGTCCTATTATTTTCCTGGTGGAACATCTACAAAAATCACATATTTTCTGTTACACCTCTGTCAAACTTTATGAGTTATGAGTGCACACATATTCCTCATCCCTTTTCCTTCTAATTGCTTTTGGAATTTCACACAACTCAAAATAAGCTTTAACAAATAGGTATATAGAAACCACAGGAAGGGCAACTATTAGAGTCCTATTATACTGAAAAACAAAATGCACCAGTAGATGAAGGGTTAGGAAATTGTTCTCTAAAAGTAGATCTTATTAATATCATGGTATTTATGGGAATGAAACTTGAGTAAGTTTCCCAATATAATCTGTTCACTAGAGATACTTTAACAATTATTACTCCGTTTGATTTTTAACCTTATTTTCTAAGTCAGACTGTTTTAAATATTTTCTAAAATAATATGGAAAATATTAAACTGTTGAGAGAACTATATCTGTTTTCATACTTGATCACTGATACACATTCAATTTTCTGTCTACTCTAACTCCTAGATGACTTTTAGGACACACTGAGTATCACACACTGTGTAAGGGGTTCCTTCATTTTTTTTAATTTCTTGTGGCAGTTTTCTAAGTATCTTTATAACACTTCATATTCATCTGAAATGTTGGCAGGGGCCAAGAAAAGGAGACAAAACTAAGAATGATATTGAGTAAAGTGTGCTAGTATTTCAGCAAAGTCAAAATCCAGTAAAATGACAACCTACTAGAGGCTAGTATAGGCCATCCACACCCCAAAAATGCTACCCCCCTTCCTTCTCCTCCCTCCCTCCCTCTCTTCCATTCTCTCTCTCCCACTCACTCTCTTTCTCTCTCTCTCTCACACACACACACACACAAATACCCACACGATGCATAAAGTATACTCTGGCATACTTTGCCTATAATAAAGGATTTTGTAATTAGAAGGTTGTTTTCACATTGATGTAAAAAAAATGTAGAGTTAATTGCCTAAATTCATATATTTAAGGTTTTTTTTTAATGGAAGTTTTTCTTAAATGAGATAAAGTTGATATACAGTGAGATGCACAGCTTAGGTCCACAGTTGTGCTATCTGATGAATTTGGATAAGTGAATACACTCATATAGCCAACATTCCAATCAAGGTAGAAGTTACACACTTCAGACAGTTCCCCCATGTCCCTTTCCAGTCAATCTCAACCATTATAGATAACTATTTTTATTTTTATCATAAAATCTTAGTTTTGCTTATTCTTGAATTTCTGGCTTCTTTTAATTAACAAGTTGTTTTGGAGATCCATTTGTGCCTTGTACCTATTCATGTTTTGTTTCTGTTCATTCTCTAAGTATGCTAACTATTATTTAATTTTGTGAATATATCATAACATGCCTAAAATAGATAAATCTATTTATTGACAGATATTGGGCCATTTCAAATTCAAAGATATTATGAATTAAATTCATATATATATATATATTCTAGTAAAAGTCTTTTTGTGTACTTAGATTTTTTTTAATGTCTCTTGAATAAATACCTAGAAGCACAGTTGCTGGGCCTTACATGCATTTTTAATTTTCTGAAAAACTGCCAGAAAGTATTCCAAACTGGTGGTACCATTTTTCACTCCCATTAGCAATTCATGAGCATTCTAGTTGCTCTACATCTTTACCCAACATCCGGTGCAATCTTTTAAAATTTTGCTGCTTTAGTCAATGATTTTTATGACTTACATTTCCTTAATAGCAAATGATATTAAATACTCTTGCATATTTTTTGCCACTTATATACATTTTCACCAATGTTTCTTATATATTTATAAACATGTTCATGTTTTTTGCCATTCATTCTTTGTGAAGTGCCTTTTCAGTTTTCTTGTAAGTATAGTATTGTATTATTTAGTTTATTGTTAATTGTTTGAATGAATATAATATTCATTTTAGATGCAAGCCCTTGGCTGGATGTGTATATTGATAACGTTTTCTCTGGGGGTATGACTTTACTTTTCATCTTATTAATGGCGAATTATGAACAGAAGTTTTTCATTTTGATGAAGATCAATTTATCTATTTATCTAGACACGAAGATAAAAGGAAGGAGAGAGTGTTAAAAGTTACTAAGTTCTTTCAGGGTCATGAAGATATTGTCCTATTTTTGTGTAAAAGCATTATAATTTTTTCATTTAATTATATGATCCATCTCATTAGTATGTGTATAGTGTGAGGTAGGGGTTGAGGTTAATGTTTTCAGTACATTTATCCAGTTGTTTCAGTAACATTTCTTGAGAAGACTTTCTTTTTCCATTGAATTTCCTTTCTTCCTTAGCACTTTTGTCAAAAATGCTTTGAATGTAATTCTGTGGATTTATTTCCACACTCTCTACACTGTTCCATTGCTCTATTTACCTGTTCTTACTCTAATGCCACATTGTCTTGATCATTGTAACATTATACTAAGTCCTGAAATTAGATAGTACAAGACTTCCATCTTTGCTCTTCTTTTTTCCAAGATTATTTTGATGATTTCAGGTATTTTTCATTTCTATACAATTTTAAAGTCAGTTTGTCAATTTAGATTTTTTTTTAAGATTTTTGGTGTTTCAACTGTCATACCATTAAATGTATAAATCAAGTTTGGGAAAATTATCATCTTAACAGTTTTGAGCTGTCCAATTTGTAAATTCAATGTATCCCTACATTTGTTTAAATCTCTTTATTGCTGCTATGTTTTATCAAGGTCATATATGTTTTATAAAATTTATTTTAATGGCATAATAAATAGTGTTTTAAAATTTTATTTCCCAATCCTTTGATGACAGGATATAAAATTACACTTATTATTTTATATTCACCTCGTATGCTGTGACTTCGCAAAATCCACTAATTTTTCTTAGCGTTGTGCAGATTTTTTAAAGGATATTGTACATGTATGTGCTGTCTGCAGATAAAGAGTGTTTTACTTCTCCTTTTTAAATCTTTGTACCTCTTATTTCTCCTGACTTATTTTACTGGATAAGAACTACAATACAATGTTGAATAGACATAATAAACCTAGATATTCTTACCGTATTCTTTTTTTTTCAAGATTTTATTTTTTTTTAATTAAAAAAAAATTATCTTTATTTTTGAGACAGAAAGAGACAAAGCATGAGCAGGGGAGAGGCAGAGAGAGAGGGAGACACAGAATCTGAAGCAGGCTCCAGGCTCTGAGCAGTCAGAACAGAGCCTGACATGGGGCTCGAACTCATCAACTGCGAGATCACGACCTGAGCTGAAGTCGACTGAGCCACCCAGGCACCCCAAGATTTTATTTTTAAGTAACTGCTACACCCAATGTGGGGCTCAAACACACAATTTAAAGATTAAGAGTCATGCACTTTACCAACTGAGCCAACCAGTTATTCTTTATCTTAGAGTGAAATTTCTACTTCTGGTATAATAGTAACTGCAGATTTTACATCAATGTCCTTTGCAATACTGATAACATTTGCCTGACCTTGAAGATTTTCTTCTAGAATTTATGAGACTGCAGACCGCCTTGCTTTGAAATATCCCCACTTTCATTCATTTGAACACATCATTATTTTAGCCATGATTATGAATAATATATTTTATAGAGTTTTAAAAGACAATTACATTTCTCATGAATCCTTTTAATGTTGTCAGCCTTCATAATTATAAAATTCTGATGTTTTTAGAGTATATCTGTTTTAGTTCATCTTTAGTTCTAGGGTATGAGCCCTATCCATGGTATCCTTACTCCTGAGGTCTGACTTCTCTGGGGTTCTAGCCATAAGTCCAAGACAGCAATTTCTGTACATTCTGGGTGGGCTTATATTGTATGGGTTGGTCTCCTGCGTGTCCCATGACTTGGCCACTGGCTTGACAGTCATCCCTGTAGCCACTGCTGTCTGTTAGAGAGCCTCAATCTGCACATGCAGAGCCCAACCCTTGACTAAGTTCATGAGGGCAGTCCAGTGCCTCCACATAGCTTCCTCATCTGTAGTACCTTTCCCTGAAAATGTCAACTGCCTCAGGAGCCCAGATTCTAAACAACTACCTCCTCAGCTCAGTGGCTGCTGCTCTCCACTTAGGTTCTATTTTCTTGTATACGGCCCTTAAAAATGCCTCCACACAGAAAACTTGAGCGAATATGCATCTCATCTCTTCAGTACTTATTCCACTAAAGATTATAAGTCTCCACTGCCTGCTATTCAATGCCTAGAAAAATTGCCTCATATATTTTTCCCCAGATTTATAGGTTATTTTGCTTTGTTTTATTCTATTTTTTAATATTCACATTCAAGTCTAGGACCATTAGTCTGTCATAGTCAGAAGAAAAAATATTATTTACGCATTTTTTGTTCAGCCACAAGAATATATATCATCTATTTTTTGCTAGGAGACTGAAGAGAAACTAACTGCTTGCTTGCACCAGAGATAGTCTCCTAAGAATAGACATCTTTAAATCTGTTTTCTGACTATTGATACTGATCCTTATGAAACATTTAAAACCTAAAATAAAATAAAATAAAAATAAAGTAACACTTGTCCAAATTTTCTCTGTTCATAGGCTTATCAAATAAAAACATGTAATTTGCATGGCCACATTCTACCATGCAAACACACTTTATTTTCTAAGTATACTCACTTGGGATAGATTATTTTTAACCTTACTGATAAATGATGAGCTTTTAAAGCAGACTGACTGTTTCATTAGATTGTTTGAGTCAGGTATAAAATTTAAAAACAGTTTCCTTTAAGTATTTAAGTATTTTATATGCTATACAAATCAATACATTTCTGAAGTCAAGAAATAAAACCAACGGGGCACCTGGGTGGCCAAGTCCATTAGGTGTCAGACTTCTGCTCAGGTCATGATCTCATGGTTCGTGAGTTCGAGCCCAGTGTTGGGCTATGTGCTGACAGCTCAGAGCCTAGAGCCTGCTTCAGATTCTCTCTCTCTCTCTCTCTCTCTCTCTCTCTCTCTGTCTCTCTCACTCTCTGCCACTCCCCCACTAGCATGTGCGTGCTTTATCTCTCTTAAAAATAAATAAACATTGGGGTGTCTGGGTGGCTCAGTCGGTTAAGCATCCGACTTCAGCTCGGGTTGTGATCTCACCGTCTGTGAGTTCGAGCCCCGCATCAGGCTCTGTGCTGAGAGCTCAGAGCCTGAAGCCTGTTTCAGATTCTGTGTCTCCCTCTCTCTGGCCCTTCCCTGCTCATGCCCTGTCTCTCTCTATCTCTCAAAAATGAATAAACATTAAAAAAAATTAAATAAATAAATAAACAAACAAACAAACATTTAAAAAACATTAGGGGGCATCTGGGTGGCTCAGCCGGTTAGGTGTCTGACTTTGCCTCAGGTCATGATCTCTGGAGTCGTGGGTGCCAGCCCCACGTCGGACTCTGTGCTGACAGCTCAGAGCCTGGAGCCTGCTTCAGATTCAGTCTCCCTCTCTCTGCCCCTCCCCCATTCATCTCTGTTTGTCTCTCTCTCAAAAATAAACATTAAATTTTTTTTTAATTAAGAAAAAAGAAATATAGCCAACTAAAACTTAAGTGACATCTCTATTTTAATATTTGGAGCAAAAACTTCAAAAACTTGCATAACCATTTTGCATAAGCAAAAACTGTCTTAACCATTTGATAATGTTCAATGTAATGCTTTTTTTTTTTTCAAATTCAGTTACATTTTTTTGTGTGTCCGATACCCTAACAAAAAGGTCCTTGGATTTCACATTGAATATGCTGTCTTTATCTCTTTGGCTCTTCTGCAAGCACAATCATTTACAAATAGTGAAGGCTAAATAAACTGTGTGTATGTTAGATATAAGAATCTGTAATAAGTCAAGCTACTACCTAAAGGTAATATGAGCATACTATTGTTTTTCAGGCTTTATTATTTCAACATTAATAACTGAAAAACTAAAATAAATAATAGACTAGTTTCTACTTCGGTGGAACTTTTTTCTTGTAATAACAACAAAAATTAGGTACTAGTTTTGAAGTGAAGCTTTATATAATGATTTCATTTAATAAAATGGACGAGCTATTACTCACACTGTATAGCAGTCTGATATTCAGAAAGAAAAAAAAGTGACTAATCTGGAACAGCAGAAATGATTTATCTGGCATACTATCGCATCGAATGCAGTACCTGGCACTTGGTATTCACTTAATAAATGGATGTTGAATGAATTAACCAGGCTTTCCAGTACTGCCTGAGCCAAGATTCTAATGCAGGTTTGCTTGACTCCAGAATTGGTACTCTTAATATCCTGCCCTGAATAATATCCTTCACATCCTGCAAAGAAACTTGAATTCTCTGAATAATATTAAAGTTCAGATTATGGCACTTTTGTTTAACTACAAAGGAATCGTCCTTAAATTTTAAATAAGTATCAGTTCCCAGATTTCTCATGAAGTCAAACTTGACCATAAATAGCTCCCTTCACATCTCTACCAACACATACACAGAGAGAAAGGGACTGAGGGAGAAACCTACATATCAATCAGTTTTGATGCTACAGGATGAGTTGCTTTTATTTTAATGAAGTTTCCACCCACCCTTTGGATAAAGCATCATATTATTTATCTGAACACGGCAGGAGCCCAAGAGTTGATTGTTCTGTTCTCTCTGTTAAGCCATTTCCCCCAGAAAGATTTTGTAGTCAGAAGAGGAAAAGCAGGCAGAATTTGGAGATGATCCACTGATAATTTATCAATTCTTTTAACTATGCTGCTGTCATCATGCCTCATTAATCAAATTTTGATTTGGATAATTGAATAAAAACATTGTCGGGTTCTCTTTCCTGTAATATCAATCTGAAGACAGCAAGGCCTTTTTTCAATTAAAAATAAAATCTATCAGCAGAGGGAAGATGTAATATCGTGAAGTTATACCATTTTATAGCTATAACAGATTATGCATATTTGTGACCTCATTTTTAGTGTTGTGTATTTAAACCAGAAGTAATTTCCTTTTTATAACTGATTTTTTCCTTGAAAGTTATTTTATGAGATCTACACATTAACAGGTAACATTATTTTTCCCAAACTTCAGACTCCAAACTAGCTCACGGCAGATTGCTATAATTCAATGTGTATTCGATAAGTAGAATAGCAATGCTATTATTAACAATTTTACAAACTACATACTCTACTGAAACTTTATCTTCATGCCCTTGAAGTTCTAGTCAATGTACAGTTTAACTCTTGCTATAAGTAATTCTGAAATTCTACAGAAAAACACAATTTCATACCACATGAAATATACAAGACATAACACTTAGTAAGATAAAAGTAATAGTGCTGCTTAACACCTACCAAAATATTTTCTAAAATATTTAGATGTTTAGCTAAAAGTGTATACTTTGAAATGTTGATTTTGACATGTTAAATTCATTTTAAGTGCATTTCAAACACAAAAAAATGACACCTTATGTATATCATATAGCTTCAGTTTAATTCACCATGTACATGACTGTCAGTTGTATTTATTATTTCCTATCCACACGAAAAACCATAAACAAACGCTATTCTTCAAGTTATTTAAAACATACTAAAGTTTGAAATCCCCTAGAGGACATTCACCAAATTTTATGGCTAATATCTTTACACTACACATGCACATAATAGGAAACAGAGCTGTCATATTTACTTCAATGGATATTTATAATGAGATTTATATTTTTGCCAAGAAACTTGAGTTTCACAACAAATCAGATATGCTAAGACAATAAAAAATTAACATGGAAATTTATGAATTATTCCAAGTTATGATTTTACCATACAAATTACTTGACATCTGCAAGTAACTAAATCACTCTATAGAAAATTCACCTAACAGATAAAATGGGTCTGTAGAGCAACTCTTGAAACAAAACTAAGGTCTGGAAGCTTTGATATAATGATATAATCAGAAGGTGGCAAGATTTCCATGGAATGTGTGAATATGCAACACTTCATCTACTATAAATACGAGTGTCTCCTACTGGCTTTAAGATGTTTTTTTTTTTTTTTATTTACTAGGCAGATCTATTGGTAATAATAACAGTGTACTTTAAAATTCCTTAAATAGCCAATATATTTACCTGGATTAAAATATGAGGTTGAACGATCACAAACCACAGCAAGAATACTTTCAGAGAAACACAGGGAAGCAAGAACTGATTTTCTCTTATTCAGAGAAAGAAGCATGGTGCTTCTGTCCCTCCCTGACTTGGGAGATAAGTTATGAACCCTTTGTGCTCAGTTTATCAAATTTTCCCATGTCAGTCTTCTTGGAAAACATATATTGTACCACTAGGCAGCTATTTTAATTCCTCATGCCCATACTTTTATGGAACAAAGTATTCGGGAAGAAAGACACCTAATATAATTCTGTCTCTTCCCCAAGCCCACCCCTCACCCCCAGCGTTCTAGGGTACTGAAAATCTCAGAGCAAGCAATCCTGTCCCTAGACAGAGTTTGAGAAATTTACAGAGCTTAGACATTTCGCAGAAAGAGCGACCCCAGAGTTTCCCATAGGGAAGAATTTTCTCAGGCCCCACATTGCCTTTGAATGGCCACCAAACTAAACCTCCATAAATATAAACTGGTCATTCTTTAGAGCATAATAATACTAAAAGTTTTCATAAGAATTTACACGAAAATACCAGTAATTCAACAAAAATTCAATGTAGAGAGGGAAGCTTATGTGGAATAAAGGTGCTGACCTGAAATCATCCATGTATTTACCTGATACTCTATACTGTAGCCAATGTATGATTTAAATGTGATATATCCCTAGTATATAAAATGGGAAAGGCAATACCAGTAGTGACTGGATAAGTTTAATTTTGTTAATATTTGACAGAATTTGGCTAAAGACACATGGTAATTGTTTGTGATGGTCCTCATTGTATTATTAGAGAAAAATTAGTAAAGAAGGCAACCTGAAAGGCTCATTGTGGTAGCATAATCATACTCCTACTTAATACTTATCTTAACACAAAGCTACATGTTCATATTCCTCCTGAATGCTCTCTAATTTCAGTGTGTTCCTTAAAAACATTTCTTCTGACATTACTTAAATATCTTAAATTTCAGTATTTTCATTTCTAGTAGGTTTAGGCTTTGATTTTATGGTCTACTGAAGTAAGACCCAAGTCGTTATATATTTAAATATACAATAGTTAAGAATAAATTCTTTTTCTTCTATCCCTCCTTTATATTACATGTAAGCATTAGCTGATATTATTATAATCATGCATAGGTAGATTATATATTTTGGTAATTGTCACTTCAGGAAAGTAAATATTTGAAGTCAAAAGATAGTTTGAAGACGAATTGCCTTCCCAAAGCAAGGAGAGGAAAAGTAACCACCAGGGGCTAACTATGGACTGGATCTGTCCCAAGCTTTGCATACCTACAGTTCCAATTTCTCATACAGTGGGAATTGCAGTTCCTATTTTATAGATGTGGAATAGGAGGTCCCAAGAGATTTACCTGTCCAAGTTTGCACAACAAGAAAGTCCAGGAACCGGGATTCAGTCAATGCATCCTAAAATGCACCCAAGTCCCCATACTCATCTTGACCAGGCCCAGGATCAACGTGCCTGACTGCCCAGGCAAACCCAATACTTCATTTCATGCAAAATATTTTGTAATGCATTGTTTCCTGTCTTGAAATAAAACTCTTAGATGATATATCCTGCCTACCTTCAGAGCCTCCGAAACATCAACATGAAGTCAATATTATAAAGTAAGTTATCTGTACAGGAAAAAGAGTCAGGAGTTGATATCACCAGGAACACAATAGCCTCGAATGCAGGGCACTGCCATCAGCCACAGTATTTATCAAAATGGAAGATGGAGCTTCTTAAAATCCCAGGCAGAAATAACTAAGTACAACCATCCTTTGATATAAAAAAGGACAAACATTGAGGCTCCTGGGTGACTCACTTGGTTGGGCATCTGACTCTTGATTCCAGCTCAGGTCATGATCTCACGTTTTGTGGGATGGAGCCCCATGTTGGGGGGATATTCTCTCTCTCTCTCTCCCTCTCTCTCTCTCTCTCTATCCCTCCCTCTCTCTCTCAAACCAAATAAACTTAAAAAAAGAAAAATATTAATGGAGAAAACAATCTATGTGTTTTCTATTTTTCTGTTGAGTGGGTTTAGAATCTAGATTTTGTTTTTTCGCCTGCAAGCCATGTCCAGTAGAGGATTAGAAATTTGTGTAAGAAGCAGAAAATTCTTCACTGCACCAAATGTTTATGGAGTGTCTCACACTCCACTTACAAAATATCAGCAATATGTCTTAATATCGTGAAAGTAAAGGCTGAGCTCCAAAATCTGAAACGGACTCGTAGGGCAAATCACATCACTCCTACAGTTTTCATATTCCCAGTGAAGAGTGCTTTTAATTATACTCCAGTTAAGGTTTTTTAATAAGGATAAATGATTCTAACATATCCAGTTTGACTCTTAAGCCATCATTTCTAAGACAACTTTCTAAAGACTCCTATTTTCTTTCTTAGTCAAAACTGCTAGCATAGCCTAAGTTACACTGACACATCCCTGTGTAAGGCAAAAGTTTCTGCTTTCAACCGAATGCTTCTTTGTGTATATTTCTATAACATTGCTTGTAAAACGTTCTGTTTGTTGTTCTGTTTCCCGGAAGACCACCCTAATGTATGAATAAATATCCTGCAAAAATTCAGCTGACTCCTGGTTTCTGGTTGACCAACTGCTGTCACTTTGGTATAATCATTCAAAGGCCAAAAGAATGTGAATTTGTAAACAGAGAAAGCCCTGCATCCCAGTCACCCCATTTTATCCTCTGTCTTTGTCATTTAGAAATAACACACCAACTTTAGCTGATTGGCACACTACTCATACTTCAATATAGTCATATGTGTATTTAATAGATACACACATGCATTTACACACATATTCATAACCGTAGCTACCAGATGATGGATGGCATCACAATGAGAAGACAGTCCTTGTTTATCCCATTTCCTGCTATAACCCCAGGGTTGCAAACAGTGCCTGGTATGTAGCTGGAGCTTAATAAATATTTTGCTGATGACTGAGGAGCTGGGACCTTATGCTGTGGTCTGTGGGTGACCACAGAAAGCCTGTTGCAGGGGGATAATATCATTTCCTAGCTTTCAACTTCATTTTCTATAAGACCTCTAGTGTCTGTCAGCCCTAAAATGTTATGATTCTGAATATGAGCCACACATCGAGCGGGACAAAAGACGCTGCAGGGGTCATTTTTCTCTTCTCTTTGGTTAGGAAAGAAAGCAGAGATAAACCTGTTCTCAAAGTTCATCTAGTCTGCACACGATCCCCTCTAGATCTTCACTAAGAAATTAAGCAGATGCTACTTGAGTGCCTTTCATCACAGGGAAGGAACACTACCTTGAGAGTCTACTTAATCTCTGCAAAATTGGGACTGTTACAAAATACTCCCTCATCTTGAGCTCAAGTGTGATTACCAGTAATTCAGGGCTATTCTATATTATGTCTAGCCACACTTCTATGCAAGCTCAATTCAAATATATGATAATAATTATTAGCCACACTGCATTTTTCCCTTCTCTAGGCTAAATGGTCATCATTTGTTCCTTCAATAAATATTTACTGTGAGCCTACTACGTGCCAGACACAGTTTTGGGGATTGGGTGTACAGCAATGAACAAACTTGACAAATTCCTGTCCTTAAGGAGTTCATAGTCTAGTGATGAAAACTGTGATAACAATGACTAAGAAGTGATGGATGGATAAACAACATCAGATGGTATAAGTACCACATTATGGATGCATACATGCCTACATTCACATCAGCAGAAGAGGAAAGAATAATATGGATACTATCTTGGATAAGTTGATTGAAGAAGGACTCTCTGAGGAAGTGGAAATTTAGAAAAGTGAGAGTAAGTCACATACATACATACATACATAGGAGAAGAACATTTAGGCAGTGTGGGTGACAGGTGCAAAGGCCCTGAGGCAGGATGTTGGCAGGCGTTGGCTTGTTTGATGACAAGCAAATGAGCCAACCAGAGTCAACTGAACTGCAGGAAGAGTTAGAAAAAACTGTAGGAGAGCTAGCCAGAAACTGAATTACTTGGAAACTTGTAAGGCAGAATAAGGAGTTCAGATATAATTCTGTGTGATGGAAAGCTTGTAGATTTCCTTCCAAGTGTTCCTGAACTAATTAAATGGTTTAGAACACCCTCACAACCTATATTCAACTCACATGAACCTACTGAATTTTCTCTGCATGTCTTTTAAATCATAGGGGCTAGTAATAATGAAAACAATCCCACATTTATCTGACCAATGATAAGAATAGGACTATCTCTACCTTACTTTTGATCATCTATTAATAAAGTCTAAATTTGCATTGCATTCTGGTGGGCCTATCAGATTGATTCCTCCTGAATTTAGGGTCAAAGAACATTTTGGAGCCTTTCACAGTATACATGGCCATTGTCAAAATCTGCTCGTGCTGTTTTTCTTCTGTTTTTTAATCTAGAGCAAAACTTCAAGTTTGTCTCTAATATATCACCTATTTTGGATGACTTGGACTCTAGTCCCAGCTGCCTTTTACTAGTGGTACAACTTTGACTAAACTTTTTGTATATTTTATTTAATTAAACTGTAAAATGGAGACTATAATAGTATTTATTGTAAATATTTTTGTTGAAGATTACACGAGATAATAGATATAAATTGCTTAGAATGGGCTTAGTGAATAGCAAGCCATATATAAAAGTTAACTATTTTTACTTTACATGAAAAAATATATATACATATATATTTATATATACACACACATATACACGTGTATATACATTCATACATACATATATCCACTTATAGATTATATATGCATTATTGACTTTATATAAACATATCCAACATTCTTCCTCATAACTCCCTAAGCAGGAGTGCTGGATCCCAAGTATACATGCAAACTCCTATATCCTCACACTACTCAAGCCGTTACTCCATCCCACAGATATCTGCAGTCCCAAATTCTATCCAATGTCAACCTTATCCAATATGAGCCTTATTCTGTGCACATGTTTTCTACCACCCCTTCTCCGTCTGCTCTCAGTGATCATTCTCTTTTCCAACAAAAGCTCTCTTGCAAAAATGTTTATTTTTTGACAGCAGCACTGCTATAAAAACTATTTGTTATCATAAATTCATCCATTAAATATTTATTCAGCATCTACTAAATGTATATCTGGAAGCTGTCTGATATGGTGGTTAACAGAATAAGTTCCACCTTCATCTTCTTAACTTACTAGTGGTGTGACTTTGCCCATTTATTTAGCCTCTCCAAGCCCCAACTTCCTCATCTGCAAATGGGACATGATAAACAGGACTCACCTCACAGGGTGTAGAGTGGTTGAAATGATAAAATGAATGTTCAGCATCCAGCATTTGGTGGATGCAAAGCAGGTATATAGTAATAGGTGGTCATTTCCAAAGTTATTGTTTTAATCTAACAGATTATAAACTCCTTAAGGAGGTTTTGTGTCCCATAGTTCTATATATATCATAGAGTGCGTAGTGACATGCACTGTCAGTGTTGTGGTTTGCTGCATCTTTGACTGTTTTAATAGAATAAGGACAAGGAAAGCTGTTCATAATTTTCTTAATTTTCCTTTCCCCATTCCAAGCACAAGATACGTCTTTGTGCTATCTTTTCTTTTGGGGGCTGATTAAGTTCTATGATAGAAAGCAGAGGTGGCCTGTAGGCAACCTCCCTTCCTGGCTTTTTTTATGCCTATAACTTAATGTCATTGAGGGGATTATGCTGAGTATTTCAGAGATGGAGAGAGAGGCTAACCCTTTTGAGGGAAAAGAGGTGGGGGCAGCAAGGCAGAACAGAAAGATTTCCCAAGACCATGGAGGGGGTCCAAAGCCAGTTCTTTCTTGGAAGTAAGGGGTGGTAATACTTCTGGAAGGGGTATGGAAAGCAGTTTCCAACCCGAAGGAATATTATTGGAACATTTCTCAAGAGGGGTATGGGTAGCAGAGTCACCAAACTTTAAAGGAATCTGTGGGCTTTGAAAATAGAGAGTACTTCTTATTTTTCTTAACAAATCTTCATATCATGATTTAAAACACGTGCGTGTATAATTTTGAGAAAAAGTAAAAAACAACTTAAAAGGATCAACTATTACAAAAACTACTTATTAATTTTAAACACTAGTCATGGCTGTAGTGTTCTTTATCTGACAAATGTCATAAGCATCTGATAAGAATTCTACCTGTTTCCTCTGGTAAATCTCAGGAAATAGGCCTTAAAAAGTATGAAAACTCTTTTTTTTTTTTAAGTTTGGGCTATATCAGATTTTCAGAAGTATATTTCATTGCAAAAATATTTTGAGTTCATGAACCAATAAAAGAGTTGATGATTCTATTAATTTTCCAGTAAATTCAGAAAAAAAAAGGCCTTCACTCAGACTTTCATACCTCCCATTGCCAAAAGAAAAAATTAAGGATAATTTTTATTTTGCCATGCATTTCTTAATAAGAAAATTTGGAAAATTGTTCTGTTTGTATATCTATCTACCCTCACTATATTTAAATTGATCCAATTCAGGAAGCATGTTATATACAAATCTTGTTTTGTACATAATAGTTGCTCAATAAAAAAAGTGGAAGGCATGCAGAAAATTCTGGAATTTATATGAAATATAGAAAGTAAAGAAATTTTGATGTAGGTATTTTAATGACATATGTCTAATGATAAAAATACATATTCATTATATATGATTTTGAAAAATAGCAGCACATATAAAGAAAAAAATTAGTAAATCACTATAAATTTAACTCCCAGAGATTAAGCTCTCTTGGGAGGAGGTTGTTTCCTTTCTTCTCAGGAATTCTGTGATAGATTTTCAAAACATATGCATAAGTAGTTGCATATTCCTTAACAGTGTTTTGATCCATATCTCTATTAAACTCCCTGCTTTTATTTATTAGAGTCCTGTGCTTATGCTAATTTATGTAAGCTCACTATACATTTAATTTGTAATATTTATATTTTGTGTTTGTCACAAATTTTTTATCCAACTGATATTGATTTTCAAATTCTATTCTCCTTTTCTTATGTGGGAAAAATGCTCTTTTGTGATATAGTGAAAACCAGCTATCTTTTTTCCAAGATTTTTTCCATTTCCATTAACAGTAGAACTTTTTCCCCTAATGAATCCTTCAAAATAAATGTTCACCTGCACTGCATGATGACTATAGTTAACAATACTATACTGTATATTTAAAAGTTGCTATAAGTATAGATCATAAAAATTCTCATCACACACGAAAAAATGTGTAACTACATGTGGTGACAGAGGTTAACTAAATGTGTTACGGTAATCATTTCACAATGTATACATATATGAAAATCATGCTGTGCAACTAAAACTAATACAATGTCATCTGTCAAAATATATCTTAAGTAACTAATAAACATTGACTCTTTTTACTTCTAAATAGGCATTTATTATATATTAAATTTTTATGCATGGTAGTGTTTCTTTTTTAATGTTTATTTATTTATTGTCATATGTAAGTGATGAAACACTGAGTTCTTCTCCTCAAACCAATACTACACTATGTGTAAACTAACTGAATTTAAATAAATACGTTTTAATAATAAGTAAATAAAGGTTGTACATGTTCTTGCTAAGGGTTCCAATTAAACTTTTTATGTCTTTAAGTTAGTGCTTGATTTCACTTTTCTACTGTCACTGGGGTGTAATTTTTCCATCAGAGTTTTTAACTGGTTGTTTATGTTCAAGAAATCTGTGTGTTTTTAGTTTTAGGATTATGTATGCTCATTTAGCCAAACCGATCTATTTTAGTACCTTTTCAGTTGATTCCAAAATAAACGATAATGGTAACTATGTGTAGTTAGACTTGTTGCATTTTTCAGAACTTCCAGATCTGTTAATTATTTTTTTTAAAACATTTTAATGTTTATTTTATTTTTGAGAGAGATGCAGTGCACAAGTGGGGAAGGGGCAGAGAAAGAGAGAGGAGACACAGAATTTGAAGCAGGCTCCAGGCTCTGAGCTGTCAGCAAAGAGCCCAATGCGGGCTCCAACTCACAAACCATGAAATCATGACTTGAGTCAAAGTTGGCACTCAAACCGACTGGGCCACCCAGGCCCCCTAGACCTGTTAAATATTGATGATGATACTGTTGTTTTGTTGTTTATTTTGTTTTGTTTTGTTTTTCATAGACAGGTTTTAATGTTAAGATATTTGCTATCAATTTGTGAAAGTTTCACCATGTGACTAAAATATCTCTACATACCTAGTTTTCTCTCTCCAACAGGATCAAGAATTGAATTTCGTTGTACTCCATTAACTTTCTGTTAAGATCATTGGTGTCCCAAGAGTAGGCAGTTTGAACAATCCACACCAAAGCCAGGGAAGAAAGGGATTCATTAAAGACAATAATGCAACCAACTATAAGTTACTCTGCTTTTTATTATCACCAGACCTCAGCAATTCTAAACAGTGTCAGTGATAAAATATTCCTCAAAGAAATAATTTTGTGTTGATCAAAGTTCAAAAAATTGCTATTGTTACTGTTGTATTTTCATAATACATATGTAAGCTTCAAATTAGCACTTTTTATTATTTATCCTTTAATAAACACTGTATCATTTGCAAGTTAATATAGAGAACTGTTGGTTATATAGTCGACCTCGATGCACATGGGTAAGAACTTAAGTTTGCTTATATTTTTCCTCTATAATCACTGTGCTTTCATTATTTATACCTAATCTGTTTAAATGCAGAAATATGTAGCGTCACATGACTTGGCCACAAAAATAGCATCCAGAGCAAGTTCAAACAATTCTGAACCATTATCAACTTCAGAAGTTTTTACCAAATACAACAGAATTTTACTATGAATTTTCTGGTGAAGATATTTCAGCAGGAAGTTTTCAAACATGACAACTTTTGAAAGCCACTAGAAGTAATCCAAGGAAACACAGATAGACAGTATTGCAATTTGTAGAAAGGTGAAATGGGTTTTTTGTGGATCTCAAACAAATTTAACCATATGTTTAAGACTGTCCTTAACTATTTGCATATCTGTTGCTGTAGGAAAAAGGAACTTGTGAAAGTTAAATTTATAAAAATTATTCATTGATCAAGTAGGAGTGAAAACAAATTAACAAAAATGGTGGTACTGTTGCTGAATGCAAATAAAGATAGTTTTTAACAAAATCATTGACAAATTTGCAGAAGACTTGAAAACAGAAACTCTAAGGTTATTTCTTACATCTTTGACCAATATGCTGACATTGGTATTTTTATTTCCATTTTTAAAAAAAATGTACTAATATAATTTACGAATGTCGATTTAGTACCTCTTTTCTTATATGTAATTTTAAATTATTTTATTGACATACATACATATGAACACGTGTATATATCTCATTCAATAAAATTCTACTGTATTTTTTGTGGCCTTATTTTACTGGATTCATTTCATGATTATTATGGAAAATAAAATCTGTCACATAGAGAATATTAAAATGATCTATTCTGAGTGTCTAGTATTATAGGTATGCCATCAATCAAGATAACATAATTTATTAAATTGACAGATTCCCTGATACCAAATCATCCTTTCATTTCCAGGATCAAATTCAAATGGTAAAGATAAATGACTATTTAAGCTTACACTTAATTTCATTTTGCAACTATTTTAATTAAGACTTTGCTACAGGATTCTTAATTTTGATTTGCAAGCAATTTTAATTAAGATTTATGCCATGTTATAAATGATCTCTTTTTCCTATTTTCTTAGCCAAGTTTACTAATTTATTAAAAATTTCTACAGGGCCATGATCAAATTTTTAATAACTACCAATGTTGTTGACTTACTTATGCTTCTCATTCCTGAAGTACCTCACTGAGATTTTCAACTTATTAGCATAGAGTTAATGTAGTCTTCTATAAAGTGTTAAATAAATATTTATCATTATATATCATTTCTCTTTTTATTATTTTTGTTCCCTTACTATTTTGATCATATTTGCCAGAAGTTTGCTGGTTACTTGGTCCTTTGAATTAACAGCTCTTGGCTATATTACTTCTACAGATTTTTTTTTCTCATTCAGTAGATTTTGTTTCTATTTCTATATGTCATCCTCTAAGATCTATTACATTGAATAGAATGCTTAATTTATTAATCTATATTTGTTATCTTTTTCTTTGAGTACACAAGCTCTGAAGGCATGAATTTATCACTGAGATTAGCTTTGGCAACCACTGTTAGGTTTCAGTAAATTTTCATGTATGGTATTTCCTAAATCTTATTCCTTAAACATTTAATTCCTCTCTTAATTTAGCCAAAAGATGTATTTTTTAAAGTTATATATTTCATGAGTAATTGCAAATATGACATATGAAATGCCTACCTCTTTTTATTTTTTTTAAGTAAGCACTACACTCAACACAAGGCTTGCACTCAGGACCCTGAAATCAAGAGTCACATGCTGTACACACTGAGCCAGCCAGGCATCCCTTGTAATTTACTTTTACACATGAAACAGGATGTTAGGTCTTTTGGCAAATGCAGAGTTCTGTGGCCACCATGACAATTAGATACAGATTACTTCCATCACAGTCCTGCAGCTCCATAGTAGTCAATCCCTTGCCTATGTTTAATCCATGGCAAATACTCATCTGTTCTCCATCTCTTGAGTTTTGCTTTATCTAGAACTTCATAATAGGAACTCATACAATATGTAATCTTTTGGGTCTGATATTTCTCACTTAGCAAAATGTATTTTAGATTTATCTGTTTTAGCACATATCAACAGTTCCCTCCTTTTTATTGTTGAGAATTTCATTGAATGAAAGCACAGCTATTTGTTTAACCATTCAGCTATGGAAAGACACTTAATTCTTTCTACTTTTAGGTAATTATGAATAGAGCTTTTATAAACATATGTACAGGTTTTTGTGTGACATAAGATTTCATTGCTCTGGGGTAAATACCTAGAAGTGAGATTTCTGGATCACAATGGCAAGTATATGTGTAATATACACATATGAATATAAAATACAAATGCCATGATTTTTTTTAAACTGGCTGTATCATTTTGCATTCCTAACCAGCAATTTATGACAGCTCTACATCCTTGCCAGAATTGGTTGACTCTTTTTTTTTTCCATTTTCCATCTTAGCCATTTCTGTGACATGTAGTGGTATCTTATTGTGCTTTTAATTAGTAGTTTCCTAATAACTGATAATGTTGAAAATGGTTTTGTTTCTTGGCTATCTAAAACTTCTATAATTTTTTATTTGACAGAAAGAGCATGTATTCATGAGCAGAGGAAGAGAGAGAGAATCTTAAGCAGCACAGAGCCTGACGCGTGGGATCATGACCTGAGGCAAAATCAAGAGCCTGATGCTCAACTGACAAAGCCATGCAGTTGTCTCTGTAATATTTTAAAATTTATATATTATCTGATTAGTGTTTTTTCTAAAACATACCAGAGAATCAAAAAAAGGTATGTATTTACACCTTTTGACACGTGTCAATGTATTTCAAAGTGCAATTCTTGAGGTGTGTCAATTAATTCAACTTCACTGATTACATTATTCAAGAACATTATTACTTTACATTTGTCTGTGTGCTTTACTATGCAGTTTTAAATGTGTGATAAGATTTCATACTACAATTTTGTTTCCACAAATTTTCACACATACTTTCAGAAATTGATGTTTTATACATTTTGACTTATTACTTTCATATAAAGAACAGTGCTAAAGCTTTCTTGAGTTTTAAATAGTTTATGATCATAGTGGCTGGTTCTGTTCATGCCATTCATTTTTCCTTGAATTCTAGACTTACTATTATGAAATTCTGACCCTTGCTTTCATCTACTTGTATAGCCCCGATACACTTCATTCCTTGCTTCAGAATTTATCTAATTATTTGAGTTGCTTTGGTTGAGTTCCTTCTGTAGTTAATACACAATCATATCTAAATTTTCACTTTTGTTTCTTAAATATCTTTTTTTTTAAACTACACTATGTTACAGTATTAAACTCAAAAAGTTTATTATATGTATGATAGAAAGCTTCTCAAAGCTAAGAGAGGTTGATAAAATGATGAACACGTATAATGAAGAAACATGATTTAGAGACCAGATTTAGCCAAGACGAAAATGCAGGTATACCCCGGCACTCCTCCATAACCTCAGATGTAGCTATCAACCTGGAAGGTGCGAAAGAGGTCAAGGTGATGAAAGTGGGTTGTGAATATTCTGCATGACTGTGATCATTTAAATAACTGCTGATGACAAAAAGTGATGCTGAAATATCTTGGGATTCCGTAAATAAGGCTTAGACTCAAAACTCAGACTAGGGTACTAAACTAGAAACAGTGTAATTTATGGCTAAATGTTGGCAATTGCTGATAGGTCAAAAAATAATATGTGTATTTACATTAGTACTCCTTCCCTCTGATCCCAAAATGTACCTTTAAAGTAATATAATCAATGAGATACTTATGACACTCCTGCATTCCAAATGTTCTTAGGTCATAGGTATCCGCATGTTCTATAATTAAATTACAGATCATTTGGGCATAAGTTCATTTAGAGCAAATCCATTTGCTCAGCTGATTTTAATTCTAAGACTGTGTCTCCTTGAAGACTATGAATTCCCCATTCTTCTTAATTTCTATTTCAGTAATCTGCCACAGCATGGCTGTGAGCAATTCTTTCCAAAATGGAATGTGGGAGATATGTTTTACAAACTCTTAATTATCTGAAAATGTTTTTAGGTGACTGCTATATGTAAACTACAAGTGGGGAAAAAGTAAGAAATCAGGCATAAAAATGGGGAAAAGGTGAATAATTCTTAAATATCTAATCCTAGGAGGAATTCCTAAGCATGAGCAACAATGAAATAGGACAAAAAAAAAAAAAAAAAAAAAAAAAAGAGAGAGAGAGAGAGAACAAAAATAGCATAGAACTTCCCAAAGAGAAAACAAAAATGGCTAATAGACATGTTAAAAAAAAAACTCAGAAGAAAT
This sequence comes from Leopardus geoffroyi, assembly GCF_018350155.1. NCBI lineage: Eukaryota > Metazoa > Chordata > Mammalia > Carnivora > Felidae > Leopardus > Leopardus geoffroyi. Next base: position 53,359,923 of record NC_059332.1, read on the forward strand.
ACAAATTTTAAAAAATATAAGTTTTCGATTATTAAGAATATAAATGTCATATTTAATTTAGGTTTTGTCTGATAAAATAGCACTAACATTTGCTTGTAGGTGCACATATAAAAGAAACAAATTTACTTAAAAAAATTAGTAATATATTTCAGGAGATTTGAAAAATAATACCGTTTGTTCTAATAATTCACTTTATAGGAACATATCTTAAGAAAATGATCAGATATTGTCAGCAATGCTTACAAAACTTATAAAGATACATTACAACAGAGTATATGATAGTAAAAAGTAGAAAAATTGCATGCTCTATAATTAAAGAATGTTTATATAAATGGTAAATTATTCAGGTGAAATAATATTTGTCATTAAAAATGTGCTCATAAAGAGCAAATGAACAAATGAAAAAAGTCATATACTAAAAATCAAGAATAATCTAAGGGCTCAGAAATAAATCCATGCTTATGTGGTCAATTAATCTGTGACAAAGGTGGTAAGAATAGACAATGTGGAAAAGACAGTGTGTTCAATTAAGTGGCTCTGGGAGAACTGGACAGCTACTTGCAAAAGAATAAAACTGGACCTCTTTCTTATACCATACACGAAATTAAACTCAGAATGAATTAAAGACCTCAAAAGTGAGACCTAGCGGTGCCTGGGTGGCTCAGTCCATTAAGTGCTGGACTCTTGGTTTCGGCTCAGGTCATGATCTTGCAGTTCCTAAGATTGAGCCCTGCCTCAGGCTCTGTGTTAAGAGGACAGCTGGAGCCTGGTTGGGATTTTCCCTCTCCCTCTCCCTCATTCTCTGCCCTTCACCCACTCGTTCTCCCTCTTTCTCTCAAAATAAATAAACTTAAAAAACAAAAAAAAAAGAATCGTCAATCACCATATTGTGCACCTGAAACTAATATAACACTTTATATCAATACTTAAAGAGTAAAAAAATAAATAAATAAATAAAAATACATAAAAATTGAAGAACAAACTAAGGGTACAACACATTACATAAATATGTTCAACCTGATGTAAAAGGTATATTTTTAAAGTATAGAAGGAAATATATAAAAATATAAACAATATTTGGTTCTAGACAGTGGAATTAAAATGTCTTTCCAATTTCTTTTTAATTTGGATATAAAATGACCACAGTGTCAACAAATCATATGCTCGTACTGCTCTGTTTGCCATATTTCCAAAACGGCTTTTATAAAATAGTATTTCCACATGGAAGAGTGTTTCTCAGAGTGCGTTCCCTGTAACAGTAGGCAAATCATGGGGCTGTTAGGAGAGTTCCAGGGTCTAAGGCTCCGGTGAAACCACAAAACTATGTCCTCCTTGCAGAGAATCACAAAGCTAATCAGCATAAGAAAGATACTGAGAAGTCTCCTCTTGGAAAAAAACAAAACCTATTCAATTATGGTTTCTCAGCAGGGCTCAAACTAATTTGACTATAAAATTTCAGATAACACCTCTTAAGAAAATGTGGAAATGCTTTCAATGAGATCCACTTTAGGAAATATTGACAAAGAATTCTGATCGTGATTGAAGTGCCCGAGAGATTTAAATAATTATGAGTTACCATGTGTTTTAGTTATTACGTGTCAAGGAAGTTAGTTGAATGAAAGTTAAATTTTTGACCTATTCATAAGCGATAATTTTATCATATGTCTTTCTAAGTACATCTCAGCCTAAGTAATTAGAAATCAGATACTGAGATCACTTACACTCATTACATTACAATCAGGTTATACCTAGATTGAGTAGGTGTGGTTAGGTAAAGGCAAATAGAGAAAGTGAGAAAGAAAACAGAATTGTTAGAGTAGCAGATGACATCCTAAATGCTCGTCTTTATTCTGCAGCTGCCTCTTGGCTTGCTTTGCAAAGCAGAGATGAGTCCTCATTTGTTCACCTCGAAGTTGATATATTAACTATGAAACCTGCTTTTTACAGTTCCTCTTGAATTTCCTTGCCTGGTATTGAGAGCTGAGGGGAGCTGAAAATGAATTGTCCTCATAAGCTGTATCATTTTGTTCTGAGAAATGTTGTCAGCCCAAAAATATTTCCTCTTGGAAAAAAAAAAATTATCCCAAGGCCTTAGTCTTTACTTCATAATATACCAGAGGAGCAGAAAGAATAGACTTAGCTTTTGTGTGGTGAGTGGGAAATGAGTGAGCTGTGAGAAAGAAGCTGACTCCACACGTGTAACAGGGTCGTAGCTGCTACAGATCAAGAGATGTGCCTGAGATGTGGAGAGTTCGATGTTGTATAGAACACAGAGATTTCAGCCATAACTAGTAGGATGAAGCACAGACTAAGTGCCAGAGTTTCTATCTATAGCAAGAAGAATTTTCTAATATGTAGGGCGTCCTATAGCCCAAGTTCCACTTTCATAGTCTTCTCAGGAGACTCTCTGGCCAGTCCAGGCTTGGGTCTGAAACAGTGGACCAAGGACACTCATACTAGTCTGCAGGACAGGTTGCTTAGGTGGCTTCAATACTGGTTAGCAGGTTGGCAGCTTTCCAGCATCTAAATGAGCCCACTATCAGTTTGCTTCAAGCCCCAACCCCCAGCTTTTGAGGTCTTTTACTGTTTGCAGTTTTGATATTCTGCCTCTCTTCTGTTTTGCTAATGTTGTTATTTTACCCCCGTTCATGCCAAGTCTATCTTTTGAAGTTGGGAATCAACCCAGACCACCTTTCCTTCCCTCAGTTGGTTCCATGGCACCAAGGTCAGTACCGTTGGTGCCTGCTAAGTGCTGCTTGCCCCTCTGCCTGTGAGTATTGTGAATATTTGCCTCCTTCAAGAGGCCACAGCACATCAGTTTAGAAGTTCTGTAGGAACCCTACTCCAGGGGTAAGACTCTTGGTTAAACTCACTATTCAGTGATTTTCTATAAAAATATAAAGCGTTACTGGGACACCTGGATGGCTCAGTTGGTTAAGCGTCCAACTTTGACTCAGGTCATGATCTCACGATTCATGGGTTTGAGCCATGCATCAGGCTCTGTGCTGACAGCTCAGAGCCTGGATCCTGCTTCAGATTCTATCTCCCTCTCTCTCTGCCCCTCACCCACTCGCACTCTCTGTCTCTCTGTGTCTCTCTTTCTCTCTCTCAAGAATAAACATTAAAAATTTTTTTAAATATAAAGCATTACTAATGAAGTGAAAATATTCCAAACCCAATGCACAAAATGTTGGGGAGATATAAAGAACTTTACAAAGAGTTGAAACAATGTCCCAATGGCAGCCTTCCCAATTACATTCACAAAGGTAACAAAGCAGAGCAGTGATAGCTTGGACTCTGAATTCACTTCCTCCTCTTACAAGATGTAGGACTTTGGACTAGACTTAACATCGCTGGGTCTTACTTTCCTCATCTCTAAAGTAGGATCTTTTTGTGAGAATGAAATGAGTTAACACTTGAAATACTGTTAGTGCCCTGTCTTGTATTTCATTCACACCAGATACATGCTACCTGTGGAAGACAGTGAATTCCAAGTAGAACAGAACTCATTGCACATCTTCAGTTCTATTATTATTTCACTTGGATAATCTGGCGGTTTGTTTGTATCAACTGATAGGTAAACACCAATAACTGTGTTGGAGTACCAGCAGACTTAGATCTGATTTTGCTGCAACATTTACTTCACAGTTACAGCAGACTGTTGGTAAAGAGTAACACAGTTATAAAACATTAGTCTGTTTTTTTTTCCTCCATAATCACTTCAAACTTGAAGTAATAATTGCCTAATGCCTAATATCCTGAGTAAATTGAAAGCAATGTATCAAAGAGGCCTTTATATCAATTCTTGGAACTCTCTACCAGTTTCTATATTAGAAAATGTGTCTCCCTTCACTCTTACTATAACTTGAATCCACATCATGCACAGTAACAGTTAAGTATACACAGAACACAACCTTGTTAGCACACCACTGAAGAAGTAAGGTAAGGTCAGGGATCAAGATTTAGACAAGATCAAGCAACTTAATTTTGAAAAATTGTATGACATTTTACCCTTATATCCTCAGTACAACACAAATAAATAATGAGTGTTTAAGCTAAACTCATGCTCCAGGATATGCAGGAAGCATCCAGAGCTTTTCGATTCACCTTTAAAATCACTGGAGCCTCCATATTGATAAAGCCCTATAGCTACAAACACAGATTTCTGAAAGAGCCCCTATGCTTTGCTGAAGCTTGGTTCTACCTTTGTTGTATGTCTTTTGGACTAAAAGTCTTCCTTAGGTTCTGCTTGCTGGTAACAGGCTTTTATCTATTTATTTTAAATTCATTTAGGGGCGGCTGGGTGGCCCAGTCGATTGAGCATCCGACTTCAGCTCAGGTCATGATCTCGCAGCTCGTGAGTTCAAGCCCCGCGTCGGGCTCTGTGCTGACAGCTCAGAGTCTGGAGCCTGTTTCAGATTCTGTGTCCCCCTCTCTCTCTGTCCCAACCCACTCGCATTCTGTCTCTGTCTCTCTCAAAAATAAAAATAAACATTAAAAAAAATTTAAATTCATTTAAAGGGATTAAGATTTGGAAAATATTTTCTCTATACACAGAAGGTTATTTAAATATACACCTGGCTATTTAAATAACAAGACATATTCTTTCAGATAAGGTTTGCTAGTGCTTTTCATTTTACTTGGTACTGGAATTTTTGTGTGGATTTTTTTCAAAGTATGTGATATTGAGCAAAAAAATCCTGGCATAAGAATCAGGGATTCTGGGCCTAGACCTTGTTCCTCTTGCCTCGTGATCTTGGCAGTAAAAGAGGCACAGTCTTTCGCACAGTGCCTGGCCCAATAGTAGGTAATCAGCTTATATTTGTCAAATGGCTGAATGAACGACCTGTCAGAATTCAGGTTTCCAGAGATGTTATATACTGTGGAATCACATCTACTTCCTCAAGTGCCATACGCTGCAGCGATCCAGATAAAACCACGTATTGTACACAAAAATGCTTTCAAGAAGGAGAAACCATTATTGTTCTCGTTATTAAAAGTTGCACTGTTTTTCTAGTTTTCAGAAGTGGGTTTCCAAGCTAAAAAGTAGTAGCCAGACACATCATGGTTTCAGTACTGATTCTACCATTTACCAGTTGGGTGACCTTTGTAAGTTATTTAACCTCTGATGAAGTCTCAACTTTCCCATCATCAAAATAGGAATAGAAAAATATTTATGCATATGATTGAGATGCAAATTAATTAACGTAATGCATGCCAATCAGCCAGTTTCTGGCATAGTAATTATATATTTATTGCTGTTTTTGTGGCTTTAATTACTACTGCTACAACTATACTATAACTTAAAACTATATATATGTGACAATGTCATATACTTTAAATGTATCACATACATACACACCAGAATGATAGTGGTTTGCTTAATTCCAATAAATTCTTCCTCAAAATGAAAGGTAACAGTAGAATGGTAAATGTTTTGACATGGCAGTAGGGAAGAGAAAAATCTTACATGTTGATTTGAATAGGTCAATATATATAGTTAGAACCTTTATTTTAAGAACCTTACTCAACATAATTAAAAAGTTAACAAAGACCATCTTTCAGCAAGCTATCAAATAACAAAAAAAATTCATATTTTCCCACTCAATGTATTATATAAAATATCAAAAGTCAATGTGATGACTTTATAATATGGATATTATAAACATGTATGCCTTTTGTTTGACTTTTCAGATCAAACTCATAAGTTTCCATCCTGCTTCAAAATATCACAGAACGCAATTCAAGAAAAGTAATAAAAAGAAGTGACTGTCGTCTGAAAAAAAAATAAACAGCCCAAACGAATAGTTTAGGAATGTCAAAATACTTAAAGCTAAATGGTATTAACTAGAAATAAAATGATAATAATAATGCAAATAGTAATGCAAACAGCTACGAATCAGAAAAACATACATTCAAACATGATTTGAGTTACATACAATACAAAAAGTTCCTGGATTAAGTAATTATTTGAACAGAGTGGCTTTTCTGTTTAGAGTTGAGGAGTTTATTCACCAAGATTTTCATCATAGATCAACTTTTTAAAACATTAAAACTAAAAAAAAAAAACAGGTTGACTTATGAAAATATGCATTAAAACCCTTCAAGATTTTTCTCCCCTTCTTTCAAAGGGCCTTTTAGAGAGTGCCCATGTCTTCCCAACCAAATATTTTCTAATTGTTTATTATTACTTTGGCCTGCAATCAGCTTCCTCTTCCCCATAACAAACAAGGAAATAAAATAGGTAATATCTGGAACTAAAGTAAAACCATGGGTTCATTCTAAGGATCTGGCCGAAGGTATCATGAAAAGCACTTTTCGGTAGCACATCACAGAAAATGTTGCCTCTGGGTCCTCAAAGGGAAACCCCACAGTTACCTTTTGGCTCTCTCAGGGACTCATCTTTTTTTTTTTTTTTTTTTTTCAAGACAACCTGATGAGGGAAGAATACAGTCTGTCAACAGTCAACTGAGAGACAGGGTCCCTGGGGCACCTGATGGCTCAGTCGGTTAAGGATCCAACTCCATGAGATCGAGTTCAGGTCTAATGATTCATGAGACCCAGCCCAAGCCAGGCTCCACATTGGCAGTGCAGAGCCTGCTTGGGATTCTCTCTCTCCCTCTCTCTCTACCCCTCCCCTGCTCATGCTCTGTCTCTCTTGGTCTCAAAAATAACTAACCATTAAACAATTTTTTTTTTAAAGAACACCATAGACTCTAGTAGAAGTAGTTGTAGTAGGAGTGGGGACTGTTAATTGAGTACTTTTTTCATGTAGTCTTAAAGGCCTCCAACCTTACTTTATTATGTACAATTCTGTATTAGGATCTCCACTTGACAGATGAGGAAACAGTTTTAGTAAAATGAAATAGTTTGCTCAAGAACATGGAACTGTATGCAAAGAAGGGTTTCAAATTGGTCTGACTTCAAAGCCCCTACCTACATTTACAGTATTCTGAGAGAGATCAAGAACTAAGTAATCCCTCTTCTCTCTGAGCAAAGAAAGTATCTACAAAACACTAACCATAAAGCCTATTTAATGGCTGACCTTCATTCTTCCTGACTAAATAAGTCCTCAATGCCTGCATCAAGGTTATTTGTAGAGGAGCTTATACAATTTCCAAGCTGAACCCTTTCTTCCTCTGCTTTTGATAATTACAGACATAAAATCAGGTTAAAATTATCATCCTTAGCAGCTTTGAAGGGGAACATAGGCTATACTGGAAAGGAGTTGTCTACTCTGTGCTTGTCTGTGATTAAAGGGCAGGGGGATGGCTCTGGGCCTCCAGGCTCAGCAGTTGGTTATTTATGAGAATGAAATAGCAGAAATACCTGCTCCTCCCGTAAATTTTGCCTCTGTGAGTCACAAGAACACTGCCAGAAGAGAGTGAAGGTAGTAACTAAGAACAACAATCATCCCAATTTCCCTCATCCCAACATTATTGCTGCCTGAAACATTAACACGAAGGATATCGGGTGATTCCACTCAGAACTCACAATGCCTTAGCACACAGTCATGGGTCACTTCAGGAAGAACGACAAAGGATCGAGAACAAACAGATGGAAAGACTGAGAAAATATATCGCTCTTCATATTTGCTCAGCAATTGCTCTGCATATTTGCATGTAGTCTAGTGCTCTCCGCACTAAGCTTTCTGATTGGCAACTGCAGTCCACTGTTCATTTTGTGATCTAAAAGTGCTACTTCTCCTTGGACTTTTGATTTTTGTTTTTCATTCACTTTGCTCTGAAATCATCTTAATAGATCACATGAAATTACTGACCCATATACAATTTAAAACATTTTTTCAGCATGCCATGCCCATTTTTCCACCTCACCAACTTGTGGAGTTAATAACGTCCATGCTAAATCATGATTATCTCTTGCATTTTATAATAAATTAGTAGGATGAAGGTTAACGCATGTGTGTGTATATAGACACACACAGATATATATCTATATAGATATATAATTATCTTGTGTTGAAATTGATGTGATTCTGTAACTTATAGTAATGAAACACTTAATATTCATTTATCTATTGGTGCCAAATATCTTCAGTGTCTGCCTCGAGGTCCACTCTCCATATCTCTCTACTCTGCTCTCTGCACCAGGAGGCTGACTTTCATGAGCTCCACCAGTAGGCTCCACAGCCCTGTGGCTTTCAGTGAGGATCGGCCAAAGAAAACATGGCCGAGAAGTGTGGTCTGGGTATTTATTCCTGGGTCTCCCTCCCTGCTGAGTCTTTAGGGGTTGGCTACATGGCATCTCTCACAAAGGCTACAGTTCCTGTCAGGATACCGTCCCCCTAAAGTTCTCCTCTGAGTTTTCTGGTAACTGTTTCTGCTCCCTGCCCAGAAGTAGTGAAGGAAGGCTCCCTCGCTGTTCCAGGTACCGCATTTATCCCGTTTTGCCAGAAATCTCTGCCCACAACTCAATAAATATTACAACATTAGGTAAACTCTCCTAGATGATTCCGTTTGCTCATGCTGGCTCTTTTTTTTTTTTTTTTTTCTGGGACCCTGATACACCCTGGGGATAAAAAGGGATGAATAGGACATGATTCCTGCTGTCACAACATGTAATCTTCTCTGGCATGTGACCTGTGCAGTTGCACAGACTCCCCACTCAGAAGGACCTCCTACTTGAACTTATACTCTGCTTCCCCTATGTTGGAATTATTGATCATTTTGGAACACTGAGGCCCCACACTTTTATTTTGCAGTGGGCTCCACAAGCTGTTTAGCCACTCCTGCAGATGTAGTGTAGACACTGGATACAAATGCAACTCTAGCAACAATAAGAGCTATTTCCTGAGGTCTCACTATGTTCCAAATGCTATTCTTAACATTATATGCCTATTACCTCATTTATCCTCTCCACACACAATGAGGAAGGTGGCATTATTATTGGTACTTTTTAGATAAGGAACTAGGGGCACAGAGAGAATTTAAGTAACTTGCCCAAGGTCACAGTGCTACAAAGTATGGAATATGGGATTCTAATCCAGGTATTCTGGCTTCTTCTATGCTATTCTGCTCCTGTGATGGAAACACAGAAAGGAATATAATCAGGTTTAGTCTGTAATTAAACCTTAAAGGCATGTGTCCAGTAATATGCCACGGACTTAAGACTCTAGCAATAACTACGTCTCCTACATAGGAAGGCTAATCACAAAGTTACCATAGGGACAGAAAAACTATGCCTCACAAATAAAATTGAATTTCTCATATCATACAGCATAAGAATAGCTGAAGGGGCTTGTAAATGCTAATAAATCTTTTGGTTTTGACAGGTCTCTTGGTTCTGAATAAAATCAAAATGGGATCTACATCTGGTTATCTTGACTTTCTCAAACTATATTCTTTATTCCCTAACACCTCCAGGATAGCCGATAAACAACAAGAACAGTAAAAATTGTTATTTACTTCCAGAAAGAAGTTAAATAAACACAATATCTAAGGGATAATTTAGATTCCTTTATTTCTACCATACAGAGTTGTTTCTTCTAATGCAAGCACCAATACTCTACTGCTTATAAAAAATAAATAAAAAAAATAATAAAGGCCATATCCTTATGAAGACAGGGGTCTTCACTGTCTTAGAACTTATAAAACAGCACATATCCCAGTTTAGTTTCTATACCAATCACATTACGTAAAATCACACGTCTTGGTTTTTAAGTTTTATGTGATGTTTACATAACTCACTGCCTTCCTGTCTTTGGTTATGGAGCGTTGTTATTTTCCTTTCTCCCCCAAACCTCTAAAGATCCTTCTTGCTAATCAGAAATGTCTCTTAAGCATTGCACACTTTAATAGATTTTGTTTCTACTTTCTTGGGTGATAATTTTATGCCCTCGTTTAGACAAGACTCACGCAAATCAGGGGTTACTACTTGATTACGTGGATTCTCGGATTCTCGTAAATATCTCTGAGAAAGGCAGGTAAATACCCCCAAGTATTATTTTTATCTTCTGTCATCACTTTAAGATCGGCAACTGGATCTTACACATCCCAATCGGACATCAAAATCACAACAGACTCCCTTTTCCCCCCAAATAAATGAGCCAGTTGTCAGGGCTGACTAGTGCATTTTAAAGGATATCTCAGCCAAGGGTATTATTTTAAGAGATGAGCAAATGGGGAAACCCCACAGCCCAGCCAATAAAATATGAAGTGAAGGTGCAAAGAAGCACTCATAAATACGACTTCGAACAAGGGATTCATTGTTTGGCTCCAACCCTTTCAGTGGCTCCTCTGATCTCAGCCCCTCTCTGTGCGTCAGGGAAGCCCCTTCCTTTAACCTGTGGTTTTTTCAAGCTGAGCCACTGCATTATTTATGACTGTAAATGTGAGTAGCCTGTCTGTACGCTCCTTGTACACACACACACACAGCCCTCCTCCCTTTTCCCCACTTCGGTATTTTAGTGTGGAAAGATGAAAGGGTTTCCCCCTGGAGCCGATGTGGTTGGGGATGTTGAATTAGCTGCTGTGTCAGTATGAGGTAGACTGAGGATTTCCCAACACATCCTCCACCTGCACGACCCAAAGACCAGCCTCTAGTGACTCATTTCATTCATTCTCTTTCTTTTAAGGGCTTGTTAAAAAATTACTGTATTTCTTTCTCTGTTTCGTCCTCATTATTCTCTCCTCTTGATCTTTTTATCCTCCCTCATCCTCTTTCTCAATTAAAAAAAAAAGGAAATAATCTCTTCACAGATGGGACACGAGTGTTAAAAATAATGTAAGCTAAGGAGTTTTATAAACTAACAGAGAATTACATTTTCTATCAGTGTTATTTTTGTTCATTTTTTTTTACTTTCCCTTAAATGTCCCCTTTTAAATTTTAATTATGCTATAAAGTAGGGAAGGCAAAAACAATTAAATTCTGTCAATGGGATCCTCCAGGAGAGGTGAGGAGGCAAAGAAGAATAGGGTGGTGAAGAAACAATTACAGGGGATGGCCACAGCCAGAGAAGTCCTGATGCCCTGGGGAGCTTTTCTCCTGATGAGTTGAGGCTGCAGTTGGCACATCATAACCTTTTCCTTCTCAACACCAGAGAAACAGGAGACTGTCCCTAAATGATCAAGCTGTAACTAATTGATTTTCAGCTAATCTAAGCCTCCAGCTATGAAGAAACAAGGACCAAAGGCAGACCTCGGGAAGGGGTGGGGGCGTAGGGAGAGGGGTGCCAAGAAAGCCTGGAGGTAGAGAGACCAGAGAACTAAAGAGCAAACAGGAAAGGCCAAATAATGTGAGGGGAAGGGGTGAAGAGAGAGGGAGGCAATATTGAAAAAATGGAAGAATAAAAGGGGGAGCTGGAGGTGGTGGGTGAGACCTTCCCAAGCCCTTTGGGTTCATGTATCATACCATCTCATTTCCAGCTGTTACTTCTTATTCAACTTTTAAATCGGGCTATTTGTGAAGGACCATTAAGATGAGAAAAAGCTGTTAATTAAACCATATGATTACACCTATCTCTTCGGCCAGGCCCATCATTTCACAATGAACAAGAATCCCTTGGGTCACATTTATGGATGCCAAAGGTTATTGAAGAATAGAGCAAGGAGATTTCCACCCTCAGCAACTTCTTTTCTCTTCAAAACTTAAAGGTGTTCAAGAATTACTGTTTTACCCGTTGTTAGTATCTGTTATTCCAGGTATAACCCATGAATATGTACTATAATGGTTTTAGATCATCTTTCTTCCTTTCCCGTCACCCCCCCGCAAAAAAATCTTGTGTTTATGGGTATGTTTATGTTACACAAGTGTTAATAACCCTGTTGGAGAGACTACATAGATAGGCATCTTTAGGTAGATCTGTGCATAAATTCCTGTCCACTGGGCACTTGAGTCAGCCAAAAGCAACAATAAATATCAATGATGTCTTTCAAACCTGTCAACCGAGAACTTAAGCATTTTTTCTTCCAGTACTAGGTCTGTTTAATGATTTGGGGAAGTAAAGGGAGAAGGGTTTAATTTAAAGTTCTAAAAGTATTTTTTTTCTGCATCGTATCATAACATGCTAAATATGTTATAAAATTTTAAAAAATCAAGTATCATATTTATGTGCTTTCATGCTTTTGAATTAATATATGTTCTTGAAATATACCTAAAGTTTTTGACTCCAATCCAACCGATGAGAAATCATTAAAAAACTCCAAATTCTTCTTTATCAGAGAAATACATGTAGACAGGGAATAATACAGAAGTAAATTTCCCTTGTTTATTGCTTTTTGTAATTTCCTTCAAAACATCTACAATAAGACATCATTTTAATTGTACCCTTGCCAAATTTCCAAATAAAATTGCATTCTAAATTTAAAGATCTTAGAAATGCACTATGTGTTTATCTTAATGTAAACAGAAGATATAATTAAAAATTATAAGCAAGTTACCTAACCTTCCCTTTTATTGGCATAGATATCTGATATATAAACTATCCTTAACATTTTTGAAAGAGAGATGGTTAAAAAAGAAAAGTTTTATCAAAAAGATATTTTTGTTCTTAACAAAATAACATGGTATTGACTAAGAAAAGATGCCTGTGATAGTCACCAGTTTCAGGGACAAAGCAGAAGAGTAAACCTATAAAATCTGGACAGTAGGAGACTGACAAAAGTTGGCCTAAAAATAGTGAATCCAATACAGTGAGAAGTTTCTCTTCACACAGCAATTTTTATCTCTTCAAAGTGAGCAAATCACTAAAACAACATAAGGGTCAAAATAATGTGTTTGTGTTCCTATTTACATGTTTACATTGACCTTAAGGCAATTTTTTCACATTTTATTTTTATCTTTTAGGAAGTTTTAATCTATTTTTCACTTAGGAACAAACAAATTTAATCTTATCTGAAATTTTAAAAAATGGTTCATTGGTTAAATATGATACAGAGTTTAAATTCATTTTAATTGTTCTTGAGCAAAACTAATGTTAGAAAAAATGTCTTCCTGAATGACAAGATAATTGTAGAAAATCCATTATTTGACTTGAAAATGACACACAAGCATTAATAAAAAGAAGACTGCTACATCCTTTTAATGTAATTCACCTTATTATGGGGACTGTCAACAGATTCTTTTCACATATTTAAACATCCAAGTGACTTCCTCAATACAAATCCCTTGCCTAATGCTAATTTAGTAATTTGCCTTTAGCCCCCACTATACACATATCTTTTAAGACACATAAATAAATAAATAAATAAATAAATAAATAAATAAAATCCCCCTGAGTCTTCTAAGAACACGATAAAAGTGGCAGATACTATTTGTTAATGAATGTTACATTAAGAACCACTGAAATTCTTAATGCAGTTAATCATGATATTACACTTTTACCTCTTCTAAGTATGCTTTGAGCTATTTTAGTATGGAAGAAATACAGAAGTTAAAGTGTTTTACTAGGTACTGATTGGTTATAAGCTTTGGATATGTTAGAAAGCATGGTCTAAGGATAAAATAAAATTATGGTTCAATTTTCCTCAGAGACTACGAAGAAATACTCAGTATCAGAATCAATTTGTCAGTAATTTCACGTGAGACATTTAGTTTGGAATTATTAAATAAAAAAACCAATATGGTTTATGATTGAAGATAAATCACTACTCAGCAGTTGAAGCATGATAAAAATAAATATTTCCTGAAGGTTTTATCTGATATTATTCCTCCAGAGTAAAATGAATAATTGTGTTTCACGATATAGTTACCAAGCTGCTTTGTTGTTATATCCAAACAATACAACCACAATTTCATTGATTTAAAAAATGTAAGTATTCTTTAATGATAAAATGGTCCAAGAAGTCACGAATAAAACTGTTTATTATTGTTTTGGTTTTCTTATTCTGTGTAAATGTATAAAAAGTAATGGCACATTCATTCCAAAATCATGCTTAATTCTTTTCTAAAATGTATTTATTTTGTGAATGATCAAAATATTTGATTGCAATAAAATATATTTTAGAACAGATTCATGACTGAGCTATTGTTTTTTAAAGTACATAACACAATCCTCCCTGTCAGATTTTACGTGACCTGAACTAATTTTTTCAATGATTTTATTTTATGAATATGTAAATCATGCTGGTTGAAATTTTTCTATTAAAATATTAAAACTCCTTTAAATTATTGACTAATGCTTTAGAAATTGCAACAAAGTAAAATATACCATGAGCCACAGTGCATTTACCACTTATACTAGGAAAAAGCAATCAAACTAATTTAGAATTAAGCCATATTTAATGGCTTGAAAGTTCCTAACGAAACCTGTTAATTATATGTAGAAGAAAAGGCCTCCAGGACACCTGATTAGGGCAACCAATGATGACTTACTAAAACTTCATAATGAGAGCTTTGTCTCTAGTAACACGAAACATGATTTATTAAGCACCTTATCCTTCATGGTAGAATTGCTAAGAGCAAATGAGCAGAGCATTTTAAGCAACATGTATTATAAAAACATTCATGTATTTAAATTTGTTGCTATCTGACTTTTCAAAGACTGTTTTCTTTGAGATATATGAGGAAGGTTTTAATTAAGTATAACAAAACATGTCAATTTTATGTCAAAGCAGACTGCAGTTTTCAAAGTTTTGAAAGTTTTTACATTAAAATGGTTCTAATTTTATCAAGTTGATTCAATTTGTTCATGAAATTGTATCTTTAAAAATAAATATATCCTATGATATTTTGAATGTCTGAAGATAGTAAATTTTCATCTTCAGACTCGAGTAAAACATTTTTTTTTAATTAAAGCCCGTTTAAAATCACTTTGAAGTGTTAACTCTTTAATATTTTGAGACATAAAATATTGGACACTAATTTACCATTTGATATGGTCAATATTTAAAAACTACCATGAAAGTACCAGCATTGGGAAAAATATAATTTAAAAAAGTATTCTCTAGTAACATTGCTAATTAAAGAATTTTTCAATTCATTTTTCATCTTAAAGGAAAATTTTGCATAGGTAAAGACCACATAGCATGTTTTATATTTCTCTTGCTTCTGGAAATAATCAAATGGGAAGGATATCATTTCATCATTAAGAAGTTAAGAAATGTTAGTTTGAAGCTTCTTTTCCAAAATATTTTTCATAGCATTTCAGAATCTCTCCCTGAAAATCCTTGATAGTAATCTCTTACAATAGTATTTGATCTTAGTTAATTGCATGTTAATATTTTCACAGTAGTTATCTCCCCCAAATGAGAGTTTTTAGGCGGCATACCTATGTATATTTATATGTTTGCTACATTGCTAACAAAAAATGTTTTAGAGTGTCACTCTTACTTTTCAGTCTGTAAATGCTTGTTTCTTTTTTATTTGTATTAATACCTTTGTGCCCATAGCATAGCTATCCTCATAAATTTTCCTTTTTTGTAGACTACTGCCTGTTTATTAATACATTAAAGCAAGGTTGAAATTTTAACAAGAGCTAAAAAGACCCAAGTCTGCCCAACCATAAGTGTTTAATTTTAGTTTTTCATATTTAAAAAATCATGTATATATAATATATACACGTACATACGTGTGTGTGTGTGTGTGTGTGTGTGTGTGTGTGTGTATGACTTTGTTGCCTAAAGCAAAATCTTACATTGCTTCAGTGAGAGAAAGGAAACAGAAGCTGGAGGAGAGTTATAGAAAATGACTCTATATAAACATGACCACCTACCAGGCAGCTACTTTACTATTAGTAAAACTTCCACTTTGTAATAGCAGAGTTTAACAAATAAAAGAACAACATACCTAAATTGACAAAGCTCATGACCATGTCAGCATCATTCAGAAAGTTGGTATCATGTAGGCTGGCTAGAGGAGGGCTCTGGGTGGTCAGAGGAGTCGTTCGAGATAACTGTATGCGACGAGGGTACCCATTGGGAGAAGCTGGGTATCCTTTTCTTGCCCCTCTGGCCTCTCCTGCCAAGGATGCCCTCACTGAGTATTCCGATTCTTCAGGATTTTCTTCATTGGCCATAGCATTGTATAGGTCCAGCATAAAGAGAGGTGCAGAGGAAGCTTGTTTTCCAGGTGAAAATGGTCTGGGTCTATGAGGCAAACCCAAGATAGAGAGAATTTCCCTCTGTATTTCCCGTCTTTCGTGGTTCCGTAGTCTTCTATAAATAAAACTGGAGTGGACATGATTGTCTCCCAAACCTCCTTTTGCATAACCCACTAGAACCCAGCAGCTCCAGAGGAAACCCACAATACTCCTAAGTAGAAATACAGTCAGATGCATTTTTGTCCAAAAGCAAAAGTTGATATTTTTAGTCCTTCTTGTCCTCTTAAAAAAAAATGTAAAAGTTCCTAGGAGGTACGCTTTCCCAGTAGCTGAAAAAACAAATTTACCTATTCTTCATGACAGTGACATTTCTGAACATAACATCCTCACGGATTTTCCTGTCCTATTTTAAATATTTTGGAATATGTCAAGAGTAGTTATCTCTAAGAAAGCTGAAACTTGGATTTCTAATTATCCACAGTTGTTAAGAGTTTTTGCTGCATTGATGTAGCAGAAGACGGCTATTATTATTTGATCAGATGACCTATGCATTCCTATATAAATTTATGATAATCAGGCCTTTGGTATTTGGATTAACGCAAGTTGATCTTCTGATAAACTGTAGTTCCCAAAGTTATCTTCACTTGCTCTTGAGTTCTTCTCAACCCTTGAGCTCTTTCCAAGACAAATCCTGATTTCTGAATCACAGATCTATGCTGATCTGCACCTTGGTGTTGGAATATAGATTTGTCCGGCAGCTTGGTGATAACTTTAACATCTTTTGTGTCGTCTTAGTGTAAAGTAACACTCAAGGTTGTACTATTCAAGTAAATGTGTTTCCCTGAATTTACTTGAAAACCTTCCTGTAAGTCCATTCAATCCCTTTCTCCTTCTAACTGTTAATTCCACCTCCAGCAGGCACAAATATACCAGCCCTCTTCAAGGGAGATCTAAAGAGTAATGTAAGCACAACCCTGCTGGGAAAGAAGAGGCTTCTCATTGTAATTTGAAACTGGTAAAGCAAAAAGAACTTAACCCTTTTGCTACCAGAAAAGCCTTCATTTTCACAATTTTATAGCCACGCATCTAACATAGCACAGTGATATGTGGGGCATTTAAGTTCTGGGGGTGGTGGGGGGGGGAGCAAGTTTTCAAGCAGCAGGCTGAAATTTTTTGCCACCAATTTTATATAGTACTCTCTTAGATCTCTCTTTTCATAGTACACGTTTAATACACTTCTATATTAAGTCTCAGGTTGTGGCTAAATTAGCATACATCTCAGTTATATATTTCAGGTTATTTCTAGCCTTTATGAGTTATTGAAGTTTATGTCTTAAAAAATAAAAGGAAGAGTTGTAAATTGAGGTTATTTTGTTGTTTCTTAATGACAGCCAGATCTTTTTAGAATAAAATACAGTAGAGAATTAATCACCAGTAAATATATTCTAGCTCCCAAAGCAGTAGTTATAGTAATTCAATAATGGTGGGGAGATAGCCCAGCTCTAATGATTTTAAATACAAAAATTTTAAACAGAAAAATATATTTATATTTCTCTTATTAAGTCAGTTACAGTTGACATACGAAGACCCTAGAATACAGTGTCATGATTCTGTTAAGTCATTTCAGTTGAAATGTAAACACACTTACAAATTAGATTTTTCCCATAAGTTATACTCAGTACTTTGGTTTGTTTTAACCCATGCAAATAAACACAAGTCAAATATTCTTTATGACTACATGCAGATTGAAATTTGCGTTTTCAAAATTTGATGGGCATAATGGGGAAAGTGCACACCTTTCTAAAATACCATACTTAATCCAAGGAAATGAGCAAAGTATGTGTTTATCCTTAATGTTTAATGCCTTTAAAATTTGGAAGTCTACAATGTTTTTGTGCAGCTATAATTTTCCTTACAAGCTCTCACTTAACCTTAGGGCTCACAGTACTTTCATTGTCTGGGATATTATTCTGATACCAGTGTAGATTTATCGAGCAAATTCTAGAACTATTATGAAATTTTAATGTTTTTCTTTTACTCTACCTAGAGGCGCCTGGTTTCTTGTTTAATTTCTTTTTAAATATTTCCTCAGAGTGTCTAAAGCATAGTCATATTTTTCGCAAGTCTTCAGTTTATTGGTGAAGGCAAGATACTGAAAGGACTTGCAGAATTTTATTGTATGCCTCATTTTTCTCACACAAACTCATTGCCCTGAACTTGATAATTCTGTTTAATGTTTGCCCTGCTGAACTTTCTTTATTGACAGTCATGTAGGATGTACACACAGTAGCAGACCCAAGTACTGACATACGTGGAACACCTCTATAAAAGACACATCATATAAACAGGTTATAAGTCAGTGAAAGAATACTGTTTCAATAAGAAATGGATTAAACCACTCAAATTCTTGAAATTGTTTATTTCATATCCAAACCAAAGGAAGAATGTTTTGGTCATTGCTGTGGATTCAAATCAAGCACTTTGAGACCAAAAAACAAAACAAAACAAAAACAAACAAACAAAAAAAAAAAACAAAAAATCTTTTTCTCTTCATTTATAAAACCAATCCCAGATAAAGTCTATTATAGTTGTTGTCTACATTTTAAAATAAATTATCAAGTTCTGGATATGCTTCATGTCTCTAGAGTACAGCATAAAGTTATAAGTAAAAATTGGCCACACTAGAGGAAGAACAACTTTTATTATCTTCCACACGTGCTGACTTTTTTTCCTTAAGATACAAGTGAAAAATAAAAATGAGTCTAGGTGTCACTAGTCTCAAAAACTCATTTTCTCAAAGCGTGATTTATAATATCAATCAGAGTCATTGTAATTTAACTGCTTAACCAGGCATGTAGCCTACCTGTACATTGGAAATCAGTTGCCAATATTTCTGGACAGAATTTTTAGTATCTACCCTCCCCCACCTTCCCTTCCAACTCAGACTAGATTTGGCAAACATTCATTTTTCAAAAGGATCAACATGTGCAATGAGAGGGAAAAAAAATAAAGAAGCAAAAAACTTGCCAGGAATAAAGGGGAAATGTTAACCACCAAATGAAAAGTCAGATTCATTTTCAATTAAATGCATTTTACTACATCATTTGGATTCCCAGGTAGATTTTTATTTATTTACATGAGAGCAATTTGAAAGATAAAGTATCTGCAACTGCAAAGTATAAACATTTTAAATTTCAGAGCATGTATTTAAGAGTTGTATAAGTCTTTGAACACACTGAATAAATATATGCTGAGAAAGCAGTTGGGACTGGAGAAAGACCAGGGCATCACAAGAGTTGTCCTAAAGATAATTACATTTCAAGAAGAGGAGCCTTCATAAAAACCTACCTCTCATAATATAATATTTGTCTGAGGTATATACCAATGGAAGTGACCTTCTGGTCGGGTACAGATACAGTTGAATCCAGATACGACGTATTTCTTCACTGCCATTCTTTCTGTTTTCTCTTTCCTTCATGAAAATTTGATGCATTTCATCTGTGAATATGTAAACCAACTACATCCAGTAGACAGCCTTTCAAAAGAAACTCACTCAAAAGAAAGCTAAAGTATTTGTAAATCTGTTTTGTCTGGAAGGGTCTTTCACTTCTGTTTCACTTCTGTTTTTGTTGTTGTCTTCTCCTTGAAACAAAAATTCCTAAGTGAAAGGTATGACTGCAGTGAAAGATACCTTAATATACATGATATCTGCATTCTTAAATTATCTCTCAAGTTTGGAAAATATTCCAAAATAATTTTAATGTGATTCTAAAATTCTTAAGAAGCTATCAGCTGGAGGGAGTCAGGGGAAAGGTTGGAAAGGAGATCACTGAGGAGATTGGAAAGGCTGGCAGCAATGGGAGAATTCGGGGAAAACATAGGCTTCTGGAATCTTCTTGGTGAATACATGCACAAGTACCGAACAGAGCAGCATCTGTAATATTAAATTGCCTTCAACTCACTCTTTTTTGAGCCCAAAACATAGCACATATGCAAGAATATGGCACACTTAGCAGTGGTCCAAAGGAAGGCTGAGTGGTGCTATCCCACCACCATCTGCCTTAGATTTGTCTGCAGTACCTGAAAGGGGTCGCAAACACGACAGCCTACACTTTTCCCTCTATCTAATTAATATTTGTTAAGGAAAACTTGGAAATGAATAATTAAATACGGTCACCAAAAATTTTTAATGTCTGTTATTATTTTCAATGAATGGTGACATTAGTGAATATTTTTAAGTTAAGACAGAATTTTTCAATATGCTTTGCATTATTACACATTCCTAAGATAGTTTTATATCATTTCATGAGAGAAGGTTTTCTAATAGTTACATAAGGAGAATAAGCCAACATTTAATCATTACGTATCAAACACTATTAATGAAATACCTAAGGACTATATCTGACAAATAGACTCCAATGAACTGCCTTGAGAACAATTGGTCAAATTATGAATTGACATTATATTTTAATAATATGTCATAATATTATGACATAATATTTTAAATAGTTGGGTATGCTATGCAGTTAACCATGTAAGAATATCTTCATTGGTAAAGCAATTTATAATGTCAAAACTCATTTGCAATAGCCCACCGTTTGGAATTATTTATTCCTTCAGCAAATACTTATTAAATGCCTACTAAGTGCTATATACTTTAGGTACAACAAAAACTTCAAACAAGTTTCTTGTCCCCACAGAGTTTATAATCATATACTATCATTTCAATTGATCTAAGGGCATCAAATTATTCAAATATGGTTATTAATTGAGATATTTCTACTTCTTGAGAAATGAGCTAGAATGTAAGCTGCATAAAACTAGGAGCTTATTTTATTTTGTTCATCACTGTCAAACCATACATATTAGCAGCTCAATTAATACTGGTCACACAATCTATTTTTTAACAATGATGAACAATATTCCAGAGGATTTGTTTGTTTGTTTGTTTTTGTTTATTTATTTGTTTGTTTTTAAGGCAGTACTCTCTGGAAGCATAGGGCTAAGGATTCATTAGGCATACTAGTTGACCAACCACTTTATCTCTTAGTGATTAGGCTCTTCATTTCATGAAGTAGTTACTACTTTCATGAAGAAATTTGCTTATTATATGCCTCATCCCAGATGTAAATTGAAGTACAAACTTCTGTCAATACTAGATAATCATAATGACTTAGAAGGAAAAGCATCACGCAATGAATTACATTAGTAATTGCAAAATACCTTGGTCTATCATTACAGGGAGAGCTGGTTAGGTTACTGCCTATTCAATTAATGTGGTCCTTGACCCAAAAGAGCAACTTTTGTCCCTGTCAATTAATACCTCATTCTTTTGAGTTGCAATGGCTTACTTGTTTGGTCCTTTTAGGTGCTTTTTTATGGCCTCTAGTACAATGCAAGAGACCTTGACAGAGACCACTCTCTGTTTAACAAACACTAGTAATTAACGCTACCCATGCCAAGGCTCATTCTGGTATATATGGAGTTGAGACACCCAGTAGACACTGGGATGAGTTGAGACCTGAAAATGCCTGGACCATGGGAAAAGGCACTTGATAGAACAAGTTAGAGAGTACCAAAATAAAGGTTTTTAAATTCATACTTTCTATAGTTTATACTTTCACAGAGAGAAGACTTTACCAACATATGGACAAATTCAAAATCTATAGGACTGTGACAGTTCAAGAAAGGGCACAGCTGCCAATTTACCCCAATAATTACCATGAAGAGCAAATTAACCTCAGTGGAAAATAAATCTATAAATGGCACTAGTCATGTTATGTTCAAATAAGACAATTTAAGGAAAGTTTTCAATTATCTAGTGCAAAATAAATAAATATATACACGCATGATAAAATTTAAAATTACCTAATGCAAAACTACCTTGATAGCATGCTTCCTATTATCTATAGTATTTTAATTAAATGGCCCTACTTTCACATAACGTCTTTTTCCCCCCAGGAAACAGACAGTATTTCATAGATCCTCATCAAAAGGTTTAAGATAAATTTAGAGCCTAATAAATTAACCCCAACTATATCACAAAAATTGTCCATTAACAACAGAAAAAATGTGTATGCATATGTCACCCAAAACCCATCAATATTCTGTAATATGAGAGGATGTAAACTCTTTTTCCTAAGACATAACATGCTGGAGAAATATAATAATGAGGATGATAGACAATAATTACCAATATTCAAAATATAAACGTAAGATTCCTCTAACACAAAGTTTCTCAAATCAAGTTGAACATTTCAATCACAAATGGGGAGCAGGGAGGATTTTTAAGAAATGCTAATGGCTGGGCCACACCAAAAACTAATTAAATCATAATTCTTGAGGGGCCCAGGCATCAGTATTTTTTTTAGTACTGATTAATATGTAGCCAAAGTTAAGAACCCGTAACAAATAGTCTTGGAAATATCAAAACCATTACATACATAATAAGGCTATGTTTCAGTGTCATAATAGAGTTTCCAAATTAGAACAAGACCTTTGATTTTTCCTTGATTGCTGCTAATATTCCATGGTATATAATAAATTCCTTAAACAAATACACAATGCTTGCATCCAGAAAAAACATTTTCACCCATTACACACTGAATACAGCTTATTCAGCACCTACTACAATAATAAAAACACCATCCCTGCTGTTCCCAAATTTAGAGGTCACTTGTTTCTAGAACAATCTCCTTAGATATTTTGTATTTGAACACCAAGCTAAAAATTCAATTTCTAGTACACAAAATGCTGTCATATCACAGAATGAATAACAATATGTTCCTCAAGGTAACATCTCACTTCTATGCAGCTCTTTCTTGGGTTATAATAGAATGTGAACAAGGTTTTCCCCCTTACTTAAGTCTTTAAATTCAATTGAAACAGTCATCAGAACTCACCTAACAGGTGTCCTTCATGCCTATGCTGGATACGTTCAGTTCTGAAATTTTCCTATTTTCTTGGGTTTTCAGAGTGGTGTGTGTGTGCGCGCGCACACATGCACACACGTGCACGTGCACATTTGTGGGTGCCTCCTACGTCCATGTGTATCTCTGAAGTTCCCTCTTGCACGGGATCTCCTTTCCATCTTCATTCCCCAGTTACTTTCTATTTTTAAAAGCTATTGATTTTCTCTTCTTAAACTTTGCATTCTCTTGACATCTTTGTTCCTCCATTTTACAATAAACTCTATCTGTGTCTCCAGTTTTAAAAGCCGATCCTCCTAGTTCTCTTATCTAGAACCCTCTTTCAAGTGTGTAACTGGTTTTTGTTTGTTTGTTTGTTTATCTCTCCCCTTTCACCACCTCTCTCTTTCTTCAGGGGAATCCTGCCTCCCTACTCCTAATCTCCAGCTCTTTCTCCCTTCTTCTGGAACAGTTAAATCTTCTATCACTGCAGGTTTACCAGCAAGGCAATGATAGCATCAGACTGCAGTATAATAATACTTTTCCCATCTGATAAATGAATTGCTACTGTAGAAATGGAAGCAAATATTGTAGCTTATCAATCCAAATCTCAATCAGTGTTTTCAGATACACATATGAATCCTTTGGAAACATTCACGACTTTTTAATATTTGTAGCCAACAAGTAACAATATAATAACTAAATTTTAATGAGATATGTAGCCTTATATTGAAAGTATAAGAAAATAACCTAGCCTACAACTGAAATTATATCCGGATGCCAGCCAGCTCATACCTAGCATAATGGATAATTACCTTGCGTCCAAAGATGCACATTTTATTCTCATTACTTTTATATTCTGAATATGAAATACAGTTCTCTAAATAGGAGGCTCTAATCCCCCAATATGCAATACCACTCAATTCTGTGTTCTAAAATGTCTTTTAAGACTTCTGCTAGAAAATTCTCTAGAAAGTGGATGGAAATGATGCTTATCAATTGCATGTTATCTTCCAACCATTTTTAAGTAAATAAAGTTAAACCAAATAGTCTACAATTTCTAATGTAATCCAGGAATTCTTCATATGTAGATGTTGTACTCATTTACATATATTTTCAAACATGCTTCTTAAATCAGTGAGAAAGACCCATTGGACAAAGACCAATCTGATAATATCCCTTAAACAGAGTGGTACAAATGTCAACATTCACAACTGGTCAGGTTTTCAAGCACTCTCTAGGTGGTAAAAGTTATTTCCATGGAATTCTGGAACAGTTCAGTTATTCTGAGCTTTTACTGTTCTAAATCTACAGATGTTAATGGGTGCTTGGTTCTAAAACTATAAGACCAAAAATACACTGGTGTGATTCCTCAACCAAACATAAGTATTGACTCTTCTATATATGCTGAATCAGAATTTTTTGCATAAAATAAATAAAGTCATGGCACAGCAGCTTAGACTCATTGCCCTATAATATGTGTATTATTTTCTTTGCATGTGTCCTTATGTTATTTGGATGCTTAAATCTTCCAGTAAGTATTCACTACACTTTATCACTTAACTTGTACTCAGAGAATGTCAACCAGGTAACTAGATTTATATCTTGGTTTTGCCACTTACTGTCTGAATGACCTTGGAGAGGTCACTTTGGAATCATACAACTAGGGAGCAATAGTAAAGAGTCTTGTTTCTGAATCTAAATTCCTTCATCTGTGAAATGGGGGAAAAATACCTCACCATGGGGTTGTGGAATCCATTAAAATGAGACACTATATGAGAAACTGCTTCATAAAATATCAGTGTGTTTCATAACTTATTATCATAAGCTCATGGCACAGTAGAACTTAGATTCCTGTAAGTTTCTCCATTGGTTGGTCCACACTGATAAACTGAGACTCAGTGTTTGTATTCCTGTTTAATCCCTTGATGGGGAGAAAAACATGTAAAACTTATCATGAAAAGATTATTCCCCAAAAGATGGTTGTTATGTCTGCAGACAGTTAGACAAAGCCAGGGATTCAATGCTGTTATCTTTATGCACAATATCCTAACATCTTGAAGGACATAAAGCATCTCTCTCCCTAGAGATATCCCCTCCTTATTTTATCAGTCCATCTCAAATCTGTTTTTATGGTATCCATTGCAGTGGCAGAAAAATAAGCTTGATTAACTAACTGTTCCTCCACTGTACAAGGGAGAAGATTTTAAATGCACATCTACCCTGAGGTTTTCCTCTAGTGTTAAGAAGGTAGTCCACGTCTGAACTTGGTGAGTAAAAAGAGAGGAAGAATTAGCTCAAATAAGCAACATATGACCAAAGGCTAGGAAAAAGGATGGTCCAAAGCATATAGTCCAAGCCTATCAAGATGTGGTCCACAATGAAGACATTCATTCTTGACAATTTAGAGCATCGGGTTTTGCATCAGCGTGGTTTCAAGTAGCAGGTCTGGTTCTGCCTACTTTGTTACATGTGAGAAAGGACTCTCAACACTTCCACTCAGTCTCCTCATCTTAAAAAAGTGGTATATTATTAATATGTATTCTAGAATATTGTTATGATTCTTAAATGGCACAGTTCTTTCATAAGTGCGAAGTAATCATTATGACAGCACTTGGAAGATTTATTATTCAGAATGCTGTCATTGAGAGGTGTACTGGACAATTTTTATACCTTTACAGAGAGACCACCCAAAGGATTTAGCACGCAGGTACACATTTAGAATAAGTGAAGATATTTTAGTGGCAATGGTGGTAGTATGCAGTATTTTCCATACAAATTTTCCCATGGAATCATTTATGTAAGTAGATAATTGCTGTTTTGCAAAACACACCCTAGGGCTGGTCTTCAACTTGCACATTTTGGGAAATAATTAATCTATATATTATAACTGGAAAGGCAAGATAAAACAGTGACAAAGAGCCCATGCTCAGGAATCAGAATGAATGTAAATCCTGGCTTGACTATGTCGTAGCTATGTAGCCATGTTCTACCTCAGTTTTCCGATCTTGAAAGTGGGGACAATAACAGTTCTAACACACAGGGTTTTATGAGATTAAATGAGTTAACAAATGTAAAAAGATTTAGCACAGGGCCTGGCACATAATAAATGTCAGGTACCATTAGATTTCATTACTTAGTGACCAATTGCTAGAGGATTGGACTTTCTTTTTATGTATCATTCTATCCCCATGCCTAATGTAATGTTTGGCAGATAGATGCCCAATAGAATGAATGCTCATTCATTTGTTTAAAACATATTTACTAATGGGGCGCCTGAGTGGCTCAGTTGGTTAAGCGTTCGACTTCGGCTCAGGTCATGATCTCAAGGTTCCTGCATTCGATCCCCTCATTGGCTCTGTGCTGACAGCTCAGAGCCTGAAGCCTGCTTCAGATTCTGTGTCTCCCTCTCTGTGTCCCTCGCCCACTCATACTCTGTTTCCCTTTCTCTCAAAAATAAATAAAAATTTTAAAAAATTTCAACATATTTACCCGTAGATAAATAATACTCACTGTTAAGCAAAATTTAGTAAGTATTCACGTTCCTTATTACTTTACCAATATAGTATGAAACTCTAAGGAATGTAGTCATGATTGTGACTGGTACATATAGACTGTTATCACATTGATAACACAACTCAACAAGCTACATGCTGCGATTTAATATACAAAAGGTCAGAATGTTTATCTCCTAAAGGACATTTTCTTAGTCCAATGTGACCTATAACAACATGAGCCAAGTGCACCAGATGAACTATAACAAATATGAATCTAGAAATGTGTGCTTTGAACAGTAGTTTTCTTGAACTGAAAAGATAGAGTTTCACTTTTTCAAGTTATATAGATGCCGTGAGATTACTATGGAGAAGTAAACAACCATCATAGGAGTCTAAGATCTAAAAATCAGTTCATCAATCTTTCTCTTCTTCTCACTGACCAACTGGAGACAGTTTTACTATCATTTGCCTTCTCTCAATTGGAAGGCACGGGAGTGGAAGAAAGATGAATTTAAAGAACAAGTCAAACTTGTTCTGTCTCAGACATTCTTAGGTTAGGTGGTAAAGCGGCTTTAAAGGGATGAATAAATCCCTTTAAAAAGACTGAACACTATCACAGATAGCTGGAAAATGAGTTTTTATTCATTTTGATAACATCAGTCATAAAAATGAATTTTGTTTCACCAACTAAAAATAGCTATCCTTCAAACACATAAAGGCTTCCTTTATAAGTTGTTTTAAAACTTAAAGTGCCATGCATGGTTCACTAATTTGTATTTAGTATCATCTGCCAAATATAGCCAACTCTAACTTTTATATGTCATAGGTAGACAGAGATAAAATCCCCACACCCAAAAATGTAACCATAATAAATGGAAGAGTTTACTTTTTCCCACATTTATGAGAATAAAAAAGAAAGTCTTTTGGTGTTCAGGCCGAACTCGAAAAAAAATCGCTCAAATTCTGTTTTATAATTTCGATGCCAATCTCTAACTAATGAAGTAACAATCCACAGCACTGTTGCGAAGCTAAAAAAAAAAAAAATGGGGTTTTATACAAACACTGACAGGCTCTGACCATCAGTGGCACTAGAAGGCGCCACCATAATTGCAGTCTCCTCAAAACATAACTTATTTCAGGCTAAGCAGGCGAGCCAATATTTTGTATTTTAATTAAGAAACCTGGACTTTGTTTATAATAATTGACTGTTAGGTCAGTTCTTGCCAGGATAGGCTTGTAAAAGAGAATTTTTGCCTCAAGTAAGCTTTCGTTTAAGATTTTGGAACAGATTTAAAATTTGGAATTGAAATCTTTTTCAGTCATTTATTTTAGCATTCACTGTAATATTAATAGTCTAAGAATACATTTGTGGAGATTTCCAACATGCTCATCAATGGCCGTAAATACTGATTTGCTCCCTGAAGAAAACTTTTAGTCATACTGATGAAAATATATTGTCTGCTATGAACACAAAAACCAAATTGTTTCCCTCATTAACAACTTAGACCTGGAAAAAAGAAATCAATGCTTGCATAGTGTTACAGGATGCATCAATCAGTAGTCAAGACAGAATAGAACACCAAAGAGATAATCTAGTAACAGATAAATTATCTGAGATGTGAAGCACCCATATACTACTTTTGAAAATGTCTATTTGGGGGCTATTCAAATGAAAGCATTCTATACAATGAATCCTTTAAGGTTCCTATTGTCAAATTTTTTTTTCTTTTCAATCATAATTATTTTTTGGCACATGTGGTAATAGCAATATTACTTAATATTGTTTTAAAAGCAAATTAGAGGCAGAATACATGTGTAAATTATACCTCTCACAAATGAGGTTCCAAAGGAAACCAAATGGAACACTGCCACCTTTTGGTTATATAATTTGTAAAGTTGCAAAAGTTTACTGTACAGTGTTTCAATGAAAATATTTAGACATACTTGCAGCTTTTAGAAATAACTATTTCTGTTAACATATGAAAGTTTCCATCTTTAAATTTTTGTTTCTCAGTTGTAGTCCTTTAAGTATTTCAGTTTTTATTTTGCAAGTTTGTCCCCCAATTCTTGAACTTTAGTACCTGGAAACAATTCTTCCTGTTTATTTTGTAAAGAAGGGCAAGTAATGACCTCATAATGAAAAACACAAAGAGACTTTTATATCCTAGGGCTCTGTTGTGAACATTTCTATTACTTCTCTTTATACCATACCACACCACCACCCTAAATAACAGGATTTTTCAATGATACACTCAAATTCCCCAAAGCACTAATTGCATTTCTTTAGCTAGAAGGATTTATGCCTTCTCACCCCATAAGTGTTTTATGTATATAGTTTTAAATTATAGGGTAAAAAAAATGATACAGTAGGTGCCTAGACACATATAGGGAGTAATTGGTGGGTGAGAAGAAAATGAAAGGCTATACATAGACATAGATTTCATTTAGGGCAAGATCTGAAGTTATGATGTCTAAGTATAAGGACAAAACAAAATAAGGAAAATTAAGAATGGGAGAATAGACAGCCTTATAAATAAGGTAAATAAAGGATAAATAATAATAAATAAGGTAAATAAAAATAAAAATAAATATTTACCATATATATATATATTCATATATATATATATATATATATATATATATATATATATATGAATGTAAAGAAAAGAAAGATAAAATCTTAGGTGCCAGCAACAAAGAAGAAATGTAAAAGCACGAATTTATAAAGTGACACAGTAGATGTTCAAGAAGTTATCAGGCTGAGGTAAAGCCTCATTTCTAGGAACTTCAGATTAAATGGCCATTTGGGATATGAACATGACCTTGGGACTTATGAGAGATTATATGTAGTACCTGAGATCCCTATTAAAAACAAGGAGAATGAAAGAATGATTCCTGAGTGGTAGAGGAATGGAATAGGATCACTACACCTGGGGAAGTCTGGATATCTCATTTAGCCTGAGAGTCTAAGTGGAAAAAAATAAAATTCTCCTTTAAAGATGAAAACTACAGACTTCATGGTAATATGCCCTCTTTCAGGATGGTAGCAAAATCCTCAAGTCGAGAAATTAAAAACTAGTCCTAAACCAATTGAACAAACATGACTACCTGTTGTCCCTTCAACAACCTATGGTCCACAGAATTCCAACAGGGAGTAAAATCCTTATTTACGAGAAGTTCAAAATAAAAAATTACAAACCACATAAAGAAATGATCTAACAGAAGCAGGAGTCATCAAATAAATAGTGGGTGGTATAATACATTCAAAAACTGGAGGCAATAAAACCATCTGAAGTAGGACTATTTTAAAAACTATGTTTAAAATAGTTAGAGACAATAGAAACCATAATTAAAAAAAAAAAAAAAAAACACCAGGACATTGAAACAAAAAGGAAGATATGAAAAACAAACAGAAATATTAAAAATGTAATTATTGGCTTTTAAAAAATCAATGAATGATTTAAACAACCAATTGGGGGTGACTGGGTGGCTCAGTTGGTTAAGCAGCTGACTTCGGCTAAGGTCATGATCTCTCAGTTCATGGGTTTGAGCCCTGCATCAGGCTCTTTGTTGACAGTTCAGAACCTGGAGCCTGCTTCAGATTCTGTGTCTCTGTCTCTCTCTGTCCCTCCCCCACTCCTGCTCTCTCTCTCTCTCTCTCTCTCTCTCTCTCTCTCAAACTTAAATAAACATTAAAAAAAATAAGCAACCAGCTGGACATAGCTGAAAGAAAAATTAATAAACTATAAGATTTAGAAAGTTTATGCATATGCACTACGAAAAATAAAGAGGAAAATATTTGAAAATGAAGTATTAGATATCTCTGCAAAACATCGTGGCAGGTTTCTCTTCAACAAATTTAGGTTATTTGCCTCAGTGTAATAGTTATAAACCAATCAAGACCAACTAGACTAGTATCCCCCACCATTGGACTCTCAAAAATTGCTTGAAATAATCATAGAAAAACTTTTCTGCGAGAATTGCCAAATAGTAAGCATGGATTTCAAGTTATTGAAGTTAAGAATTTTCACACATTCTACAATGCAGAAATTTGAATTGCTCATGAAAATTCTAGCTTTCGCTTTACATACTCTTGCCATGATAGGCAGTCTCAGAAATCACTTCCTGGTGTTCATGCCTTAGAATAATCACCACCCTAATTGTGGATTGAACTTATGGACTTGCTTCTAATGAGTAAAATACAGAAGTAATGGGACTTTCTTCCAATATTAGGTTAAAAAAAGATTGTAGTCTCTACCTCAGGTGCTCTGTCTTTCCCACTCTCTGGCTCTCTCTTTCAAGTCACCAGCCATCCTGCTGTGAGGACATTCAGACAGCCTATGAGGTGAGAAATTGAGGCCTACTAGCCACCACGTGAGTGAACTTAGAAGCAGATCGTCTGAGGCCTATCCACAGCCACATGAATGATCTTGGAAGCAAAATCTCTGGCCCCATCCATCCCCATCAAACCCATCAGATGATACCACAAATACCAACAGCTAAGATCTTGAGCCATGGGCATCTACTTATTCTGGGGTCACATTCTTGACCCAGAAAGTATAAAGTATTATAAAATAAGAAATGTTTATTGGCTTAAGCTTCTTAGTTTGGAAGGTATGATGTAGTGATGGATTATCTCTTTTTAAGAATTTTTATTTGAATATAGTTAGGCATTGATTTTATGTAGTAGTTAATATATTAAATACTTTAGTTAATGCATTAATACATTAGTTACATACATGCAATGTCATGTTAGTTTCAGGGTGTACAACATAGTGATTCAACTTCTTTCTATGTTATGTTATGCTTACCACAAGTGTAGCTACCATCCGTCTCCATTTAATACAATTACAATACCACTGATTATATTCACTATGCTGTACCTTTTATTTCTGTAACTTATTCATTCTGTAACTCAAATCCTGTCCCTGTCACTCTCCTTCACCCATTTTGCCCATACCCCTTCCATCTGGCAACCATCAGTTTGTTCTCTATTTATAGGTCTGATTCTGCTTGTTTATTCGTTTGATTTTTTTTTTTAGATTCCACATACCAGTGAAATCATATATTTGTTTCTTAGTTTGACTTATTTCACTTAGCATAATAAGCTCTAGGTCCATCCATGTTGTCATAAGTGATACGATCTCAACCTTATTTATGGCTATGTAATACTCCAGTTTATATGTGTGCGCATGTGTGTGTGTATGTATACACACATATACATACATACAACATTTCCTTATCCATTCATCTATCAATGGCCATTTATGTTGCTTCCACATCTAGGCTATTGTAAATAATGCTACCATAACATAGAGATCCACGTATCTTTTTGAATTCATGTTTTCATTTTCTTTGAGTAAATACACAGTAGTAGAATCTATTGGACCATATATTATTCCTATTTTTACTTTTTGAGCAAGCTCCATACTGTTTTCCACAGTGGCTATACCAATTTACATTCCCAGCAACAGTGTACGGGGTTCCATATTTTTCACTTCCTCACCAACACCTGTTATTTCTTGTGTTTTCATTTTAGCCATCCCAATAGGTATAAGGTGATATCTCATTGTGGTTGATTTTCTTTGATGATGAGTGATGTTGAACATCTGTTCATGTTTCTTTGGTCATCTCTAAGTCTTCTTTGGAAAAATACCTATTTAGATCCTCTGCCCATTTTTTAATCAGATTGTTTTTTTGATGTTGAGTTGTTTATTTGTATATTCTAAGTATTAACCTCTTAGTGGGTTCATCATTTGCAAATATCTTCTCCCATCCAGTAGATTGCCTTTTTGTTTTGATGATTGTTTCTCTTGCTGTGCAAAAGCTTTTTATTTTGATGTAGTCCAATAGTTTATTTTGCTTTTGTTTCCCTTGCTTTAGCAGACATATCCAGAAAAAATGTTGTGATGACCAATGTCAGAGAAATTACTGCCTGTGTCCTCTTCTAGGATTTTTATGTCAGGTCTCAGATTTAGATCTTTAATACATTTTGAGTTTATTTTTGTGTATGGTATAAGAAAGTGGTCCAGTTTCACTCTTTTTTCGTAAAGCTATCCAGTTTTCCCAAAACCATTTATTGAAGAAACAATCTTTTCCCCATTCTATATTCTTGCCTCCTTTGTCATAAATTGACCACAAAAGCCTAATTTTATTTCTGGGCTTTCTGTTCTGTTCCATGATCTATGTGCCTGTTTTTGTGCCAATATCATACTGTTTTGATTACTATGCCTTTGTAGTATATCTTGAAACCCGAAATTGTGGTACCTCTAGCTTTGTTTTTCTTTCTCAAGTTTTCTTTGGCCATTCAAGGCTTTTTGTGGTTCCATATTCATTTGAGTTGTATTTGTTCTAGTTCTCTGAAAAACGCTGTTGGTATTTTGATAGGATTGCATTTAATGTATAGTTTCTTACATGAGTAATATTCCCTTTAGTTTAGGAGAGTTATTAGCATCAATATCTCAACATTTACAATGGAAAGTTAAATAATATCACTTGATAGTCCAATTTCTAAAGAATATGGATCTGCCATCAATCAACTTTAGATATCAACTTTTTTTTCCAGTTGAGGCAATTTATTTGCACATATGTATCATATCCCTAGAAAGAATCCCAGAATTTTCCTTCCTGTGTGTTTTGTCTTGCTTCTCCATGGTCCAGCTGAGATTGTTAGTACAATGAAACCAAACTGGCAGAATGAGGGCAGATTACTCTGCAATTTTTCTAGATCTTTCAGTTATACATCAAATCGGGCTGATCACCATGGAATGTACATCATCAAGAGTAAACTCTAGGGTAAACTATGGAGTTTGAGTGATTAAGATGTGTCAATGTAGGTTCATCAATTTTAACAAATGTTCCACTCTAGTGGGGGATGTTAATAGCAGGGAAGTCTATGCATGTGTGGGGGTAGAAGGTATATGGGAAATCTCTGTACTTCCCTCTTATTTTTACTGTGGACCTAAACCTGATCTAAAAAATAATAATAAAGTCTTTAAAGAAAAGAATCAATCACATAAAAGAATGCTGGTAGAAAAATAATTTCTCATGGTTTCTAAGCTTTGTTACCTGTGTGATATCAATTACTTCATCAAAGTTCATTCCTGGAAACTTCACCTCTTCTTAATCTACCTTCATAAATTCTGAATTCTAAGAAAACATTTTTGAAAAGATTTTGTTGTGTTTAATATCTTTTTAATTCATATATAATTTATCATATTTCTACCCATAACATAAGCTTGTCATTTCATGGCTCTATTTTTTAATTTTAATATCCTGTTTAGAATTGATTTCATTAAATAAATGAAATTCAAGTTTAAAAAAAAAATCTGGGCTGATCATTCCACGCTTGTTTAACTTGCCCATGAGGTTCACAACAATTTTCCCAGCTCTGTGATCTTCAACGATTTCAAATTCACCAATATAACCATGCTTCATCAACACGGTTAGAAAATGGACCATGACTTTGGAGCATAGCCAATTAATAAGAACCTGGCATCTGACTCTCTTTTTGGCATTGTTCATGCTCTTGAGAGCATCTGCCAGGCCATTCATGCACACCATTATGGTGACACAGAAAGATGGTGGAAAGAGCTAGAGATATCAACAGTTTTTACTCATCAAAGAAATTAGTTATCAAAATCCATTTTCTAAGTTTTCAAAATTGCCAAAAAACAAGGTATTTAGGAAAGGTAATCTAATGGGGACTCCTGGATGGCACATTTAGTTAAGCATCTGACTCGATTTCAGCTCAGGTCGTGATTTCACAGTCCTGAGATCGAGCCCCACAACAGGCTCCATGTTAGGCATAGAACCTGCTTAAGATTTTCTCTCTTCCTCTCCCTCTGCCCCTCTCCTGTTCTCTTTCTCTCCCTCTCTCTCTCCTTCTCTCTCTCAAAAAAAGAAAAAAATCTAACGGACATTCCATCCATACATTCCTTGAGAGAACTTGATCAAAGAAAATAGTATAATGTAAGCTCAGAATGTTAACTTAGAATTGCTATAACACTGATGTTGAAAACACTGTCCATCTCTAAGTATGTTCCTATTCAAAACATTGCGTAACGTTTTTATTTTAAAATTTAGTACTAGGGAAACATGTTTCTTCTATAATTGCATTCATTCATTTATACAATAAAGAGTTTATTTAGTGTCTTACCATAAGTGAAGCCTTTAGGTTGGTACTGGGAATACATTTGCTAGAAAAAAAAGTATCTGCTCTCACAGAAGTAGCTGTCTAAGAAACAAGCCAGCAATAAACACTGATCACAAGGAAAAAGATCTTGAAAGTGGAAATTTTAACCAACCCCTTAAAATGGCAAATATCAGACATCAACAAGAAGTGCTAAGCAAACATAAGAATTTTCAAAGGAGGTTTATAAAAACCAGCTAAACACCCAGTAAGTTCTTCACCTTAGGAGTAGAGGAGGATCAAAAGCAGAAAAAAAAAAAAAAAACTGCTGGCACGTTGTGAATTCCTTCTCCTTTTCAGGGGAAAGAATTGGGGAGGGTGTCTGCCTCTAACATCAAACTTAATTACAAGGATTTCATTCAGACACCTCAGAGAACATGGTCATGTATGCCTTAGAGTTGGGATTTACAGTGGCTGGTGTTCTACTTTTACCTAAAAAATGTAAAGGCGAGAAACCAATGGCTAACTGCTCTGATGATGGGGCAAGGGGAGGTGGCTGAGTTGAGATAGGCCTGTATTCCCAGCATCTGATAAAGCCACAGATATTTTGGGGGGGTTTCATAGGCCAGATCTGGGCCACAAATGGAGGAGAGTCTGTAATGCTGAGCTGTGTTAGAGCCTAGCCCAGAAAGGCTACTTAAGGAGTGACCTGGTTACAGTCAATACAACTTAAAATCACCCCAGGCTTCTTAGAGCCTACAAAAGAAAGAAACCACAAATGAAAGCATCACCTACATCAGATAGTACGTAAGAGGCCCCTGGTGATGGGGCGTAGCAACAGGCCTAAATCATCCACATAAATACTTTATAAAAGAAAAGGGTCACTGTTGAACATCTGTAGGCCCAGAGAACGGAAACAAGGACAGGAAAAGTTCCAATCTGCTGCTTTTATTTCCCTGCATTAGTTCCCCAAGGCTGCCATAACAGATTACCACAAACTGGCTGGTTTATAACAACACACACAACACAGTGCTGAATGTTCCAGGTCTGAAATCAAGATGTCAGCCAGGCCATTGCTCTCTCTAAAGTCTCGGAGGGGTGGGGAGGGGGGGTGGGCAGGGATCCTTCTCTGTCACTTCCAACTTTTCCTTATTGTCAGTAATCCTTGGTTTATCAATGTATCCCTCTAATATCTCCCTCCTTCACAGGGTTTTCTCCCTTGTGTGTGTCTCTCTCTTCTTCTTATAAGGACATCAGTCACATTAGATTTGGGGACCACCCTAATCCAGTATGACCTCATTACAACCAACTACATCTATAAGGACCCTATTTTCAAATAAAGAGGCATTCTGAGGTTCTGAGTAGACATGAATTTTTGAGGACGCTACTGAACCACATATGCTCCCCTATAAGTGATCAGAAAAGGTAGCTGGTAGTGCAGGAGGTGAGCAGTTAATGAGAAGAAAACATTCTGATCATTTCACCTTCAACCTCTCCCCCAACTCCTTGCTCACTTTTCTTGCTTAATTCTACATTTTCATGTTATGCTACCCTCTGTCTTTCAGTCACGTTCATTCTCTCAGTTCCTCAAACTTGCCACATTCTCTCCTGCCACAGGGATGATCCTTCTACTGGGAATACTCTTCTTGAATATGCACTGAAATTATGTCCACTGTCCATACCTTCAGAATTCACATGAAATATCACCTTCTCAGGACCCAAACTTTAGTTATCAGTCTTGTACCAGTCCATGGCAAGGCTTTATGACAAAATGAACAAAAAATTAGCTATGGTAATGATGATACCACAATAAAGATAGATCAGTAAATTGATGGAGAGACAGATGTGTATGCATGTGTATGTAAATTTAAGCACAGGAATTAATATAATTGCAAAGTGTGCTTTCTTGAGAAAGACTATTTTTTTTTATTCTGAGATTTTGCCTTTTTGCTTTTTTTATATTAAAATATACCTTATGTTAGCACATTATAGTGTTAGCAGATGGCAAGACTTCTTTATTGTCCTGAATTGTCAAAAATACATAAAAAGTTTTAAACTGACAACATCATGTAAGTAAAATTTGAAATTTTATTGGCTTATGAAACTAAAAGTCTAGGAATCACACAGAATCTAATGGTAAGACACCTATTCAGGCCACAAGGGGAGAAAAACATGGAAAAACCGTAATTATACTAAAAGTACTCTCCTTTCACTTCTATTGCCTGTTATCCCATGTGTTTTACTCTGTCACCCTCACAGCTACTAAACCTATTATTTCTATATTCACCTTTGATCCCTCTACCATATTTCTCAATCCATTCACTCAGTATTGCCTTACTCGGCATAGTCCAAATGATGACTCACTTCAGAACCATCCTTCATCAAGTCTCTGAATTCCTCATCTCCCTAAATTTCTAACATTCCCATCTCACAAATCTACTTCTTTGAAGCCTACCAAGTGAACATTTTCTCTGCTTCTGTTCACAGAGTCATGCTGTATCAGTCAGGCCTTCATCACCACACCACAAGTCATTTATTACTCTTACCACATTGTAGATAGTAATATTTTTACAGTGGCTTCTCCAGGCTAGCCTAGTAAACTCAACTTCCCATCCCGATTCAACACCCTTCTTCACCCCGTGTGGTAATTTATCGAGAACATTTAACAACTATGAAATTAATTCCCTTTCTATCTTCAGATGATTCTGTGACACCAGATATTTTCTTCTCCTTTTCTGTGTCATGCAAAAAGTTGCCTGGAACCTTTCCAATCTCCTACACGTGGAATGACTCCACACAAGCCTACTTTGCCTGAGGCTATCCTCTACCACCAACTCCATCTTTAATGTTTTCTACCATCCAACATTGGTCTCAGTATAATACAACCTTTTGTTTCCACCTTCCAGTCCCTCAAATTATCAATCTCTCTCGCAGATGAACTTCCACCATTTGACCATTATCCATTTTGTAGACTACCAGTATTAATATTTTGTTCCCACCACTTAGCTGAAACTGTTTTCTTACATGCCAACTCTGAAATCCTGTTTATACTATAAAATGTATTTTCTCCATTCTTGATTTTTCTGATATATTCCAATAGCATTTGACATTATAATTGCAATATTTAACAATGTCAACCCATTATTTCACCTTGACACTATTTCATCTGTTGAGTCATATGCCACTGACTCTCCTCCTTCTCTTTGTATATTTAGAAAAGCTTCTGATGGGTCTTTTTCACTATCTCTTCATCTTCTACTGCCCCAACTAAGTATATGTAGACATACATGTACATGCAGTTATTTATAATTTTTATAATATATGTACAAACTTTTGCAATTTGTCCACTTTTAGTTTCATTTTTCCCAAACAGATAATGTCTATTTCTTATGGCTTAACTAATACCATCCTGCAGATTATTACCAAACTAACATTCTTAGTTCTGACTTATTTCTTACTTTAAGACCCACATTTCTAGTTGCCCACTGAGTACTTAAAACTGAATAAGTCAATGGCTCCTTGGTCTCAATATGTGCAAAATGAAATTTATTTGTTCTCCTTCAAACCCAGAGTCCTTTTTTATTCCATAAAGAGTCACTATCTGTTAAGTTTTCTGCACTCTGATGCCATAGATGCCTTGAGCAATACCAAGATATAAAATACAGTTTTGTACCCTTAGCAATAACAATTCCTACCCTTAGGTCTAGTGGAGAAGATAGAAATATACGATTTATTGTATTTTGATAGAGCTAAGCCCAGGTTGTTGTGGGTGTCTGTCGCAGACTTAAAGTGATCCCAGAAGAATTTCTAAGAGGATCATCTCCAAGTTGCCATGTTCTGAACAAAATGCAAATTACTAAAAGAGCTCCTGTTCATTTTTTCTTTGAGATTGTTTAGCAATAGTGTTCAAGCTTATATGTACATCACTATAACCTCTAGAACTGTGGACCCCACAAAGTGCCTGAACCCCAACTGAAGATCCTGATTTAACAGAGTCAGAGTGGAGCTAAAAACATTTTATTTTTCCAAACTTCTCCACTTTAAACCTTCATACTTATTTAGAATCTTATTGATTGCTCCCTTATTGGCAAGAACCAGGATTGACTACAGAAAGGAAGAGTTCTTCAAAACATGGGAAAGCAATTCCTGAACATTAAAAACTGAAAGAATACCATGGGCTACTCTCATACGCTCATTTCTTAGAAAAAGCCCTCCACGACTTCCAAGACCACCTGGTGTCCTTGAAAGTAGAGATTTTTTGCTTTTTCACTGTGGGGACTTCAGAGCTAGATGATGCTACATACATTGTTAGCTATTCAGTAAATGTTTATGAATTAATTAATTAGCTAATGAGAACCAATGAACACTGGCTGAGAAATATTCTAGGAAGATGTAAGAGCAAATATAAATTCTTTGGGGTCATAAAAAGCATGTATATTCAAGGATAGGATGCAAAGATGGTTGTAGACAGGGATAAGGCCCAAGAGGTAAGCATGATTCAGATTTGTAAAGGGTATTGGATCTCATGTTATACTTTTGAGACTTTATCCTAAAAGTTATGGGGAGCCTCTGAAGAAAATGTTAACAAGTACTGTGTAATTGAACAAATTTAAGTCATAATGATAAGCCATAAACTCAGGTGGGCAAAAAATAATAATAATAAATTTAACATTTATTTTTGATAATTCACTGTAGTCTCAATTTTTAATCTCTATTATCATACTTTACTAAATATTATGGAAAAATGGTTATTTCTTATTTAAATACTTTCTATTCAAAACTTTCCTTCCTTCTACTCTCATTTCTGCAGGGGATATTTAATTCTATGTCATGAAAGGAAGGCATCTCATTTCTGGCCTTTTGCTTCTATCCATACTACCATCTACAGAAATGCAGAGTCAGGTAGGTTCCCAGGATTTTAAATGGGTTAACTGGATGGATGATATTATCATTCACCAAGAAAAAAAGTAGAGGAATATGAGCAGGTCTGTGGAAGGATCAGAGTGGAGAATGCTATCTTTGCAGAGCCTGGGAGACAATCAAGAGATTAACTCAAGCAGGCAGAAAGGCATCTGGGATTTGGACCTCAGAAGAAAGGGCTGAGCTACAGATGGTGATGTGGATTTAGGATTTATCAACAGAATTCCTGGCAAATATAGGTTCTCAATAAATTCTTATCTAAAAAACATTAGAAATGATGAGTGAAACCGTAGGAATTCATGTGTGGACTAATAAGATACGATGGCTGAAAATAGAAGGTTAGAAACATCAAGGTTTATGAAACAGGTTGAGGAAGCATAGCTCTTTAAAGAGCCACATATGTAGGAAAAGAAACAAAGAGATAGTGGTGTCACAGAACCCAAGATACCAGAGAGTTCAAAAGCATGGATTAATTACCATTCTCAAATAGCTCAGCGAGGTCAAGTAAGATAAGGAATAGAAATTGCCTGTTGTATTAAGCCAGAGATTGATCTTCAAAGACCTTTACCTAAAAAATTTTGGTGGGGTGGCCTTGATGGAAAACAGATTTCAAACTGCATGGAAAATGAAATAGTAAGTGAGGACAACTATTTTACAAAAAAAAAAAAAAAAAAAAAAAATCTTAAGTGTAAAAGAAGGGGACAGATAGGTTTGCTACTGAAGGAAAAGCTACGGTAAAAGAAAGTTGGAGAGTTGGTTGCATTTAGAATGGCAAAACATATTTTTTTTCTCTTGTCAGTCAACATGTTAGTCTCAGATCTCTGGTTTTAATCTCTTCCTTCTCTACATCACCTATAGCAATGTCATTTGCTACATTCTGTCAATTCCTTCTGGGAAACACTTCTCACATTGCTTATTTCATTCCCCCTACTAACACACTTCTAAAGTGTAATACCTTCTTAACCTTCCTTAAGTCACCTCAGACAACAATTTTACATTATCTTACCAAAGTACTGCTTTCATCACATCATGCATCTTCACATTTTTTCAATACTTCCCTATTGCCTATCACATAAGACAGACACTACTTTTACTTATGGAGAAAAAACAAAAAAGCACCCAAAATTCCCACTCGGCTCATGGAATTAAACTTCATTTGTACCACACTCTACCATTTGTCATGCCATTCCCTCTGTCTAAAGATAATATCCTCCCCACTTTTCCAAATTCCACTCACCATCTAAGATTCAGTCCAGACATCATCTCAACAATGATATTTGCCTTTGATCTCCTCAAGTGGA
This sequence comes from Leopardus geoffroyi, assembly GCF_018350155.1. Classification (NCBI taxonomy): domain Eukaryota; kingdom Metazoa; phylum Chordata; class Mammalia; order Carnivora; family Felidae; genus Leopardus; species Leopardus geoffroyi. The sequence goes on from NC_059332.1 coordinate 53,400,677, forward strand.
AGACATCCTTCTTTCCCAGACTGTCTGAGAGTCTTGAATTCCAACAGCTCCTATCACACTTTTCACACACCGTATGTACTAAAGCTACTGGTGTGTTTAACTCTTCCTGTGAGAGAGTAAGCAGCCTGAAGATAGATAACATGCCTTGTGTATCTCTCAGCCCTCACTGAGCCTTCCTTATATAGTGCATGTCCAATAAAACAATAAGTACATGAATCTATTTGTCAGCAATAGGAGTACAAGAAGAGTCAAGAAAAAAAAAAAGCAGTTGCAAAGAACTAATATAAAATTATTTTACTATCTATTCAGGAACTGAGACATTCAAATGCCTCTATCATCATCATTATCATCATCATTTTGGAATTTCACAGATCATATGTACAGAGCCCTCTTAATTAGGACTGTAAAAATCAGTTTAAAAAAAATGAATTCAATATACACAAATAAGAATGATACTAACAGTAGAGTCTCCAGCATACATTAAGAGCACTGTGGATCTGCATACCGTAAAGGGATCCTATGTCTTCTGGGCAGTGTTAGGGACCTATAGAAAGCGTCCTTGCTTATGATCCTGAGAAAAGTAGAAGCAAATGAGAAGATTAAGAACAATGGTCCTGTGGAAAGTTTTAAACTAAGAAATAATTTCACTCTGATTCAGCAAGTAAGTTTGGAGTGTATTTCATGTACAAAATACTTGCATTTACATAGTGCGGAATAGACTGATGGCAAGATACAAGACCTCTTCAAGAATTGTATAGCCTAATGAGAGAGACAGAAAGTTATTAACAGCAGGATATTATTTTGCTCGAGCCTCAAAGGCCCAGCACACACTTAAGATGTTCATGGCAATCACCAGGGATGACAGTCATGGCCCCAATGCAGCTCCCAACTGGCTGCAATCTGAGGCAGCCATAGTGGCACCGCCTCAGCCTCTACGGACAGGAACCAGAAATCCTGCACTGGACAACTCGGGCACCTTCAGCCCTGGCTTCTCATTGTAGAGCTGGGGCCTCCCAGGTGTGATGGCTGCTGCCCACTACAGAGGGAGAGCTCAGCTCTCCCGCCATCCTGCCAGCATTTCTCTTCCCTCCACCCCTCCCATCTTGCAATTTGGAGTAATTCTCCACCAGCATTGTCTAGTAGGAGTATAATGCCACTCAGTGACCCACACACGTAATTTTGAATTTTCTGGTAGCCACAATTTTAAATGGTACAAAGAAAGGAGTAAAATTAATTTTAATAATGTACTCATTTAACTCAATATATCCAACATGTTAGCATTTCATGTTATCAAAAAAATATTAGTAACTCATTTTGTACTTTTTACATTAAGTCTTTGAAATATAGTGTTGTACTTTACAATTACAGTGCATTTAAGTGTAGACTAGCCACATTTCCAGTGCTGAATAGCCATATGTACATGTTAGCTACCATACTGCACAGCATAGTGGTAGACATTGATATCCATAGGGAGACTGAAGTAGAAAAAAATACTCAACAAAACACAGTTGGGTTTGTCTGCCTTGTTCTTCCCAGACTGCTCCAATAACCAGCTTCTGGCAAAGACATGTGGTCCTCTAAATGGGAATCATCATGTATAATTATATTTATGACCTGGAGATTCTACCCAATGTTGAATATAAAGTGACACTGGGTATTCCTCCTATTCCTGATTCAAAAACGAACATTTCTAACATTTTCCCATTAAGCACAATATTTGTTCTAGATGGTCAATATATACAGTCTTTAGTTCTCAATTTGTTAAGGTCTTTTTTTTTTTAGTGTTTATTTATTTTTGAGAGAGAGAGAGAGTGTGTATGTGTGAGAGAGAGAGGCAGAGGGACAGAGAGGGGGACAGAGGATCCGAAAGAGGCTCTGTGCTGACAGCAGAGAACCAGATGCAAGGCTGGAACTCGTGAACCAGGAGATGGTGACATGGACCAAAGTTGGACAGTCAACTGACTGAACCACCCAGGTGCCCCAAGGTCTTTATTTTTTAATCATCAATGGGTTTTGAATCTTATCAAATCACTTATGTACTTCTATTGAGAAAAGCATCTATTTTTTTCCCTTCCTTAATCTGGTATTATGGCAAATTCATTAATAGATTTTCTAATATCAAGCCAAACTTGAATTTCTGGAATATAAGAATTTCCATATATACTTTTAGTATATCATCTGAATTCAGTTTGTCAATATTTTGCTTGGGATTTTTATTTTTGCATATGTGTTCAAGAGTAGATTGGTCTATAATTAGCTTTTCTTTGTTTCCTATATCTAATCTTGATACCAAGGTTATTTATATGAATGGGGGAGTGTTCCTGGTTTTCCCTTATCTGAAAATTTTATATGACTGAAATGATTCATTTATTTAAAGGTTTCTAGAACCCACTCATAAAATTGCCTTGAGCTGATGTGTCCTTTGAAGAGAGATTAACTAATGATTTAATTTCTTTCAATATTATCAACAACTCAGATTTTATATTTTAAAAAAATTACAACAAAAGAGAGACTCAAGTAAAAGCCATACCAGCAATACTGACAAAACTGCTATGGAAACATGAAGAACAACACTGTCAAGGAGAAATGGAAAAGTAGCAACTGTAATCCTGACTTAAGATGTGAAAGTTGAGTAGAATGTTGATGGAGGGCAACTGGAGTTGGGTAGGAGAGGAAGCGGCAATCCTAACCCAGTGTATCACATGAGCAAAGTTTCAAAAGCACCCACTTTTGTACTATGTTCCTGGAGTAGTAAATGGTCCAGCCTGCATGCACTGCATGGGAAAATACAGAAAAATAGGAAAGCAGGCTGGAAAATTGAATTCCATGCTAAGGATTTGGACCTAATCTTACTAATTACATGCAGGATATCAAAAATAATAGAACTGATTCCTTATCTTTGTTCTTTGATAGGACTGCCTAATATTATAAGTCAGCATGTATTATATTCCCTTAGTCTGCTTTTCTCAAAAATTTCTAAACTTATAATGCCCTTCTTCTACTGTGTTCTGAAAATGTTCTGAGGGACTAGCCAAAGGCTATATTATATCTTGAATGCCTTTGCTTTTTAAATTTTATCTGAAAGGAGAGAATCAAACCCATAATTAAACACTTATTTCATCAGATAAAATAATGATTTTATCTGGAAAACAAAAAATAAAATGGAAAAGTATGAAAACTTAGAAGTTTCTTTAAGACCGATTGAATATATATCTGAATTATTTTTTCATTTTATTATAACTTTACATTTTTTCTATACTAGCCAGTTTAATGCTAAAATATTTTTATAAACTACCGTGCTATATAAGTATTGAGATTCTGGCAGATTCCTGGCCCCAGGAATTTAGCCACTTGACAACTGCTGGGGTAGGGGGAGATAACTACAGTTTATTGACTACTGCTATGTGCTAAGCATTAAACTATGTGTTTTGCATATATAATCGTATTTACTTTCCACAATATCTCTTTAACCTAGATATTAGCATTTGTTTAGATTAATGATGCAGCTTAGGTAATGAAATTTACACATTCAACAGACAATTTTAAGTTAACTTAAAAATAAATAAAGGCATGTATACTTTCAAAAATATTTGTTGGATAAAACAATGTTTAACAGCTTGTACATGTACTACTTGGCAGGCTCAAATTTAATCCAGGTCTCTGATCCAAGGGCCTTGATCCTAAACGTGTTTTATTGATTGTCTGTAGCATATTTATCAAAACAATATTGTCTAAATGAAGAGATGATTATTATTAGATAAAGCTAGATTTCTTATAAAACTCTTCTTATATAAACTACTTAAGTCATCGCTAGGCACATAAAAAACAATCAGTTGATAGCAATCGTTATTATTAATGTAATTAACAATATTTATCAATAAGATAAGCCCAGTCAAAATATTAAGCAGTAAAATTTCTATTTAAAAACTGAATTACTATGTTGGAATTCACCAGATGACTATAAATTCTTCACTTTACTTTGGAATAAAAGAGCTCTGGGGAGAAGGATCTGTGTGAAATGGATACGGAGGCTTTGTATCTGCTGCAGAGGCGAAGAAAGGGTAAGAGCCAAGACATTGTGAGGAAAAGTTCAGCGTATTTGTTTTTCTTTTCCCCAGGCTCAGATTTCCAGAGGGGCCCCAAACATAAGCAGAAAAAGAAGAAGGAGTTGGGCGGGAGGCGGGGGGGGGGGGGGGGGGGGGTTGAAAGGTAAGGTTTAGATAAACGTGACTCATCTGTTCAGAGAAAAGGGGTTGAATTCCAAAGAGATAATGGAAAAGATCACCCCTGAGGAGGAGGACAGTCAGAGACAGGGCTCAGGCTGGGTCAGTGTTTTGAAGAACCAAGGAAATAAGTTCCTATTAGATCAAAAAAGTCAAATAGAGATTTTATGGCAAAGAGAGCTTATAAACCAAGAAATCATTCAGAATTGGTCAGGAAGCCCATGACAGCATAGAATGATACAGCTGGCAGCCAGACAGCAGCCAAACTTGAATATTCAGTGTTCTGCCAAAAGATACCAAGTTAGGGGTGCCTGGGTGGCTCAGTCAGTTAAGCATTCAACTTTGGCTCAGATCATGATCTCATGAACAGGCTCACGAGTTCAAGCCCCGAGTCCAGCTCTGTGCTGGCAGCTCAGAGCCTGGAGTCTGCTTCAGAGTCTGTCTTTCCCTCTCTCTATGCTCCTCACCCACGTTCTCTCTCTCTCTCTCTCTCTCTCTCTCTCTCTCTCTCTCTGTCAAAAATAAAAATAATAAACATTTTTTAAAAAACATTAAAAATAAAGATACCAAAATGGAGGTTTTAAAAGTACTCAAACAAATAAACAGTATTTAAGAGAAAAATACTTGTAGTCTCATGAAGTGATTTTTTTTAAAGGAAAACCAAAGGACAAAAGCCTATCTATATCTTATTCTCTAAGTGTCTATCTACAGAAATGAGAGGCACCAAAAGACATAATTAATGAAGAAGGGATGATGTCAACACCTCTAAAGGTACTTTAATGCCTGATTCGAAAGGAATCATGATAAAAACAAAGAATGAAAACATTTTGCCCAGAAGAAAATCATTACTGTTAAAAGCATTTAGTAGTAAGAATCTATTATGTAATAAAGTATCTGGAGGGAATTAATTTTTAAAAGAAAATTATTAAGGGATCCAAGGAAGATCATCTCTTTTTTTTAATTCATCTTGCTCCAACTGAAATTTGAAACAGAACATTTCCCACAGATTTAGAAATAATCTATTTAAAAATTAAGCATCTTACAAATGCAAAACATCCATTCATTTTTTCCCCCATGTAGAAAACTCCCAGGCATTGACCCAAATTAGTCTCCATGGACTAATGAAGGGCAATGACCCTGACTGTAATGCAAGACTCCAAGGTCATGGCCAATTTGAGGAAGTGGATACATTTAAATTTTTCTCTAGACACTCAGATTTTTCCATTCTGTTTTTTTTAATTATTATCATTATTATTATTATTACTATTATTATTTTGGAGAAGGGCATGGGGGTTGAATTTGGAGAGAAACACTTTCTCACTAGTATTTTATGCATGTGTTAACTTAATAAAACCAATACCACACTAATGTTGGAACTCAAATGTATCATTAATAACTTTTCCTATTGTCAGAATGCCAGAGAAAAAATAGATAGCTAAATGCTATTTCCTGTTTTCTTACTTAAAATCTTCATCTCTCCCTCCTCCAGGACCTCATCTTTTTCTTTATTAATTATACTTTAATAATTATTTTATTCATTTGAATGCTCATGAAACGGCACAGAAAAATTCCTCCCCAGACCAAAGAACAAGGATGGAATTTGTGACCAGTACAATCAAATAATGTTACCTATTCATCATGGGTGTTGACATGATTGGGAGGAAAATACATGGGTAAGAGCAGAAATATGCATGGACCCAAAGGATAAAAGCGAACTTGTGACAATTTCAGTGATACTCGACCTGAGTTCTCCAGGAAGACTTTATTCTTTATTACAGAATGGTCTTCCTTTAACTGAAAAAGTCACTCATTTCAACCTTGTGCTTGAGCCAAAATTGGGAGGAGAATCAGGAAATCTACTTAGCCATTAGACACATAAATTTTCATTAGATAAATGAATTGCCACAACAGATTTTGCAGACTGGTTCTCCTGCCTATCAATAAGAATTTAAGAAGGTAAAGAGGGTATAGGGAAGAAATTTCCAGCACTTGTAGATAAGCAAAAGGCAAGAGAATTCACTTCATACCACCAGAAAATTTGAGTATCTAAATTGTAGGGCATGCTTTGAAGCACATAGGGAAATTAAGTCAGGAAAACGGGATGGAGTCAAAATGTAGACGATCTTGCTTTCCACGCAAGAAAATTTGGTCTTTCAGGAGTTGGTGGGGAGGGGCGAAGATTTTTTTTAGCAGATTATTTACCTAACCAACTACCCATAGGAGTAATGTGAAAGAGAGTGAAATAAGGAGACATTGAGAGAAGTAAGACCAGATGAGGCAATAATTCAAGGGGAAAAAGTTAGTTCATGAACTAGGAAAATGGAGAAGAGTGGGTGATTTTTAACTATATTGCAGAGACCATTTCTAATGGTTTTATTTTTTATTTTTTTAATGTTTTTATTTATGTTTGAGAGAGAGAATGCAAGCAGGGGAGGGGCGGAGAGAGAGGAGGACACAGGATCCACAGCAGACTGCATACTGACAGCAGAGAGCCAGATGTGGGGTTTAAACTCGTGAACCATGACATCATGACTCAAGCCAAAGTCAGACATTTAACCAACTGAGCCACCTAGGCACCCCTAAATTCTAATAGTTTTAAAAATACACATTTATTTTTTATCCCACTTTTGGTTGGTTTAGATTTGTGAACTATATTCTACCTGTGAAACTGAAATTCTTCAGTCCATACGATTTACCAAATTCTTACAGGATCCATAAATACACTAGGTGAATCTCCATAATATTATGATAAATGAAAGACTTTGTTCTTTAAAAAAAAAAAAACACTCCAAAGAAGACATCCAGATGGCCAACCAACACATGAAAAAATGCTCAACATCACTCATCATCAGGGAAATACAAATCAAAACCACAAGGAGATACCACCTTACACCTGTCACAATGGCTAACAACTCAGGCAACAACAGATGTTGGTGAGGATGTGGAGAAAGAGGATCTCTTTTGCATTGTTGGTGGCAATGCAAGATGGTGCAGCCACTCTGGAAAACAGTATGGAGGTTCCTCAAAAAACTAAAAATAGAAGTACCCTATGACCCAACAATTGTACTACTAGGCATTTATCCAAGGGATACGGGTGTGCTATTTCGAAGGGACACATGCACGCTGATGTTTATAGCAGCACTATCAACAGCAGCCAAAGTATGGAAAGAGCCCAAATGTCCATCGCTGGATGAATGGATAAAGAAGATGTGGTATATATATACAATGGAGTATTACTCGGCAATCAAAAAGAATGAAATCTTGCCATTTGCAACTACGTGGATGGAACTGGAGGGTATTATACTAAGTGAAATTAGTCAGTTAAAGATAAAAATCCTATGACTTCACTCATATGAGGACTTTAAGAGACAAAACAGATGAACATAAGGGAAGGGAAACAAAAATAATATAAAAACAGGGAGGGGGACGAAACAGAAGAGACTCATAAATATGGAGAACAAACTGAGGGTTACTGGAGGGGTTGTGGGAGGGGGCATGGGCTAAATGGGTAAGGGGCACTAAGGAATCTACTCCTGAAATCATTGTTGCACTATATGGTAACTACTTTGGATGTAAATTAAAAAAAAATAAAAATAAAATTTTTTAAAATGTTGGGAGTTTTTTTTTTTTTTTAAATAAAGGCTAGACTTCAAATTGGCAAAATAATCATCGAAGAATTTGTTATTCAAAGTTTGCCTTGAAAAGTGATATGCTAGGAAGTGCCAGTGACAGGATTTTTAGTGAACTGTGGAATTTAATTACAGCACCCTCTTAGGTGACTTGTTCATAGATAGGGACCAACAGAATTATTACATTATTATACAATATATATTTTTAAATGTATAGCCCACCTAATCTATATGGAATTACTAATATATGATAAATATAATAATATGTAATAGTATGAGGGATGGGGGAAGAGTTACCTTTAATCCCATAAAAGAAAGAGGCTGATAAATACTGCCAAAAGAGAGACTTTTATCACTCTTTTAACTAAGCATTTAGAAGTTAGTATGGAAGTTCCTGGAAATATTTTTCTAATATTAGAAAAAAATTTGCAATCAGCCACTTAATCTTAAATTCTCTGTAGTCAGACTCTTTCCAACTGAGTTTCAAATACACCCAATTGTATTTTCAACCAAGCCTCATACAATATCTAAGTTCGTCACATCCCCCACTAAACCAGTAGCCCAAACTGGCATCACCGCTCTTCTAAAATGTGGTAATCCCTGTCATTCTCAAAATATAAGGCAATAGAAAAAATATACTGATATATGCATTATTAAATTACATATTTTTCATGTACGTCCTATAAGTGCATAATATTGTTTTAATGGTATAATATTTTACATACTATTCTCTGACCTACTTTATTAGACTGTGAATTTTTCCATGTTCAAATATGTAGATTTATATCTTCATTTTTGGTGGTTCTAATGTATAGATTTGTTCTAATTTGCTACCTCAGAAACAAAGCTACAGTAAAAACATTTGTTCATATATTGTTACATGTTTGTCTAAATAGTTCTTTAGTTATGACTCTAGGTGGAATTTCTGGAAAAAGGTATACTGTTATAGTTTTGTATTTATAGTTTCTGGTATATATTACCATATTCCCTACCTAGAAATTTGGCTGATTTATATTTCCATCAACAATGAACGAAAGTACCTCTTGAAAAGATGTGGGTCTTGACCCAATGGTATTTCTTATTATTTCCATTTCTCCTTATACCAATGTTAACTATAAATACATGCTGCTTCTGAGTCATTGTATCCTTTCTTACCACCACTATTATTGTACCTGTCTATTCTATCCCTCACCAATATGATTACAGCAACATCCTGATTCCCAACTTAAAACTATTTATGCAAATTCTTTTATACACTCTTTCTCTCCCTTTCCCTCTCTCTCTCTCTCTCTCTTCTTTTTAATATCAGAAATCTAAATGTGTTATTCACACATTTAACTTCTCAGTGTCTCCGTTTGTTTAGCAAATTAAATACAAACTCCAGTGTATCACATCAGTTATAAGAAATGAATTCACATACTCTAAGATTGCTAACACACATAGGCACATAACAGGAAAAACAATCAGTTCTCACTAGCAAAAGACAACCATGATTTCATTTCCTTTTACCTCTACCTCACCCCTCCCAAACACAAATAAATGAAGAAATCATGAGAGAAAATGTACAAAAGGAAAAAAAAATAAAAGTAGATTTGAACTCACATTTCAAATATTGAAGTTCTGTGTACAAAATATTAATAAATAAAAAGGACAAATTAAAAAGATGAAGACATTAAGTCTCCCAAAAATGGATCAAGTATATTTGGAAAGAACTGAACAGATTGTCTAGAAATATAAAAGCAGAATTACTAAAATTTCAAACTCAGTACGAGAGAGAAAATATTTGCAACTTATATTACTAATAACTATCTTTTATCTGAAATCTATGAATATCTCCTCAAATCAATAGGAGAAAGCCCAACAACTCAATAGAAAGATGATCAAGAGAGTTTAACAGACACTTTGCCAAAGGTGACATCCAAATGGTTAGTAAACACATAAAAGTTATAGAGGGAATGAAAATTATAACTTGAATGCTATTTCATTACCCAGCTATGAGAATGACTAGTGTTGGCTGTGGAAACTCTGATTCCACTGATTGTGGAAGCGAGGTTGATACAACACTTTGGAAAAGAGTTTGCAATTATCTACTAAAGTTCAAGAGGCTTAGAATCTAAGGATTCTACAACTGGGTATAAACTAAAAAGAAATACCTGCACACATACACTGAGAGACACAATGGAAATGCTGATAGTGGCATTATTTGTAATATTTTTAAACTAAAAATAACTCAAATTTACATTAGTGGAAGAATGTGGTTTATTCACATGATGTCACACTACACAGAAAATTAACACATCATAGTCATGTGCAACAATATAGGTGAATATCACCAAATAATGTCCAATGACAGAAGCCAGAAACAAAAGAATATATACTGTATAATTCCATTTATATAAAGTCAAGAAAAATGCAGAATAATGGTGACCTTAAGGGAGGATATACCTTTGAAGAAGGGAGAGATTAGACAGAGGTAGAGCTACAATGAAGCCACAGAAGGACAAATTTTGGGCCCCCACTTGCCTAAGACCCTTTCAGGATCCCAAGGAAACCTGATCACTGTGTTCACATGATCGTATGTTTTTGTAAAATGTTCTCAAGAAATACATTTAACTGCAAACGTTTAAGACTGATGGCTCATTCTTGTCCAAATTCCCTTCTGTCACACTTCGCCGTTTATTGGCTGCCTTAAGAGAGGTGATAGGTATTCAAGGGATCTATCTAAAATGAAATTGAATTAGTTATTCATTTAGTTTGACTCTAGTGGGATATATGTATTGGGTTAACAATCACTCTTGTGTATAGTTAAGTTATTGCTACCACTCCAGAGTAGGACTGGCTTCTAGGAATAATTCTACCACTCACTGTGCTAATTCCTTAGCTTCATCACATAAAGGTATAGAGCCAGAAGTCACATGGCAATGTAAGTTTTTCTTCTAGTGGTAGGCACTAGAAATACTTGGAAAATGAAGAAAAAACAAGGAAAAGTAAAGAAAGCCAGAAACTGTCCATGGAAATTCTTCCAATCATCATGTATAAAATTATAGGTAGACAATTGATTCCGCAATGATACATAGTCAAAATGGAAGTTGTCTTATGACAGGACTACACTAGAAAATGCAACATAAACAATTATAAATGCACCATAAATATGCTTTTCTTTTTCTTCTGGGAATTAAGAGAAATAGAATTTATCAAAAGTGTCAGAATTGGGAAGCTGAATAAATCTCAAGCAAAATTGAAAAGAGAAAAACTAAAAACAAAGAAAATCCACTATTAGAAATATGGAAAAAATAAAGAGAAACTAATAGCAGTTAGAAAGAAGTGAAAGATTACCTACAAAGGAACACTAACTAAACTCAGCTGAAATACTCAAGAGCAACACAGAAAGTAGGAATGAATGTCCTCAAATTTGAAGAGAAATGTCTCTCAGTATCTTAGTAACAGCAAAAAAAAAAGTGTTTCCAACAAAACTATCTTTCAAGAATAGTGAAAAAGACTAAGATTTTTGCATACCAGAAACAGAGCTTCATGAAAAAAATTATTTTTTTATAATTTTTTTAATGTTTATTTTTATTTTTTGAGACCATAGAGAGACATAGCATGAACAGGGAGAGGCAGAGAGAGAGGGAGACACAATCCAAAGCAGGCTCCAGGTTCTGAGCTATCAGCACAGAGCCTGACACAGGGCTCAAACTCAATGGTGAGATCATGACCTGAGCTGAAGTCAGATGCTTAACCGACTGAGCCACCCAGGGGCTCCTCATGAAAAAAATTCTTAAGCCTCATTTTAAAGGCAAGGAAAAGATTCTAAAAGGAAGGCTTGAGACGCAGAGAGGAATGAGCAGTGAAAATGGTATGTGAATAAGTCTTGCCTGTGAGAATTAAAAAAAACAAAACAGTAAGATTGCATTAACACTAGATAAGAATGGCCTGGGAGCCAAAAATAGGCTCAAGGCAGTCAGAGCCATCTCAGAAGAGCAAAGATATTAATTCACTTCAGAATACATTAAATTTAAGTTGCATGCTATAATTTCTAGGATACTAATTAAAAGAATATTAACAGAATATTAAACAGAAAGGAAAAGTGTGAAATAAGGGGAAAAAAGAAAATTGAATCTAAAAAAGCAGCAAAAAAGATGGAAACAATACAAAACTGTAGAAATGAAATAAATCCAAGTACATCAATACATTAAAATACGTCATAATACATCATACATCATACATTTAAATGGCTACTGTCACAAATGAAATCCGAGAAAATACTATATTGATTCAATTTAAAACTCAAGCTATTTAAATAGAGACACTCTGAAATTTAATGAACCAGAGGATTGAGAGTCAAAGAACTGAATGAGATAAATTATGTAAATATTTGCCAAAAGAAAGCTGATGATATTCTACTAGTAACAAACTTTAGAGCTAAAAATGTGATTAGACATAAATAGATTTACTATATAATAAATGTTTTAATTACCAAGAAAGTTAAAATAGTTCTCAAATTCCATGCACTTAATAAAGTGACAAAAGAGATAAGGCAAAGAAATTGAGAGCACCAGAAAGAGAAAAAAATAACCAATGTAGAGTTTTTAATATGTATCTCTTACTAATTGATACATCAAGCGGGGGTAGGGGGGTGGGGGGTAGGAGGGGGTACATGGAACACCGAAGAGCACAATTAACAAGTTTCATCAATGAGATTTTAAACCTTAAAATAGTAATTAAGGAACACATATGCTACTAAATTGAACACAGCATATAGATCATTTAAGAAATCAATTACATGGTCAATTTTCAATAAATTTCAAAGAACTGGTTTAGTACAGAACACATCCTCTGATCAGAATGTAATTTAGAAATCACTATTGATAAAATAAAATGTTTTATAATTTTATTTAAGGGTTTTGAAACACATCTTAACCCATGAGCCAATAAAGAAATTATAATGAAAATAGCCATATACTAAACCTGATATATAATGCAATTACAACATGTAAAACTTGTTAAATACTATTAAAGCGAATTCAGAAGGAAGTGGACAGCCTAAATGTTTGCTTTATAAAAGAATAAAAGCTGGTAACTAATGCATTAATTATACAACTTAAGGAATTAGATAAAAGAATAGAGCAAAACTAAACAACACAAAAAGGAAATGACAATAGGATCAGAAATAAATGAACAATATAAAACTAAGAGAATATAGATGACAAAGCCATTTTGATACTTAAAATAGATATTCCCCTTGAAGGAGATAGAGAGCAAGAGAGAAGGAAGGGAATGAAGAAGAGGAGAAAAAGTTAAGTTGTTCAAGGGCAGGGGAAGGGTATAAGTCACAGAGAAGGTTCTGGATTTCAGAAATCCCTTCAGATTGAAAGTTAGAGACAAAACTATTTCAACTGGCAGATACCAAGTATTGGCTTCAAAATGAGGCAAAAGCTACCTGTGAGGAGGTTGTCACATTTAAAATGGCGGGGGTGGGGGGGGAGGCATTTATAAAAAATCTTTTTTTCTGTACCTTTCTCATGACTTTTATTGTCTTGTAAAAATATTTATAAATAAATATTTTAGTCTTCTCTGCTACCAATTCACATTTTAGTCTCCTGACTACTGAAAGTGCTCTCTAGGACTGACCTCAAAGTCATCCTGGGGTCTCGGCTTTCAGAACATCCTTGGAAGATTCTAATAGTCACCCATTGATGATACTTGCTATCCAACAAAATGTCAAAGCATAAACTGAAGCTATCAACCACCTCCATTTCCATTGATCCCAATCTCTGCATTATGTGGGATTTGATGTCAAAATAGAAAGATTATTTTGAAAATGGGGAGCCAATTTCTTGAAACAGTTTAAGGGAAAACATATCTTTATAAAGATCCAAATTAGAGAAGTAAATGAAGCTGAAAAGAGATATTTTCTTCTCTTTTCTCATTGGTATTAAAAGACAGAAAAAAGATTAATATTTTTTATTTGTGATTTGGGATCAGATTTCTGAGCTTTTGAGAGAATATACTGGCAAAATACATCAGAGACAAATGATCGAATATCATAATATACTAAGGGTTTGATAAATCTGTATACAGAGACATATACCTCAAAGAAAAACATGTAAATTGATAGTGGGGTGCCTGGGTGGCACAGTCGGTTGGGCGTCAGACTTCAGATCTCCTGGTTCCTGAGTTCGAGCCCCACCCACATGGGCTCTGTGCTGACAGCTTGGTGCCTGGAGCCTGCTTCGGATTCTGTGTCTCCCTCTCTCTGTGCCCCTCCCCCACTCACACCCTGTCTCTCTCTCAAAGTAAATAAATAAATAAATAAATAAAGATTTTAAAAAAGAAAAAAAAAGAAAAACATGTAAATTGATATTAAGTAACTTAGAAACACAGATTGGCACTAAACATGAAAAATCCTATTTTAGATAGCAACTGAAGAAATGCAAACTAAAATAGAATATCATCCTCAAGGATCACATTTGCTAATAGAAACATCTGATATTATCCAAACACTATTTCTGATAGTTACAGTTTGTCATATAGAGTATTTTTCAAAGTTTATGTGATTAAAATAAATAATACAATTGGATTATTTATTTAACACTTTCAGTTTATCAAATCACTTTGAAACTAGGCTCATATCCAACTGCTTACTCAATACCTGAAACTCAACATGTCTAAAACTAAATTCATCTTACCACCGAACCCCGTCTACCCACCAATTTTCCCATCTCGGGGATAAATACACTATCCTCCCGGTTACCCAGGTCAAAAACCTTGGCATCATTCTTTATTTCACTCCCATATTCAATATGAAAATAAACTCCACTGGCTCTACCTTCAACATCTAACTGGAGGCTAAGAATTTTTCATCATCTCCACTGCTGGTGGAGTGTTGTAAGCCACCATCATTTCTTGTTAGAGTTATGGCTTCAGCCTCTTAACAGGATCTCTGTTTCTACTCTTGCACCTCAACAGGGTACTACCAACAGAGCAGCCAGAGAGAAAGTCTTCAAATGTAAGGTCAATTTACTCCTCTACTCAAAAGCCTTCCCTGGCTCCCCATTTCACTCACAGGAAAAGACAAAGTCCTTATAATTGCTTCCACATTAGTCAGTGTAAGTAACAATAGTTTCCCGCTTAAAAACAAACAGGCAAACAAAATCGTTGATAGCTCAACACAATGTTACAGTGTGATCCAGGTTGAGTGGCTTGTAAATATTTCCCCTCCCAAGGATGACTCAAGAATCTAGACTCTTTCACCTTGTGGCTCTGCTGTTTCCTAAGGCCATCTTAGAGTGTTCTGCCTAATCTCCTCCATCCAAGGGACCAAAATAGGTGGCGGGGGAGGGGGGGAGGGGGAGGGGGTTGGGAGGGAGGGATGAGAGAGAAAGAAGATAGAGAAAGAGGAGACCAACCAAGAGAAAAAGGAAGAGTCAGTCAGTCAAAAATTGGACTACAGGTTTTAAGGGCACCCTCTAGAAAAGGCATAAATCCCTTGCGTCCACATTCAAGAATTCATTTTATGTCCCCTCTCAGACAACAAAGAATCATCTAGCTGTGTGTCCAGGAGGAAATGATGTGGCATTACCTCTTTCCCCTGACTCGATCACTCTTGCCTAAAATATCAATGATGAAATTTTTCATCTTCTTCAAGTGTTTGTCCCAATAACACTTTCTTACTGAGAGCTCTCAGACCAAACTATCCAGCTGATAGTTGCATTCCATAATCCCAGTCACCTTTCTCCTACTCTACTTTTAATATTTCCCTGAGTGTGTTATCATTTCCTAATACAATGTACTTACTTATTATAGTTATACATTATTATCTCTCTCCCTACTGCTAGATGTAGAACATGGATATATCTTTTATTTCTCGAACAGTGCTTGACATAAAACACTGTAACTAGTTTACAATAAAAATTATAAAAGTTGTTGTGATCTTATAGCCATTATCTTTGACTTTAGTTTTAAGCTCCGTAGGTCTGTTCTCAGAAGTATATTCTTTTCTACTTGATTAGTTAAGATTTTATATATTTTTATATGGCAAACCATTTCTTTTACCTATAATTGTCTCGTTTTTGTAATTTCTGGTTACTCATCTCTGATTTTATGCTTATTAAAATTACCATCTTACTTTTTCATTTTAAAGTTTTCTAAATTTTGACTTAATTATTTATTAGTCATGTATGTTCATGCTGGTATAATTCCTCCATACATTACTTCTTCTAAATCCTTGTTATGCTATAAATAATATCAGAGACCTTAGATCCAGTTAATTATTGTTGTTATTTTTCAGTGTATGTCACTTTTTAGTATTCTCGTGACATTTGTATTCTGCACATATTTTAAGTATTTAAACTTAATTTCACTTTTTTGTTTCAATTTTCACTAACATTTTTATAAAAAGACATTCATGCAAATGAATACCAATTTAGCTGATAAATTTAGATCACAAATTTTCTCTCAAAAATACAAATGTTGGGGCACCTGGGTGGTGCAGTCGGTTAAGCGTCCGACTTCACCCAGGTCACGATCTCGCGGTCCGTGAGTTCGAGCCCCACGTCGGGCTCTGGGCTGATGGCTCAGAGCCTGGAGCCTGCTTCCGATTCTGTGTCTCCCTCTCTCTGCCCGTCCCCCGTTCATGCTCTGTCTCTCTCTGTCTCAAAAATAAATAAACGTTAAAAAAAAATTTAAAAAAATACAAATGTTTTAGGGTGCCTAGGTAGCTCAGTCAGTTAGGCATCTGACTTTAGCTTAGGTAAAGAACTCACGGTTGGTGAATTCAAGCCCTGCATGGAGCTCTATGCTGACAACTCAGAGTCTGAAGCCTGCTTTGGAGTCTGTCTCCATCGCTCTCTGCCCTTCCCCCACTCATGCTCTGTCTCTGTCTCTCAAAAATAAATAAATGTTAAAAAAAGGTTTTTTTTAATTAAAAATACAAATGATTTTTCATTATCTCCATGTATTTAATGTGTTAAGTTTGGGGGTTCTGCTGGTTTCACCTTCTTTAAAACTGACATTTTATCTACTGACCAAATGCTACAGGATGGTTTCTCTGATTTCCAAATTCAAAGATTTCACTAGATTCTGTCTAGATGTTAGTTTCTCTTCATTAACATTTCCCTTGTTCCAGGGGAGACCTATTGTGTAGATTAAAGTCTAACTGTGTCTGAGAGAGTGTTCTTCCTTTCTTTGACTATTGTCTACTGCCTTTTCTTATTTTTTTTTAAATAAGAGCAACGATCTGTTTTCAAGTTCTGCTCTTAGTTCTTCATTTTTTTTTTAATCCCCAGCTACCAGGCCTTCCATGGAAATTTAAATTTCCTTCATTAGATTGACCTTAGACTATAATCTTTGAAACTTATAATGTGGGTTTTAACTATGTTATTGAATGCTTAACTTTCTTAGCTCACACAGCTAATTCCTTTGTATATCTACCTGTTTCTAGTGTAGTTCTCCTTTCTACTCCATTTATTTTATTAGTTTTTTGTCTTGCATTACTTTTCAAATTATCTTATTAGCATAAAGCTGTCAAATAAGGTTTGCATCTTACTTCTCCGTCTGTAGTTAGCTGGGTCTCATGGGTCCTTGGATGCAGGTCCTTTTAAATGCCTTCAATTTCAGATGTGAAAGTGAGTCCAAGTGGAACGTTTCTTCCTCTCCCAAGGGTGCCTAGGAATTTTCCAGAATTCTCAATGCTAACCTACCTTACCAAAAGGGAAAATTTCAAATTTGGCTTTTAGAGATCCCATCCAGCTACACCATATCGAGCATAAGTTCCTGAAATTTTATGGCAAATTTACTACATAAATTGCCTAGTTGCCAGCACTAATTCTGGGTTTCTTTATTATTTTGTCATTACCACCAGAATGGAAGAGGTGAAGCTAGAAGTTAGATTTCACGAAATAATTTTATCTGAAAGGCCTTCAAACAGATTTCCAATTAAATGTTTTCAAAAGCAGGGAAGAGTAAAGTTAACTTTACAGGATTTCATGTCACTGACATTGGTCTATTTTTCTTATAATTGTAACTCTAGCTTCAAAAAAGGCCAATGTCACCAAGGATTGGTTATTTTTAGGGGTATCCGCTCTCTCTTGCCAAAAGTTCTCACTCAGGAAATTTGGGAAATCAGCCCATCTACACAAGCGCAGTCTTTCCCGTTTGTCATGATGAAAACATAAATATTTGCTTGGCTCATTGGTAATAGTTGACAAGCAAGTCTCCCTGCTTTCACTGGCAATAAGGGAAGTAACCTCCTCAAAGTCTAGCACAGTCATTGCCTGTAGAACCTTCTCTCAGGCTCTCTTACTTCCTTGATACACAGCTTTTCAGAGGTAAATCTCTTCTTACAGCGTCTGCCTGCTTACCAGGCTGGAAGACTCGCCCCAGGCTGCTAACACTGCTGGAAGGCAGACTCCTACCCCACGACTGACATCCCTAGTTCTCTCCTGGAGACTTCAGATCATCTTAAAGTTTTGCTTGATTAATTAGCTGTTGTTCCTCCTATTCAAACATTTCCCAGCATAACGCAAAGAAGCTGCTGCTGCTTGAGGGAAGCTCAGATTTCAGGCATGTCAATCATCTTCAGAGCCAAAGGATACAGAAGGGCAACTGTGATCTCACAATTAGGCAGCTTTTCATCTGTCTAGCTCCAGAATCTAGTACAATGTCAGACTTGCTCTGAGAGCTCAGTAAATGTCAAGTCCACACAATCACATTTGCTTCTTGTCATTAACTCTGTGTAAGGTGTGGTTCTTTCCACTGTTCTTTAAAGCTCCATCCTTTTAGTGACCTTAAATACAGCTTAAGAGAGGGTAGAGTGTCTTCCCATACAAGATCTAACCTTAATTCTACAAAAACCAAGCCATTTTGATTTTTCTTCAATTTATATCCATATAGCACTTAGGAATATGTTGAAACTTAAAAGAAAAAAAAAACGGTAACTTTGGCTTGAATCAAAATAAATCCAACTATGGGTGCCTGGGTGACTCAGTCGGTTAAGCATCTGACTTCAGCTCAGGTCATGATCTTGAGGTCCATGAGTTCAAGCCTCACATTGGGCTCTGTGCAGACAGCTCAGAGCCTGGACCCTGCTTGGGATTCTGTGCCTCCTCTCTCTGCCCCTCCCCAACTTACAGTCTGTCTCTGTCTCTCTCTCAAAAGTAAATAAACATTACAAAACTTTTTTTAATTCTAAAAAACAAACAGAAAATAAATCCAATTATCACTAATTATTAAAAAAAATGGTCAAGGGCTTATTAAAATCCTTTCTACCAACCTACATACAACTTTTTAAAAAGACTAATATTAGAATAATTTTCATTGTGGCATAAACTGAAAATATTTATACTCATAAACTTCCTCAGCCATTAATGACATGTATTTTTTGCTGCTGGGGATATTTTTAATTCCAATTGGACATGATAATATTATGATGTTTGGATAGTAGGAAAAAAGGTCCCTGTCTCACATTATATCTACATAATATCTCCATTTTTAGACAGCTTCAAACTATAAAATTCGGCAAAAACAGAGACAATAGGTTATTAATAAATGTGGTGTTCTTGAAAAGGAATATATAAGTAGGTTTAATGATTTAAGAGCCTCAAAGTGCCAGCTGTTACTTTAAGTTTCCACTTTAGATCCTTATTCCACCATGTCAGAATGAGGTTGTGAAGTCCTGTGCTTTTGTTTTTGTGAATCTTTACAAAAAATAAAAAAGGAACTGCTTTTATCCATCAACATCAAATATTTTGTGAAAATTTTAATCTTATAAATCTAATTTTACACTTTGATTTGCATATTACATATGCTGTGCAAGATTATGAAAGATACTGTAGACTGAGTCAATGTATCAGTGATGTGCTAATAAATGCTTAAAACACCAGTTTTCTCGGGGGAGGTGAAAAGGGAAGCTCTCTTGTGTATTATTTGCCAATTTTTTGTGGTGTCATTATGCCCTGATCTATCTTTCAGCTGGGGTTCTGGATGCAAATTAGCTGTCACCAGTTAGATGTCCTTGCACAAATTTTAGAATGAGAAAAGTGAGCCAGAGGCAATTTCCACCGCCCAAAAGCAAAGTCCATAAAGGATGTGAGATGTTCTGTAAATCACTGCCCCATTCGCTTTCCAGGTTGCTCAGTGCCCAGAGTCTACAACAGCAGCAAGAGCAGCTTTCTCACCCCCTGAATACCAGCTCCCTCGGGGTGTTCTCAAACACAGTAGTCCCCATGGCAATCTTAGAAGAAGCATGAGAAGATTCTCCTGTGTCAGTCTTGTGATGCTCTGGGAATTTATCCTAAAGGACCAGCTTAGAGCAAACTCTTTCAGCCCTGCTGTACATTTTAGGAGACTTTAATTCCCTGTGTTAAGTCGTTTATGAATAAAATTCGCCACACAAACTGGATTTTTTGTTGTTCCCATTTACAACTTGAAATTTCATAATTCTAATATCTGGCCATATCCTCTCCTCAGTTCTTCAGTTATCAGCCCAAGTATCAAATTATGTAATGTTCTTAGACAAAGGTTTTCTTTCTTTTCTCTGAAGTCCTGTCACTCGGGGTCTATTTCTTAATTCTTGTGGCACAGGATAAATTGTTCTCATTTTAGGATTTAGACAAGTTCAGGACAGATGAGGTGGGCACAAATAATACATCTGCATGAAGGCAGTGAATTGTAGGAAACACTTTAAGGGAAATAAGGGTAGCCATACAAGATTGAGCCAATAACACCTTACTTAGGTGAAGATATGAGCGATTTTTGATACAGCGTGTCTTCTCCATTCCTAAGGACTATATCTTGTATTATTGTCGTATACACTATAAAAGGTAGAAGGAATGAGAGAGGCAAAGCATGAGCATGGGAGAGGCAGAGAGAGGAGGAGACCCAGAATCTGAAGCACGCTCCAGGCTCTGAGCTGTCAGCACAGAGCCCAAGGGGGGCTCATCTCACAAACCGTAAGATTGTTACCTGAGCCAAAGTCAAAGGCTTAACTGACTGAGTCACCCAGGCGCCCCAGATTTTTTTAACTAATCTCTAAACCTACTGTGGGGCTTGAACTCAACAACCCCTAGATTGAGAGTTGTGTGTTCCACAGACTGAGCTAGCCAGGTGTCCCTGATTATATTTTCTTTTGAAAAATATTTAGAGGGATTAAAATGATTTTAAAATATGTATGTATGGATGTAGCAGAACATCTTTTTTTTTCCCCTTTGGTAGGGTAATTCAAGTTTCCTTTTGGAAAGTAAAAACGCAAGTAAATACATTGGCAATTCCAATGAGTGTCTTTAAATATTAGCTCTGCTGATTTCAAAAGAAGCCAATTGGTGCCATATATATGCCTTTATTGTCTCAAGAGAGAGCAATCTTATATGAGACATGTCTACCTTGAAGACCACCTAATGTTTTACAAGAACAATTTCTAAAGAAAAACATGACAAAAATATGGCCTCAGGCAGCACCATTATATGAACAAATGTTTTAAGCCACAATGCAAATCCCATACCAGACCAAATTTGCATGCTTTTTATATTTTCCTGTAACAGTAACCATTGAATACTCTGGGAAAATGCATAGGAATATATACACACATTTCTCCGTAAAATCATATCCTAAGAAGTTCTTTAAAATAATATTCTCCAAAGAGGGAGTTCTAAGGAGGTTTGAGTCAGAGTGACAGAAAAATCTGCTAATCTCCTATCAGGCAGAGTTAAATAACAGCGTTATTAGAGACTTTGATGATTTTGGAGGCAAATTTAATAATGATATAAATCAAATGTTAAAATAATCCTCTAAGGAAACTTACTTCATTTGGGAGAAAAATAAAGTTTCACCAGTAACCATAGTGAGTTGATATTATTGCAGTTGTTTTCATAGGTTGTTGCCATGACTTTTTTGACTTTTGGGCTAGATTTTACTTCAAATACAACAGATGGCAACGATTACACTTCTGTAACTTTTTTTTTTCTTGAATAACTAAACAGAGCACAATAAAATAAACAGGCTTATACACTAGAGAGTTTGGTCTTGTTTCACATTTTATTAAAACTAAAAGTGAACAAAGTAACTCAAACCAAATATAAAGCAAGACCTCCATGTATCCCAAATTTACTCACGAATTTTAAAATATTAAAATATTCCATTTTTTTAACTTCCTCGTGGTTTCAAGAGCACTAAAATACAATGGGACCAAAATAATGCAAGGAAGAAAGTTTGCAACAGTGACAGCTCAAATCTGAAGCAAATGTTAAAAGCCTAGGAGAAAGTTCTATATCTGTCTCGCTTACTATAAAATTCGAGAAAACAGATTTAAATGGAATTAATATCTGGGAGGGAAAAATCTTATAATGAGATTTTTATTCCAAACACTTTCAAATTTACATCTTAGTATTATATGCTATTTCTCCATAGTCTGACTCTCTCTTCTCATGACCTCTCTGAGAAAGGGTTTGAGTAATTCTCCAAACCCAAACTAAAGTATACAAAAAAAGCCAAATTATGATTACTGTTCACAGAGCACATTTTAAGTAAGTGAATTCCATAAGGATTATTTAATGAAAAGGGCACAGTTGGTGGGAAATATGCTTCTAATGAATAGAACACTTAATTAGATGTCAGGGCAGAGTTCCATTTCCAGATATTTAAAATAATGATGTATGTCCTTGGGTATGTCATTTAACTTTCTTTATTTTTCTCATTCTGGTAATGAAGACAATAAATTCTCTGACAGGATAGAATTTGTAAATCATGCTCAAATGTTGACATATTATAATTAGGTGGAACTTTAATGCATCATAATAATATCGATTTTGGAACTATTAGTCATCATGATTTCATTGGCATAGATAAGAGCCTTTCTTAAATAGTGTGTGGAATGACTTCTAAAGTGCCAAATTGCCTTTCTAATGATCTCATCGTGATTTCATTCTTTGGTTAACAGCTTGAGAATTTGATGGAATAAAGTGTTCTGATTGAGCAATACCCAAAGTATTTGCCTATAAAAATTTTATTTTAAAAACAAATCCTGCAAAACCTCAGCAAAATGACTAGTTAAGGAAGACTAGCCAAACAAATCTTAGTAATAGTTGACGATCTAATCCTTTTAATCACTATTACAGGTACTAATTACTAGGTATTGCAGATTGGAGGCCACCGATCTTAGCGCAAACAGACTGAACTTTCGTATTCATGACATGTTTCCTAGATATAAAAATAGTACTTGACACTTTTTTACACTCAGAAAAACAGAAAGAGTAAAACAAAGAAAACACTAAGCATATAGAATGCTCAGAAACAAACTGTTAGATTTTTACTGCTCATCCTTTCAGGATTGTTTTGTCTGCTTTACTTTCCCCCCTATGCATGTTCAGGAATTCCTCTATTTACATGTATTTGCTTTCCTGGATATGCATTAAAAGTCAGCAACCTAAATAATCACATTTTAAACTCTACATTAACAGATCAGGTTATATTCACAAAGAATTAAATTCATGCATGCACATGTGCACACCACACACATACTACAATGGCTACTTTTTACAGTTCAAGTGGGCCCAGGCTTATCCACCTGGCAGATGGGACTAACACGGGCACACAGGACCTCCAACAAAAAGACCCTACGGTGGCTTCCTGACCAGGGCTGTTTTCTCCTTCTCTCAATTTCTCTGCAAAGGACAGAAGCAGAAGCTCCTTAGCCCTTTCCAGCCTGGATATGCTGAGTGCCTAAGTGATGCTGCAGAGAACGGGCTGTTCTTCCCTTGCACACATTCTGACGGAATGGGTCTCAGCCAGCCCTGCTCACTGTGACCACTTATGTGAGGGACCCAGCTTGACTGCCTACACAGACACACACACACACACACATAAATGCCACCTGCCACTCAGTTTACCCGCATCTTGCCCTCTGTCCACCATGAAGGAAGCAAGTACAACAGGAGTAAAGCTTGAGTTACCTCTCTGTATAGTCACGGGGCCTACGAGGCGTGGAGATCGCTCCACAAACTGGGCTGGATCATTAGAAGAGTGGGGCGGCCTGGTGGGCTGGGGAAGGGCTCCGTCTTTGTGAGTTATGGGGCCAGCAGCACTACAAACCAGCTGAAACACACTGCCAAGGCTGTGGCAACCTGCCCTTTTCTGGTGCCCTACCTCATAAGGCCACAAAAGCATTCTGCAAAATATTAACTCTCTACAAAACTACACATATACATTAATCATGTCAATGTATAAGTTGTAGGGGCCACCTGTGTGGCTCAGTCAATTAAGCATCCAACTTGGGCTCAGGTCATGGTCTCATGGTTCATGAGTTTGAGCCCAATACTGACAGCGCGGAGCCTGCTTTGGATATCTGTCTCCCTCTCTCTGCCCCTCCCCCACTCATGCACACACCTCTCTCTCTCTCAAAAATAAACATTAAAAAAAAAGTTTAAAAAAGTGTATACATTGTAGAAATTCCATACAATAGGTCTGCCTATTGGTATAGTTTATGTATGCACTTATATATACTTATGTGCATATGTATGCATATACTTGATTATAACATTGGACAATGTGAGCTTATTTGTTAATATTTATTACCCCATGTTGCTCACTGCATGGTTTTAAGTTAGTCTCACTGATATTGAGAATTTTATCATTAAAGCATCAGGGTATCCAAGATAAATTTTATTCTTACAGGTGATAATAAACACATTATAAAAAGAGCCATTGAAAGAGGGTGAAAGTACCCACTTAAATATCGCTCATGTTTCATATTAGTACTTTGTGGGGTGAAATGGTTTCCACTATTTTCAGGATTGCATAGGAATACTTGGATGGGATGTGGAGTTAGGACATCCAGGGTGAATTCAGGAAATTTCTAGCTTATTCCACATGAGATCCTGGAAATGACACTTAGCTTCTCCTTTCCTTGGTTCTCCTAAGATTTGTTTATGGATTAAATCCATCTTTAATCCATTCCTTCCTCAATACTTTTCACATACATGTGGGAGTAGAAGTCACAAACGAAGACAAAATAGGCCGGGTAAAAAATGAAAGACAACAAGGAAGAGGAAAAAATACAAGAGCCCCATAAATGATCTCTGAGGAAAGGTAGCCAGAGAGACTGGGGAAGCATTTCTGACATGGAGGAAGAAAGGAGTTTCAGGAAGAGAGAGGGGGTCAAATGCCAAACATGTCTGAGAAGTCAAGAAAGAGAACTATACAGAAAATCGCTGTCATTTTGGTTCAGTGAAGAGAAGAAAAGCCTGATGGCAGTAGACGTAACCCTGCAGCCTTCTTTTCAGAATCTTGACAGTGAAGAAGGGGCATGGCATCTACTAGCCAACTGACATCCAGAGTTCCTTTACATTAAGACTAGAAGATGATCTAGAATCTTCACTTAATTAATTAGTAATCTCCTCCTTATTCAAAGATTCCCCAATAGAATTCATAGAACCTGACCCTAACCCAGGTGAAGCTCCTTTTGTAAGCAATTGTGTCAATCCCACCCAGAGCTCTTAGTACACACAAGGACAATAATAAACTCCTCAAAGGTGTGTGCCTTGTTTGTCTATGTAAACCCATAAACTATTATAGTGCCAGACTCTAAGTATTTAATAAAGATCAACATGATCATAAATGTTCTATGTCTGTAACTGTGCTAAGAAAATCTCAAGGAAAAGTTTGGGTTTTTCCGCAGAGGGGGGTTGTTTGCTTTGTTTTCACTTTAGGCTGATAGAAATTTAACTTGCTCATGTGCAGAGGAAAGTAAAGTAATAAAGAGAAACATACAGAAGAAAATGGGAGACCACAGATGGACTGAAGATTACCAAGGAGGTGACCAGGGATGGGATCTGGGACACAATTGGAAGGACAATAGTTTCCATTGAATGGAGGGAGGTGTGATGGACATCTGGATATATGGAGATGCAGATAAACGTCTCTGTGACCATGAACGGAAAAGAGTGGAGGAGTGAGATAGGGTGGGCTATGAAAGTTTCAGTCTACAGCACAAGTAGATTATCTGCTGAGTGTGAGGAGAGGAAATGGCAGAGTCTGGCTTGAGTCGAGCTGTGATGGTTTGGAGTAGCTGTTGGGGGCGACAGGCTGTCAGAGATAAGTATATGAAAGTACTCTCTCCATTATGAAGACTGGCACAATTTACCTTCTTAATGCTATGCATGTAAACATGGTCATACGATGTCATGTAAATGCAAGCGTAATGAGAAGCCAAGTTTATTTATTAAAATACATGAAGATTCTAAATTCCTTAAGTAAGGAAAAAGCTAAAATAATAAATCTGTAAAGGCTGTGAGCATACAAATCACAACAACAACAACAAAAGGAAACATACTGGGGGAATTTTTCAACTGCATCAGTAATCGAGTAAGTTAATGATGTCACCATTTCTGCCTCTCAAATCAGGAAGTTGTGTTCTTCTATAAAAATTATCACATGGGTAATGTATGTTCATTTAATAAAAGGAACGTTAAAAATAAAATGTCCCATAGAAAAAGTGATTTAAAATCACTTGAAATTCAAACATGCAGAGATATTGGCCATTTAAATTTTGCTTTATCTGCTTTCAGATTTTTTCCTATGCACATATATGTATGAAAGTGTGCCCACACTTAGAAATACATAGAAGTATCACAAATATTTTTATAAAACTTGCTTCTTTCATTACACCACAAATATCATTTCTTGTCATAAATATCCACCCAACTATTGTTAACAGCTATTTGCCATCTCAATGTAACAACAAAATGCATTTAAGAAAACCTCTTTTGGATATTTTAACTGTTTATAATAGTTACAGTTCCTTCCTATTACAAAGAATCCTTCAAGGAATAGTTTTTTTACATAACATCTTGGTACATTTGTGTAATTATTTTCCTAAGAGAAAAAATTTTTGAGTGAAATGTCTGAGTCAAAGTCTTAGAGGATTACACCCTTCGAAACAAGTGTCCTTCACAAAAGTTAAGTCAAATTTTGCTTCTAAGAGGAGTGTGTGGAGTTTTCCAAGCCAACATTTGTTATCACCCTTTAATTTTTGCCAAACTAATACACAACACATGCTGTTACTTATTTGCATATTTAAAATACATGTGAGAATGTAATTTTTTAAATACTGCCTTTAATGGTCATGTATATTTTTTGTTTTCTAAATTCCTTATTGATTTTTTAATGTTTATTTTTGAGAGAGAGAGAGAGACAGAGAGTATGCGTGGGGAGGGGCAGAGAGAGAGAGGGAGACATAGAATCTGAAGCAGGCTCCAAGCTCTGAGCTGTCAGCACAGAGCCCGATGCAAGGCTCAAATTCACAAATAGTGAAATCATGACCTGAGCGAAAGTTGGACACTCAACCAACTGAGCCACCCAGGCACCCCTAAATTCCTTATTAATACTACTTGTCTATATATGGTAAATATTTTTAATTGTGGTAACATTTAATGTTAGGATCATCTACTATTGGGACAGTGTAAGTCCAAGGATTCTTTCCTTAGCTGTGTCTCATGTGTTGTTTGACCCATTCATTAAAGTTTCAACCTGAAAATTTTCATTTTTGATTTCTAAATGTTCTCTGATTCTTTTTTAATTTCTGCTGGATATTTTATAATATGTTTCCCAATTTTCTATCATATCCTTCATTTCTTCAAATATGTTATAAATAGTCATTTTAGATTATTAGGCCCTTGAGAATCTAATTGTTATTTTTGCTTACTTTCAGTGTCGGTAATTTGTTTTATTTATTTATTTTTTTGGTGACATTTGAATGCGAGCCTCTCTTGATTAGAGAAACTACAAAGTCATTGCAAACAGCTTGAATTCAGGGAGGAGGAATTCAGCTAATGGCCATTTAGTAATATACCCTAAAAGTAACGTCACTATGTTTTGTTAGGAATTTTCTTTCTTTCTTTTTTTTTTTTATAAAATGCTTATTTACTTTTAGAGAGAGAGAAATAGAAAGTGAGTGGGGAAGGGGACGAGAGAGAAGGAGACAGAACATCCCAAGCAGGCTCTGTTCAGTAAGTGCAGATCCTGATGTGGGGCTTGAACCCACAACCCGTGAAATCATGACCTGAGCTGAAATCAAGAGTCAGATGTTTAACTGACTGAGCCATCCAGGTGTCCCGGGAATTTTCTTTAAATTTTTTTTTTAACATTTATTTATTTTTGAGAGACAGAGAGAGACAGAGCATGAGTGGGGGAGGGGCAGAGAGAGAGAAGGAGACAGAATCTGAAGCAGGCTGCAGGCTCTGAGCAAGCAGTCAGCACAGAGCCTGATGTGGGGCTCAAACCCACAAACTGTGAGATCATGACCTGAGCCGAAGTCAGATTCTCAACCGACTGAGCCACCCAGGCACCCTGCAGGAATTTTCTTATTTGAGAAGATGCTCACTGCTCTACCTTTGTTTCAAGTGAACAATCACCTTCAGCAAATATGTGAACTAAAGTGACAATTGACGCTTGTGCCCCAAGTGACATTGAGATTTTGGACTGATGCCACATGTTCCTCAAGACACTGCCTTTCCTCCACTTTCAAATTCTGTAAATTTCTCTAGCATATTCCCTCAGCACAAAGGCAATGCCTGCCTGTTGACTTAAAATAATTTCATTAGTACATTTCTTGAGTCTTGTGAACAAGCCATATGAATTCAGGTCTCATGCCTCCAAATTTTCTCCCTGACTGTGAACTGGGCCTAGAAGCATTGGAAGACCATTTGTTTTTGGACATCAAACAGCAAGAGAAAAAAAAAAGATTGAAAGAAACGTTGAGGAAAAAAAAGATCTTAACCAATAATCTTTAAGTCTGTAGCAATGATCATAATACAAGTGTGACTTCCCTACCCAAATACAATGTTTGAGACAGTCTCAAGCAAGCACCCATTAAGTTGAGAGGTAGAGTGGTAAGGAAACAAAGAAATAAATCAGAAATAAAAAAAAGAAATCAATCAATCAATCAATCAATCATGTATGGAAAAGAACTTTGAGTTCTTTGAGTATGATGATTCCCTAGTGGAAAGGACTGGAAGCAAAGATTTCAGAAGCCCATTGAAGTTTTTAGAAAAATATATTATCCAGGGGCCCCTGAGTGGCTCAGTTGGTTGACTGCCCAACTTCAGCTCAGGTCATGAACTCGCAAGTGAGTTTGAACCCCACAATGGGCTCTGTGCTGACAACTCGGAGCCTGGAGCCTACTTCAGATTCTATGTCTCCCTCTCTCTCTCTCTCTCTCTCTCTCTGCCCCTCTGCTGCTTGTGCTGTCTCAGATATAAATATATGTCAATTTTTTTTAAATGTATTATCTAAACAACCAAGAGTCCAACTGAAAAAATAATAACACCTTGATTGATCAAGACTTACAAGTTTCCATGGGCTCCTAAACTTTTACTAGTAAGAGGCAGGTTTTAAAGGGATAGAGACACCAGCAGCGATTTCAGATACGGTCAAGGAGAAAATCAATAAGGAAAATCCTCTCACAGGGCAAAAGGCTCAAATGATACCAGATAAGAGATTGCTTCCTGAGGAACAAACAGGAGGCTGACTGAGAGTCTTCCCCACCACCCCAAATAGTTTATAGTGCTTGTTGCCCAAGAGTCCATCATGGCCATGGGCCTATGACTTCTGAGGGTCTTCCTCCTTAAATAAGAATGTTAGCAATAAGAATGTTACCAAGTTTATCCTATCCTGATCATTACTGTACATAAGGGATGAGAGGAGGGAGGGATGATTCCTTATTTTCGTTTATTGATTAAAGGACCAAGAGAGGGTATCTTTGGGCTTGATGGCAAGGATGACAGAGCCCTAAGATCCTGAGCTTTGAGTTGGATTCAGTGACTGCTTGAATTTCCTGTTGTCTCCTCTGAGAATGGTATGTGAGCAGAGGTAAAAAGTTACCTGATCTTCTAGTCCAGAGGACAGACAACTGTACACCCACCCACACATGCTATTATATATTTCCCAGCCTCTCTTTAGGCATGCACTTAATTTAAAAAGTCCTATCACCTCCTGAGAAGGAGAGCAAGTCCATTTATGTGTGGATGGAACTGATGTATGTTCCCTCTAGACCTAACCCCCAAAATGTATCTTGAATACTCTTTCCTTTATCTACGTGGCTAGGACCAAAGGATTCTGAGATGGTAGTCACGTTGATGGAAAATGGTGGAATTCTTGAGTGACTGCTTACCAGAGAATCATTAAACCAGCTTCAGATTGCGATGTAAAATAAACCACTAAGATTTTATCTAGCTGTACAATCTGCTTTGTATTATCCAGAGTCAACAACATTAGCTTTGAGAGGGAAGATAGATCCACGGATGATATGCTGATACTAGTTGGGACAGGCTCAAGGTATGTAGGAGGCCACCTCAAGACCCTGGATTGCTGAGCTGGGGCAGACACTAGAGAAACAAGGTAGAGGTTACTAAATTCTAGAAACTAAAAGATTCACAAAGATACATTAGGGGTGCCCTGGGAGGAATTCCAACCATAATTTGACCATATGATGATGGGAGTAGAAATTTTCAAAGACATAAAAATAAGGAAGAGTTGTTGAAATTTCATAAATGTCCTCTCTTGAGGATTGTTTGTGGTTGAAAAGCTACAAATTCATCAGTTTGGACTCATGGCAGCTTGTATGTCTTATAATAAGTCTTTTACTCTGTAGTATGCCAAATATACTACTATGGTGAGAGTTGAAATTTGCACACTATAACTCAGATATACAAAAAAAGCTCTTTTAAAATCCAAAGATGATGTCATCTGTCTCAAGTTTCCATTTCCACTCAGTAGATTAAAAAAAATCTTTTAAATACTTTCAAGGGAGCCTGGTCCTTTTATGTTTAAAATAGTTTCTTTTTGGTATTAGTAACTCAGATTTTTCATTATATAAACTCACTGATTTTTTTATTATTCCCTTCCTCACTCTTCCTGCTTCCTTCCCAAGGGAAACTCTGGACTCAAGGAGTTAAACTACCTTCTCCTATAATCAAGTTTAACTGAATTAGTCTCTCAGAATTCTCTGCCCATATCTGCTTAGATGTACTTGGCCACATCTGGCTCATTTCATCTCGGTGCTAGTGTCAGCTGCGGAAGTCGTTGCCTATCCACTGCACCAAGACACAATCTTTCTAGCCCCCTCATACAATCTGGTTCTTTTAGGCACTTCTGTTTCAGCAAGTAGGGTACAGGAACCTACTAGGTTGCCTAGACTCCATATGCAGACTACTGTCTCAGTCCCAATTACCTAGACATTTACCTCAACCAATTCTAATTTATTGCCTTGCCTTATCATTTTCAAACCACTCTGAGTATAGTGCTTGGAATTTCTCAAGGTATATCCAGAGATGGACCATGAATGTGCCTTTTGTCCAAGATTCTCCTGGACCTTGTGTCTTCCTCCCAGGGAAGGGTGAATTCTTACCCCTGATTCTTACTTTCTTTATCTCCGGGTCTACCTCCCAGCAGGGAAAAGGATTTCTATTTTCCATGCCAGTAAGATAAGAATTTCCTTAATGATGCATTCCTTTTAGATGAAAGTGAGCTTCAGTCTCAGAATAATTTGAGGGGTTACAGAAGAAATTAGGTAATGAACATTTAAGGTTCACTATCCCTGTAAGAAGTAGTTCCATAGTGAATTTTTGGAACAATACGAACATTGGTAGTATCTTTTCAAAGAAAATAGATACCTCCCACCCTCAACTAAGTAGAGTGAACAATTTGAAAAGCCCCAATGCTGAGATGCTACTCTGAGCAAATTCATAAGCAAAGATTTAGCAATAGAGGTCAAATGGAGAGCTATCATAAAGCTAAGACAAGTTAAAGTGGAACATATAGAAGAGACACCAAACTAAATTATCACAGAAATTGTCATCATCATATCTAAGGTTAATAACTCATTTCTAAGGAAAAAAACCTACTATATACCCTTTTATAACTTTGAAGGACTTAATATAATTTATATAAATCTCTTTACAGGGTATAGATTAAGTCACTCTCAAAATATCTAGAAGTCCTTGAAAAGTCGAAGTTAAATTTTCACTTTAAATATTTTTTATAAATAAATACTTGAATTGGGTAGATATTTCCGATAATCACAGTCAAGCTTCTGGTGACCAGCAATAGAAAATGAGGTAAATAATCCCCCTTAATAATATTGTCTTAACCTATAGTCCTTTACAACCATTTTGACCTTATTAGTTTTTCATGGAGACCCCTGTCTCAGGGCCTTTGCACGTGCTGTTTCCCCCTGCCAGAAATGCCCTATACCCTACATGTCACAAAATTCACACTCTGCATTCACTCAGGTTTCTGCTCAAATATTAACCCATCAGAAATGTATTTCTTGACCACTTTTTGTAAAACATAACCTCCCTTCACTCTGTTCCCTCTGTTCTCCCTTATTTCTCTTCAAAGCACCAATAATTACCTAATAAATATTATATCCTTACTTAATATTAACAAAATAAATAGATCCACATACTATTTTACCTACTAGAACATAAGCCCCACAAAGATAGAAACATAGTCTCTTTCTGTACTCCCAGCATACAAGGTCTATTTACTGAATACGTGAACTAGACTATATCTTTCTGCATATGCTACACATTACTAACACATAGGCTTAAAGACTTGTAAAGAATTAAAATACATGGGAATAATTGTAATGTAGTGAAATGATAGGTGGGTTCTCGTTTCTTTTTTTTAACTACAGTTTCAAATTATTCATGATAATTACATGAACACCATAATACAGGACTAATAATTTGTCCCCAGGCTTCAAGAACATCTTTGTAAGCATCAAATAAGGTAACAAATGTAAAATTGTTGTGAAAGTGATAAGGATTTTGATCAATGGAGGATTTTGCATAAACGTGTTATACACTAAAGACATATGGTCAAAGTGAATTATTAAGATAATTAATAGCTAATAAATGATATACAATGTATGCTAAGTCATAGGCTTCTGAATAATCCATATAATCTTTCTGAATTTATTGGATAACCTATTCTTTTTTTTAATGTAGTAGGATATAACTTTCACTAATATCTTCCAGTTTCTTTTTCTCAGTATGTCAGATAGACTTATAATTGCTTCCCCAATTATATATTCCCCAAATTACTTCCATAAAAATCATGTGCCATTATGTATAAAGGCAAACCAGAAATATATTTTACCAAATATCATGACCTCTAAATTTAATTGAACCTTATTAGAGAAAGAGGAAATCTTTTTAGAGGATGTATTTATGAGAAGAACACCCTACTTTTACAACTAATGACAAAATAATGCTACCAATATTAACAATGATATTGACCTATAGTATACTGAAAAAGAGAAAAGACTAAAACGTCAGGTATGACAATGTATTAGGGTAACAGAATACTTTACCTCCCATATGACTATCCAGGGCAGAGCAACCTCTAAAGACTAAATAACTGTAAATTTTCTGCAGCGTCACATCACCTTAACACTTCTTATTTTACATTTAGGTAAATATTTTTCCTTCTCTAGTTTCTCTATCTTTGAACACACTGGCCTCGTCCCAGAATACTTACCTAACACCTGTAGAATTCATTATAGTGTCATTTATGACTTTGAATTCAAGCCTATAAAGCCCCCGAACCTAAAAAGGAAACACTTATTCTCAGAAATACAGGCTTACCCATAAAAAAAAAAAAAAAAAAAAAGGATGGATGGGTAGCACAATCTTGTAGGCAAATACTATATGCCAGTGATCTAAAGAAACAACAGTGATTATTTTGTCCCAGCCTCATTTTTATAACAAGTAACTGGTATTCTAATTAAGGACTATTAGGCCAATCAACAAGGTGTTTAATGGGCTTAGCGAAGTGCCAATTATGTGATAAATGCACCTGGTGGAAAAGCATACTCCAGACCCTCCTTCCTCCAAGGCAGGCGGACAAACCTTGATCTCAAGTATGTGGATACAATATATGTATTCAATGATTGATTTACCTTAGTTATTTTTTCTCTTTAGGAAGTTAACACATGCTTATTGTTGAAAATACAAACAATACAAAAAGTATTAAGTATCAATACAATACAAAAAGATGAGAGTCTTTATCTGTAAAATAGTGGTGAGCATGGTTCCTTCTTCGTATGGTGACTCACTGAATTCTCAATGAATAAAGCACTTTTACCAGCACCTAGTTTTTAGTAATTATTGAATAAATGCCAAATGTGATAAATATTGTCAATATTATTGTCATTATGTTCACATTTAGAGCACCTAGGACAGTTTCTGAACCAATAGGCACTTACATGCCCAGTGAGTTAAGGGTCAAATGATAAGATGGGCTGGTCATGAGTCATTTGGCTCTTTGTCAATAATGACAATTGCTGAGAGTGTCAGGATGGCTCCCAGCCTGGTCCAGAATTCCAACCATCTAGAGGTCAAGTTTTAGCAACTCAGTTTCTAACTCTTTACACTTGTGTTCTAAGATGCTTTGAGTGGTTGTCAAGGCATCCAGGAAACTCAGATGGCACTTGAAAGCTGTTTGCCCAGAATGCAATTGAGAATGAACAAGATTTAGTAACAGACATACTCTGTCATTCCTGCTCTGTGACTTCATATCCATGTGGCTGTAAGTCCCTTATACTTGATAAGGCTGTTTCTTTATTTGTAAATAACTGAGGTAATATAAACTATTCAAAGTGCTGAGAATAAAGTGGATACTCAAGAAAGGTTAGTTAGCTTTATCCTTTTAAGTGCACCCTATAAATTAAAAAAAAAAAAAAAAAACTCTCATCCCTAAACAGGTAGGGAGAAGAGAGGGGCAGAATGGGCCTGTTCAAAATCACACTCTGCTAAGCTCAACTCTGAATCAAGGAAAAAAAAAACCACTAGTTCAACCCAATCACAAGAACATTGGATCGAACCAAGGCTCTAGTGCCAGGAGGGAAGTCTGCAGCTCTAAGACATCAAGGTCTACAGTCCTACTGTCAAAACACACTCAACTCCACCTCAGCCTGGACTTGCCCAGGAACACTTTTATATCAGACTTCTACTGACATGCTTGGTTACCACCAAATGATCACCTCTCTGACCACCTTCCCTCTTCCCATACTGTCATTCTTACACTGCTATGCTATGCTTCCAAAATCCATTTGTCCACTTCTCTTAACACTCAACTATTTCTATTTCCTGAAGAGCTTCATTCTATTTAAACTAAATTGATCTTCCTCACCAGACTTTCCCTACATAACCATGCACCTACATTTCTCAGTAAAACCTGGCTCTTCTCGGAAGTAGTTCCTGCCACAGCCTTCTTGGGTGGTGACTTCTCTCCCACACCCTAGTCCTTTGCCTCTCCATGTTCATGTACAAAGCTTCTGCTCCTCTGAAGTTTATGTGTGCTATCCTGATCGTTATGACTAGGATATTCCCATATTCACTTGGATTTTGATATCAAACTCATAGTACCATCCCACCTGCCAGTGTAAAGTTTACCACACTGTCAATGTTACTGCTTCTAAATCTGTTGTCTTTGGCTTATCATCACCTTGCTCCACACCCCTGCATGCGACCATGTAATCCTAGGTCTTCGTGTACAATCTATATGCTCGTGGCTCCTAAGTTTTTCTACTCCATGTACTTTTGAGCTCCGGACCCTATAGATATTTCCACTTAAACACATTCAAAGATTGAGAAATGAATGCAGCTGTGCCAACCTGTTCCCTGGTAGGAATTTTATAGGCCTGACCCCAGCTCGCAGTTATTTATCTCAGTGACTGGTTTCATCATCACACAGTTGCTGCAATTGAGCCACTGAAAGTTATCCTCACGCATCCGCTCTTTCCTCATTTACCAAATCTGAACAACCACAGAGTTCTGAGAACTACCTTCCTGATCCTGTCTACTTCATTTAACCCACTGACACTGCCTCAGCTCAGGCTGTACTTTCCCATGCACGTTGTTGTAGTGTCCTTACATCCAACCTGCTTACTTTTAATCGTAGCACCTTCAGATCTGTTCTCCACAGTACTAGGAAGATGCTAAATCAGTTCCTACCATTCTTTTTCCTAAAACCTCTAATGGCTCTTCAAGGTTTTTGAGAAAACTCCCAGTTTTTTAGCATGGATGAAAAAGGCCTTTACAAGATACTCCACCCCCCCATTCCTTGGTGAACTCTGGCACCTCCCTGATCTACTTATACCTTCCAAATATGCCAAACACCTTCTCACCTCCAGATCTTTAAACATGCTAACATGCATCTCCCTATACTATGACGTCCTTCCTCTCCCTTGCCTACCCACCTGTTTGCCTTCCCCTCAAGCCTGGCTAATTCCTATTCATCATTCAGTACACAGGCTGAATCAGATTTTACCTTTCCAGGAAGCTTTTCCCCCAAGGGTCTCTCCTCCCATCCAGACCACTGCCCTACTCTGGACTAGACGCCCCTCATAGCAGCTCGTCTAGAACTTTGGGCTGAATTCTAGTACAGCAGTGCAAGAATGTACTGAAATTGTCTATTTACTTATCTGTTTCCCAAACTCTGTTCCCTCTTCCACCTAAATTGTGAGTTCACTGAAGTCAAGATTTGGCTCTACTAATACCTGTAACCCCAGTGTAATGCCTACAATTTGGAACGTATCTATTTGATGATGGAGGGAAGAAGAGATGAAAAAGTGGAGGAAAGAGGGAGGGATGCTGGCTTTCTAGAGCAACCAGAGTCTAAAGATACTCTCCAGAGGTCCCTACAAACCCATCAGATCTGCACAGACTCTGATCCAGATCATCAAGGAAGATCAGGAGCACCATATAGATTTGGAACATGAACAAAAATGTCTGCTAGGATGGCTAATTATAACATACTTCATATAGCAAACAACGCTAACTATCACTTTAACCAGGCTCACAGGATGATAAATATTACCCCAAGTTCCTGATGTGTATTCATCAATTCAGTTCTTACGAGCATCCAGATCAATCACGCTATTTTTATACTGTTTTGTAGAGGAGAAACCTGTGGCAGGGAGTGATGACATAACCTGCTCAAGAGTACATTGGCAAGGTGGAGGTTTGAACCTAAGGTAGCCTGACTTACGAGCCTGCACTCCAATCCACCATGCAGCACAAATTTTAATTACTTCTGTTTATGCTGAATCACTGGCTTAGCACTTTGTAGAAATACTTCTTAGTTCATATTTGTTTTATGAAATGGGCCAAACAAAAACAATCAAACAAACCAAAAAATCCCCACAAACTACACATGCATACACACACACACACCCCATCAGGAAACAGTTGGGAACGGCAGTGAAATGATTTTTCATACTGAGAGCAGCCAGGAGTTAAAGCAAGGAGTGCCTGTGAAGCATGGGTCAATTATTCAACTGGGAGCTGGGGTCAGGCCTATAAGATTCCTACCAGGGAACATACTCTACTGTCTATTATTATTTAGAGCTACCCAAGAACAGTGCTCCAATGAATGTTTACCCCCTCCCTGCTTACAAACCAAGGTATAAGAAATCATTACTCTCAGAAAGCCAACAAGCATAGGTTTTCCAAGCAGCTAGTCCAACTTCTAAGATTCTACATTAATTTTTCTTAAATTCAAGTCTCTTTCTGTGCTGCTACAAATGATTAAGAGAAACAGCATTTGACCAATATTTTCCCTCTCAATAGAAGACGGCTCATCCAATTTTTTTCCAGACCTATATTTAATGGCTAGTTCAATGGAAGATGCTACACTTTTACAACAGAATAGTGAAATCTATATTGCATTAATCAGTCACCTTTAAATAGTCTTTCTATAGTTAATGGAAAATACTATATTCCTCAAATGCTTGTCGATGTGCTACAGTTTCATGGGCAAAACTACTAGAGATTTTGGTGATTATAAAGCACCTCTTGTAACTTCCCAGGGTCCCCTTACACAGCCTAGCGGCTCATTCAGTATGCAAGCTCTACCAACCGCCTGACCCATTAACAATTTTAGTAGTAAAGTACATGGCATGTGCATAGAATAATCTTTGAGAAAACATTGGAAAGCCAGAAAGAAATTTTTCAAAATAACTACTTACACATTAGATACACAAACAGATTAACAACAAAACTGATTTTAACTGGGAAAAAAACATCTATCATATGGGAAGTATTAAGTGATTTTGTCAGCCTTCTCTTCAGAAACTATTTTTCTTTTTTCTCAATTACCCTTTGGTTTTCCAAAAATTTGGACTTCTCTCTCACTGCATGCACTTTTGTTAAGATCCTGTGGAGACTCATAAAAACATTTTCTTGTATCCCAGATGGCCCTCTTCTTTTGTGTTTCATTTTTTAGAAGCAGTCCTACTTAATAGCTGATGGTTAGCAGTCCCTGAACCTAGTGGGCTGTTTTTGGTGTTTAACCGAGAATACAATTCTCTAAGGACCCACCCTTAAAGAGAAACACAAAAGCTACCTATGTGTATTTTAGTGTCATACTCCCTGTAAGCTAAAAGTCTGAAGAGTACTTAGTAATGAACATCCAAGAAATACTTAATTTAGAAAGTGGTGCGCACACACGCATGCTTTAATCTAGGACATTAATTAGGTTTGTCAATATTTTTTTACACATGAAAGGATTAAGAAAGAATTTTCCACTGTGATTTAAAACAGGGCCAGATCTTAGACAA
The DNA here is from genome assembly GCF_018350155.1 of Leopardus geoffroyi. Classification (NCBI taxonomy): domain Eukaryota; kingdom Metazoa; phylum Chordata; class Mammalia; order Carnivora; family Felidae; genus Leopardus; species Leopardus geoffroyi. The sequence continues at coordinate 53,439,142 of NC_059332.1, forward strand.
ACCAGTATCCCCACACAGCTTCTAAGCCCAAGTCCACGCCTGGGAAGCCACATATCTAGTCATCTGCCTCTCTTTTTAAGGTAATATCAAAACAGGTCCGGTTCATGGGATTCCTAGCCCAGGGCATATCCTGTGACATGGAACCTACCCAGTGATCTTTAAGTGCCTACCAGTTAATCATCTATAGATAGCACTATAGTTAAGTGCCAGTTAGGTGAACTGAATTGGGTCCCTCCAAATTCCTAAGCCCCTCTACCTCAGAAAGTGACTGGATTTGAAGGTAATTAAAATAAAGTGAGGTCATACAGGGGAGCTTTAATCCAATATTACTGGTATCCTTATCAGAAAGGGAGATTAGGATACTGACACCAGATAGGCGCAGTGTAAAGACCATGTGAAAGCACAGAGGAGGAGATGGCCATCTATAGGCCAGGGAGAGAGGCCTCAGAAGACATCAACCTTGACAACACCTTGATCTTAGACCCCCAGCCTACAGACCGTGAAAAAATAATTTTATGTTGTGTAATCCACCCAGTGGGGATACTTTGTTATGGCAGTCTAAGCCGATGTATACAGATACAGGTCTGCTTCACAGATACCTATCCTAGGGCACATCACATGACCAATCTTTCATTAACTTATTGGCTAAAGCGAATTATAATCACCTACCCAGCTAATAATCTATACAGGGAAATATAGTTAAGCTGGCCCTGAGCCCATAGCATACATGCAACTTCAGATAACAAGAACTGAATAAGGGAAATCAGCAAAATACTTTTGAAAATCAAGAGCTAAGCTCTCTCCAATAGTTAAGAATTTCACATAGCCCTAGTTAAAAGCACATACAAAAGAAGAGGGAAAAAAATGAGGCAAGTAATTCATCCTATATCCAGGGAGAATACTGCCAATAGGAATATAGGCAACTTTTTCGTTTTCATCTACATTTTCTGTTTCTTGCAGATTATGTGTTCTTTAGTCCTGATACATATGTAAGTACCTTATGTGAGACAGTCTCTTATCTTAGAGTGCCTTCTAGCACCCCATGAGTATACTGCAATCCCATCACTAACAACTAAGACAAAAGTTCTAATGATAATTCTGTATTTGAAATGGAAACTTGAACTTTTAAATTACAAGGAAAATATTTTCAGACTTGTAGTGGATTGTAAAAGCTGTTTTAGCACCATAAAGTCAAATCCTTCTCATTTATTCATATACAATTGCTTAGTATAACTTATTTCCAAGATCATGAAAAGAAAGGGTGTTGAGTTCATTAATACTTAGTGCTTTTGTAAGTCATTGTGAAGAGTGGTTCAGTGAATCATGAGAGACCCCTATTGACCTTTTTAGGTATTATGAGAAATCCATCGCTATTTACAACAATACTTTCTTTGCGTTCCCCTGTGCTAGTGAGCATTTGTATAAATCAGAGGTGCTTGGGATCAATGGCCATATCTCATTTGTCTTTGTTTCCCAGCACCTACTACATAGCCCAGTAACTATTAGCAGTCTAATAATATCCATTTAGTAATACTGTACTGTATTGGCTCGAAGTAAATAGCTTACACGTAAGAGGCTCCCCCACTGAGAGTAGGTTAAATGCAAGGGACTTTATAGAAAGGATGCAGGAATCTCTCACCATTCCAAAGTAGGACTAGAACTGGGTCTCAGATATACCTGGAATCTGAATGCAATCAGGCTCTTCATCCATCTTTTTTTTCTTAGTTCCTCTCTACACATCTCATTAGTTTCTTCCCTCTCTATCCATTTCTCTAGTTCATACAAAAGAACACAGCGATACTAGCAGAGGCAAAATTCTAAATGTTGTAGTTTTTCACTAGATGTAGCAAGGATGCTTTAGTTTGTCCCTAGTCCAGATTCTCTAGTAGAGTTTGGGCAGGGGAGGCAGCAAGTCTCAGAAGAAAACAATGAACAGACATTCCCATTGGAGTCTAGTCTGTCAAAGAATGAATGAATGAACAAATGAATAAATAGTTGTTCATATTATCTGGCACCAGAATATTTAAAAAGCCTGAGAATACAAGAACATATAAAAGGACCAATTTACATATTACATATTACATATTACTGATTCACCATGTCACATGGCTGTGAAAGGTTAGTGTATTCAATAAATTTGGCAAATGATACAATATCCATGTCGTGGGGAAAGTTGTTAGTAACAGAAGAAGCCAAAAATATGAAATCAACTAAAATCCCTAAAATAAACATAAAAATAAACATAAAATAAACAACTTTTTTATGGTGAAGCTGAATTTCATAAAAATTCATGAAGTGTGAACGTTCGCTTTTCCTTTCAGAAAAAGGGCTGACATATATATTAAAGTGTTGGACTGGTTAGATTGCAATATTGGAACATTAGAAAACAGAGCACGGCCCTCATTTTTCTGGACATCTGGCAAGTTTACTGTAGTTTCAGATGACTGGTCACTGTTTTCCTCCAAAACAGGATTAGCCCATTGGGTGTGGGTTTAATGATTTTTGCTTAGAATTCTTCCCTCTTTCATAAATCTTTGAGGCATTACTAGAGGTTTTCTGAAGAATTAAAACAACCTTTCAACATCATCCTATAGCCTGTCTCTTCGTAGTTTCTCAGTAAATATTTGTTGAAGACATGAATCTCCTTTTCTTAGTTTCCCAATCCTGTAGCAGCAAACTCAGCCGAATTTTCTGACCATTTCCACAGTGGAAAAAGAAGGAGATGACCAATGAAATGTAAAGAGTAAAATGGGAGGTTGTGTGTGATTTCAGAAATCAGGGAATTCTATGTTAAAATTCTAAATGGTTACACGGTACATATTAGATCTGCACTTTAGTTCAAATTAGGTGTTCAGGGAAGCATTGACTTCACAGAATCGAGATGTCTTAGGCTTGAATGACTCTAAAGCAACTGCATGATTCACTACTGTCCCTGTACCTCACCTAAAACTAGCAAGTGTTCAAGTCACAGAATTGTGTTAGTAGGAACTAAATCTGAAAATTGCAGAAAATAGCTCAGTTCTTTACATCTCCAATAGTCTGATAATTTCCAAGAATTTCTAGAAAATTATATATAGTATAAAATATACTATATATAAATGTACATAATAATGAAATAACCACTGGAAAACATCTGGAGACCAACATGCTAACTTATCATCATCCTAATGAAAGTAGGTGAACTACAAGGTTGACAAGCAAAGTACCATTGCTCGGTCTCCCTTCCTCATTTTTCCCATGTACTTCTAGTATTAAATGTGAGATGGTGAAAATGATCTCCTTCTACACCCTTGGAGTTCTTGTTTAGAATTGCCATTTCTCCTCCTCATCTTACACACAATGGTCCCTTGAACCAAATAACCTCTTATTTAGCCAAGTAAAATCCTGGATTACGATTTGCATTTTCTTTTGATTTTACTGAGTAATAGGATTCAGGTATCATAAATCCTACCAGTTTATCCTGTAGAGCTGAAGCATTATTAATAAGGGACATGATTTGTTTATGTAGAGATAGATTTCACTCTATTTCCTTTCTCTATTTCATCTGGAAACTGGGACTTAAATCACCCCTCATGGACTAAAATTTACATGGTTCTACCAACACAATTCAAAGCAGGCATTAGGTTTAAAGATCCTAAATAATAAATTTTAGTTCTCAGTTTCCAAATCCCACAAGCCATCCAAATAAACTTTAGATGATTTGTTTAAATGTTCCCTTTCAGAGTATTTATTTAAAATACACAAGAGCTAATGTGCTATGCTATACTTGATTAATGCCCAATTAAATGTTGTAAATTGTAAACTTGGCATATTTACCCAGGAGTTAATTTTCCTTATAAAGAAGGGTACATATTCTGTATTTTATTCAACACTTTTCATGGATTTTATATTTGAATATTATCAAAGTGCACATTACTGAGAATGCTACTGAGCTGTTAAATTTCCATTATACAATTAAAGATGAAGTTACTATTAGTAATCAGCTTCAATAGAAATTACTAATTATTCATTTTAATTTTGCATTCTCTCAGTGTGTTACTGATTTATTCTTTTTTTAAACTATTTTGATTCCACTCATCATATCCAGTCAATACCCACAATATTGTACTGATAATTTAATAGGCCAAGATTGTCTTCACTTGCTTTGTTCTCCTATGTAAACATAAGAATTCAGTGCATATTCTTTCATTTGATAAAATATTTTTGTACCTTAATAATTTTAGCTTCTGATTTTTCACTTCATTTAGAACTACTCTCAAATTAACATTCATGTTATATATTAGGATTCAGGAAAGAAAGGTGTTATTTACGGTAACCAGCACTATTTTTTATCATAACAATAATTTTAAAAAGCCAACAATATTCTCAGATGACTCAATTAAACCTTTTGAATTTAGGTTTCAATTAAAATTTTCTAGGATGCCTTGGGTTATTATTGGTTTTAGATTTCATCCAAATATTAAAATTAAAGCTAAACTAACTAGTTTATAAAGCTTACTAATTTATAAAGTCAAACAATTTAATTACTCAGTTAGGAACTTTAATACACACAATTTCTTACAAAGGGGTCCTTAAAATTTTTTTTAACCGTAGATTCTTTAAAAACTCATTTCTAGGGGCGCCTGGGTGGCGCAGTCGATTAAGCGTCCGACTTCAGCCAGGTCACGATCTCGCGGTCCGTGAGTTCGAGCCCCGCGTCGGGCTCTGGGCTGATGGCTCAGAGCCTGGAGCCTGTTTCCGATTCTGTGTCTCCCTCTCTCTCTGCCCCTCCCCCGTTCATGCTCTGTCTCTCTCTGTCCCAAAAATAAATAAACATTGAAAAAAAAAAAAATTATAAAAAAAAAAAAAAAAACTCATTTCTAAATGTTAAAAAAAAAACTTTTACCCTCTTAATAAACATATGTTGTGAATTGACTTCTGAGGTAGTTTTTGTAATTTAAATCTATCCTGTTTTAGTTTTCCACGGTCCACTTACATGTTTTAACAAAATAAACAATCTTCCCAGGGGGGACTATGAGAAAAAGGTCATGGGCAAAGTCGATTTATTTGGATGCAGTTGAAAACAGGGGAAAGAACATGGGACCAATTGTCTCACTCCCTAATATTTCCCTTCTAAATAGAAGAGAAGAAATTCCCCAAATATTTGTATTGCTTCTCAGATTAGATGTGGCTGACCTACCTTGGACTAGGTAGCACTTACCTCGGATGCTGAGAATTCACAGGAGCCACAGGACAACCATTACACACAGGATGGTATGAGGGTTGGGGGCTTAGACCAATTTTATTTATATTTCCAAGCACAGATCTTCCCAAACAGAAAGTGAAAAGCAAAAGCAAAACTATTAAAGAACTTGGGTGAAAATAATGATGATGACAATGACACTGCGTATCAGTCTGTGGGATACATTTAAAGCAGCGATCAGTGGAAAATGTATAGCACTATACACTTTCATTGGTAAAAATGAAATCAAAATAGATGCATTTATGTCCCATTTTTAAAAACTGGAAAAAAAAACCAGAACAACAAAGTAAGCCAAAAGAAAGTGCAAAAAAAGAAATAATTTTCAAAAGCAAAAACTGAGGCAGAATACAGAAAACAGTATATCAGATTTGTAAATTAAAATCCTTATTTTTTTGAAAAAAAATTAAAAATAGAGCTACCACCAGCTGACTTGACCATTAAAGTATAAATACAAAAAATAATAAATGTCAATGAGAAAAATACTGAAACAGAAGAAAAAATTAAATCATAGGAGAATAATTTACAGATATCTTTACAAATACATTGAAAAACTTAGATAAAATGAATTAGTCTCTGAAGGAAACACAGACTACCAAATCTGACCCCATTAGAGTTAGAATGCTTTAAAAGACCATTTCCATAAACATAATAAAGTTATTAAGGAACTGTCTTCGTTTTCTAAGTTTGCTGTAACAAATTATCACAAACTGGGTCATTTAAAACAAGAGAAACTTATTCTAGCACAGTTCTGAAGACCACAAATATGAAGTCAAAGTGTCATCAGGCCATGCTCCCTCTAAAGTTTCTAGGATTGATATCTTTAATTACAACTGCAAAGACCCAAAGACTCCTTTTCCAAATAAGGCCACCTTCACAGTTCTGGGGATTAGGACTAAACAGCATTTGAGGGGCCATTATTCAACCGACTACAGGAACTACTCCACAAAAAAAGTACGAATCTCAAATGGTTTCACATGAGGATACTACCAAACTTCAAAGACCAGATAGACCCAATGCTCTATAAATTATTCCAGAGAAAAGGAAGGAAAGGTGCAAATTCCTTTTAGGAAACAAATATTACACTGATGCCAAAATCTCCCAAAGATAGTAAAAATATAGAAAATTGCATACCATTATCACCAGTGTATGTGCATGCAAAAACATTAAATAAAATACTAGCAAATTAATCCAGCACCAGAATAAGAAGATAATAATCAACAACCGGATCTATTTGTAGAATGCACGTTGGTTCAATATTAGGAAATCGATTAATATTGTACACCACATTGATGAATCTCTAAGGGAAAGAATTCATACAATTTTTTGCCATTGATAATAAGAAAGCTTTTGTTAAGATTGAAAAACATTCATGATAAAAAAAACTCACTCAAAAATAGGAATTGAGGGATACTTTCTTAACCTTGTAAAATATGTATAACTTAGTCTTAAAGCTAGTGTCTAATTTAGTAGAGAAACATTGGAGACGTTTCTCTAAGAATGAGAACAACACAAGTATGCCCATTAACTCTACAACTATTCTACATTGTACTAGAAGTATTAGCTGCTATAGACAAAATAAAGTCATAAGAACAGGCTGTAAAAGTATTTTATCTACAGATGACATAATAATATAGCCAGAAAATCTTACAATCAATCATAAAACTAACTCAAAAATAATTCAGTAAGGTAGCAGGATTAAAAACTGACAAAAAAAAATTAATGGTCTTTACATATATAAACAATAACCAAGTAGTTATATATGATAGTAGATATATATGATTCACCTATAATAACAGAAGGGAAGATTAAATATTTTGGAATAAACTTAAAAAAGAAATGTGTCCAACGTATTTTATTCTCTAACAAATTTTTTTTTTAAACTCCAAAGACATAAAAGTAAAATTTGAACATATGGGAAAACACTACTTGTTCTTATATAGGACAATGCAGCATTATAAAGATGTCTGTGCTCCTGAAATTAATTTATAAATGTAATACAGTCCCAACAAAAACATTAAGAAGTATTTTTATTCAATGGAATTAGAAATGTTGATACTGAAATTCATATGAAAAATCCATACATATTCAGGGCAAAAATGAAAAAGAAAAACTATTAGGGAAGGATAACCCAATCAGATACTTAAACATAATATAGAGTGTGTATAATTACAACAGTTTGGTACTGGCTTATGGAGACACATACAGCAGTGAAATAAATAGAAAGCCCATATGGGGCGCCTGGGTGGTGCAGTCGGTTAAGTGTCCGACTTCAGCCAGGTCACCATCTCGCGGTCCGTGAGTTCAAGCCCCGCGTCAGGCTCTGGGCTGATGGCTCAGAGCCTGGAGCCTGTTTCGGATTCTGTGTCTCCCTCTCTCTCTGCCCCTCCCCCGTTCATGCTCTGTCTCTCTCTGTCCCAAAAATAAATAAACGTTGAAAAAAAAAAGCCCATAAACAGATCCAAATATATTTATAAACACACACACACACACACACACACACACACACACACACTGAACTTTAGTATATAATGAAGGTAGCATCTTAAATTAATCAGGGGAAAGATGGATATTTTAATAAATTTTTCTCATTTTGGTAGTCATTTGGGAAAAGAGATAATTACATGTTTATTTTGCATCACACACAAGAATAAACTACAAATAGTTTAGAGATCTAAATGTAAAATTTGAAACCATACAAGTACTAGAGGAAAGCATCGAAGAGTCCCCTTTAATTACTGGGTAGGAAGAGGTTTTTTGATGTTGAGTCCAAATCCAGGGATGATTTTAAAAAATGATAATTTGATTACATACCATTTTAAAAACAAAATACATGTTTTGTTGCAAAGAATATCAAAAGTAAAGTCAAAAAGCAATTGAAAATATTTTCAACATATGTTACAAAGGGCTAAAATTTCCAATATATAGGTAACTCTTAAAAATGGAAGGACAAAGATCCAATCAAGCAGAAAAATAAGAAAAAAGAACATATAAACAGACAATTCATAAGAAATAAATAGGAATAATTCTGAAAGCATGAAAAAATGTTCAAACTCACTGATAATTAAAGAAATGTATATTAAAACAACACTGAGGTGTTTCAGAATGGCAAAGTTCTGCAAGTATGCAAACACAACCTGATAAAAATGCTGTGGGGTAAACAGGCACACTCATACATTGCTGTTGGTAATACATTTCTGTATATTTTTGCAAATTCTTTGTAACTCTAGAAATATTTTTTAAATAAAATTTGAAAACAAGACAACCAACAAAAACAAAACCCAAAAACATCTAAGAACTACAGGATGATCTAAACTCACATGTAAGATGGAAATATATGTGAAACTACACTGAAAAATCATGAAGTGTTACATAAATTTGAAGTATTTTTGCAGAAATTCTGAGGCAGGAACTTAAAGGGGAGATAGATATTGTCAATTGTATTGCAGGTCTACAAATTCAACTCTGGGAAGGATAGGAAATCTTTAACACATTCCACTTTGAAGCAGTTGCTGTCTTTCAGACACAAGTCTAACCTTCTGTACACTCCTCTGAGATGGTGGAGATGAAATTCTTCAAACTACAGTTTTCAGACTCCCTTAACAACTGGCTTCCTGTTAAGATCTGCCAATGGAGGAAAACTGCAGTGGAAGAAAAGATGCAAGAAATTCTGCCTTGAAGGAGAACTGGAAGGAAGAGGAAGGAAGAAAAGACTGCCTTCCTATTCTCCACTTCCTCTCTGCACTGCCTGTGTAGCTGCAGACTGTGGACCAATCCTCCCTCCTAGACCCAGCTTCTCCAAACAGGCTACCAACCATAGCCAGCAGCACTACCTTGGTAGTTGGAGAGCCAGCCAAGCCATATGCCTACCAACTGGGCCATTGTCTGGGGCAATTCAACACCTATCTATCATTCCACATCAGCAATGTGAGTGCCCACTAGGCCACACCACCTTCAGAGATCTGACACGGACTAGACACCCCCTGTCCAGATTCCCAGGACAAATTGTAGTTTCCCTCAAATTCCAAAGCACCATCCCCATCCAGTCCTTCCATCAGACCCCTAGGTACCATAACCCTACTGTTTCCCGGTAGTGCTCTCACATCTTGCAGTTATTAAACTTAGATACCTTAGTATCACCTTTTTACTCATTAAGCCTGCCTACACCTGTGTAACCACATCCCTAATCCACTCAGTTTGAAGTACGCAGTGAGGTTTCTGTTTTCCAGCATTGATAACTCTTTTAGAAGGAATTTCTGGGTGTGTCTGTAGGGGGAGTAGATTTTGTTTACAGTTCATTTATTCATTAATTTAATACTTATCAAGCAAATACTTGGTCACTGTCATGAACAAAGAATGCAGAAGATAAAAAATGACATAATTCCTGGCTTTAAATGTTCACAATAAATGGATGAGGTAAATATTTGGACTAGCAATCATCATGTAAACAAGCTATATAACACAGGAGCACTCCAAGTGCTATGAGAGCCTGTGAAGAAGCACAGGGCCCAGGTGAGGGCTTTCTGTTAAGGGTGAGAAGGGCATTCTATCGGAGGAAAGAATATCCAGGAGAACAAATTCAAAGAGTGTTGGATAAAATCTGTGACCAGAGGATAGGAGAGGCACACAAGTTGAAACCAAACAGGGAAACCATAAGTGATCATGAAAGGTCTTGATGACACAATTCATTTCAAATTCACCCAAAAGCAACAGAGAACCACTAAAAGATTTTTTTCTAGAGGTATTCCCTTTTAATAGTACTTGTGCAGTATATTAGGAAAAATATACCCCTTGGACCTAACTTCCAGAAATGTTGCTTACAGATCCTTCTAGGAAGATATTGACTACTGTATAAATTCACAGTGAACACTAGAGCTTATTATGTATCAGATGCCATTCAAAGCAAGTTACTGTATTAACCCATTTAATCCTCACCACAGTGCTATTAGGTAGTTACTATTATCATTTCCGTTTCACAAAGATGAACTTGAGGCTCAGAAAGACTCACTAACTTTCCCAGGGTCATAGAACTAGTAAGAGGCAACGTTAGGCTTTGAACTGAGCAGCTAGGGCGCCAGGATCCATGCTGTTAGCCACTATGCTATGATGTGTCACACGCTTACATGGGTATATGTGGGAAAACCATGCAATAAATATTCTAACACAAATGACTCATACACTACATTTTACTCTGCACCTTGTTCTTTCAAGTAGTAATTTACCTTGAAGATGGTTCCTTATCAACACATTTGATCCACTTTATTCTGACTACACAATAGTCCATTATGTAAACATTCCAAACTAAAACATTTCTCTATTGATTAATATTAAGGTTCATTACGGGCTTAGGTTTCAGAAATAATGCTGCAACAAAATTAATAGCAGAGGAATTGTTCAAAAAATTTATTTTTTTAATATCAAAATGTTGCACAATTGCCTGTCACAAATAGAGATGTTCAGTAGCCCTACCATCAGTGTAAAAGAATGCCTTCTACTCCATATTCCTGCTAATGGGAGTTTTCATCAAATTTTGTTTTTAAATTTTTTGCCTGATGGGTGAAAAGTGATCCTCACAGTATTTTAAAAATAGCCTGATGTGTTGAAATGTGTGTTTTGGAAAGATAAGCTGAGGCAGTCTGGAGGTTACCTTGGCCACACCAAGACTCAAGGCAGAAAGGACAGGTAGGAAACAGTTACAACAGACTGTGGAAAAAATGGATGGCTTAACCAGAGCAGTGCCTTGAATGTATTAGGAGGAAAAAATAAGAGGAAGGGGGAGCATATCACAAAGACCAGGTGTTGACGTAGATCCACAGAACTTTGTTCATGATATTTAATATTGTGTTAAAGGTGGGCAAGAGAGAGAAAGGATTCAAGAATATTTCCTAGATATTTCCTAGGTTTATGAGTTAGGAAGCCAGGAGAATTATAATGAAAATAACTGGCCTAGGAAACACAGAAGAAGGCATAGGTCTGCGGTCATGCCAGAGTTAACAAGGATGATAAAAAGTCCCTTACAAATCTAAGATTCTATTATTTATTTATTGAAACTACCTTCATCTGTGGTAGGGGATATTTCAGAAAATTCATATATATTTAATGTCACAGAACAATGAGTTACTGAATTTTGCAGTGACACAAAGGCTCTTAAATCAAATTGCCCAGCACATTTAGGAAACTAGTCTCACTATGCCAGAGTATTCTTTTAGTATTCTGCCATCTAGTGAACAACAATTATTTGTGCAACTTGGCCTGTGAATTGGTTCTTCAGAACGAAGAAACACAAATTTTTTGCTTCTCATCAGATGTCTTTTTAGAGTTTCCACATCATAGAAAAGTAACCTGAAAATGCATCATCACATTTTCAGCAAAATCCAATCTCATAATTATCTAATTTTTAAACATAGAGGAAAGAATGAAAGCATGGATCTTATCAGCTAAATCCCAAAATTTGACCTTGGGCTCATCTTGAAAATTGAGGTAATTAAAATCATAGGGAAAATTACTGAGAGTTTCCTTTACTTTATGCCACCCCGTTCCACCATTAAAAACCACCACAATAAAAACACAAACACAGAACAAAATCTTTACTCATTTCTTTTTGTCATAAAATATCCTTAAGTAAATAGTCTTTGTCCATTCAATGAGCTATGCTTAATAATATTATCAAAACTTCATCATCTGAAAAATTGTCTTATGTGACGCATTAGAGATTGTATGTGAATGCTGTGGAAGAATATCATGAAAATGTGTTTTCTCTATATTTCTATAAATGCTTCATTGATTTCTCCTGAGTTGTTTACTTGTTTTTCATGCAGCTAATGAACTAATGTACTTTTGTGTTGCTAATGTGTGGTATTACTTATCATTCTTCATTCATATACAGATTTTAAATATTGGTTTGCAAGCCTGTCTCCCCAAAGGACCTATGAATTTCCTGATTGAAGATACAATGTCATATTCAGTTTTATATCTCCTGTAATTCATGATGTACAGTACCTACTGCTTTCAATAAATTTTCATGAATAAATGATTTGAAATTATTCAATTGAATTAATGGCAGATATTTATAATGTCATTAATTCTAATTCAAATTAAATTCACATATAATTTAAAATAAGCAATCACTGCACTCATCTTCCCTTATTAAGCCTAACAGAGACAAGACTGAACATATTGCCTGAGTACCCACAGAGCCCTAAAATATAGATGTATGCTCATTAGAATTATTGGAGTTAGGTAGACAAAAATCCTCCTTTGAAATTTGTCCTTATAGGTAATGGCAATATTCCCAGCCTCGTCAACTTCTTTCTCTTGGCAGATCTCTGCGGTCCATCTGTTCAACTTGAATGCTGAAATGATCTCAAAGTGAGCATGCCTTATGGATATCTTTATCCTGCATGATAATATGCCAGCAGAATGCATAAACTCATGCTATTTCAGATTGTCAAATGAAATTGTTCCCAAGAGAGTATTTCACTGCCTTACAGATAATGATTATGAACAAAACCTCAAAATCATAAAATCTGCGCTAAAAGTTCTATTGATATTAGTACTATACAATAGTTACACGGCCTCTTTATCTACATGCTTAACTTCTTTAATTTTACTATATCCAAGCTCATTCTAAGAAGTTCAAATAAGGACCTCACCAGTTTTGTGGTTTATTGAAATTACCAAATTCTGTTCCCTCGTACAGCTGTTTTTATTTTAATTTTAATACCTCTGCTTTAAAAAAAAACAAACCTGAGTACTTTTTTTTGGATTGTTAATCATATTTGTATATTTCCCAGAGCATTATCCCCATCTATCTTGTGATACTGAAAATGCGGGAAGAGAAAAAAAGCATTATTACTCTTAAGAAATTTAGTTTATTTTATAATTTGTGTCTGACCTCTATGACATGCATGGTCTATACCTACTATTTCTTGGACAGCTGTGTGTCCCAGAAAATTTAGAGATGACAGAAGTAAATTTCCTGTTCATATAGAATCCCATCAGCTCATCTTGACTAGGGAACTCAAGAGAAGGAATTAAGCACACTCTACTTGCCCCCTTCTGGGATCCTCTCTCTTTCTCTCTCATAATGGCTTTTCCTCAAGAAACACACATTTTCTGCTCTATCAAGCTGTAAGTTTATAGAAGCATCCTTTGTCACCAAGGCTGGAGTGAGTGGGGAAGGGAGCAGTCGTCATCCAACTCTGGCTACGGATAGTAACTTAAATTTAGAATGAAGTATTGAAAAATCCATTTGGCCCCAGATCCCAGCCATAATTCCCAATAACCTTATTTGAAATAAGCTGATATATTGATAGGCAGTTGACAATGCTTGTGTCTTGGTTCTCAGTAAATTCTGAAATTTGGAGGCAAAGAAATTATTCTTATTATTAGCCCCCTCAGACGCCATTATGGATTATTAATAATGATTTTTTTTTCTAACTGTTGAGACAGACCTGGCTTTAGTTTCATAATTATCATGCTACATGATCTGTGAAATACACTGCTTCTGTTATGATCTCCAATGGAAAAAGTGTGAAAAGTTGCAAACAGAACCATTCAGCATACAAGACTCACAGTCTTAAAAAGAAAATCTTAACTATATAAAATAATTAAAATAATTTTTAAGAAGATTCACACTTAGGTAAAGAGAGTTATAATAATATTGGGAGTGAACACATAGGAAAGGAAAGGAGAAAGGAGAAATGAAAGGAAACCCAAAATGAAAGAACCCTCCCAAGAGGACCCCAAGAACTGAGTGAATTCACGAATTTAAGCCATCAACCGGTTCTAAGGACACATACAAAAGTTTACCTAGCAATCCAGACTCCCAAAAGCACTGACACAGTGCAGACAGTGCCTCAAGCCCTCCTGGATGAAAAAAAGGCTTGGAGAGCAGTACAGTAATTACCTGTGGTATCCAAGTTTCTCCAGATAGAAGACATCCGCATGCCGTAGAGTTACACTTCATAATGATTCGGTAGGTGAGCCCACACAAGCTATTTTTCTCTTCCAAGTCGCACGTTGTGGAGTTAATAGAAAAAAGGGTAGCTGCCAGAGTGGCAGGTAATCAAAACCTGAGAATTAAGGAGGTTATCTGTAAGCCTGCTGAAGACGCCCCCTCTTTGGATATTGTTTAAACCCTAACCCGTTTTGTCAATTACCATAATTCTTCACTGGAAGGAGGTATCTCATTGGCCACAGCTGAGCCTATAGAAGAACACAGTGACACCCACTTAAGACTGTAAAGCCAACATAAGGATGTCAGGAAATCAAACCAGTAGCATACAGAAGGTGAAAATAGGTTTCCACTAGGCTAACAGGATAAATACAAAAGTAGACTTTTGAATGAAAATGCCTGAAGAGGGTAACAACATGCTTAAAGATGCTGATCATTTAACTTTAGGAGATCAGAGACATCAATGCCTAGTAATCTAAGAAGTCACCCAGGAACAGAGTATTAAGGAAGGTTTGGTCATAAGTATAGTTATAAACAAAGATACCCCTGTAGGCTCAGAACAATAGCTACAAACAAACAAGATCCAAGTCTAGTGCCTTTCATTGTGCAGTAGTTTCAGACATCATTCTTTGGCTGCCTGACAGATCAGCACCAGAATGATCTGATTTTCATGAAACCCTAAGAGCCAAAAATGCTTGCTTCTGGGAAAAGGAATTGAAATATGCAAGGAATGTCAGGAACATACTTAACTCTGTGTTGTAATGAGCTTTTAGATATAGCTTTATATATAAAACATCAGATTTTAAAACTTAAGAAATGGAGAGCAGTAATACAAATTTTAAATTAAGTGAAAAAAATACTTTTTTTTTTTTTTTACCAAAACACTTACATTAGCACAGATTCATACAATGCAGGGTCAACATCACCTAGGAACTGTTAGAAATGCAAATTCTTCTCCAACCCAGATCTCCTGGATTGGTAACTCTGGGGTGGGACCTAGCAGTCTGTGGGGTAACAAAGCCCTCCAGGTGATTCTGACTGAAGTTTGAAAAACACTGGTGAAGACTATAAAGAAACAAAATTAACATTGGATATTTAAAGTGAAAGAAGTAAAAAACCTTACATTATCACATGGTAATGCTGATATGTTTGATATTAATTACAGGTGGAGGTTGCAAAGTGAATTATTTACAATTGACATCATCAAGGGTTTTTATGAAGCTGGAATTTTTAAAAAATACTTTAAATGTGTTCGAACTATGCGATACAAGAACCAGTATTATATCGTGCTATACTATAATGTATTATTTCTTATTGCTGCTTATCTACCTTTGTAAGGAAGTCAATAAAATTTTCAAAAGTAGCAAGTTCCCCTTATGAAACTAAACTAAATGAAGAGAAAATAAAACACAAAATATTTGTGTTTGGTAAGAAAATATCGAGCTTAGGAAAGGCATAGAACAGGAAGCAGATAGCCGGACTGATCAACTGAATCAGTGAACAAACTAAATTAAACCAGAAGTCTCAAACATCCACCCTCTAGCTTACAAAATGAATAAAATTAAAGTGTAAATAATTGCTTGTTACTGATGAAAGGGCTTGCTACTGACTCTGAATCTAAGGGCATATCTAATAAGAAAGGAAATGGCTAGAGATGGAATAAATTCAGCCAACTAGCAGACCACTGGTGTGAGAAAATTGAAAATGATAGATGTCTCACAGATAATAACTATAGTAACAAGAGTGGAAGATAGAGGCTGTTGACAACGCAGGCTGAATCATGAGCTGTCATTTAGAGATGAACTGAAAAACAGAAAAATCATTTGGCAAATGATGATTTCCCCCTTTTGATGAGAAAATAAATGCACAACCTTGGCATAAGAAGTGGAGGTCCTTAAGGAAATCCATGTGCAAACAGGCATGACTCTGAAATAAACTGAATCAAGAAGAGCATATGCTGGAACAGGAGGTGGAGAGGTTGTAAGATACAGAGTTGAGCATAGTTAAAGACGGAGAATTTGAGAAACGGAGAGTGAATGGCAGAAGACAAAGAGCCTCTACGGAAACCATATTGCTGTCCTCTGTGTCAATGGCTCACCGCTTCTCACACTCTTGAACTGTGTAGCACAGGAGACCGGACTCTTCATTCCAGCTCATGTAACTTGATTAATTCACAAAAGATATCAAACCAAGTGCCATGAGGATATAATGCTTTCCAATAAATTTTAAACAAAAAGCAAAGAACTATGCCTATACATTTTTCACCTACATGTTATTAGCCTATTACTAAGGACACCAACTTAGGGGGAGATCCCATGGATGAATGTGATATATTTTAAAATAAATATCTGGTCCTCAAGACAAGAGGCATAAATGATTATAATTCTTAAAAGAAAATCAAGGATGGAGAAGACCCCATAGGAAAAAAGGGAATAAATAAAAGGGGAAGAAAAGAAAGAGGCAAACACGTTTAGATTTGGTGAAAGGAAGGATATACCTGTACAAAGAAATGACAGATCTGGGAGTAGCTCTTCCTTTCATCACCAAATCTAAACAACCTGGACCAGAACAGGACAACCAGACCTTCCCTTCCAGCCAGCGGGGACAGTGAAACACAGCCCGCTATCTGAACAGAGACCTGGAAATTTCTTACAATATTTGAAAACCAAAGTATAATTAAGGTACTGTAAAATATTTTAAATCATTTAGAGTCCTATTCTGCTAGCAACCACTTTTGTTGCTTTTTGCCATCTTTCCTTCCTTTTTTTTTTTTTTTTTTTTTTTTTTTCCTAAGCATAACCACATTGGGACTCTGCTATGCTTTCATGTATGTGGTAGCAGTGACATACCTGGAAAATTCTCCTATATGGTGCTTATTTCTTCTGGAGTCCATCTTACTGGTGAGCTCTTTTTTTCAGCTGACCTGGGACCAGCTTGTTTTGCTGCAGTGAAGATGGCAAGCAGTGTCAGGTGAGTGACAGAATCTGTTCTGATTCTTTTCATTAACCCACCTCAGCTGGACACAAACATCCATGAATAGTGTGTGAACTCTGTGTTCATTTCCCTTTACCCGTCTTTCATTCAGATTCCAGTAAAACACAGTTTTAGCTTCTGCTGCATTATAAAATATTTTAACATCCAGTGGGGACTAGTGCACTTTCACTATTCACCCTTTGAGAAATTGCCCTCTGAATTTTCACATGTTAATTTCTTTTCAAATAAATTGTAGTATCACTTTATCTCTAAATAAAACAAAATATCTTTTAATTTTATTTGTTACTGCCTTTTGGAGATTCATTAAGGGAGCTATAAATATTGAATATTCTTATCTAGGAACAAGGTGGTTTTGTCTCTGCTTTCATCTGAGTTTCTTTTATTCCTTTCATTAGAGTTTTACAGCTATCTTTATCACAGTAGTACCTAATTGCTGCTAAATGTATTTGTAGGTAAGTTATTTTTGTTTTTATTATGATAATCTTATTTGTTTTTATTATGACAATATTTGTTTTCCTATCTAGTTACTATTTGTATAAAGAATGGTACTTTTTTGTTGTCATTTCCTAAATACCTTAATTCTGTGATCATTTAATATTTTTACAGTTTGGAAAACATCACTCCACGGTTTTCAGGTATGCAATGATAATATTTACAAAGGCTGATGATTTGCACTCCTGCCTTTTATTCTGTGCACCTTTAAATGCCTGAGCAAAGACTCTGGAACAGCCCTGACTAATAACGGTGATAACAGCAGCTCTACATTCCGTAAAACTGAAGGCAATAATGCTGAGCGACCTTTCATTTGAAGCATATGTTTTCCTACCACATTTAAAGTGACTACCTATTCCTATGTTGTTTTGTTGGATTTTATTAAGAATTCCATGTGCTTTTTCTCCTTTGTGGTCCTCAAGAGTCTCACCAAAATAAGGTTGCAGACTTCAAGTTATGAACTATTTGATGCCAGATGCAGACGAGTTCACACCTGTTGGTCTTCCTCTAGTTCTGAATCAAAACTGCCAGACAGCATCCATAAAACATTCCAGGTTTCTCTAAGCTTCGTTGTGCCAAGAGTCGACTCTGCATCCTTAACAGGAAGGGAGCAGAGCTCTGAAGTAACCAGGTGATGTCTTTTTCACAGGCAGGTTGCAAAGGAATCCATGGCTTGGCCTGTGTAATGATAGATATATACTTGTTAACAAGTATATAGATTTATTACATGACTCTCTCAAAGCACATTAATCACACCTGACCTGCCCCAGAAGCAATAGGTCTCAAAGTTTTACCAGTGACAGCAATAAAAGCACAACCAGTCAGAAGACAAAAATTTGGGCACATCACATTAGGAACTGTCATTAATTTCAGCTTCACAGATTTTCAACCCTTTTAGATTGGGAAAGGAAAGTTGTTTAAGGCACAAATCTCCCACAACAGATAACTTAAACACTCCTTTTGCAAACACCAGCCAACGAGGTCAATGTAAGTCTAACACAAGTGCCTCTTAGGACTGTGCTTAGTAAATCTCACTCTAAACATACACAGGAATTGTATCTCTTAGAAGAGATATCTTCAAGAGCCAAAGCATAAAAGACTCTTAAAAACTGAGAACAAACTGAAGGTTGATGGGGGGGTGGGAGGGAGGGGAGGGTGGGTGATGGGTATTGAGGAGGGCACCTTTTGGGATGAGCACTGGGTGTTGTATGGAAACCAATTTGACAATAAACTTCATATATTGAAAAAAAAGAAGAGATATCTTCATTCCCTGAAGCTTTTTTAAAATGTTTATTTATTTATTTTAAGAGAGAGAGAGAGTATGTGCGAGTTGGGGGGGGGAGTTGGGGGCAGAGGCAGAGAGGGAGAGAGAGAAAGAAAGAGAGAAAGAGAGAGAGAATTCCAACCGAGGCTCTGAGGCTCCTGGCTGTCAGCCCAGAGCCCAACTCGAGGCTCAAACCCACAAACCATAAGATCATGACCTAAGCCAAAACCAAGAGAAATGTGGCTCAACCAACTGAGACACCCAGGCCCCCTCCATAAAGCTTTCTTAATTAGCTAAACTTGACAACCCTATTACAAGGCTGAGTAGTGTCAAACAAACTAAACGGAGAAAGCATTTTGTTCAAAGCACATTTCATCCAAGGATTCCATATCCGAAAAGGGTTGTGTCTTTCATTCTAAAGAGAAAAAGGCCAGAAAAGTTAAGTGATTTCCCTTGTTGACCGTGTGACGTAATAATTAATTAGTTAGGAAGTAGGTGTCAGGTCAACGAGTTTAGATCTGCAGCATCACTGTTAAGTCTTACGCGATGGAAGGTAAGGAGGGGAAAAGGAAAACAAAAAAGGTACACATAAATTTATAATAAAAAAATGATCAATGTTTAAAATTTAACATATAAAACAGATTATTTTTATCCCTTCTGTTGTGATTCACAGTTCCCAGGTTTTATAATAGACCCTCTCGCAGGTCGCCAAATATCGTTTGTCAAAAGAGCTGAAATATGTTAACATACAGAAATGTTTTCCACTCCTTATTAAAACTGTGATATTGACAGAAAATAATAACTAGACTTTCATGACGTTTGGCACACGATAAATGCTCTGGTCTACTTTTTAATATTTTCAAGTTTTTATTTTTTAAGATTAGTAATAATCATGATGATAAAAATAAACAGTACAATTTGCCAATAATAGGAAAATTAATAATTAACAGCATGCTATTGTGTGCCAAATTAAATCAGAGTTTTTAGGAAAAAGAATTGAAAGTGTCACTCTTTTAGCAAGATGCTAGTAAGAATACAGATTTTATATATAGTCATCTTTCTAAGGATCTTTTAGGGAAAATATTACATAATAACTAACTGGTTGTGTTTAACATACACATACCCTTTTGAAGCATCTTCCTCAAATTGATATCCTTCCTCGACTATAATTAGCCCAGCACCTGAAACATAGTAGACACCCAATCTATTTTAACTAGATTCTAAAACTGTTGTTCAGATGACCTTGTGTTTTATAATTGTATTTCACAACCAGATGGTTCCACAGCAGACACGGTCCTTCAATATATTTTAATTGAGTTCATTGAGTTCACTAGCAGCCTGATCATACCTAAGTCAAATGATAGAATTTAGATTTTAAGCCACCCAGACCAAGAAATATATCCTATGAGAATTTATTAATAGATACCCAGTCCTTGAAGTCCTGCCCCAAAGAGCAGGCTGAACATATCCATTTCTTCAGCAAAATAATAAAGTCTTGTATACTTTTGTTGGGGACTTTTCACATTCTTTGAAGAAGTAACCAAATTGATAGAAGCACTTTTTTTTTTCCTGGTTGGCTTTCCTTCGGTCCTTCTTCCCTCTCTTCTTTCTCTTTCTTTCCTTGATCTTTCTTTCCTCCCTCTTTTTCTTCCTTCTCTCTGGAAAACAAAACATATTAACAAAAAGTGAAGATAATGGAGACGATACTATGTTCTAGTCCAAACTGGAAAAAAATGAGCTGCAAGTATGAAAAACAAATAAAGACAATGCACCATGACCCTTCTTCACTGAAATGGGCCAAATCTCCAAGATGTTCAAGGAAAACCCCTCAGGTCAAAGTAGAGAATCTTAGGAAGCTCAATCCGTCAACATATAATTCTGCACCAGAAATTTACTCAAAAAAATTGTGACCTGGAAGGAAACAAGCAGCAGTTGACAAATGTAGAAGTTTAGGCTAATACAACATTCAATAAATAAACCATAAATTTCAGAATAGAAGGAGATTATAAGATATCAAATTACTGTTAATCAGAAAGTCCATGCCAACTGACTAAATATTTCTGCTGAAGAAAGCTTTAGACAGAATACACAAACTACCTTCCTGAAACAGAATGCAGTACAATGTTTTAAAGATTAATAAATGTAAATCCGATTCTAAAAAAACTTCTGGTCATCATACCCCTCCACAGAAAGATGTCCAAAACATCAGTTGGCTCAGTTACCCTAAACTGGTGGATTATACCTACACCTGATAGTTAATCCAGCAACTTTCTCTTCTAAATGTTATCAAAGGAAGTGCCTAAAATAAACTTGTGCCTCTGGATAATCAATCACCCACTTGGGTCTAGTACAGCAGCTGAGTTTTCTGGAAACACATCTTTCTCCGATCTGAGCTCCAGGGTAAATTATTATTGTGATGTGATCAAGATCACCTTTTTGTTGAGTTGTTTTTGTTCTTTTCCTGTGAATGGTGGAACACATAATTACCTCTTGATCAAGGAGATATGGCAAGAAGTTGTACAAAGATTTCAGACCTGCCTCCTCTGGTACTGTGGGACTGAGAGATAAAGAAAAATATATGTCTCCCATCTGGATACTAGGGTGACTTCACTGATGCACAGTGGCATTTCTTTGCCCACTCTGTGTGAGTGACAAATGTCTAATCCCCTACTGAAAATGGAGTAGAGAGACCAACTGCCCTGATTTATCTGGGACTACCCAGATTTCAGCTCTGAAGTTCCCACGTCTCAGGACACTCTCAGACAAACCAATAATATGGTCCCTCTCAGCATCTGAGTTAGATGTCTCTTCTCTGCATGTAAAGGACATGCCTCAACACTCTCATGAGATTTTAAATGGGGTTCCACATAGGTACAGGGAAGAACTAACATGAATAGGATAAAATCACGCTTTCTGGGTGCAAATCCGGAAAGGCCCTTGTTATGACTCCCTCTTTGTGCAATCTCCACAAGTACAAAACTTTGCCCCTCCCCCCCCCCCAAGAATTAATACATCACTTTAGCAATCACATTTTTTCTTCTGAGTCTAAGAAACCTATGCTCTTAGATTATGATGAGAACATTCCTGATTTAGAGAATCCCATTAGTTTTTTAGACCAACTCGTACATCTTATCTGGGCCCTAACATACCTCTCTGCTGGACCCTTAGAATGAAATTTACTCAAGAATTAATTTTTCCCTGATTATTATGTATGTGCTCTTTAATAGAACTTATTTTTCACTACCCTGGCATGTTCACAAATAATTAAATTCTAATCATATATTTTTAAGTAAATGAAGACCACCATTTAAATAACTGTCTATAGTACTTGGAATACAAAAACACTTTTGCTTTATTTCAGTTCATGAAGTTCAGATAAGTGACAAATTACTTCAATATCACTGAAACAGCTTTATTTAAAAATCTGTATCATAAAAGTCAGATCTTCCCTTCAATTAACTTCTTACCCTTGAAAACCTATTGGTTATCTAAGACTCTGGATTAATATGATTCTTTAAAAAATTAAGTTGCAAAAGATCGAAGTAATGCTAATTCTAAATGTTTTCCAATAAAAATTATGAACAAAACAAAAAAAATAAAATCAGGTTTGGAGACTTTGGAAAACTCTCCTGCAAATAACTGAGAATGGGAAACTATTGTAGTTCTTCTTCATACAATCACAACAGCAAGACAGAGTTCAGAAAGTACACTTATACTCTGAGCTTTCCCAGCCCAAAGGGAAGATGCAGTTGTATGCTTGAACTGTATTTAATTTTTAATAACACATTTCCTGGTTTTGAAAGTAGTGAATATTATTTAAAAATGTTGAAAAAAAAACTTAAATTCTCAGAAGAAAACGGTTAAAATCACCTACAATCTTTGCCATATTTTATTTCTGTTCAGCGTTTTTGCAATACATTTTATGTCATATTTGGAAATGCATATTTAAAAGAAAAACAGGGGCACCTGGGTGGCTCAGTCAGTTGACAGGTGAGGGTCTGACTTTGGCTCTCGTGGTTCGTGAGTTCAAGCCCCGTGTTGGTTAGAGCCAGGAGCCTGCTTTGGATTCTGTGTCTCCCTCTCTCTCTGCCCCCACCCCCCCCCACTCGTGCTCGCTCTCTCTCTCTCTCTCTCTCCTCTCAAAAAAATAAACATTTAAAAAATTAAAGAAGGAAAAGCAGAATCAGATCTATATTGCTCCTGATTTTCTTGGGGAGTAGGGGACTCAGGGAATAGTCTCACAAGAGCACTATTCTGTCTAGAGTAGGTCAGAGAGAATCCTGTTCCAGGAATAAAAATGGCTACCATTGCCACTCTGGCTACATTCTACTCGCCATCTATTCCAGAATTCTTCACAAAGCCTCTTCTGTCCTAAGCCCTCACCAGGGAAGGGTGTTCTATCTTTCTCTGAATGGAGGCCTCTGTTTTTCAGTTTCCATGTTTGATTAGACTCCATGGAACTTTTCTTTCCTGCCTGGGTTTTCTTTTGTTGTCCCATGTGAATAATTATTTTTCTTGAAAGAGAAAGGATGGAAAGGAAAAGTAGAAAACAAAGAAAAATGCATAAATGAATATACATGCTGAGAGAAGAAAAAGGGGAAAATGTATATTTAAAGATAAATTCTGTAAGGAAGAAAAATATTCATATAAAATCTAACTAGATCCATTAGAGGCCACACACCAGGTTAAAATATCTGACCTCATTAGGAAGGTACATTTTATAAAATACCATCATAGGATGGAATTTGCATTAAATGTATCTTTTCTTTCTTTGGTGGGGATGGTACCATTATTTGGATACTAGAAATGAATATTAAATCAACCTCAAAAAATGGAGGATGAAAAGAAGAGGGAGTCCCCTAATTAAGGAACCACTGTGATTAAGTAGAAAGTCAGTTTTATTACAATCACCCTCTGCAGTCAATCTCTTTTGATGTAGCACACAAAGATTATTCTAAAAATAAAAATGTGACTTCCTAATAATGGCCAGAAACTTTTATGTATACAATGGAACTTCATGAGGCAAAATCTGTATCTATTACTATTTCATGAAAATATACCAACGTTTGTTTCTGGTATTTTTCTGTTAGTTTGCTGCAACCAAGCATTAACAAAATGAAAATCATCACTGAGAACCACAATTCTCTGTGTTCCATTAATTCCTTCAACATGCAGAGCTCTGTTCTATCTTGTACTGATTTCTTATTATGATATATATATATATATATATATATATATATATGTGTGTGTGTGTGTGTATATGTGTGTATATATATATATATATATTCTTTTTGAGAGGGGTGGGTAGAGAGGGAGGGACAGAGAATCTTAAACAGGCTCCATGCTCAGCACAAAGCCCAATATAGGGTTCAATCTCATGATCCTAAGATCATGACCTGAGCCAAAATCAAGAGTTGGATGCTTAACCAACTGAGCCACCCAGGCACTCCCATCTTATACTAATTTCTATACTTAGCAACATACAGAGTTTATATTTCTTAGAATTTTAAAATAATTTTTACAGAGTAGGGACCATCCATAAGAGAATGATGTAGAAATTCTGTTCCCTGAATCCTGAATTTCTAAGAAAGATCCATACCTACAGTTTCTTGCCAGCATCTCCTCCATATCCTGGGCAAAGTGTTAAACATACCGTGGATTCAATAGAAAAAGAATGAAAAGGGAAAGAAAATGCACTAAGGATATATAGAGACCACAGTTATTTTCAGCAACTTGTTCTAAACTATGACTGATATTCCCTCCTTCATTCTTGATTTCCTATTTTCCTTCCCTTTAGCCAGCACCTCTGCTGATTAAGCACCTCTGCTGATGGTGATTTAAACCATAATTTGTTGTTTCTGAGGAAATCAGTGTAGGATGCAATAGTCCTGTGTCAACTTTTACTGCAAAACACAGTTGTAGAATGCACCCCCACCCCCTCAGTCCAACCCCTGCCATGGTTTCCAGCCATCCATTTCAAATAATCTATGAGCAATCCAAAAGGATGAGGCAGTGGTCTCCCACTTAAATTTAGAGTTGAGGGGGAACACGGGTTCCCCATGCCTCCCTTTGTCTTGATGGGGAGGACCTTTTTAGTGCCCAGTAGGCATATTCTTTGCACACTCTCTCACTCTTCTTCTTGGACTGGGAAATTTGGGGAAAGGAGTTTATGATGCTGTGCTCAACTGTTGGGGCTCTTTCTCTCATTAAATCAACACATCTTCCAAAACAGCAGCCCTCCCCACCGCAGGAGAAAGCACCCTGCCCCTGTAAGGGGCGCTGCAGTGGCTCCATGGTGCCAACCCCTGGGTGGGCAAACCTGTTTAATTCTGAGGTCAAGGTTTAGAAAGCCCAGTGTGGCCATATACCTGCACCAAGTCTTTTTATCCAGTTTTAATCTCCACTAAAACTTCTATTTGAGCCAGCTTCTGTCTGATTTGTGCCTATCTCTCAATTGGTTTCAAATTTGGAGTTGAGGATATCATTGTGGTTAACCCTTTCCAAAACCCCACACTATTGGTTAAAAGGATAGGATTATGCCCAGAGTAGAGGTTTTATTTTCCTTATAGTTACTGATATAGAAATTTTCCAAAACTGTTTCTACTTTTGGATTTTTAAATTCCACACGAAATTAAGGGATAAGGAACAAACTTTATGAGAGAATTCTAGAATCTTAGAATTTAAGCCAGTTCTGTAAGGAGATACAGCTATAGCTTTGTTCTGTTTAACATCTACCAATTCTCAGGGGTGCCTGGGGGGCCCAGTCAATTAAATGTCCAACTTTGACTCAGGTCATTGATCTTGTGGTTTGTGGGTTTGAGCCTTAGGTCAGGCTCTGTGCTGACAGCTCATTACCTGGAGCCTGCTTCAGATTCTCTATCTCCCTCTCTCTCTGTCCGGCCCCCACTCATGCTCTGTCTCTGTCTCTCAAAAAATAAACAAACGTTTAAAAAATTAAAAATATATATATATACCAATTCTCAAACCTTCAAAGATCCAACAAAATATCTATATTGAACCACAGCTATTTTTTTAAGTTTTTGTTGGTCATATGCAGACACTTTCTTGGTGGCAATGTTTAATAAACAGAACTAACCAAAAGAGTAATTTTTGTTTGGAATACAGAAGATAATAACTTTAAATATCAGTCCTAAAGTTTTGGGATATTGGAGTTTTTAACATTATGTTCTAAAATTGATTATGATGTTGAAATGTGGGTGTGTATAGATTTATATTGTGTGGATGAATGACTGAAAACGGAAGAGTTGTTTTTAATTAATTATCAAAACTATGCTATGGTCCCTTTTACAGGTAATGGTGTTTTCTAACTCACTTTGCTAAACAAAGAATTAACTGAACATGTTAACAATTGCCTGGAGAAATAGATATTTATTATAGATTCATGTCAAGTCATAAGATTACTCTTTAAGCATAAGCCATTAGCATGGTTGATTTTCTTCTTTAGCCTTTAACTAGGTTTCCCTGAAATTCAGATAAGAATGTTGACCTGAAGAAATCCAGGCTTAAAATATGCCACTTTGATTTAGAATGAGTTCACTGAAAATTAGATAATATCCAAGTTGTATAAATTGCTGACCTAGTTACTACCTTGGACATAAGGCTGTGAAACATTACTTTAAAAATAGAAAGTAATTAAAATGGATAGCCTCCCTAAGTGGTTGACGCAAGTATTTATATTCAATAAAATTGTACAAATTATGGCTAAGCATATGTTATTAATAGCTTCTTGGTCTTAGATAGATGGGTTTGAATTTATCAGTATGTACATCGGCCTTTATTTTCAGTTTTCTGATGACATTTTTATTGATTAACTCTGTCCTGATTTAAATTATGGTATTTTAAACATTTGTTGTTCTAGAAGAGAAAGAACAAATTCCACTCTGATTGAGTGATAGTTAGCTCTTTAATAATGAAGTGGAAACATTAACTAGATCATTTGGTTTCTAGCTATGAAAATGACAGATGAGCCAAAGGCCTGGAGAAAGCTTTGCTAACCAAAAGACTGTTTCAATGAAGGCAGAGTAGAATGAGGGATAAGGGATAAAGTGGATAGCTTTATTCTTTATTTTTCTTGTAAAATAGTGTAATGGCAGGGGGCAAGCACATGAGGAAATACATTAAAATTGAAGTTTTATTCCTTTAGGACTCCCCATTGCTCACTCTTACCAGTATGTTAGTTTATCTGATTTAACCTTCAAAAAATAAATATTCTGATTGTGGTATGTCTTTGTTTTTATTTTAATCACTTTTTAAATTTCATCTATTAGTTTTATAGATATAGTATATAGTATATAGATATAGATATAGTAAAATTTGATTGCAGCTCTGGGGCAAATAGTAAGAATAACTCCTACATGATCCATGTTTTTCCTATCACTGTTGTGGTAGGAAGTGCTGTTTGTGATGGCAAGAAAGACTCACTTCATGTTATTGTGTCCTGTAAACACAATTTTCCACACACTAAACCAAAATCTGAGTTAAAACGCACACAGAACTTGTATGGGGCAGCAGCAGAGTGAGAAATGACAGGAGGACCTAGAGAAAAAACCAGCTGGGAGCTGACACAGACCTGTGATCAAATCAAGCCTTGATTCTACCTGTTCTCCTGTTTTCCAATTGACTTTGGGCAAGATATTTCACGTCCATGAACCTCACATTCCTGATCTCTAAGGAGGAATAATATCTATCCAACAGGGTCACTGTAGGGCTAAGCACTTAACCTGGTGCATACAAAAAGTTTCATAAGCATTAGAATACTCCTTGTTCAAGGGGTGCCTGCGTGGCTCAATCAGTTCTGACCAGCTCAGGTTATGATATCAATGTTCGTAGGTTCAAGCCCTGAGTCGGGCTCTGTGCTGACAGCTCAGAACCTGGAGACTGCTTTGGATTCTCTGTCTCCCTCTCTGCCCCTCCCCAGCTCGTGCTGTGTCTCTCCCTCTCTCTCAAAAATAAAAAAAAAAAAGAATAATTATAAAAAAAGAATACTCCTTATTCCCTTTCCCTCCAAAATATTTGTTACTAACAAGGACACTTTCGGTAAACTATTGGCACCAGCAAAGACAAAAACGTAAGGTACAGAGGACTGCAAGAATTCTTTCCAGATAACTTATTTTAAAATAAGAAGCAAATGGCTATTATATACAAACCAAAGTCAGTTTTTGCCTGTTTTTTTTTCCCCATCTGAGAAAACATATCTCATAACACTTTACTTCATTAACCAACTTAACAGTATATCGCTTCCCTAATCCTCCTGTGCACTGTGATTATTAAAATTCTTGGCAGCTTGATGTGCTGGAGATGAGAACACATTAACTCGATTATAACCAGTGAGGCATGCTTTATTAGAATACTACCTTGCCTCTTATTACTTGGGCTTAGCTTGTCAAAAGTAACAAATGAAAGACTTAACTTCCCATAACTTTTTCTTCCCACTCCATCCATTATATCTTTCAATATCCTCCAAAGTGCTTTTTATACTCCAAAGAAAACCAGAGTTGGATATTCTTTGAATTTGAATGTTGAAATGTCCATAATATATTAACTTTGTCAAACAAGGTTTGAGCTAAATATTTAATTTTTTGTTAGCTTTCTATCAGAGGCAAGTTCTGCTCAACGATTTTTATTATTTTTTTATATATATAAAGCTGTTCTGTGAGCAACATTTGACTCTTTCCCACCAACTGAGGAGACACAAAGTCAAGTCTAGTGTCTAACCAACTGCCTTGGTGTTCCTTCTTAAAACTTCACATAATACAGAACTTCTTTGGATCTGGTATTTAGAATTCACTGATTTCTAAATTCCAATTTAATTCTAAAATTCTATGTAACTATGAGCAGTGTAAGCATTTACTAGGTATCCTCATGGTTTGCCCTGTGAAGCACAAAATACATACAAAATAAAATCTTATTAAAATCAAGGACATTAAAATCCAAATGTCCCTTCAATCTTAGTCCTTAACCAGTAATATGTGGGTACACTTGTTCAAAGAAATAAGGTAAGTGAATTCTCATTTGGGTTTTTAGTTTAACATGTATATTATGGACCAGCAACTGAGTTTGCAAGACAAACAGAATATGATGGTCTCTATTGTATCAGAATTTAAAGTCTAGAGTGGGTGTCTTATTCTGTTCAGGCAGGTAAAATAGTACACCACAGTCAGAATAGCTTATAAACAATAGAAATGAATTTCTCACAGGTATAGAAACCGTCGTGCCAGCATCGTCAGGTTCTAAGGAGGACCATCTTCTGAGTTGCCATTTTCTCATCATATACTCACTTCGTGAGGAGGAGGAGAGAGCTCACTGGGGTCTCTTTTATAAGAGCCACAATCTCAATCATAAAGGCTCCGTTCTCATTACCTAATCTTCTTCCAAAAACCCCACCTCCTAAAACTATCATATTGGGGGTTAGGATTTCATTTTATGAATTTTGGAGGGATACAAACATTTGTCCATAGTAGAGACAGGCAGATAATTAAAGACACTATATGGGCCTTGATGGCACAAGCCTATGGATATTTCTGGTTTCTGGCCTGAACAACTAAATGAATGCTAACTGTTGTCAATCCTTAGAGAGAGCACACTGTACTTCATGACATTAGAAGAAGCAGCATTCATTTGGGTCCAAGGCTATAATGTAGATACTCAGCAGTGCTGAGAGAGCAAATTAAAGAACTTTTTTGATTAGGTTGGAAACAAGGGCTCTCAAAAAGAGAGTAAAAATAGACATTGCTGAACAAAATGAGCCCAAATTTCAGAGAAGGGATTTTGTTCATCATCTAAAATTCAAGTTGAATTAACACAGTAAAAGTTAAGGATATTATATTTCATTGATTTTAAGTTCAAATTCTTTCATGATAAAATGGTAAATGATCTCTGAAATCAGTATTTTTATTAGTCATCTTAAAGTTGCTGTCATTCTTGTGGCACTAGCAATGTAACTTATGCCTAAGCGTGCACAGACTTTGAGGTACCTATTTATTTTGGCATAATTTTAATAACTCTGTGCACTTTGAGTATGCATGTTGTGTTAAACTGCCACAAAACACCCTCAAAAAGATTGTGGTATGACTCAGCACTGAATAAAAAGTTACCATATTCCCAAAAAAGCACGTAAATGGAGAAGTGTAATATAATATACACACCTGTATCTAATAATTACAAAAGACCCTTTTCAATAATTATAAAATAAATTATTTTGGGGTGAGAAATTTAAGTTCTACTTTCAGCAAATTTCAGTTATATAATATCATGTTTTCAACTATAGTCACCATGTTATATACTAGAGCTGAACCAAAAAAAAAAAAAGAAAAAATGGATATAATTCTATGGGGGGGGGGGGGGGACACCTTTCACAGTATACATATATCAAATCGTCACAATGTACTGTTTACATATCTTTCAAGTTTATTTGTCAATTATACCTCAATAAAGCTGAAAACAATTCTAAATGATAAGAAAGCATTATATTATTGTTTAATTGACAATATCTTTTCCTTCTTAGAGGTACAGAAAAGACTGGTGCCAGCTAAAATCAAAGGCATCTTATACTCAAAATGAAGTGAGCAAGGGGCATCTGCGTGGCTCAGCCAGTTATGCATTGGACTCTAGCTCAGGTCATGATCTTACAGTTGGCGAGTTTGAGCCCCGTATCAGGCTTCACACTAGTGGTGAAGAGTCTGCTTAGGATCCTTGCTCTCTCTCTGCCATTCCCCCACTCGTGCTTTCTCTCTCTCTCTCAAAATACATAAAACTTAAAAAAAAAAATGCGGTGAGCAAATCCCAAAGTTGTTCATGGTCTTTTCAAATACCTTTAGTTAATACATGTGTTTACTGTTATTTACGCTTAGTTGATAATTTTAGGTTATTTTGAAAACTAGAGTCTGGATCTCTAGGAAAACTGCTTTTTCTTTTTTTAAGGTATTGCATTTGTTAGTGCTACCTGATGGCAGGAAATTCTAATTATTGGAAAAGTATTTAAAGGGGAAAACAATTTCTAAAGTGCTGAAACTTTACATTTGAAGGCAATACATTCTGGCAAATGTCCCAGACACTTTTATGGAGCCAGAAGAATAGTTGCACTGGACTGTATAAAGGAAGTGACATGGTAGATTTAGATTCTGATTAACTTTTCCCAGGGATTTCAGAGAAACATTCTCTAAGTCAAAGTTTTTCATTGAGAGGGGATGTAAATTTCAGAAGTTTGAGTTTCCTGGATTGGTAGCAGATCATTTATGCGTGCCATAAATGCTGAGCACCTGTTTGTACAAGAACTGCACAGGATTCTATGGCAAATGCAAGAATAAATAGGCAGAGCCCCTGTTATCAATAACCTTATAGTCTGCACAAGGAGCTAAAATGTATATATAAATAATTATAACTCAAAATGATAAAGAGCTTCCAAAGAGATGTGAGCTGAGGACCCCAGCAACAAAAAAATCAATTACTTCTATTTTGAGTGAAAATGGGAGGGGGTCTGGAGATCAGACAATTAAATAGAGTTGGGTGACATCAGCTACTCTAATGAGCTACCCTTAAAAATGTAAAGTTGGATCTAATATTCTTCAAAGTCAACTTAAGTATCTGTTCACTTTAAAATGGTTGTTTTAAATTCTGGGGGAATAAAAGGGAAAATAGAAAGTATTAACATTGCTTTTCTTTGTGATGCCACAGTATTGGATTTTAAAAATACAATTTAAATTTGTGTCATTTTTAATGAGATATATTTTCTTTTTACACAGTATTTTAAAATCCAAGTTGAGTTAGTTTACAATTTTATACTTTTTTGTCAGTGACTTCAATGCCTGGTTTATAAGATTGTCTTTTTAGAAAGATCATGAGTATTTGAAGGCAGGGTCAATATCCTACTCACTTTCCCTCCTACATCACCTAGTAGAATGCCAGAAAATTAGAATAACTCAATAAATATACAATGAATGAGTGCATGCAGGAAATATGGCTATAACAATTAAAATAAATTTTAAAATGTAAAAAAAGCATATTAAGGGGCGCCTGGGTGGCGCAGTGGGTTAAGCGTCCGACTTCAGCCAGGTCACGATCTCGCGGTCTGCGAGTTCGAGCCCCGCATCGGGCTCTGGGCTGATGGCTCAGAGCCTGGAGCCTGTTTCCGATTCTGTGTCTCCCTCTCTCTCTGCCCCTCCCCCGTTCATGCTCTGTCTCTCTCTGTCCCAAAAATAAATAAATGTTGAAAAAAAAAACGTTGAAAAAAGCATATTAAAAATATTTTGGTTCTTATGCTATATATGTCACGTTTCAATTCCAGAGGACTATTTTAATTTATATCAAATATTTTTAATTTTGTAAAATACCATTACCTCTTCAAATGTAACAGTTTATCGTTACATAGAAAACCACTAAGCAGAGAGGATGGTATATGCATTACAGTTGACTTTTGAACAACATGAGTTTGAACTACTCAGGTTCACTTACACACAATTTTTTTTTCAATACAATATAGTACTGCAAATGTACTTTCTCTTCCTTATGATTTTCTTAATAACATTTTCTTTTCTCGAACATACTTTATTATATTGTATGTTATTATTATAACATACAAAATTTGTGTTAGTGGACTGTTTATGTTATCAGTAAGGCTTCCTATTAACAATAGGGTATTGACAGTTAAGTCTTGGGGGAGTCAAAAGTTATATGAGGAATTTTGATTGAGCCAGAGTCAATGCCCCTAACCCCAAACACCCCTGTTGTTCAAGGGCTAACTGTATTTGCAATTACTCTGACTAAAGTGAACTCAGAACTAC
Source organism: Leopardus geoffroyi (assembly GCF_018350155.1). Taxonomy (NCBI): domain Eukaryota; kingdom Metazoa; phylum Chordata; class Mammalia; order Carnivora; family Felidae; genus Leopardus; species Leopardus geoffroyi. The sequence goes on from NC_059332.1 coordinate 53,471,886, forward strand.
AAACTGTTAATTATTTTGCCAAGACCTACTGAAAAAGAGTTATGAATAATACCCAAATTACTGCAAATTAAGCAAATAAAGTTCATTTGTTTCTCTCACCTCAGAACTCTTGCTGTTGCTATCAAAAACCAATTATTGGTTTCTTATACTGATAAATATTTACATAAATAACTATTAGATAAATAACTGATAATTCATCCTAAAGAATGGTGAGGCAGCTGGAATGTTAAAGGAATAGGAAATAGTGATAATAAAGGGATCTAGACGTAAATTCAGCATGCCACAGTTTTGTTTGGTATAACCACGGAAACATCCAAAAGACCATTGTAGTTGCTAATCATATGCAAAAACAAAAATGGATCTAAGGTTTATTTTATTTAACATCATAAGGAAAAATATTTTAAATTGCAATATGTAAAAAAGATACCACTTTCCCTCTTGCCACCAAATAACATTAATGATCAGAAATACTGATTATTTTTAAAAAGGAACAGTGTTCAGATTATAAATATGTCTTTGTTTTTACAGTTATACACGAACTAGATGCAGGTCTTTAAAATCCTGTCCTATAATGTTTATCTCCAGGACCTCTTTTATTTGTCATTTAATTGACAAATGAATGAACAGATCTATTACTAACAAGAGCTGCAATCTTGATACATTACAGCAATTCATTATTTTGTTCTTTCTGTTTTTCTCTCTTTTTCTTTCTTCATTTGTAATGGATTCATTTCTATTTTTTAAGAAAAACACATTAAATCAATTTGTGTATTACAACCTATGTAAATGAATCAGAACTGAATAAAGTAGGATATGAATACTTGTCTCTCAACCTTTCTTCCTCCCTCCCCTGGGAAAAACCATTAACAGTTTACTGAATGTTTGTGACCCCATATTTTTCCATGCTTATTTAAATACATATACATATATTTAAGTAAAATAGATAGAGGTATTTAAGCACCTAGATATATATGTGCTGTTAAACAGAACTAGAATCTTATTATACATGTTTTTTTAACCACTTTATTGAGAGGAAATTTACATACCTTGACACAGTATGCGGTCTTCTGTGTCTGACTTCTTTCATTCAGAAGAATGTTTTGGAAATGTATCCACATTGCTACATGTATCAGTATGTGGACCCTTTTTGTTGACCAATAGTATTCCATTGTATGGATTTAACATATTTTGTTTATCCATTCGTCAATGGATGCATATTTGGGTTGTTCCACTTTTTGTCTCTTATGAAGAATATTACTCTGCGCATTCATGTACAAGTCTTTGGTAAACATGTTTTCATTTTTCCTGGGTAGATACCTAGAGGTAGAATTTCTGGACCCTGTGGTAATTCTATGTTTAACATTTTGATAAACTGCCCAAGTATTTGCCAAAGGGGCTGCCCCCTTTTACATTCCCACCAGAAATATACGAGAGTTCTAATTCCCTATTCTCATCTGTACTTGCTATTACCTTTTTGACTGTAGACTTTATAGTACTCATGAAGTAGTATTTCATTGTGGTTTTGATGTACCTTTTCCCTAATGACTCATGTTGTTACACATACATCCCTGTGCATGTTAATCATTCTTCTATCATCTTTGGAGAAATTTCTATTCAAGTCCTTTGACAATTTTAATTGGGTTGTTTTCTTGTTGCAAGAATTCTTCATATATACTGGATACAAGTCTCTTATTCAATATATGATTTGCAAATATTTTCTCCCCATCTGTAAGTTGTCTTTTCACTTCATAGAGGGTACTATTTGAAGCAAAAGTTTTTAATTCTGAGGTCCAACTTTTGTTTTTCTTTTATGGCTTGTGCTTTTTTGGTTTTATCTAAGACATCATTGACCAACCCAAAATCATAACGATTTGTTCTTGTATTATCTTCTAAGATTTCACATTTTAGCTCTTGCACTTTATTCATTCATCCATCTTGAGCTCAAATTTCACAAATGGAGTGAGAATAGGGCCCAAACTCATTCTTTTGAATGTGGGTATCTAGTTGTCCAGCACCATTTGCAGGAAAGAGTCTTTCCCCCCATTGAATTGTGTTGGCACCTTGTTGAAAATCAATTGACTATGAAGGTAAGGGTTTATTCCTCAGCTCTGAATTATATTCTGTTGATATAGATGTTTATTTTACAATACTACGCTGTCTTGATTGTTGCAGCTCTGTAGTAAGTTTTGAAATCAGAAAGTGTGAGTTCTCCAGCTTTCTTCCTTTGTGAACATTTTTTGGCTAGCCTGGGTTCCTTATATTTCTATATGAATTTTAGGTTCAGTTTGCCAATTTCTGCAAAGAAAAAAAAGGCATCAATGGGGATTTTGATAGGAATTTTATTGAATCTGTAGATCAGTTTGAGAAATACTGATATTTTATCAATATTAAGTCTTCCAATCTATGAACATGATGCTTTTCCACTTACTTAGATATTCTTTAACTTTTTTAAGCTATATTTTGTAGTTTTTAGTGTAGTTCAAGTGTAGCCTTGAATTTTTTTTGTTGTTGTTTTTGCTAAACTTATTCCCAAGTAGCTTTATTCTCTTGGATTCTATTGTAAGTGGAATTGCTTTCTTAATTTAATTCCCAGATTTTTCATCAATAACGTACAGAAATGCAATTGATTTTTATATACTGATCTTATATCCTGCAATCTTGCTGAACTCATTTGTTAGGTCCTTATTTACAAGGTAAACCTTATTTACAAGGTTTTCAGTGGATACATATTTTTAAAATCTCTCTCTTCACTTCACAACCTATGAGTATGGATAGCTTTTCAGGTCAGTTAAAAATACCTCTAATTCCCATTGTAAGAGTACATGGTATTCCACTATAGTAAAATTTATTTATTTATCCCCCTATTGATAGGCATTTATATTGATTTGTCTTTTTATTTTGCTATCACAAAAATACCAAAATGAAAATCCTTAATCATATGTCTAACTATTCCCACATGTTCATATTTTTACAGGTCAGAATCCTAAAAACAGAATGGACCAGTCATAACATATACTTATTTAAAATTTTAGCAAATATTGGAAAATTCTCCCTCAAAGGGAGTCCAAATTTTTCTGTCATTAAAAGAATAGTTAGATTTATTAAGGATGACTATCAAAACAACTAACAGTTCCTGATAATAGTTCTTTCACTTGGCTAGAAAGAATTCCTCTCTAGTGAAGCAGCAAGATTCTTCCTGTGATAGTCAAATTTAACCAGAAATAACAGAGAGGAACTAAGAGGATTTACTGTGGTTCAATCGATCAATCATATATGCTGTGAAGCTTTCCGACATTTTTGCTTACTGATTCTCAGAGGATCATGTTTCACTAGGTCTCAGAATAGGAAGCACATGTTTGGAATGCAGATACATATGCAGACCTGGTGTAGCTATATAGTCAGTCAGCCAGCACTTCTCCAAATCAATGATTGCTCAAGTTTGTATATACCTACACAGTGATACACTCACACACACACACACACACACACACACACACACATTGGCATGAAATGTTTAATCAGGAACCCCCTTGCTGCTGCCTCAGGGGCATATTATAATCGTCCTCCAAAGGAAGTGGGATGGTGGTTCTCCCTGCCAAGAAATCTTTCTCGGGTTACATCCCAACTTTTTTTTTTCTTTTTTTTTCTTTTTTTTTTTTAATTTTTTTTCAACTTTTATTTATTTTTTTGGGACAGAGAGAGACAGAGCATGAACGGGGGGAGGGGCAGAGAGAGAGGGAGACACAGAATCGGAAACAGGCTCCAGGCTCTGAGCCATCAGCCCAGAGCCTGACGCGGGGCTCGAACTCACGGACCGCGAGATCGTGACCTGGCTGAAGTCGGACGCTTAACCGACTGCGCCACCCAGGCGCCCAAACATCCCAACTTCTAAAGAGAGTTTTTGTGGGGTTTTACCTTCATTTATTTTATTTGAGAGAGAGAGAGAGAGAGAGAGAGAGAGAGTTAGAGAATGAGCGGGGGAGGGGCAGAGAGAGAAGGGGACAGAGGATCTGAAGAGGGCCCTGCACTGACAACAGCAAGCCCTATGCAGGGCTTGAACTCATAAAGCATGAGATCGTGACCTGAGCGGAAGTAAGATGCTCAGCCCTGAGCCACCCAGGCGCCCTTAAAGGGTGTTTTAAAGTATTCCTCCATTGCCTCTAAGTGCAGGGCCCATTGACTATAAATGAAAAGATAAAGACCATAGGCCAAATGCCCATACCTTGGAACATCACAGCTTTATTCTCTTTACGTTGTAAAACCCTCAAGGAGCATTCTGAAGATAAAACAGAATGGAAGGAAAATCTGCAACAGAAGTGACTTAGCAAAAACGATTCTCTAAGTGAACATCAGCAAAGACTAAAATCTTTCTACCTGTTCTCAGAAGCAAGAAGTCCATTGAGTGTGATGTGATCCCTGTGTAAGATGACCAACAGAACGTGCAAAATGAAAAAGGTGGGCTATCCGAGACCATAAATTATAAACTTGCCCACAAGATTAATGTTTACTAATGGTTTTTTACAGAGAAAGAATCCAGGGTATAGGATTTCTAGTTGATAGGTATGTGTTTGGAGCTAAGATAACACTTAGAGTAAAATCTGAATTATTATTTGTCACGATTCCTTTGTTCTTAAATCAAATTTTTTTTTTTTCAGTTTTGTCTCATCCCCAAAACACATATCTACTAAGAAATTCCTATGTGAAAACTCTGGGTAAAGTAGTGACAGTGATTAATGCCTTAAAGGAGAGAAATAGGCATCCATATACATAATCATAACACAAAATCCTATAAAGCCTACTGATAATGGTTTGCAGAGACTTTTCATGCTTTGTAACTTTAATAATGTCAATATTCTACAAACAACATAAAGATGTAATTAACCCTTTAAAGCTATTTCCAAAATAAGTTTAAGTAATTATATTGCTTTTTTTCTAATTTGTTTAAGTTTTATTTATTTAAGTAATGTGTGCTCCCAATGTGGGGCTTGAGCTCACAATACCAAGATTAAGAGTAGCATGCTGTACTGACTGAGACATCCGTGGTTGTCCTATTCTAATTTTTTTAAAACATTTATTTATTTACTTAGAGAGAGAGAGAGAGAGGGAGGGAGGGAGAGAGAGAGAGAGAAAGTAGGGTAAGGGAAGAGAGACAGGGAGAGAAAGAATCCCAAACAGGCTCTGTCCTCTCAAAGCAGAACATGGATCTCAATCCCACAACAATGAGATCATAACCTGAGCTAAAATCAAGAGTCAAAACACTTAACTGAGCCATCCAGGCGCCTCCCTATTGTAATTTTTAAAGTGATAAAGAAAAACCCTCCAAATGCAGAGACTGTGTCTGTCTTGTGCATTGTATCCCTAGCATTTATCACAATTCTTGATAAATAGTAGACAGTAAAGATTAGTTGAATTAATAAAGGAATTCAGATCAATGCATAAAAACCTAAAAACAAAGAAAAGAAAAACACAAGTTGGCCAATTTTATAAATACCACCAAAGTATATATTTTTGCTCAGTAATGTTGTCTTCTTAGAAAATTGCTATAATTAGAATTGTGTTTAAAGTATGTTCATGTTTTACATTGTAATGTACAATGACTTACCATCTGCCACAAAGTTTACATTATTTTATACTTCATCACTGGGATATTGGTATGTGACAAATAAACTCCCAGTGCTATTTTTCATTTGTATTGTTTTAATTACAAAATAGAAAGGACATTTTTTGTTCATTGACCTTTAATTGTTCTTTATGAGTTGGCTTTGTTTCCTTCTCCAACGTTTTATGAAATTGGAAGTTCTTTACATAACACTGTCATATAGTACCTTTATCTACCATATATTCCTTTTTTTTTCCATCTTTATGTTTGTTTGTTAATGTCATCTACTCTAACCAAACCTACAAAAATTTCTCTTTAGATTTCTGACTTTGGTGTCACACCAGAGGCCGTTAGCGACCTAAGATCATGTAATTATCTGCCTGTACTTTTCCTAGCTGCATTTTCCCACTTTAATTTCAATACGTCAAGAAAGTATTTGCATCTAAGCTGTGAGGTATAAATTTAAATTTGGTTTTCCAATGAGCTAATTGTTCTAATATCATTCGATATGTAGACCAATAGCCTTGAAATGCTACATTTGTAACACAAAAAAAAATTATTATGATTATCTTTTGATTTTTTTGGCTCTATATCATTTATGTATTTTAATGGTGGTACCACCTTCTTAGAAGTATACAGGTGTACAGTATACTTCTTTAAGGAGTATCGTTAAGTATCTTTAAGGAGATTAAAGTATCTCTTTAATACCTTTTGTATTATAATACTCTTTGTGTTTATATCTTATCAAGAAGTTCCCCTTTTTAGGTGGATTATTCCAGTTTCTGCACCATTCTTTAATGTTATTTTTTTTCTGATAAATTTTAAACTCCTTTAATCAGGCTTTTTTTTCCCAATATCTCATTGGAATCGGTTCTGGGATTCTCAGAGTATTGTTTGAAACTCTCCACAAGGTAGTTATTTTGTGTAATTTTAACACAGTTTCAAAAATAATAGAATCTTTTCAAGAAAACAGTAAGAAATGAAACACAAAGCTGATGGTTACCAGAATGGAGGTGGGTGGGGGGATGGGCTGAATAGGTGATGGGGATGAAGGAGGGCACTTGTGATGAACACTGCAAGTTGCATGGACATATTGAATCACTATATTGTACACCTGAAACTGATATTACCTGGTATGTGAACTAAATGGAATTTAAATAAAAACTTTAAATAAGCAAGTAGTAAATAAATAAGTCTTAATGAGAAAATTAAGAATGTCAAAAATCTCATGGTAAAGAAAAGACTCATGGGTCTTTCCAGGGATCCTCTGGTAAACTGAAAAAGAAAGAAAGAAAGAAAGAAAGAAAGAAAGAAAGAAAGAAAGAAAGAAAGAAAGAAAGAAAGAAAGAAAGAAGAAAGAAAGAAGAAAGAAAGAAAGAAAGAAAGAAAGAAAGAAAGAAAGAAAGAAAGAAAACTGTAGTTTAACCACCAGAGGGCAGTACAATCTAAATAATGGACTTCAGTGGTCTCCAAAGCCGTTTTGCTTGAAGGTCAAATTTATCTAAGAATAACAATAGAATAGGGGTGCCTGGGTAGTTCAGTTAGTTAAGTGGCCCACTTCAGCTTAGGTCATGATCATGCAATTAGTGAGTTCAAGCCCCACACTGGGCTCTGTGCTGACAGCTCAAAGCCTGGAGCCTGCTTCAGGTTCTGTGTTTCCCTTGTTCTCTGCCCCTCGCCCATGTACTCTGTCTCTGTCAAAAAATGAATAAAAATTTTTAAAAAATTAAAAAAAGAGTAACAATAGACTATAAGTTTCCTTTAATCTCTGTAATTACAAAATTTTATTCTGATATTAGCAATATGGCATGTATTTAGAATATTTCTAGAAAGTCACCACTAAATTATAAATATTAATTAATATGTAAGTTTCTGCCTACACAGCCCCACTGCAGAAGACCTACATGAAAATAGATGGTACCCTCTGTGAATGAGAACTCCCTGAAGGCAGGAACCGTGTCTGGTTACCAGTTCTTTCTTCAGTACATGTATAGGATCCAGTTAATAGTAACAATTCAAATATTTCATGAAGTAATTAAATGATCTGTAGTCTCAGCCTTGCCCAATTTCTGAATTAATTCACATGAAACCTGGTACTACCCTAGGAACTAGTACTGCCCTTAAGAGGTTCCCCTGTCTCAGAACCTGCACTTTTGCAGTCTCTACTTGCCCTTCCCCAAACTGCACCCCCTCTCCATCAGGTTAGAATACCCTCTCTTCTTCCTTCAGTGGTCAGCACAACATGGCCACCTAAAGTCTATGATCACCCTTTTACATCATGCTTTGGATAACTCAGACACAGAATTAACTGGAATCCACATTCTGAGGCTGTGTGGTCTGCTTCTCTGAGCACATCTTACCTGAGCAGATTGTGCTGTGAGTGTGGATACCTTTAGACCCAAAGGCTAGCTGATGGGAAGCTATTTCTTTAGAATGTAGACAGAGTTTCATTGTGCAGGCTCAGATTTATGGACAAGAGAAATGGAAGGGGAATTTTATCTTTCTACTCCTTATACTTCCAAGTTGCATCATTTTTAATAATAATTATGTATTAATTATAGAATTTTTAAAATACAGAGGAAAAGATACAGGAAGTAGAATCAATGTGATTTGGTGACAGATTAGATGTAGAAGGTGAAAGGGAATGAATGTTCTGTCTCTACCTTGTTGGCTTAGGGACTAGTTGAATAATAGTATCAGCAAATGAAATTAGAAATTCAAGAAGGGGAATAATTTGAGGATGTGGTATAAGGATGATAAATTCTATGAAGAATGAGTCGTGTTGAGTACCTATGTAGTATTCATATGTAAATATCTCAAAAGCAGTCAGAAATTCCAGTGGAGCTCTCAAGAGGCAGGTTCAGACTAGATCATGCATTTAGAGGCATCTATGGATAGCTGAGAATTTAAGCAAAGAGGCCAAGAACGGTATATAGAGTACAAAGAGAATAAGGTCAAAGCCAGCACCTTGAGAAACAACAACATTTTAGCCTAAGAGGAAAGAAGGTGACTGAGAAAGACTGATCACACAGGCAGGAGAAGAATCCAGAATGCAGGGCCCAAGTCAGGAGAACCTCTCTCTACAGAGATGGTGTCTACATGTTCACACTTCATGGAGAAGATAAGGAGAAAAAGAGTGCAGTTACTTTGGGGCTGGATGGGACAGGTTAATTCTAAGAAAAGCTATAGCTTCATAAGAGAAATCTGAAAATATATCCTCTGGAAGACTAACCTCATTGAAACCCCAAACGTGACCTCTACCTCTGGTCTTTTCCTGTTTCTTCTTGACTCCCAACTAGCAAGATCCATCTTTGAATGGTGCCAATTAGAAGCCAAACTCTACACAAATGGACAATTTTCTGCCCATTGGTTCAGGTTCTCTTCTACAAAGATTAATGTTAATGTACTGCTTTTACTCATCAGTGTTGATCATTTTCCTGGAATGTATATTCCAGGAAATGAAGTCTCAATTTAGACAACTTCATGTTCTAAGTAGTAAGTAGTACGTTGATATGTGAATTTGGTAATGCGTAGTTGAAAGCCAATATAAGAATCCTTATAGAAGTCAAAAAAAGAATATAGGCTGCCCAAAGTTTCTTAATTTCATTTGGCATGTTCATCTTGGCTTTCATTTCTATTCTTATGTAAAATGATAAAGGACGAAGGTTTAGTATTGATTTATGCCAATTTGGACTTTAACAGATTCATTATTGTTTAATGCAAACATCATTCCCACCTCTTTGCAGAGTTACCTTCGATGGGCACCTACTGCAAACTCCCCTGCCCTGCTCCTCATTGCTCTCTTCTTTCTCACACCCACCTCCAGCCATGAGCCATTGTCAGTTGAGCGGCTCACAGCCTGCCACACTCCAAAGTCCCCTAAGTAAGCACTGCTATCTTCTTGTGGGTTCCAGAGGAAATAATGCAAAGGGCCCAAGGGGAGAATTCTAAAAAATTAGGCCCTACCCTCTGTCTCCTTTTTTGTGCACTCTCCAAAATAACTCTTTCTTGGCTCCCCTATGACTCTCTCCATTCCCCCATGAGACTCTCCATTCTATTTTTGGAAACACTCAATTTCCTATTCACAATATCCAACCACTTTCCCTACCCATTCTCAACCTACCAGCACAGTACCATAAGCCAGATTCATTCTATCTGTATAATACTCAAGGAAGGGGAGGGGGCTTCAGCAACATAGTTAATGAGAAGCACAGCCCTCCTTTCCTAAACATGGCTCTTGTGTGAGTTGAGGACAAAAGCCAGCTGGTGCTCCAAGTCCCATAGGGCCCTTATGACCCAGGCAGACTGGTGGACAAAGGACACTTCTCTCCAGGGCAAAGACAAATTATCAGACTTTTGTCAGATAGCTTGAATTCATAAAGTAGCACAAAAGTTTCCCAACTGCCTCCTGGCTGCTTTGTAATTTGGGTGGTACCTCTGCCTCCTCTGATATAGTGAGTCACATCATTAAATAGAGCAGTAACTGTACTTCTCAAGGGTGGATCCCTTCAAAAAAAAAAAAAAAAAAAAGGAGTTTGGAGATAATTATCCAAGTCCACAATAAACTTTGCCAAATACCCTTGTTCTCAATTTCCATCTGGGGGGAGAGGAAGAGGGTGGTTTATTCTCCAGCTTATTTCATTTTGGAAGAAGACTAAAAGCCATTGTAATACCAACTCCAGGATATCAATTGATCCATTCAATAACCTCACAGAGCTATTGATTTTTATAACCAAAATTGCCTCATCACAGCATCTCAAGATGAACAAGAGATGTTTTTTTAGAAGTTATTCCTGGGTATTTCTGTAGCATTGTGATTCAAGGTAGCCTAAAAGAATTAGCAGCTTTTATTCAGGGGTTCACTCAGCAAACTCTTCTAGAGTGTCTTGAGGTAGGTGCAAGCATCATGATGGACATTGAGTATAGAAACATAAATATGAACCCTTGTGCTGAAGGAGCTTACAGACAGTAAGTCGTTACCCCACGGTAATGTGATGAGTGATGTAATCCATGAGGCACAAGTTGCTATGAGGGAATAGGGAGCCCACTCCAGTCTGAGGAAATCACAGATGGCCTCCCGGAGGAAGCAACACAAAAGCTGAACCTTGAAGGATGAGTAGGAGTTACTATGGCCCAGAAAAGACAGAAATATGGTCTGGTAGAGGGAAGAACTGAGGAGAATAAATGTCTGAGATAGCCCGACTTGAGAGAACTGAAAATGGCTTACCATGAGTAGAATACAAAATTTAAAGTAAGAAATTTTAGTTGAGTTAATCAAGATGTGTAGCAAAGATGTTAGTTTGTTCACATCTTCACATTAATATAAATACATTTGTTATAATTAATGAACCGGTACTGATACATTATTATGAACTAAAGTCTATACTTTATTCACATTTCCTTAGTTTGTACCTAACGTTCTTTTTCTGTTCCAGAATCCCATCAGGCTACCATTTTACATTTATTTGTTATATCCCCTCAGACTCCTCCTGGCTCTGTCAGTTTCTCAGACTTCCCTTGTTTTCGATGACACTTGATGGGCACAGTTGTGATGCGTCACAGTTATGAATAATACTTGTTAGTTATTTTTAGAATGTACTCAATTTGGGCTTGTCTGATGTTTTTACTATGATTAGACCCCGTGTATGAAAGTTTTAATGGAATATCTAATGGATATCAGGGCAAGGCTGACCTCAAATAAAATTCCCTACTACATCCACACACATGTCCACCCCATGTCCCCAGGCCCAGCACTCAGTGATGTCTCTCATCCATTTCTCTGAGCCTCTCAGGTTCTTATTGACAGGAAGCTTCCTCTTCCTTTCTCTCTTGAACATATCTGCTCACTTTGCAATCCTAGTTCGTGCCTCCATCACTCCTCAAAGCTACTGCACATACTAGTCTCGGCCTGGAAATTTCTCCACACCTCCCACAGCCCTTGATGCCCACCGTACCCCATTCCACACCCCATCTACTCAATACCTCCCATCTGCACTTATGGGTCTCAGACAAATGTCAACTTCCTCAGCAAGTACATCTGCTACCATTGGCCAGCCCCTGCCTCTCAGAACTAAGAGCAGCTTGAACTGCTCCTTCACAGCATATGTCCTCCACTGTGGTTGGATATTCATGTGCTCCTGGGAGAAATGCCTACTTCCTCCTATTATCTATAAGCTACATGAGGGCAGAAAATACTTCTGTTTTTTCTCACCCAATATTGTCAGTGCATGGCACAAGGCCTGATAGCCAGTGGATACAGAAGAATTCTCCAGGCCAACATCCTCTCAAAAATCAAACACTGTTAATTACCTACCAGTGTTCATGGAAACCAAAATAAATTAAATATATTAAAGATGCCTATACACATGTATTGGGGGTAAGGTACAGGGGTATTTTTGAGGAAGACAATAGCTGCAGGAACCAGCATGAAAGCCTCTTTTAAAATCTAAAAGTATATAAGTTGGGGCGCCTAGGTGGCTCAGTTGGTTAAGTGTCCAACTTCGGCTCAGGTAATGATCTCACGGTTCATGGGTTTGAGCCCCGCGTCCAGCTCTGTGCTCACAGCTTGGAGCCTGGAGCCTGCTTCTGATTCTGTGTCTCCCTCTCTCTCTGCCCCTCCCTTGCTCACACTCTGACTCTATGTCTCAAAAAACCAATAAATGTTAAAAAAAATTAAAATCTAAAAGTATATAAGTAAACAATTAAATAGTAGAGATTAGAATTCACTTTTAATATTAAAATGTTAACAATCCATAGAACATAAACAAGATTTCCCAGAAAGGAATAGCATCCAAATGAAAAGTATATTTTAGCTGAAACACTACAATCACATATTCCATTATGGCTGCTATCAAGAACACGTGCTAATGAAAGGACCACATCATTCTGTTTATATTTTCATATTTTTGGAACAAAATGCCTGAGCTGACCACCAAATCCACAGCCTCAAAAGCACACACTTTTTCCTTACATGTGCAAACCCCCTAATTGCTGATTGACAAAGAGTGTTTCCTGGAACTGAATCACTTAGCAATTCCTTGTTTGTTCACAACTGATACAAATTTGGAAAATGTGAGTGTTTTCCAAGAAGGGAAGCTCATTAATTAGCCATAAGGTACCAATTTAGGTCATTCCAGATATGTCATGAAAAAAATCTAGTAGGCAAGAGTCTCCGTTAAATACATGTTTTAAAGTCGTATTTTCTCTCCCTTTTCTCCTCCCAACTTCAGCAGAATGTTAAACTGGCATCATTTTATCCTTCGTTTTTCAGTCAGCAAACATTTGTTGAGAGCTTGTTAGGTCCCACTCACTATACTAGCACCAAAGAGCAAAATACAGACACGTTTCCTGCTCTCAGGGAGCTTACACTTTAAAGGCATAAGATGGACAAAGAGAAAATAAATGTAAAAATATACACCACAAAAATTACAAACAGGAAGGACCTCTTTAAGCTGGAAGTGATCTTCAGTAATAATAAGAAGAAAAAAATCCAGCCTTGAAATAGTCTAAGGGAAACATATTCCAGGGGAGAAATAGCAAGGACAAGAGGCCCTAAGGTTGCACAAAGCGAAGCTTGTTCAAGAAACAAACCAAAAGCCAGTGCAGCTTCCCTCCTGAGTGAAGGGAAGAATAATGGGAGATTATTAGGAGGAAGTCAGGACTCAGCTCTTACAGCGATTTTCAGGCAGCAAAAAGGAAATCGGATTTTATTCTAAGGGAGGTGAGAAGCCATTGGAAATTTTTAAGTAAAATAATTTTTAAGTAAAAAATTTTAAGTTAAAAAATCAAGCTGTGATTTACATTTTTTAAATAGTACCTGAGTACAATGTGGTGAATGGATTATAAGAGTAAAATTAGAATCAGAAAGGATAACGAGGAAGCTGTTGCAGTAATCCAAATAAGAGGTGAAAATCACGTGAACTGGGATGTTAATAGTGGAAGCAAAGAAATTGATAAATTTGAGGTCTCTTGGGAAAGTCAGCTGTGGGTGGGGGTGGACACGGTGACGGGCCACATGTGGAGGATGAGGAAGACAGGAATGAGTGCATGACACCTATGGGGCTTCCAGAGGATTGAAGGTGATACTGTTCTCTAAGAGGCAACAGCTGGGAGCACAAGGAAGAGGAGGGAGAAGGAATCGAATATTCCTAGTTCAGCATGTTACGTTTGGAATGCCTAATCCAGTGAGAGTTTACACACAAGGAACCCAAAGTCGATATTTAAGTAAGTTGCCCACAATCATGCACAGCGGGTACATGTTCTAGTATTTGAAATTCAGCCCTTCTTATTCCAAAGCAAATGCAAATTTGGAGGGGACCTCCGAAATTATGGTACTCATCTTGTACCCACGACTTAGAATCAGCCTATTTATTAGCCAAACACGAGTCAGTCTTCTCTGTATCATTTGAGATACTCGCTGACTGTTATTACAGACAAGACAATAAAAACAAAAATAATGAATGCATTATCATAGGAAGTTCTTTCTCAAATTAGCTTAATGTTAAAAATCACTTAGCACTTTGTATGTTCACGATGGACTTAGGCAAGTGAAATTCTATTGCAAGAATTTGAAGACCTTCAGAGAGAAATTCACTAACAAGGATAAATGTTCTAAATATAACTTTGATTGGATCGTGGAACAGAAAAACAACATTAATGGAAAAACTGTTGAAACCCAAAAAGAGTCTGTAATTTAGTTAATAGTACTGTACCAATGTTTATTTCTTAGTTCTGACAAATGGAGCATGATTTTGTGAGATGTTGATGTCAGGGAAAGAAGACTGAAGAGCATACGGGAACCCTCTGCAGTATCTTTGCAATTTTTGTGCAAATCTAAAATTATTCCAAACTAAAGGATTAAAATAAACAAAAGGATATTGATGTATCTCATGGAACCTAAGTGTTTGGAATGCCTTACAAGGAATTAGAACCATACAAGAATTAAATAGTGCTAATGATCATAAGCAAAATATTCGACTTCACTAGCAGTTGTATAAAACACAAAACATTGTGAAATATAATGTGCTTCCTATGAAATCAGCCAATATATAATGACAACCAATACTGAGTAGATTTGGGGAAAATTATCTCTTTTTATGCTGTGAGGAATTATCATTGTATCAGGATATTTATAGTATAGCAAATAGCAAACTTACCTCATAGTGAGAAAGGAGGAAATTTTTCAGTTCAGGTACTAAAAATTTCCAAGTTAGGTCAAGCTTCAAGTGAGAACTAGCCCCAGTGCACAAAAATCCAGATTCTTTCTGCCATGTCTTTGCTTCAGTAGTGTTCACCCTGAAGTTAACCCCAATACACAATACTTCTCATAGCTGTATTCTTTCTATTCCACAAAGGAGCCAAGAAATTATTTTCCCAATAGTCAATATTTCTCACCTCAATGGCTGGAATTAAATTATGTATCCATTCCTGAGTCATGGCCCATTCACTGTGGCCCAGAGAATGGCTTCAGAGATGGGGCCAATCCCTCTAACACCTTCTGGATGAGAATATCAGAGGGAAGGTCCATCAAAGGAAATAGGAAATACTATTTCCATGAAGGAGGCGTAGGAGTCAATTTTTTATAGAAGCTTTTTTAACATGGAGAATTTCAAATAATTCTAGTTCTTTAAATTTGTTTCAAATGATCAAAGTTGTACAGAAAAAGGAATCATGAACAAAAGGTGTCCTGGAATTTTATGCATCAAAAATTGGAAAAAAATCTAAATTCCCAGCAGTAGTATGTTTACTATTTAAGCTATAATGCACTGCCATACAGCCATTAAGTATAATATATTCAAAAAATACTTACTGATACACGAATAAAAGTGATACTGTACCAGTAAGTTCAATAAATAATTGTTGATGTTTACTATGTATCAGGCACTAGGATACATCAGTGAATAAAGCAAAGACAGCTTATCTCCTGGAATTAAATGAAAAAATAATATTACAAAAAGAGTATGAATCAATTTTTTAAATAGCAACACTCTCAAAAGCATGCACACACAAATATCTGCAAAGTACCAATGTTTTCATATGCTTATACACACAAATGTCTATAAAGTGATACATCACTATGTTAATAGTAGTTTCCTCTAACTCGTAGTTTAAATGGGATATTTTTGTTCTTTCTTGGTTTTTTAGTTGTCTGCCATATGATAAATATATGCTTCCTGTTAAACCAGAAAATAAGTAACAAATTTGCTATTTTTTAAAAGAGTGAATACTGGCTCCTGTTGATGTTTGGCATTTGCAAAACACCTGTTAAAGGTTTAATTCATTTCCTTTAACTCTGACATAGTTGAGGGTTGGGTAGTGAAAAAGAAATAAAAAGGAAAATATTGAACTTATTTTTCTACACTGACATCTAATTCCACCTAACTTGCTTAAATTGAACCCTTCTTGTATCAAATCTCATTCGTTTTATTTATTTACTTTATATTTTATTTATTTTTGAGAGGAAGAGAGAGAGAGAGCATGAGCAGGGCAGGGGCAGAGAGAGAGGGAGTCACAGAATCTGAAGCAGGCTCCAGGCTCTGAGCTGTCAGCACAGAGCCCAATGCGGGGCTCAAACCCAAAAACCATGAGATCTTGACCTGATCTGAAGTTGGATGCTTAACCGACTGAGCCATCCAGGTGCCCCAAATCTCATTCATTTTAGTAAATGTTGATACTGGATTTCTATTTTCCAAGAGAGAATTGCTATTTTTAGATTTGTGAAAAATCAAGATTGGATACAAGGAGTGGACATTACCTATTTTTATTATCTAAGATATGATTGCAGGCAGAATTATTATTTCACATTTCAGAATTCTCACAGCATGACTTCTGTCATGTGTTTAAAATAATTATAATACTGGGGTGCCTGGGTGGCTCAGTTGGTTGAGTGTCTGACTTCGGCTCAGGTCACGATCTTGCGGTTTGTGGGTTCGAGCCCCGCATTGTGCTCTGTGCTGACAGCTGGGAGCCTGGAACCTGCTTTGGATTTGGTTTCTCCTCTCTCTGCCTCTCCCCTGCTCATGCTCTGTCTCTCTCTGTCTCTCAATAATAAATAAATGTTAAAAAATTTAAAAACAAATAATAACTCTAATACTGTCCAAGACATTCTGTATTAACCTTGGTGTGTGAATTCCAAAACCATTCCCAGAGCAGAGATATTTTTAAAGAAGTTTCCCATGAGAAAACATAGCATCTGACTTTTGGTGATATGAACAAAATAAAATGTCCAGTCAACCAACTTTTCTGTTTTAACTACCTACGACCATATCAACAGTGGTAACAACATCTTTGGCATGTATGGGCTAAAGGTAAGTACTTGGAGGAAGTCTGTTCTGTAGAACTAATTCCTATATACAGGAAAGTTTTAAAGGAAAGGAAAGTTGTAAAGAGGTCTCGTGAATCTGAATGCTCACATCCTGGTCTGAAGAAGAAACGATTCCTTCCTAACTCCCAATGAGTCTCTGCAAAACTGATCTAAGATTTATCCCAGAAAGAAACAAGAACAATTTGTTCATTATATATATCTTGGACACTTGTCCTTTCATTATTTTTTGAACACCATTTAAAGAATCTTGATTCATCAGAAATACTGTATCAGGTATGTCAATTATTTTCATGAATAGGAACCCCAGTGAAGATATACAAGTATCAGATACTTCTCATTTTTAAATATCTTTGTAGATCTTTGGTAAAAATAGATTTTTGATATATAAAATATCTTTAATCACTTAGTATGGATGGCTGCTCAAAATACATGCACTGAACCCATCACTTTCCAGAAAATTTATTCATTTATAACAAACCAAGGAAGTCTGATTTTTCTATAAGAGAATTAACTTCTTTTGGAGCAAGGAATTATTAAGTGACAGAAGCCAATGACCGGCCAATATCTGTTCGACAGCTGATATTGTCTGGAAAGAAAAAGAAAAAGAAAGAGGGAGGGAGGAGAAGGAAGGAAGAAGGGGAGGGGAGGGGAGGGGAGGGGAGGGAAGGGAAGGGAAGGGAAGGGAAGGGAAGGGAAGGGAAGGGAGGCAAACAGAGAATGGGAGGGGGGAAGGAAGAAATTAGAAATAATATCAGGCATTAACAGATTACAATTATTCCTAGCCACATTAATAGTTTATAAATCTTATTAATATACGTTATGACTTTCTCAAAGATTTTAAACTTTTAATAAGCTATAATCTCAAATGAGATCTGGAGAACAAATTTAAACATTCTTGAGCACTTTCCAAAATCAAAGTCCATAGAACAATAGCACTAGAAGTCTTTTTTTATTTGAAAAAAATTTTAACATTTATTCATTTTTGAGAGACAGAGTGCAAGTGGGGTGGGGCAGAAAGAGAGGGAGATACAGAATTCGAAGCATGATCCAGGCTCTGAGCTGTCAGCACAGAGCCCAACGTGGGGGTCCAACTGAGGAGCCATGAGATCATGACCTGAGTGAATTTGGATGCTCAACCGACTGAGCCACCCAGGTGGCCCAGCAGTAAAAGTCTTAAATGTAGTTTTTAAATTATTCTGCAGAATATCCTAACAATACTGCTCAACTGTTTATCTACAGGTAAACATAGAAATACACAGTTGACATTTATGGCTCAGTACTAAGTAATTCATTCAGCCGAAAACCATGAAGAGCTTCTAATGCCTATACAAATCACAGTGCACGAATAAGAATTAAAAGTGGAAAAAAAACATGGGGTGCCTGGATAGCTCAGTCTGTTAAGCATCTGACTTCAGCTCAGGTCATGATCTTGCGGTTTGTGGGTTCGAGCCCTGCATTGGGCTCTGTGCTGACAGCTCAGAGCCTGGAGCCTGCTTTGGATTCTGTGTCTCCCTCTCTCTCTACCCCTTCCCCACTCATGCCTCATGCTCTGTCTCTCTCTGTCTCTCAAAAATAAATAAAAACATTGATAAATTTTTTTAACTGGAAAAAAACAGTCAACTCTGGTAGTCAAAAATTCTCCTTTTCCTGCTGTAACAGAGTATGCTACTTGACAGCAAAATGTACAACTGTTTGGCTTCAAGATCAAGAAATCTAATAAATTAATTAAATTAATAATCTTAGGTAAGTAATTGCTAAGTATCCACCAGAATGGGCATCGTTCCTGTCACTGTGAAGAGCCGATTAAACTGTCCTGGCCTTGATCTTCAGGAAATCACACTGTGGGGCAGTTCAAGTTAATCTGGATTTTGCACTGGGAATTATCAAATTCTGCTGTCTATGAAGTCTCCTAACCCAAAAGTATATTTACTCAAACACTAGTAAAACTTGAACTTCAGGATCTTTCATGTGCATGGGCCTCTTTCAAGGCCCCTGAAGGGGACTCTAGTAACAAATTTACAGGGTATTTGTTTTTGATAATCTAACTGCAACATATAAGATCCCTGTTTCATTTCACAGACTCCTTTCCATCATATTTCTCCTCACACCAGGCAGTATAGGAGTGGCCATCGGCATTTTGACCATCGGGCTAGGATTTGCCCTAAGGGATTCCTTTAGTTTTGGCTTGGTGGGCTACGTTCATTTAGTTCGCAGGTACTCTCATGTAGAGGTGAATACTTACTAACCATCTCAGTGTACAAATGATGTGTCCAGGAACTACCTTGCTCCTCCAATTTACCCAACATCAAGGCACAAAGATACGAGACCAAAAGTAATGATACAAAATGTTCTATGGCATCTGGCACTGGAAATATATGAGTTAATGAAGGAGAAACAGAATTATTCCGTTTATCTGTGATCTGATAAGTGGATTTAAGATAAATTCTTGCATACCATCTAATCTAATAAAAAGGTCATGTGGTTTTAAATTATTCCTGCAAAAACAATCTTCAAAATATATAATCCTAATAGTGCAAACACAAGAGAATAGGAAAGTTTATGGTTCTGTTCCTAGTATGAACTTTTATTCAGCCACATTAAAAGGTAAAGTAATGATGATCTAACGGTATGTCCCAAGAAGCTATTGTAAGTTGTTTTCACTATACAAGAGGATATTGAAATCTGTGTTTATTAATTCATCTTTAAGGGTATCTTATGCCTTCAGATATTAAATATACTAGTAAGGAGACATTCTCCATAACAAGCAAAACTTTTAAAAGCAAACATGCAGAACAAGGAGATAAAACTCTAAGAGCATAAATGTTTTATGATATCAGCAAATATACAAATATTTTAGATTATCTTGATATCTTATATTACATATTTATAAAACACATAATATGTTAATGTTGGTAGCTAGCATTTACATTATACCAGGCACTGTTCTAAGCAGTTTACATATATAAATAAATTCTCAAAGAAAACCATGGAGTAGTAGTATTATTATCTCATTTTACAGAAGAGGAACCTGAGTAATTTGCCTTGCCCAACATCAGCTAGCTTCTACAATATGGACTTGAATTTGAAAACAACTCCTTTTCTGACTGGTATTCACCTTCCCCTTCCCTTTCCACCCCTCCTTCCCCATTGCACTCTCACTTTCCAGAATGAGAAATGAAAGTAATAAAGATAAGTCATGAAATCAATAGAAAGTATTCTGACATTGAAAAGGATAGACATTTTTTAATGAGTCAAACATATTTTATTTCTCAATGCCAATAATAATATAGTCATAGAAAGAGATTTAATGTAAAAAACATTTCAATTCATCTTTTTATGAATTTTTTTATTGAAGAATAATTGATATGTAGTATTGCAAAAAGATAGTTTAAATTAAAAAAAAAATAGATCACCCATGGTCTACACTGATATAGACAAACTTCTTTGTCATCTTTCTTCCCCAGTGGATAGATTTATTCTAGCTTTGACAGGAACTTGGCTTATATTGAGATTTTAGTTTCAGCTCCATACTTGGCATGGCCATGATCTCCTATCCCCACACAGATATAATGAGTCAAGTTAGGGAATGCCAGAATGGCTAATAGGGAACATAAATTTGAGGAGAGAATACTGGAACACCATTGATTTTAAAATGTTAAAATTGCATTCTTTGTGTTAGAGACTGACTAGATGTTCTCTGATCTGTTACTTCTTCCTAGGCAGTCAGGAAAATGACATTTCCCAGCCATCCTCTGCATCAGGCTGAGACCCTGTGAGTAGCTTCCAGTGAATGAGATGTGGAAAGGGGAGAAGTACACCCCCAGGCCTGGCCCTGAAATCGCCATGGGCCTTTTTTATATACTCCCTCTCCTCTTCCTCAGAGGCTGGTGGCACTCAATGGAAGAAGGTTGGACTCCTGAATTACTGCCTGAAGGAAACCAATGAAAGTGCTAGTTGACTCTCATGATATTGGATGTCAGCAGGGAATTAACTTTTATTGTGTTACGTTACCAAGTTTTGAGGGTTGCTGGCATTAATTATCCAGACAAATACATTCCCTTTATAGCTATTTGAAACATAAGAGTTTTAAGGGACATGCTCAAATATATAGTAAATCAAAAAAATGACCTTACTAGAGTAAAAATATGTTCATGATTAAGCTGAAAAATCATTTGTAGAGTCTTATTTGTAAGCTTATGTATCAATTTTTAATTACTGATTGTTTACTCTAAGACATCAAAATATTGATTATAATGATTCTAGAAACTGTACATTTATTTGTGCAGTAGCCACCCCCAAAATGTTCACTGATGAAAAATAATGGCTTTTTTGAATCTAAAGTAAATGTTTCAATACTTGAGTCAATACCAAAGAAAGCAGTGAAGTTGAATCCCCACCCATTTCCAAATGGATTTTACGCTGGCCAAGGTATGTGGAAATGTGGGTACCTCTCTTTATATTCTTTAGAGAAGAATTAATACAAATGCTGTCAAATGCATACTATTATCTGGTTAAGATTTCTGAATAATGTTTATCATTTGGGAATATATGTATATGTGTGTATTTCTAACAAAAACAAAATGTTTACAACTGAATTCATCCTTCATTAGCATTTTTATACATTATAATATCTAGAATTTATTAGCTCAGGAAATTATTTATTTATTTACTTATTATGGAAATTTATTTAAATTTGAATTCAAAATGAAAACTACAAATTTCTCATTTTGTTTTTCTCACATAACACTATGACAGGGTAATTGTTTGAGATCTGTGAAACATTTTGACATTGTTGGCAGTTATGTTTTATTCTTTGGCATGACTTTCTTAGGTTGTTTCATAATGTTATAGACTTTCCTAATTGGGAGAGGATTAAAAAATTATCATTTTAAGAATGCAGAAACAAAGGCATAGCTAGATTATTTGCCTTGCTGCAAGCCTTAGGACACCCAGTGACAAATCTGGGAAAAGAATCCAGTGTCTAGCTTCCCCCCTTTTCTCTCCTCATTGAAGAATCCTTATAGATAGCTGCTTATTCCAAAAAGAATTTCAAAAAATTTTAAATAATTTTGAATTTGTTTTCAAACTTATATGTAATTTTCATTTTTGAAAGCAACTTTACACATTCAAAGTCTTGCATATTTTCTTCTTTGGGGGATTTTTCTAAATAAAAATGCCCACTAATAATTCCCTTAAGTGTATACTTAAAGTATATAACGTATAATTTAAGTGTATAAAGCTAGGAGTATCATTTCCTAATAGAATCCCAGAGTCATGAAGTCTTTAATTTCAATAAAAGAGCTCCTAATTGTTCTTGTCCTCTGCACAGCAAAAGCGTCATGATTTAATACTGGGATGAAACCTGAGTTTGCAAATGCAACGCTCATTGTAACAAGAAACAAGCTGGATTTTGTAAGCCAACTCATGTGGAAGCTCTTTTCCAAGAGTTTCAGGTTAGAATCCTCGAAGATCACTCATACTCAGAAGCTGTTTAATTGTCATCTGAATGTAATTTTTTTCTACAGTTCAACACGCATTTTTTTGGCTGCAGAATGAATGACTTCAGCTATTTTATCATTAAATCAACATATGCTTAAACCACTTTCTAGTTTTTATTGATGAGGTTACCCAAGGAATGAAAATATCTTCAATATTAAAGAAACAAAGTTAGGGGTTTAAATTTATTATTTCATGGGCTAAACTAATTTGTAACTTTAAATAATAGTAGTTTAATAAACCAGTGGGAGGATTTTTGTCAGGTAAGATGCACCTCATCTGTTTCCTATCTCTTGGGATCACTGTCTTTTGTTGAGTGTTATCTAGGATCTTGAAAAGCTTTGTTTCATAGATTTTGTCTGTATCTGTCTTATTGCTTCAATAAGGTCCCTATTCAGTATGGTCTCTATTAATTTTTCTACACTGGAAGCAAAGTGTGTGAACTGATTTTAACAAGAAAGGATTCATGAAAAGTTTTTGGAAGAGAGAAAGCGCTGCTGAGGCAATTGTAGATGATGACATACCAGCCATTGTGGAATGGCGTGGAAAGTAATAAATGAATATTTCATTGATTTACTTATTTAACCCAAGCACAGGAAAATTAATTTAGTCTACTTAAGAAATTATGTGGAAATTGACCTCTTATTTTGAGTCAGAATAGGGTGATTTTTCCTGCAGAAACAAAGATATGTACTTTGTTTCTTATGTACTGCTCCATCAGAGGACCCAGGCTGGTGTAACAGCCTGTATCTGGGGTCTCCAGTTTGATAGTCAAGGTTAACCCAGAAAGTGCCAAAACTTCAAAATGTTTTATTGCTTCTTCTCAGATACGGTGCACATCACATTCACCCATATTCTATTGACAAAAACTAGTCACATGCCTATTCTTATCTGGATATAGGACCCTATAAGCAGGGGCCCTATAATGTAAGTCTCCTGAATGTTTTCAACAATAGTAAAATCTACCATGCTCAATAAAAATTATAAATTAGTGGATGCTCAATAAAAATTAAAAATTAGTGGTTCTTAATCTCTTTTGAATTCTTAAGAAGTTCTTGCAGAAAAGTACAAATATGTAACAAATATGGATATTTTTCATACAGTAATATCCTAGGCCTTGTGAACCCCTATGGTTTATCCAAGGACCAAAGGCCATAGACTCTAGATTAAAAACCTCTGATTATATAGCTTTGATGTTCTACATCTTTGGGGCCAGGAGAAATCTCAGGTTATTTTAAATTTTACAGAGTGGAGATGTCATATTTTGAGAAAAACAGAATGTACTCCAATTTGATTGATTAAAATTCTAATCTGTTTGTAAACATATCAACATATCCCATGGAATAAATATAAATGAATATATTCAATATTTGTAATACATGTGAATTAAAAAGTCATTTAATATGCCAGGACTTATGCTTTATTTTCAGAAGTATTGGTTGAACCATCTTAACAAAAAAAATTCTTTAAGCTGAAAAAGTTTGCTAAACTACATTTGAATTTTTAACTCACTCATTTGATTGGACCTGTGAGAATAACAAAACACCTGTTGGTCAAAGAGTGTTACTTCTGTTTCTTTTAAGAAATCTTGCCAGATTTGTCAGACTGTGAGGCTACACATGCTCCATTAAAAGTCAGAGAATACCGTAACAATCCTGAAATAAGATATGAAAGAAGTATTGTTTCATTTCTGTTTTGAAGAATGGAAAAGGGACTAAATCAAGAACGAGAAATACCAAAAAAACCAAAGAGTAAAATATTTCTGTTTAGGGCACAATTTTATCCATCTCATTTTGTATGTGAGATCTTTATGTTTATACTGTTATCATTATAAAGTATATGAAAATAGGTGAGAATATATTTATTGGTCTAAGAAAAGAGTATTATTTTTATATTTATTATATTTACTTAGATTTGGATTCTTTGAAAATTATAATTTTGTATCTAAAAACAGTAAACATGTACCACAAACTGCCTTAGGGTTTTTTAGAACAAAGTCAGGAAGCAAATTAATAAAGAAACCACAGTAGGATGACATGAACACTGTAATAATCAGAGTTCCAATACTCAAAATAGAAAAATACTAGGCACATTTATTGACAAAGGAACTATTTTCAAAAGCACAGGCAGAGGGTCAGATAAACCACAGTAACGCTGAAGCACTTAGAGTTAGTAACACTAAAGCCTGTTACGCAGAAGCTCAGAAGACAGAGGTGACAGCAGGTGGTGGAACCGACAATCAGAGTCTTGCAGAGAAGTGGGCCTAGAGAAGAGCAATGACTTTTGGTAGAAGGGTGCCACCATCCCAAGATGATCACCCAGGAAGGAAGGAATCAGTGCCAGGGTCTTAGTGACCTTACTTTCCTGCCTCCTTCTGATCTGCTGGGGCTTCCCTTTGGTAAAACCCAGCTGGAAAAGCCAGAAATCAAGGAAATGGATCTTGAAGAGCAACTGGAAGGACTCTGGCCCAAATATTTAGGTAAATAATTGGAGGATTTTACTTTATTTTATTATTTTATTTTATTTTATTTTATTTTATTTTATTTTATTTTTAAATGTTTATTTATTTATTTTTGAGAGAGAGAGCACAAGTGGGGTAAGGGCAGAGGGGGGATGGACAGAGGATCTGAAGCAGGCTCTACGCTGACAGCAGCAAGCCCAATGTAGGGCTCGAACTCACAAACCATGAGATCATGACCTGAGCCAGTGCCGTATGCTCAACTGACTAGCCACCCAGGCGCCCCAAGAACTGGAGGATTTTGAAAATATGAAATAATATGATCATGAGTGGATTATACTCCAGATCTATGTTTTAACTGCAAAGTAGCATTATATCTTGCCTCATCATTATTTTCCTCTACTCCGGAAGAAGGAGGGATGAAGAAGCAGAACAAGTCTCCTCAGAGACTTCTAGTCTCAACATCTATAAATTCCTCTCAGCAGGATGCCACACTTATAAATCTTTTTATCCTAAATGCCTAGCATGTATTTAGCACACAATAAATATTTATTGAATTAGTATAATGAATAAGTGAACGAATCATGTTTAAATGGGAAGGAACTGATGTAAATAAATCCCAACAGTAAAAATGGAAATCTATATAACACAGATTGTTAATCCTAAATGTAACTCCAACTGTGATTTCTCATAAATGTATGTGAAACCCAGATACTTTAATTCTCTAACACCCTGGCCTACATTTCAAAATTATTCCTTTAGGTAATCTCATGCAAGTCTCTGTATATCTAAACATACAACAGGCCCTATGTTTTCAATTTATTTTATGGTATGATGGTTCTTGAAATATATGATTACTAATTCCTCCAGTTTTCTTTGGGTGTTATATTGTAACATATTAATCTCTAAATGAAAACAGGATGATTTGTTGGAATGAATCAGTACTCACTTAGGCCACCCCAGAGAAATAAATCTCAACACTTTCAGGAGAAGCCGGGGAGCCTTGTTCTTTTGGCCTCAGCTTGGCTCACCCAGAGAGTGATCATTTTTAAATAGCATAAAGATCAGAGTCCCTTAGAGACCCAAAACGTGTAGCTAAATCTATTTCCAAGTCAGTTTTCACTTGACTGAAAACACTGCCCCTATGTAATTTACACCCAGAAAGCCTATATCCTCCAGCTAATTATGAAGTCATCCTACTCTGTCCTTGACTTTTCCTTCTCTTTTCTTCTTCTATACCAGGTATAAAACATTCTCAAGTGATATCAACAATTATATGGAAAAAGAAGGAGGGCCAAAGTATATGCATAATCTGCCAATTTCTTTATAGGCTTTATGATAGAAACCAACAGGTTTTTTGTTCAAATTTTATGCATTCTACCTTGAACATGGATATGACAAAAATGTCTCCTGTGTAATAGATGGTGAAGGAAAAATTAAAGGAAAAGGGAAAAGGAAGCAAAGGAGAAAGAAAGAGAGAGAAAGATCATTTTCTTCTACTTACCCATTTGTAATTCCTGAATCAGATGTTTCAGATCAAAGTAAGTAACAAAGGAAAAAATGGGGGAAAAATGTGTAAGAGAAACAATACATGTCACCTCAAGTCTTCCTGAACCTTAAATAGATCATGGGGTCAGTTTGATGGACTATGCAGAAAGATCTTACTGACTCAGGTGAACTTTAAGACAAAGACAAAGGAATTAGGGGAGAAGATGTGAATTCCATGTAAAGAAAGACCATGAGCTTTTGAGTCAGAATAGGTGGGTTTCAGTGTGGCTATAACTTCAAATGTGTCTTTTGACCAAGAAAAAAAGGATCCTGGTCAGTAAGTGGCCATAAGATGAGCTAAAAACAATTGCTAAGAAGTTTCTCTTAGAGCCAAGAGAACTTCTGCAGTTGCTTGGTAAGAAGGCATTTTTTGATGCAGGAAAAAAAACAGTGAACAATAAATAAATAAGATTGGTGTACATAACCTATAGGGATCCTTCCAACTCTTGCACACTGTCCCAAGGACTCTGAGGTCTAGTTAAGTTACTTCTTTGGATCAAAACATTCATCTATGGAAAGCTGCGTTCAGCAATCAACCAGCGTACAACTAACAGTCCCATAAAGCAAATCAGGGCAGTTCATTATCAAAGGGTACATTTTGACAACTAGTTTATCTTAGTGGTCACAATATGAAATTATATTGTTTAAAGCCAAACATTCTTTGTATGATTGAGGTTTTAATGGTGGGAATTTAATGACATAATTTTTTTTTTAGTTTTTTTTTTTTTTAATGTTTTCAAAGATACACATGTCCTAGGATTTGTCAGATGCTTAGATGGTAGAACATAGTGGAAAAGGGGAAGAAACACAAGGTGAAAATGTCAGAGTCGTTGAGGACTAGATAATACAGGCTATGCTGAGGTTTGATAAGAAATTGTATTTTCGTCTCAGAGCAACATGAACCAATTAAAAAGGTTTAAGAAGAGTAATATACAGTCTGAACTATTATTTCTATATAGTTTTGAGTCTATTGAATAATGTAGTGGGCTAGAAATTTTATAAGGGCAATAGCAAGAATCTTGTCCTTTTTTTAAATATAACGGCTTCTGTTAGATATATGTAGATATATGGTACTTGCTGAACTAACTAAAATGTCTTTATGGTTGATTAATAGTGCTTATAGTAGGCATCACCCTTCAGTGGTCCCTCCTAATATAATCCTCTCCTTTTGACTGTAGACAGAACCTGTGACTTGTATCTAACCAATAAAATATGCCAAATGTGATGGAATATCATTTCCACAACTAAATTAGATACGATTATAACTTCCATCTTACTAGCAGCCTGTGTTGCCTTCTGGACTTGTACACTGGGATGAAGCAAATGAATTCTGTCAGTTTTTCAATCTGGATGTAAATCCTCATTCAGTCACACTTTCAGATGAGACTTCAGTCCTGGCTGACATTTTGACTTCACACTCATGAGAGACCCTAAGTCAGAGAAGCCAGAGAAGCCATGCCCAGACTCTGACACCACAGAAGGTGTACAATAATAAATATGTTAAGCCACTACCTTTGTAGCAATTTATTACATAGCAATAGATAAGTAGTATTATGAAGAGGTACTCAATTCACACTCATTCTTTTCTGAGAATGATTTTTGCATACCAGTGTAGGTGTTTGGGCTAAGAAACCAGGCACTCTGGCCACACTATTAGTTAATTCATGGGTAGTTTTCAGACCTGAACTAGGCCATTTGGAATCTGTCTCCCAATAATTTAACACTTGGAAAAGAGAGATAATGGAGTGGATGTAAGTCACCATTACTAGTGCTACTCTAGAAAAAAGGTTGAAGAACTCCTAACGTTGAGGGTATAATTCGAAAAACCATATTTATGCCAATGGCAGTGGCAAAGTAGGTGGATTTCAAAAACATCTCCTACATATTTAGATTACAAAACTTGAATTTATCCACACAACCTTTAAAATAATAATATAGGTGTGAGAAAATAAGTTCAGAAATTTATAGTCCTATAGCCCTAGCCTTTCATTTTATATTACGGGAAGAGTTGAGTTAAATTTGTGGCCAACAATTTTTTGTCAACTGTTTTCATCGTGGATCATGAAATTTGGGAATATAGGATATACATACATGTACTAATCATGGCACTTGGTTAAAAAAAGTGATCAGTGAGGGGTGCATAGTGACACAGTCAGTCAAGTGTTCAACTCTTGATTTCAGCTCAGGTTGTGATCTCACTGTTCATGAGATCCAGCCCCGCTTTGAGTTCTGCCCTGACAGCCTAGAATTTAATTAGAATTCTCTCTCTCTCTCTCTCTCTCTCTCTCTCTCTCAATAAATAAATAAACGTTAAAAAATCAATCAATGATAATAATTTGAGCTGGAAGTGGAGAATGATTAAAATTATAATTTTGAAAGGATAATACCCAAAATGCAGAGGTACTTTTTTTTTCTTTCAGAATATGAGAAATAAGGAAAGGATAAGATGTGATAAAAATTCATCTCTATATTCGTAAAATAAATACACTAGACAGAATGTATCCTAGCCTCTTTTAAAGTTATAAATTTTATGACCGTACAAAGAACTTACTATGAGAGGGGGGAAAAAAAGGTGAGAAAATTCCATTTATACTACTGCCATTCCAACTACTTCCAGAAGAGGGCAGCACAACGGAAGAGAAGGAAGACGCAATGCCTTAAGCCTTTTCTTAGTTCTCAGAAACCCAGTTACATTAAATATCACAAATAAACCAAGTTAAAAGAAAGAGATACTTTGATGCAAGAAAAACTCAGATAAGACATTTATAAATCTGGGTGGGGGGGGGGGGTTGGTATACACAAAGGTATAAGTTTGAATTGTTATTTACTATGATTGATAATTAATCCTACATCATCCATCATCACAATTACTAATACACAAAAATCACCAACGATCTAATGGAGACTTAATATCAGGTTCCTTTATAAAAGAAGCGCTATTCTGGGTTCATATTTAGGCATAAAATGATAACTCAAAATGTCAATGTCAATTCAAGGCACCAGGAGGCAACAGTCACTCTGAATCTAGAAATTGTAATCTAATTAGCATGGCATTCCTCATTGGGTGGTGAGTGCATGGAAATTTGAATAGCTACTTTCCTTGTCTTTAAATGTGTATGCATGATCACAAGAGATGGAGAAACTGACTTGTAAAGTTTGAACAAGATGCAAGATTGTTTTTCTGTGTGGTCTCTCTTCTTGAAGTCTAATTTAAACTATTTACAAAATCTACCAAAACATAGCAAGGAACAATGGTGGAACTCTGAATTATTCCAAACCCCTTCTTTTTTCACCACTCAAGCTGTACACAGACATAACCACCAAGAACTAAATTGTGCCCTTAACTGCAGACAGGATGCCTTAGAGAAAGTCTCATGTGTGGATTTATGATAGAATTTGGCCCAATATCCTGTGTTAGGCAGATCCAGTCTTGTTTGTCACATTTATCTGGTTCAATAGCCATTATCTTAACTGTCATTTGTTACTGTGTCTATTAGAATACTCTGAAAAAGACTAAAGTTACACAAAACATTTTGAAAGGAGGAGATATTAAGAATTTATTTAGTTTGGGGATTTTTTTCTATTGGGCATGAGTGTATACGTATTTTAGTCATCAGTATCTCATGTCGTGCAAATATATTTTACCTGTAGGTAACTGTTTTACGACATCCACGCATTTAAGGGATCCATTGCTAAAATGACCCAAGAAGAGGAAAAATAATTGAACAAAAGAATGCAACTATAATATAAATCAAATGTAAAAATTGTGAGGCAGAATTCTGAACTTTATGACTACTATTTTATGACTACTACTTATCAATGAAATAGCTGTGCCTTGGAAAAATGTGCATGACTGGCTATATGGATATAACAAAAGTAGTTTGATTTACATAAAAAGTTCATTTGGGGGCATCCGGGTGACTCAGTCGGTTAAGCATGCAACTCCTGATTTTGGCTCAGGTCATGATCTCATGGTTTGTGAGTCTGAGTCCCACGGCAGGCTCTGCACTGACAGTGTGAGGCCTGCTTAGGATTCTCTCTCTCTCTCTCTCTCTCTCTGTCCCTCCCCAATTCATGCTCTCTCTCTCTCTTTCTCTTTCAAAATTAATAAACATTTTTAAAAAAGTTCATTTAGTCTGCTCTAAAATAAAATAGCTAAATCATCTGTATAACAGCAAAAATTGCAGAGTGGTAAATATAAAGATACTGGACTAGAATTCAAGAGACAAAGAGTTAGACTAGGGCTGGCAAATACTTTCAACTTGAGTACCAATTCCAAATTATATAACACCTACTTAAAACACTTTGATGAGAACGAGTTATGGACTACAGCTGGATTCAGCAGGAAACATATTGATTAGCAATTTTTATCCTAGGTAGGTATAGAGGGAAATGTGTTTGGGGATGGAGGTAAGGGTAAAGTGTGGAATCCCTGTCCCTAGCAATATTGCTGAAATAAGGACTCCAATTTAAGCCCTACCCTATTTGTAGAATGGGGTTGAAGGGAGGGGCGTGCCTCTATTACTTTTTTATCTCTATTTTTTCCTAGTTCTTTTATCTCTAGTTCTTTTATTTCTGAAAAGAGTATGTGGAAATAACCACATTTTTCTATTTAAAGACTGTTTTATTCAAAAATGGTTTAAATATTCAGAGGGAGGACCACAAATATTGAAAGAGAAAATCTGTGCTGCCCAAACCACGCTCAAACTAATTTGTAAACCAGCTGGAATTCTGCTTCGGCTAACCATTGCTTTTATTTAAGCATGGACAGGAACCAGGATTAGTTAGCTGGAGAGAATAATAATTGAGACGCACTGTTGATGAGTAACCTTTCCCTACTTTGGAGAAGATCTTCACACGTTCTAACAAATACAAAGGAAACAATTTTCTCTCCACTCTCTGTTATGAGAAGACAAGTGAGAACATGTAATTGAAAGGTGAATTCAAGACCAAGCCAAACAAATAACAAAACCCAACAAAAACAAGCCAAACAGCAGAGAAAGCACTCAAGTTTACTTGCGGAGCAGCAGACACTCAAGTTTACTTGTGGAGAGCTTTGGTCAATAATGGCAGGAGATCCAATGAAGAGATTCATGAAAGCTCTAATCTGTTAGATTAGATTAGATTTTTTTTTTAATCCTTTAATGTTTATTTATTCTTGAGAGAGACAGAGCATTAGCAGGGGAAGGGCAGAGAGAGACACACACACACAGAATCCAAAGCAGGCTCCAGGCTCTGAGCTGTCAGCACAGAGCTTGATGAAAGGCTTGAACTCACGAACTGTGAGATCATGACCTGAGCCAAAGTTGGACATACAACCAAATGAGCCACCCAGGCGCCCCTCTAATCCTTTTCCTTTTAAGTAGATTGGTACTCACACAAAGCCTTTAACCCACTAAGAGCAAGACAAGGCATATTCTCTGGAGTTGTTCTGGCTCAGATTCAGAATTTTACCTCTAAGGTAAGATTAAATGGTGACCAATAATATTGGTAAACTTGTGACAGGGAAGAAAGTTACACTTAGGTATTTGTGTCTTATTAAAATATTATTTTTGTACACAGTTTTCCTAAAGTTCCTTTGGAGAAGGCTGCTACTCTTCATCAAAATGCATCCCTCCTTTCTTTCACAGCAAGAAAATTGAAGCTGGGCATATCCTCTGGCTGGAAAGGTACCTCCCAGCCAGGACTATGGTCTGACCATAGATATCAGTTTTCTGTACCATGAAGTTAGCAGAGGTGATGTGAGCCACTTCCTGCTCTTGGCCTTGTTTTAACCTTGGACATTTGTGATCTTCTCTCCCTTCCTATGAGCTGGCATGCACACACACACACACACACCTGTGACCCAGATTTTACCATGAAAATGAAGTTAATGTTCTGGGGGAGGACAGAGCAGTAAGAGAGGAAGGGATTTGAGTCTCTGACAATGTGAAACAGAGATACCCCCAAAACCTGGATTGTTTCCTAAAGATTATTATGTGAGAGAGGAGTAAATGAATGTTTTTTCTTAAGCCATGGTTTTTGGGAAGCTCTATTGTAGCAGGTTAAGTGAGCACTAAAAGATTTTCTCTAGATATTTTTACATTTATTTACATTTACATTTTACATTTACATATTTTACATTATATTTACATTTATGATATTGCATATAACATTGTAATATCATATATATATATATATATATATATATATATATATACATACACACGTGTATGTATGCACACACACTTATAATAAGATGGTGACCATCCCTGTACCCTTCTCTCATGATAAATAAAACATTGCCAATATGATTATGGTCCTGTGTGCTTTTTACCAATCAAAATTCTGTCTTTCCTCAACCTCTGAAGTATATATCAAGTAATCTTGAAGTTGATGCTTATTATTCCTTGTCATGTTTTTATATTTTACTAAGTATGTATGTTTTCTTAAACAATATCTGAATGTTTTATAACATTATAAAGATTTTATCTTTAGCAGCTGAAAATCTTAGTTGCAAATACAAAAGAATCTGCTTTGGTTAGTTTAAACAGAAAAGGATTTTATTATAGAATATTAAATAATTCATAGAATCTCCAGGATTCTCAAAAGGCAGTCTAAAACTGCACAGTTTAACCACATCACAAAAGTTTCTCTAATGAAAACATCAAGGCTTCTAATCAGTAACTGTGAAGCTGTGGGATGTAAAGAAAATAACTTTGTGTCTGGGCACTCTGGATGAATTTTGCTGAAAACTTAGGATCCTGGGAGAGTAGTAGATTTCCAGAGATATTTACCTAATTCTAGAGGTATGTGTGCATATTTCAAAAGAAAATAAGGCCCAGGACCTTGGAGACATTTGTAGGTCACAAAAAACCAGAGAGATACATGAGGCTTCTATGACTCCCAGAGACATGTATGTATATTCCAAAAGGCTCAAGTGAGAACCCAGAATCCTTTCCACCCCATCTCCACAGAGCAAAGGTTTTTCTTCTTCCTTCTAGGAGAGGAGAGGGAAGGCAGCTCTCCTGCATAAAAGGAGGGAATCCATTTTCCCTGTGCCTCACCAATGGAATGCCCAGCTACATATGTAGAGAGTTTTTCTATCTGGCTTTCATCACATCACCTCAGGGGTAAGAATTCGGGTGAGGGGGAATCACACACCTATTAATTATAAAGTAATAAATATGAAATCTCCATGATCAGATCACTTTATGTACACATTCAGAATAAGATTAATAAGGATGAATATTAAACCCCAACAAGTCCCTGGGAGTAAGTACTAGAAAATCCAACACACCAATCCCCCCCCCTAAAACACAGTACATCACCACTGTACTAATCAGATGCCTTGGTCAGGGTATTGGGGGAAAAGGCTCTGAGGCAGAGACTTCTGTGGGGTATATTTATTGGGGATACTCTCAGGAATAGAGCCTCTAAGAAAGTGAGGGAAGTAACTTAGATAGAGGGAGAAACTGAACTATAATAAAATGGTAACAGAGGCCTCAGTCAATGCCTTAGAGAGCTGTGGACATTTAGAGTTGTCCTAAATTTAGACTAAGAGTTTATACCCCTAGAACTGACCAGTCATTGTTTACAAGCTGTCTCTGGGGAAGAGCTGCCCTCCAAGAGCAATTCCTGGAGAAAGACTCAGCTGACATCTATCATTAGCAACATTCTGGCAACTTCAAGATGGCTCCTTAAACTTCAAGGGAAGATCTGAGCAGTGTGCTTCTGCACCCAGCACCAGATCACTTCTTCCAAATGTAGCCATCTCTTCAACTTGCTCATTTCTGAATCCAACACCTGCATGAATACATCTGATGGGAGGAAACTTTAAGACCTCTGGTGCACAGGAAAGACTTACCTACATCCAAGCGTGTGTTCCATTAAGCACAAAGCGCTTCCCTGTTCATGACAGAAGGTGTCCATTCCACTCAACTCAACATCAGTTGGCTGCTAGTCCCCTATGGTATGCAACTGCATTCTCACAGGGCAGAGGTGAGGAGCCAGTAAGGGGTGGTGGCAGTTATGTCGGGATCGGGTGCTGCTGCTAGAAATCTAACATTTAGCAGTAGCCTGGTCACCTTTGATGAAGGGACATCCATGTTGAGCTATGAAACCACCATAATAGCAAATAGTCATTTCGGACATAAACAGACACAAACATGACATAGGTATGTAAAATAAAATTTATTTTTCTAAGTAAGGCTTACTTATCTTAGTATAGAAAGAAGTCAGTGCAATCAGAATACTGCAAATTAGAATGTAGCAATCAGAACTGCAACAATCAGCAGCATTATCCATTAATAAATTTTCATATGACTTATGTTCTCCAAAAAAGGGAAAAATTGCAGGTGAAAAGTCTTATGGAAAGTTATGTCAATTCTCTGAAAGTTCCAATGCTCTCCTTCTACCCCAATGTCATATACTAAAACCTGAAAAGGTTCTTCAAACAGGCTCATCTGGCTATATGCCAAAGGCAATATCATGTAAGGTGGGCAGATGTCATCAATCTAGGTGCTATAAAGTATAATAATATAGTTCAATCAGAGGATCCATTATTAAGGGTTCATTTATCACCCTTGGCCTCCCTGGTTTAAGTGCTCTTCTCAAATGAGAGCTAAGAAACTGGAGCAATGATTTTATCTGGGACTCATGCTAACAGATCCTATTCTTGTTGACCCTGAAGGTGTACTGCCATCTCCACATGGTAAAAGCCAACTCTTTTTTTTTTTTTTTCAACGTTTATTTATTTTTGGGACAGAGAGAGACAGAGCATGAACGGGGAAGGGGCAGAGAGAGAGGGAGACACAGAATCGGAAACAAGCTCCAGGCTCTGAGCCATCAGCCCAGAGCCCGACGCGGTGCTCGAACTCACAGACCGCGAGATCGTGACCTGGCTGAAGTCGGACGCTTAACCGACTGCGCCACCCAGGCGCCCCAAAGCCAACTCTTTAAGGTACAGTTACTGAAGTGAGGGGGAGAGGGATGTATTTTCCAGATCAATAGCACCACATCAAGTACCAGTAAATTTGCTCTAGTAAAAAACTACATCCTCAATGGAGTCATCACTTTATTAAGCTGACATTCATAACCCTTATTTCCCAAAGCCCAAGTACAACATGTAAGGTAAATGAACCTGTAATAAAGATAATCACACCTGCATCTTTCAAGTTTTGGATAAAATTAATCTGTATGATTTCTTAGGGATACAGTACTTTGACTTACATTTTGGTAGGGAACTAGTATTCCACGTCTACCACTTGACTCTTCTTCCTTGACAATCTTCATACTATTTTTGAAATTGCTGAGGATTCCTAATTCAATCATATACTTAGGAAATAGAACAAATAATGGGAGGGCTGTGTTTTCACATCTCATAGGCCGACTATGACATAGTCTTATACCAAAACTCCATGTATCACCTGATCTCAACTCTCCTCAAGCCAATCATGACTAGTAAACCACAAGAATATTCTGGGTGGTGCTATCAGTTTTCTCTTGGAGATGTGACAAAATACCACATATTTAGAAGTTTAAAACAATACCATTCATTATCTCACAACCAGTAGGTTAGAATTCTAAGGGTCTCACCAGGCTAAAATCAAGATGCTGCTTCAAGGATCAATCCAATGGCTGGCAGAATTTAGTTCCATGTACTTGTTGGACTGAAGTCCCCATTTCTTCACTGGCTTTCATCCAGGGGTTATTTTTGGCTTGTAGATGCCACCTGCATACTCTGGCTCATGACCTCCTTCACCTTCAAAGCCAGCAATGGCTGATGAATTCCTTATGCTTTGAATCACTCTGACCCAACCCCTTTCTGAAATATCTCTCTGTTTTCCTTTTGTGCTGGCATTGCAGTGTTCTTTCTCAAAGATTCCTGATCTTTTTTCATTCAAGATGCTCTGGATTTGTAAACAATGGATTAAGAAATGGTAAGATGACTTCTGTGGCCAAAAAGGAGTTAGACTGTTAGAAAGTGGCTTCACATAAACTTGGATAAAACAAATCTCTAATCCTAATGAAGTTTTCAAACACCAGTTTATTGTAATAAAGTAACATCTCAAATAATGTTTATAATTTGAAGTAATTTAATTGCATACTTCAATTGTCTCAAATAGGTATTGTATGGTATTAAATAGAGATAAGACTATAGTCTATATTTTGATGCATATGCGTGTGATAACTCTATAATATGTGTGCATGAGAAAATATAGAAATAACAAGGTATAGATGATAGTGGACACAGAAAATGTGTTTAATGTCATATGCAAACTAAATAAAATAATGACCTATATTTAAAATATGCACATGTATTATTGTACTTCATATTAAAAATATTATAATACTAATTTTCTCTTAGTATAATTAGTACATGAATACAAATAATTTTATTTATTTATAATTACTTATAATTTATTTATATTACTTATAATTATTTATTTATAATTACTAATATTTGTATATTGACAAAACAAATACTTTAGTAGTTAATTTGGTGTTTATTAGATAGAATCTATTTCTAGCTAAGATAGAATCTAGCTCAACTGAGCTAGAAATTCCTCTGTCTCATAACCTATAAAGAATTTGTTCCACCAAGTCATCTTATCTGATATCCATAGCATATTGTCTTTCTCTACATGGTCTGAGGACTTGCTACCATGTCCACTTTCCAAGAGGCAGGATAGAGGAAGGAGACCAGAGAAGACAATTTCCCTCCTTTTACAGTACAACCCATAAATAGCCCACCTCACTTCTGACTACATCCCTTGGGGAAGAACTTAGTCACATGGCCACACAGAGCTGCAAGGCAGATAGAAGATATAATCAACACTGAGATAGATGGCATATATTAAGCACCTACTTAGTTACTATACTAAGCCTTCAATGTTGAAGTTTATTTTCATTTAATATTCAAAACTAACAGCAGGCCTATATTACAACTAACTTGTCTGAAGTCACAAATTTGGAAAATTAGGACCAGAACTCAAGTTTTGCAATGCGTAGTTCTTTTCCCTTTCACTCTGTCGTGCATTAGTGACAGACTCATGACTGCATGCTAGGGCAGAAGGGGTTTATGCATGTAATGTGATGTACCCAGAAAGCCAACAAGAAATTGTCTTTTCCATCAAGTGCTTTATGCAAAACACCATGTTAGATGTTTTTAGACTCTTCCTTGGAGAAGAAGAATAAAAATGAAAGGCCTCTCGATGGGAGGCCATCTATAAATTATGCTCAGCCTAAAAATTTTTGCAACTAAATTCCACCCAGAAGAATGAGCATCTCTAAATTTCATGACCCAATATAGACATGATGTCAACTGCAACTGTGCCTGTTCAGTCTCCAGTGCTTCCTGACCAGCACAAATCCCTGTGGTCCAACAGGTATCATTTACCCTGACGATTTCCCTCCTCAGTACAAAACAAGCATCCACTTAAATCAGCTCCATTTCAATGGCTTCCTAGTGAGACATTTCACAACAACAACAAAATGCAAGTATATCATCACACAGAAAGATGCATAATTTATGGGAAGAATAGTGTAGCTCAGGAGTTGAAACAGAGATGACAGTTTATAAAAATGATCACAGATTTTAAATACCTAAACCAATACCAAAAAACAAACAAAAAACCCACCCCACCCTTGAAAAAAGAGAAGACAGAAAGGAATAGGAAACAGCTATGCAAGCTGGGACAAATTATACCCATATTATGTCCCACTTTGGTGGCCCTTAACTCTCATGGCAGACAGGAACTTAACTCAAAGCAAAGACCAAATCTCTCCAGCAGTAGTTATTCATAACTCCACTTCATAGGAGCAATTCCTACTTTTACAACACCTTACCCTCAAGTAGTAATTATCAAAAGTGGTGAACGGGGTTAAAAATTCATACCAGCCCCACAAAGGGCTTGATCTGAGCACAAAATCTTTCTAGAATGAAATGGAAGACGGAATATTTCATGCCCCTGGCTTCTCAGAGTTTATTGGCTTTTGTGTAAGAAGGAGAAATAGACTGAAGGGATTTTGTGGTCTCTAACACAAGGTCCAGAAGTATTTTTAAGAGAGAAAGAAAAAATGGATGATTTTGTCATGAGCAGAGCATGCTAGAAATCTTTAAATATGCAAATGGATAGTCAAAGCCTTGTATATTATAGTTTTACATTTTGAAGATGAAAATTCATCTTCAGAGGACTGACATAATCTTCATCCCATACAGACTTCCATGCCAAAGGCTCTTTAATGGAGAGCAGCTGTGTGGGCAAATGTTAAAGTGGTAGAAACCAAGATGTTGTGACATTAGCATTACCTTATCTCTATTCCTCCTTTCTTCTGAGGAAATAGGAGACTCGTTTGTCTCCATGAACCATTTCCCCTCTAGGACAAACAGAAGAAAAGGAGATAGGGGTGGGGGGAAAGGGCAGTAGGGTAGTGCCCCAGGGCAAACACACCAATCTAGTCTCTGCAATTTTTCCTAGGTTGGGGTAGAGTGGCCAGTGGGCAGCTAGAGCCAGCCAGCCCCACCTCTTGCCTTGAGGATTTTCCTTACAACCTTTTAAAGCTTAATTTCTTGGTTATTTTGGAGGCAATGTTTATAAAGGCTGTAAGGGTACCAATACTCACTTAAAATGAGCCAGGGTGAGAGACCTCTGTAGTGGTTTGCACACCTCTGTCTTCCACTGCTGGAGGTCCTCTTGGCCCTGCCAGCTACACATGCACAGATGAACCTGTTCCTGTTTCAGTTCACACAAGACAATCTCCTGCATCATCTCCTTGCACCTAGGAGCTGGTGATCTCCATATTCTATGTAAAGTGTAATGAGCAGCGCTAGCCTCTGGAAATCCATCCATGCATCCATGCATCCACCCATCCATGCTTCCACCTCTCCTAACTTCTATCCTTCCTTCCTCCCCAACTTCCTTTCATTACTGTCTTGGCTGCCCACTACATGAGGTTGGAGCATCTCCAATTAATCTGTGCTTTCAGGGGCACCTGGTTGTCTCGGTCAGTAGAGCATGTGACTCTTGATCTCAAGGTGGTGAGTTTGAGCCCCACATTCGGTGGACATTACTTAAAAATAAAATCTTTTTTAAAAAGTTACCTTAAAAACAATCATCATCATCATCATCATCATCATCATCATCATCATCTGTGTTTTCAAGTTCTTTCTGGCAAACCTGAAATACATATACCTGCATTTAAACTCAAAGCTGTGGTTGCTGAAGAAGCTCCCAATGGCTCCTTGCTGGCCATGGTTGTTGCCAGAGAGAGAGGCTCGGGTCACCCACAGGGCAAATTGTGGTGGTCATGTATCTGTCCCAAATGCCAAGAATGAACAAATTTCCACCTGTCCCATGCGGAAGTTGCTTCCATATGGGCCTCTATCACTGCTGCTGATAATGGGGGTGGAAGAGGAGGCTATAGGGCCACTCTAGGGACTGTAGCACCTCACAGTTTCTGTGTGCGGGTCACAGCCTAGAGGCCTGGCTGGGCAAATCAGGCTGACTTGGATTCCTGGTGCAGGTGGGCTGGGCCTGGGGGACTGTAGGAGAAACAGAGGCCATAGAGACCTCAGACCCTGGCACTGTCAGGCTCTCTTGCCGAGACTGAGAATGAGAAATTTCTTGAGGTTTTAAGACTCTATGCACGTGTAAAATAGAATACGGCATTTTCTGTTCAGTCCTGGCTCATGCAGCTTCTCACAATTCTGTTCAGCAAAATGCAGGGAACTGTTAATCAGTGTATATATGATAACTCTCAAGCAACATATATTTACCAGGGTACATCCTACTTTTGACTCTGGAAGAGCTCTGGGGAAGCATAGGAGGATTGCCATGGAAGGCGTTCAGCTTGTTGCCAAAGGTGAATATTCTGCTGAACACAAAGTCTGCAATCTTGATGTTCATGGCAGCATCCAAGAAAAGGTTCTCTGCAGTTAAGTCTCTGTGAACAATAAGCTTCTGGTGACAGAACTGTACAGTAGATGTTAGTTCGTGGCATTTGGTTCAGATGTCTTTCTTGGCTACTGCCTGCAGCACCAGGGACTCAAATACCTCTCCTCCACTAGTATCTTCTATGGGAAGAAAGAGTATTTCTCAGTCTCTATCCCTTCAAATAATTTCACTATATTGGGGTCATTCAATGCCTTCATGAATCTACTTCATGGAATCATTTCTGGAGGCTGAGTTCTGTTGAGTTTTATCAATGATCTTCACAACTATCTCTTTGCCGGTCAAAAGGTGCTGGGTCAGTTTCACCTTGCTGAAGTTATGCTTGGTGAGATTACCACTGACAATGTTCTCGAAAGACCAGCAGTTGCCAACCTGGGCCTCCTGCTCATCAGACAGGACTAGCTGAGAGGCACTGCAGTGTGTTGGACTTACTGATGGGGTTGGAGTCAAGGTGTCCCAAAGGCAGCTTAAGATTTGGAAAAGCTGGTTTTAGAAACTTGGTCCAAATCACTTTAGAAGAAAAACATTTCCCAAGCATGCCTGATGAGCTGATCTTTATAACAGAATCAAAACCTAATTGCCAGACAAAAACAAAAACAAAAAACAAACAAAAGACCTAGCAAGCTAAATTTTAAAAATAAGAAAATATTCTTATTGTCCATTTCCTTTCTGTAAAGTGTTCAAGTCCTTTGCACATTTTTTCTATTGGGTTGTCTACCTTTTTTCTTTTTGGCTTAAAGGTATTCTAAAAGTAAAGGAAAATTGAGAAAAAGGATAAAGAAAAAAGTGAGACAAAAATTCAGGAGTAAAAAAAATAATAAAAACAAACAAAATAAACAAGATACCCACAATGCCAAAGAGCAAACTATCTTTAATCAAAATCACGTAGGTTACTGAAAATCAACTTCCTGAGCTGGAAGGACCACAAACCTAGGCCCAACCAAGGATTTAAAAGCAGGCTTGGAATTCCATAACAAGGAACTAACAATGAGCAAAGAATGGGGATTATCCATAGTGGTTTTCTCAAGTTTGTCTGAAGGACCCTTTACTCTTTTAAAAAATTGTTGAGGACTCCATGGAGCACCTGATTGGCTCAGTGGTTAGAGCATGTGACTCTTGATCTCAGAGTTGTGAGTTCAAGCCCCATGTTGGGCCTAGAGCTTACTTTAAAAATCAAATTTATCGAGGACCCCTAAGAGCTTTTTGTTTATGTGGGTTACAGCTATCAATATTTACTTGAGAACCAAAAATTTTAAAATGCTTCTGTGGCATTTTGATGTCTAGTTTAAAAAGCTGTAATAATTTTTGATTTTCAAAGAACTCATAACATCTACACTTACATATTCAATTTTTTTTGTAAACTCTTAGTGATTGGACTTAAATGATGCCAAAAGTTGGGGTGCCTGGGTGGCTCAGTGGGTTAAGCATCTGACTTCGGTTCAGGTCATGATCTCACAGTTCATGGGTTCGAATCCCATGCCAGGCTCTATGCTGCCAGCTAAGAGCCTGGACCCTGCTTCTGATTCTGTGTCTCCCTATTTCTCTACCCCTCCCCTGCTCATGCTCTTTTTCTCTCTCTCAAAAATGAATAAATGTAAAAAAAATTTTTTTAAATGATGCCAAAAGTTAACTGGCATCATGATGCTATACAAAATGTTCTGTTGCATAACACATAGTAAGATATATTATTATCATTCAAAAAGTTGACAAGAATATACCTCTCATCATATTTTCATTTCTTATTTACAGTTTTTCCCAGTTGCTTTGGAACAGATATCTCCTTTCCAAGAGCCAAAGAACTCACTATGTATATGTGGTTTATTATCTTTGACTATAGGGGTTACAGCTGCAGGTTGAAAAAGCAAGACTTCCACTCTTTTTTTTTTTAAACCAACAATCCATCATGTCCCATGTCCTTCTTATTCAGCATGGACAGTGATGCCCACGTGCTGGACATGATAAGCTACTCCTACATGATTAAACTATTAATGATATATTATCTAGATACAGAAATGTGCACAAATCATCAGTATACAGCTTGGTGACTGTTCACAAACTAAACTCCCTATTAAACTAACATCCAGACCAAGAAACAGAACATTACCAGCTCCCCACCATCTGCCATCTTCCCTTCTAGGCACTTCCTCCTGAAGAGTAGACACTGCTCTAACAATATAGATTACTGTTGCTTGTTTTGAACTTCATATAAATAGAATTACAAAGTATTAAGTACTGTGTGTCTGCATCTTGTGTTTAATACATTTGTGAGATTTATCTATACTGTTTACTTTGTTTTTCTAAATGTTGTATAGTATACATTTTGTGACTATAAGACAGTTTGTTGATCCACTTAACTGTTGATGGACATATGGGTAGTTCTGTTTTGGGATGTTAAGAACAGTGCTGCTCTAATCATTCAGTTCTTTCAGTGAACACGTATATGCTTTTTTTGCTGGAGATACACCTAGAAAGAGAATTGATATCTTAGAAGGTATGCATAATTTTCATTTTCAATAGATACTGCAGTTTGTACCATTTTAAACACCAGCATATGAGAGCTCTGTTTCCTCTCAACTACCTGTATTCCCTACCTTTTACACTTTAACCTTTCTGTGGGTATGTATTGCTGTAGTGTTGTGGTTTTAATTTGTATTTCCCTGATGCCTAATGAAGTAGAGCACCTTTTCATATTCTTATTGTCCATTTCCTTTCTGTAAAGTGTCTGTTCAAGTCTTTTGCCCGCTTTTTATATTAGGTTGTCTGCCTTTTTTTTCTTATTGGCCTAAAGGTATTCTTCATGTATTTTGCGTATTTGCATTTAGGAATTTTCTCTCCTCCCACCCATCCTGTTAACTCTCTGACACCACCTCCTACTATTTTATCTATTACTCATTCTTATTTAGCCGTTGGATTTCTTGTTCCTTGGATATGACAGCTGCACTTCCATCTCAGGATTCTGCACTAGCTCCTACTTCTGCCTGGAACATTCCCAGAGATCCACATACCTTTCCCATTCAAATCTTTATCCTAATGTCTCCTTCTTAGTAAAGCCTCCCCTGATCTCCCTATTTCTCCTGAAACATGTCTTATATATCCAATCTATCGCCTTCATTGTTTTCTATTTTTTAAAAAACTTTGTATTATGGAAATTTTAAACACACAAAATTAGAATAGCCTTAAGACTCTCCCTCACATATCTATTATTTACCATGAATACTCATCAGTGTTGTTATAATCCATTGCATTTTATCCATAAGTATTTCAGTCTGCATCTTTAAAATACTTTTTTAATGTTTATTTTTAAAATTTTTTTAACATTTATTCATTTTTGAGAGACAGAGAGAGATGGAGTGCAAGCGCAGGAGGGGCAGAGAGAGAGGGAGACACAGAATCTGAAACAGGCTCCAGGCTCTGAGCTGTTAACACAGAGCCTGACCCAGGGCTCAAACTCACAGACTGCGAGATCATGACCTGAGCCAAAGTCTCACACTTAACAGACTGAGCCACCCAGGTGCCTCAGTCTGCATCTTTAAATAAGTTCTTTCTTAAAAACACAGATGCCATACCATCATCAAAATTAACAAATTAACAGTATTATATAATACCAATCTATATTCAAATTTCCCAGTTGCCTCAAAGATATTTTGTTTCAATTGATATGCCTGAACAAAGGGTCCAAACAAGGTTTGAAAAAGTAATAGATTATTATTGTTTTACCTTTTATTCTAGCCTTCAAGCTCTATTCATAGTATCTTTTAATTTTATTTAAAAATCCT
This sequence comes from Leopardus geoffroyi, assembly GCF_018350155.1. Lineage (NCBI taxonomy): Eukaryota > Metazoa > Chordata > Mammalia > Carnivora > Felidae > Leopardus > Leopardus geoffroyi. Next base: position 53,516,020 of record NC_059332.1, read on the forward strand.
ATGAATTATAAGAATTTCAGAGGAACTATGAATACATGTGCTCTGAAAGCAAAAGCTGGACTAAAATTAGTTCCAAATATGATCTTCTTTCAATATCATGATTATGCAGACTATTTACTGGAATGCAGAACTACAGATAATGTACCAAGATTCTCATATCTTGAAATTCCAAGTAAAAAATATTTGTAATCCTCAGAGTGGAGAACTTCACAGTTCATACAAATGTGCTTCATTATCAAAAATATATCAATAAAAAATAATCAAATATGCTCTAATCCTCATATTATAAAAGAAGGATATAATGAAACTCACAGTTGAGAAACATGATTATTTTAAGAAACCAACTTGCATACTGATCTATTAAAATAAATGATTAAATTCTTATTGTTCAAATCCAGTATCTACAATATGTGCTGCAACCATTCACCGGCTATTAAAAGTAACCTGTTTATTGATATTACTTTGGATTTCAACATCACATGGATTTAATTTAAGCAAGATTTGTTAGTATTTTGCATGGGCACAGAGCCAGACAGCAGAGTTGAAAAGAAAACATACTGCCTTGGGAATTAAGAGATGAAAGTCCTGGTATGCTTTGTGTTTTTAACTAGATACTTCATTTTAGGGAAGTCAATAATTATTTGCCTCCATATCTTTCTTTAAATTAAGATGAAAATACTCGCTCCACTTAGCTCAGAGGGTTGTGTGAGCTTTCTTTGTAAAGTGAGACTTCTCTAAAGATACCAATAATATTTCCCAAACATACCATCCGTTTGACAGGCTGTTTTAAACAAACGTAATTGTTTTACAACTTACTCCTCTCCTTTCTTTTGCAAAAATTATAGGCATACAAATTTCGTTTTGAATTTAAATAAAGTGATTGTATTCTAAAGCTCATATGGTCAAATTTTCAATACATCATGAGTTTGGTGGCTATAAACATTGAGGGAACCATGGCCTTCTACAATGGACTAAGGTCATTCTTTCCAGTCACAACCACATCCAAGTGGATTTCACCACTCTCTCCACACACTGATTGAAATACAGTGGTACAGTGCTTGCTGCTAATTTAGAGACACCCACTGTCCTCATTCCAAAGTTCAGCCAACTTCTCTGCTCCTTACTGAAGTCCACAAATAGGATGGTACTTAACTTGACTTTTGAAAGTACTTTCACGTAAAGTACTATGTTATTCTCTTCCCTTTTTCTTTCACAATCAACTTTCTCTTCTTTTCTCTTCTCTTCTCTTCTCTCCACCCCCTCCATTTTTTCTCAAAATAGCCATAAAAAAACAAACAGCTGGCCCTTCTATAGCTCTCTTAGAAGAGGTCCTGAAGGACATTGTAGGATGAGAAGATAGTATCTGACAATTCCAGTGTCCCTTTACAAATCAATCTTTCTTTGAAATTTTGTTTTAATGATCATCTGGGATAATAACTTTTGTAAATTTATAACCTGCTAAGTAATGTGGCATTGCATTTGCCTTTATTCAGCTCAAAACCACCTCTTTTCAACATAAGATGAGATTTGCTGGAAGTAAACACAGAGGCTATCAGAATGTAGTCAGGCTTTAATTGGGGGAAGCTGAACCAGATGCTGGGCTAGAATAGGATGCAGATTCAATGGAAGGAAGGCAATTAAAAATTTAGCTTCCACAGCTGTCAAATTTGGTGTGGGATTATAACCTGTCATACAACAAATGCAGGGGTCATTTCAAAAGAAAATCTGAGAGCTTTCTTTCACGTTGTGGAAAAAATCAGACTCGGTTGGGTCTCTCTGCTAGCTCCTTTTTACTCCTGACTTCCATTTTACAAACGTGATCACCAAGGAGTCTTACTGGGTTTGGTTTCATATTTTTCATTTTGATACATATAGGTAAAGTTTTCATGATCCTCATGAAATCTCTTATCTAAGAGAATCTTCTTCCTCTTTCTTTAATTTAGGATTGCAACAGACTTATGCTTTGTGGGCTTCTCTAGCTCATGTTAATATAATCTGTTAGTCATTTCAACATTTTTTCATAGCTTTTTCTTTGTTGCTTTGCTATGTATAAGATTTTGCGATCAACTGTGTTTGCTAAATATTCAATAACATATTTTCAAATGGTCAATTAGCTTACTGTAGGTTTTTTTTTTTTCAAATATCTACTTTTTAAGTGTGCTGAAATCAAATAACTATAAAATGAATTTGGCCTTTTTTCTTACTTTATTTTTTTAATGTTTTTATTTATTTTTGAGAGAGAGAGACAGAGACAGAGCGTGAGTGGGGGAGGGTAAGAGAGAAGGAGACACAGAATCTGAAGCAGGCTCCAGGCTATGAGCTGTCAGCAAAGAACCTGACACGGGGCTTGAATTCACAAACTGCAAGATCATGACCTGAGACAAAGTCGGACGCTTAACTGACTGAGGCACTCAGGTGCCCCTTTTCTTACTTTAAATAAGCCAAGAATATCAATTTTTTAAAAGAGGTAATGCATATACAGAACAAATACATTCCTTATGAAGTAAAGATGATATAGAACCTAGGCTTTTCTTTGGCTTAACAAGAGAACTAGAGATAAGCACATGTTGTAAACCCTAGAGGTACTACTACAATAATAAAGTATTTAATAAGTATAGCCAGTAACTCAATAATGAAGATACTATGAAACACCAAAATATATTAAATCCATTAGAAGATGAGAATAAAGAAAAATATAATAAAGAATAGATGGAACAGACTGAAAACAAATAGAAAATGGTAGCTATACACCCAACCAGATTAATAATTACTTTAAATTTAAATGGTCGAAATCAGCGGTTAACAAACTAGGGCTCATGTGTCAAATCCAGCCTGCCATCTATTTTTGCAAACAAAGCTTTTTTGCAACACAGCCAGCCTCATGTGTTTATGCATTGTCTATATATTATTTTGTACTGCCATGAGAAAGCTGAGTAGATGAAAGGAGAGACCCACAAAGCTTAAAATATTTACTATCTGGTTCGTTATAAAGTTTGCTGACCTCTGATTTAAACCTTTAGCTGAAAATAGTCAGACTAGACACAAGGCAAGATTCGACTATATACTGCCTACAAGAAATCTTTATACTTGTGATGTAAAAATGTAGATGAGATGAAAATCAAATGAAAAAGGTATTATTATGCAAATTATTTTCCAAAGAATGCTGAGTGTCTATATTAACATCAAAATGTATTTCATAATGAGGACTATTACCATGGATAAAAAGGAGAATTTATAAGCAAAAAAGAATCAATTCATCAAGAAAACATAACATCCCTAAATGTGTGTGCACTGTGTAAGAGAGCTTTAAAATACATAAAGCAAAAACTGACAGAATTACAAGGAAAGGAAACTCCAAAATTGTTGTTGGAAGTTACCATACTCCTCTTTTAGCACTGAGAGGACAAGTAGACAGAAAATCATGAAGAATAGAGAAAACTTGAAAAATACTATTAACTGATATGGTTTATGAAATACTCCATCTGAGGACAGCAGAATACATATTCTTTTCAGTATAGATGGTGTATTTCCAGAATAAACCATATGCTGCTCCATAAAATAAGTCTCATTACATTTAAAAGAATTGATAGGGTTTTTTTCTACCAACAAAATTGAATTAGAATTCAGTAACAGAAAGAAATCTGAAAAATACCTGAATATTGGAAATTAAATAATACCACTTTAAATAATCCATCTATCAAAAAAGGAATCACAAGAGGAATTAGAAAATACTTTGAACTTAATGAAAATGAAAAGCAGCATATAAAAATTTTAGGATATGGGTAAGGCAATGCTTAGAGGGAAATTGGTAGCTTTAAATGCTTATATCAGAAAATAAGAAAGGTCTAAAACCAATTAAACAGTATCTACCTTAAGAAACTAGAAAACATAGAGCAAAATGAGTCCAAAATAAGTCAGGGAAAGACACAATAAAGAGCAGAAATTAACGAAGCATAAAATGGAAGAAAATACAGAAAATTTATGTAACCTACCTCTATTTTTGCAATTCTTACAAATCTACACAAAAGCTATTTGAACTGATAATAAAATGTACATTTAGTAAGGTCCCAGAATAAAAGGTCAATGTACAAAAAAACAAACAGGGGCGCCTGGGTGGCGCAGTCGGTTAAGCGTCCGACTTCAGCCAGGTCACGATCTGGCGGTCCGTGAGTTCGAGCCCCGCGTCAGGCTCTGGGCTGATGGCTCGGAGCCTGGAGCCTGTTTCCGATTCTGTGTCTCCCTCTCTCTCTGCCCCTCCCCCGTTCATGCTCTGTCTCTCTCTGTCCCAAAAATAAATAAACGTTGAAAAAAAAAAATTAAAACAAACAAACAAACAAAAAAACCAGTATTTACCTAAACTGTATTAGCAAGGAACAAAGAAAATTGAAGTTTAAAATAATGCATTTACAATAGCGTCCCAAAACATAAATTACTTAAGGATAAATTTTTCTAAATAATTTGTACAAGTCCTATATAATGAAAACTATAAAATATCTCAGAGAGAAATAAAATAGAGAGATAAATAAATGGAGCTGAGATGTTCAGGGATGGGAAGATGAAATATTTTTTTAAATGTCAATTTTCTCCCAAATAGTTAATAGATTCATTGCAATCCCCATCAAAAATCCAGCAGGCTGTTTTTGTAAAAATTAACAAATTGTTTCTAAAATATTATGGAAACTGCAAAGGACTTAAAATAGCCCAAATGACTTTGGAAAAGAAGAATGAAGTTGGAAGACCCAATACTACCTGATCTCAATCTCAGAGTAATCAAGGTAGTGTGGTATTGGCATAAGGAGAAAAATATACATCAGTGGAACAGAAACATAACCATATATTTATAATCAAATGATTTTTGACAAAAGTGCCAAAGTAATTCAATGGGAAAATGACAGTCTTTTCAATAAACAGTGCTTTTAGTCCTTTTGGGGGAAAATGTATCTTGAGCCTTACTTCCCACTTTATACAAAATTTAACCCAAAAGAGATTGTAGGCCTGCCTAAACACAAAAGCTAAAACCATAAAAACTTCTAGACCTGTGTTGCCCAGTATAATAAGTCACTAGATACATGCGGCTATTTAAATTTAAATAAATTCAAATTAAATTAAAAATTCAGCTCTTCAGCTGTGCTAGTCACATTTCAAATGCTCAATAGCCTTGTGTGGCTCGTGGTACAGTACAGTTTTCCATCATTGCAGAAATTTTTATCAGACAGAACTATTCTAGCAGAAAACAAAGGAAAAATATCTTCATGATCTCAGGATACACAAAGATTTTTTAGATGAAGCACAAAGAGTACAAGGTATAAAAGCAATAAAAATTGTACATCATAAAAATTTTAAAGTTCTACTCTTAAGAGGGTTGTATTAAGAAAATAAAAATGCAAGCCATAGACTTGGAGAAAATATGTGCATTATAGAACAAAGGATTTGTATCCAGAAAATACAGTTGCTTACAAAGTTAAGAATATACTTACAATACAATTCAGTAACACTATTCCTAACACCCAGGAGAAATGAAAATGTATCTCCATATAGACTTGTAAATGGGTGTCCATTGAAGGGTTACAACTTTCCCACACCAGAAATAACCCAACTTTTCATAAACAGATGAATGAGTAATCAAAATGAAATACAGTCAAATAAAGGAATACTATGCAGCAACAAAAAGGACTAAACTATTGATAGACATAAAAGCATAGATGAATCTCAAAAATATTATGCGGAATTAAAGAAGCCCAAAACCAAGGCTTACATCATGTATGATTCCATTTATTCAGAACTCTAGAAAAGAAAATTCTAATCTGAAAGCAGATCAGGAGTAGCCTAGAACTGGAAGAGGGATAAATTATCTGGGGAAAGACACAAGAAAACTTTTCAGGGATAATAGAAATGTTCTATATCTTAACTGTAATGATAGTTTCATGGGCACATACATTTGTTGAAACCCATCAAAATATACACTTAAAAATGGATGCATTATATTGTATGTAATTCACACTTCCATAAAGTGCTCTTTCAGGCTAGCCTATTATATTTATTAAACATACACACTAAAGATAAAAATTTAGATTACATTTTGGTCTTTATATCAGCAAAAAGGCAGAAAAGGAGAGAAAATAGAAAAGCAGAACATAGGAAAAATAGAATACAGATCAATTTCAGGCAATTTCAAAATTCTGAAATGAGGTGGGGAGTGGTTATTTGTTTATTTATTTTTATTTGAACTAACTTTTGTGTAATCAGCAAAACAAAACCGCTGCAATTATTTTTGACCTCAGAATATTCTTTCCCCTGAGTAACATTAGGTACAAATTTCATTTCATAGGCATTTATACAGATTTTCATGTAAATAACATTATTGGGAAAGAATGCTTTCTTGCCAATTTCCAATGCAGAAATTAGATAATTCTAGGCATAAAAAGTTATGTGGTGGAACACTTTTCTTTAATTTCCATGCCAAAAGACCAGAATCTCTAATACTCAACAAGCTCTTCTAATTTCATCGGCAGTTAGCCTTATGGAATGCAGAATTTGGCACCCGAAAACCACATTATTCCACTGACAATTGGACAATGTGGTCATGTCCTTAGAAAGCACCAATATTAAATTGGTGGAAAATCAGAAAAAAAATGAAACTGTGAATTATGATTTTCCTTAGCAACATATGTATTTTTCCTATTGTCTATTCCCCCATTTTCCCCTCAAACTGAGTGCCTTTTCTATCTAGTGTTCAATATTTTCAAGGCATTAGGTTAGACTTAATGCTTAAAATTCTCGTTAAGCATTCGTTAACATGCTTAAAAGCCTCGTTTTCCTATTGCTAAAAAACAATATGGGATTCGGGGATGTTAAAAAAGACAACACAGTACATGTTTTCCACATATTTTAAAATGGAAAAAATGTGTCTGAGTACATTACTTGCTATTTAGATACAGTAAATTCCATTCAAATAATACGAATTAGTTTTGCCAGAATCACAGAAGAAAGTAAGTACTTACATTTACTTCCAAGGAGTTATTTCATGATTGAATTTAATGAGTGAATAGTGAAACAGGAGCAAACATTTACAAAGTACATCGAAAATCTCCTGAAAATTCACAATTAGTTGCAATTCTCAGCAACAGTGAGGCCTGATTCCACAGTATCTTAGTCAAGTAAGCTGGATTTATTCAGGAAAAAATGTCATCACATATTTCAGGAAGCAGAGGAACTTTGTGACACGGCCTAATGGCACTGTCAATAGCCACCAGAGGGGCCACAATCTGGACTGCAGACTGCCTGTTTCGTTACTGTAAATAGAGGCAGTTCTCTAGCTGAGCTAGGGGACTGGCATTACTGAAGGCATTAAACCAGCGAGGGTGGAAAAATGAATTCTGTTTTACATATTCACAGTTAAGTGATGGTACAATATTCCACTGAAGAGGCTTCACTAATTTTGTTATGTAGAAGATCAGAGAGAGTCGGGATCAAAGTTCGAGGTAAGATCTGGTAACTGTCTGCATGGGCTAAATTTGTCCTAATACTTGAGTGATTTCACACATGACAAGGTGGTAGCCAGCCTGAGGAAACCAGCCCCACTGGTAATCACAGAAACAGCTCGCCTCGAAGGGGTGCCTACTACATGTCAGACACTGCTCTGCATTTTTAAATTAATTACCACATTTAAAAATAAAACTCTGATGGGGCCCTTGGGTGGTTCAGTTGAGTGTCTGATTCTTGATTTTGGCTCAGGTCATGATCCTAGGGTCATGGGATCGAGGCTCCAAGTTGAGCTCCACACTGAGCATGGGACCTACTTAAGATTTTCTCCCTCTCTCTCTCTCCCCTCCCCTCCCCTTTGCCCTTGCCTGGTTCGTGTGTGTGCACACTCTCTCTCTCAAAAAACCAAAACAGAACAAAACTCCTGGAAAAGGGCAATTCTGTCCAAAACCTGTGCTGCTAAAGAACTCCCTGGTCCCTTCGCATTTTTCTTGTCGTCACTGCAGAAGTTTACAAGAATAATCATCAGATAGCTAGTAGTTATTAAGCACTAACTGTGTCACAGATACTCTTCTAAGAATATTATTCAACTCACCAATATCCTAGGCTTCTGGCACCACCATTACCCTCCCTTATGTGATCTTCATACTAACAAATATGGTTCAAAAAGAATTTCAAATCAAGCCTTGGCAAGAGGTGTACTTGAAAACATATTTTGAAACAGTGCAGGAAGCTTGCCTTTAACAAGCTCACAGACTCATGGGGGAGGCTAACAAAGAAAAGTAGCAAAACAGGGTTAAAAACAAAAATGCCATCCCAGGGAAATGCACAGAATATTAGTGGGACACTTGGAAGAGGTCCCAAAACTGACCCAGGAGAGTCACTCTGAAAGAAACCTGCAAATAACATTCCAAAGGACAGGACAAAAACAGTGCAACATCCTCCAACTAAACTGGATAAATTTTAAGGCAGTGAAAAACTGTGCCAGACACAGTCGTAGAATGATTGGATGGCCTCCAGTTGCCAACTAAATATTGTATTGCAACATGGACTATATAGAGAACACATTTTAGTGATACTCAGACTGAAAACATGAGCGTTGGAGCCTCGCAGATCTGGATCGAGTCTTGGATTCATCACCGTCTAGTCATGTGAAGCTCAGTGTTTTCATTTATAAAATGAAAATCTTATTACCTAGTCCTAAGGAAGCTATAAATACTAAAGAAGGGACGTTTGAAGTCAATGAATCAATAATAGCTGTTGTTATTAATGTCTTTCTTCTGGCTTCCTAATTTAACTGTCCTTGACAGAACCCAAGAACTCAGTAGATCCCTTTTTCTTCCCCTTTTGGCTTTCAGGACTCTAAAACCTGCCTTGGGGCCATTAACATTTCATGGAGACAGACAACAGCATTCATCTCTTACTCTCTGGGTGTTATTGGAGACAGTGATCATTTCTTACGTGAGCTAATGCCTCTAAAATTTTAACTAGTTTCCCTTAAAATGAACAATGGAATCAGGGTATGATGTGGCATAAAACTAATCAGAGCCAACTGTCCTCCCACCTCCCACCTTTTTTCTATGTGGGTGCCACTTACTCCTGTGAAGGCTTAAAAAGATGTTCTTGGTAAGGTGTGAAGGAGTGTTTGTCAGTTAAATGAAAGCCAGCCAGGACCCCTGCTGACACTTATTTAGGGAAGCTAAAAAGGAAAAGTTTTCTTAAGTGGGGTTAAATACATTATTATGAAAGAGATCCCTGGGCAGGTAGATTAAAGAATCTTAGGTGTTTCTGAAATTTTAAAGAAAATAAATAAAGAAAATGTCTGCTTGGTGCTTAACATTCTTTCCTTTTATCCTCACCAATACCATCTTTAATCATAGACTTTCTTTTTCTTCAGCATTACTCATTTGCATAAACAAAATGCTAATTAACATTAACATTTTGCATCTAAAAATGGTAGGTTAACTCACATGAACTGTGATCAAAGCAATCCTCCAACATTATATTCTGTTCCTTACTCTTCTCTATTCTCTCAATCTTGTTTTAACCAGACCTTTTGTTTCCTTGGACCCATACAGAAACACAACATGGGGGAATATTAGCTATATTTCAATCTTCTCACTTAATGTGGAAGAAGGGGGTTCATCCTTTGAATACATGTGCGTCCACTGCTATGATGAAAGCCTATTCTCCATGGCAAGACCATCCCAGCCCCAATCACTAACATTCTGTGTCATCATTGTTCCTTTCTGAATAATATTTGAAGTGTACATTTCCCAACTATGATTGATCTTTGCCCAAGTTACCCTTGGGATTGTGCTCTTTCTACTGAGCCACTTTCCACACTTTCCATATTGCCTGTCACTTGTAAAAGGAACAATCCTATTTTTCCAAAGCACTAAGCAATTCTCAAAGGCTCAACTGTCCAATAAATTCTTTCTAGTACAAAAGTTTAATGAGACTTGAGAAAAGGAAATATTTCCTGACAGTATTTTTGAATTACATCTAACATTCCTGATTTTCTTAGTTTCTCTCACTTCTTCATTTGTCATTGAGAATGAGTTACTGAATACATTTCTTAATCTCTGGATCTGGAAATATTTGTTTGATTAAATCACCAGAGAAAGAAATTTCCATTAAGAGCCTTACAAGGTAACTACTGTTAAATTAAACAAAGAGACCATTAGACTGAGAAGGCTCTAATGCCTTTGTAGCCTGCACAAGCAAACCAAAACCAAAGACTGAAGTGCCTCAAGATTAAGAAATTGAAACCTAGGGACAACCATTCCCAAATAGCCAACTAGCCTTTCCCAAATAAGGCACCTGCATAAGCTATCTCCAATCAAATATTCTTCTCACTTTGCTTCCACCTCTTGTCTATAAGTCTTTCCCCAGATCCTGTCCAGTGGAATACCAGTAACCACTTCCAGTTTGGTGCTGTCTAATTACAATCTATTTTTTGCTCAAGTCTTAAAATTTTTACTATGGCTCAGTTTACCTTTTAACACACCAGTAACTGACATGTGAATTAGACACTGTTGCCTGAGCTCCTCACCTTTTTAATAACTCTTAAGGAAATTTGGAGCTTATTTTTATTTTAAAGATTTCTGTTGGGGCACCTGCGTGGCTCAGTTGGTTAAGCATCCCACCTTCGATTTCGGCTCAGGTCGTCTCAGTTTGTAAGATGGAGCCCTGGGTCCGGCTCTACGCTGACAGCTCTGGGCCTGTTTGGGATCCTCTCTCTCCCTCTCCCTCTGCCCCAAACACACTCACGTGCTTACATGCTCTCTCCCTCTCACAGTAAATAAATAAAAACATTTTTAAAAAGATTTCGGTTATCACTAAATTCATCATGAGGGGAAATCAGTTAAAATAAACAGGGGAGTAAAACACTTAAAACAACTTATTTAGCTTTTAATTCTCATAGGAGTTAAGATGGAGCATGGCCTCGTCTTTGAAAACAGGATTTAGGTTTCAATCCCTCCTGTTCCCCTAAGTCGTCTATAGCCTTGAAAAATCTGCACCTGAGTTTAGTATGTAAAATGTATAAAATTCATAGTTCATACAGTTAATTCTTAAATTAATAATAGGTATTATTCAAGTTTACAGAATTTAAGTGTATTTCTGGAAAATCCCTAGGAGAGGTCAGAAATGGAAACACACACACACACACACACACACACACACACACACACACAGTTTCAAATTGATTTCCCTCTAAATCCAACCCACATGCTCAGATACTCCTCTCTGTCTACTCCCCAATTCCCTTAACCTCGCCACTTCAGCCAAAGGCAAGGAAAATCACATCTAAATTAGATTTTGCTTTCCTCCAGGCAATTATTAACAATTGCTGGGATTTGGCTCTAAAAACCTCCATTTCCCATTTCTGGTTTAAGGACTTTTTCCTCTGGAAGGTGTTTCCTCCTAGAATTTAGGCTGACTATGGACGCCTTGGGGAGATGGGAGTACATCCTTTTATCGAATCAGCCAACTTGATTTACTGACCATTTCCAGACAGGATGACACCCATAGACTTTCCACTCCCCCGCAAACAGTCTGCATTACCTTAGGGTCCACCTGTTTCACTCTGGGGTGGCAAATTCACGCTCAGAGACCAAGTCTGTCTTTGCCAGCAATTTATTTAACACAGGTTCCCTGCAGGAATTTCACAACCCGTAGCATAGAGGATAACGTCACTTCAAAAGCCAATGAAGAAATCACCTACTTTATTGTGATTAACCAACGATAGGGTAGTCACACTATTGTTGCAGGCAAGGGACGAGGAAAAGAATAAAGCCCACATTTAGTTGAGGTGAACCTTTTTACAAGTTGGTGCTTGAGTGAGAAGGCTTGGCCGATTCCTGAATGCTTATCTCTGACAACAGATGAGATGAGATGAGATGAGGCATCCTGACACCGCTTAATTCACTCTCATATGAAAACTTTCCTCCTAAAAACAACTTCACTTTGCTGGTCTTTGTCCTAAACAAGTGGATTTGAAATCATATCAAGCCAATACATACCACGCCATAAAAATAAAAAAGCTTACCCATCACTCTTTACACTCCCGCGGATGACCGGTGCCACAGCACTTACAGCACCGGCTGTTCCGAATGGGTCCCAGCAGGAGTGACATCGTATTCTCTCGCATCCTGAGGCATCAGAAACAAAAGGAAGACAGATACAATTTACTGTTGTTATCAGCGGAAGACTGGTGTGAATAAGACCTAGGTGTGGAGACTCTGTCACAGTCAGAGCCAGCATCAGAAACCAGCTGGCATGTTTTGCCCCAGTGGAAGCCTGAAATGAATACCTTTCCATGCAATTCCAAACCACGGTTCTCACGCTGACCCTGCCAACATTTTCAGGAGAGGCCCCTAGAAGATGCAGTCCTGAGCCCCGCAAACCAGCTCTTCCTAGGTCGACATCGAGGTGGAAGCCCAAAATGTTTGGTTCATTTCCTATCTCGTGCTACACCAGCAAGCCCTCACCTTCCTGGTGTCACTGGGGTACATTCTGGAAGTTATCTGTGATTTTAGTAGAATAAATTGATGGCCTCTTATCTTCCCCTCTGCCTCTGTCTTTTCCTCTTTTATCTACACTTCTGTCCTCAGTGCCACTGTAATGAAGTTATTTTAACTATTTATTTATTTTTTTTATTTTTTCAGAGAGAGAGAGAGAGAGAGCAGGGAAGATGCAGGAAGAGAGGAAGAAAGAGAAAATCCTAAGGAGGCTCTGCTCTGACAGCCTAGATGCAGGGCTCTAACTGTGAGATCATGACCCGAGCCCAAATCAAGGGCCAGATGCTTAACTGACAGCCACGTAGGCACCCCTGTAATGAAATTTAATTAGCTTCTCCACTTCCAACTTGCCTGTTTTCATCCACTCACACTGTAGTCAGAGTGATGTATCTGTGAGGCAAATCTCAAAATCCTGCAAGATTTTTTAGTATCTTCTCCTTCCCTTTTTATCCCTTTTTCCTACTCCCACTATGTCCACCCTTATCTTTTGCCACCTCTAGCAGCAGCTTTCTAAAACCTAAAAATAGAGAATTACTTCCACTTCCATTGAGCTGTGTTCTCTGGCCCAAGGCCTTTGTAATAGCTATTGCCTCTGCATGGAAGGCAAATCCATTACACCAGAATCTCGGTAGAGCTGAAACAAGGGAATTTTTTTAAGCACTAGGTGATTGTAATGTAACAGCCCAGGTTGAAAAATCACAGTAACTTAAACCTTTTGTTTCAGAGATAAGAAAACAAATTCAGAAAAGTTATCCGAGGCATCCAATATTACATGTCTCAGGACTCTCTTTACCTTTTTGTTGTTGTTGTCAAAATGATTTATTAATTTTTTTAATGTTTATATTAGAGAGAGAGACAAAGCATAAGCAGGAGAGGGGCAGAGAGAAAGGGAGACAGAGAATCCAAAGCAGGCTCCAGGCTCTGAGATGTCAGCACAGAGCCTGATGCGGGGCTTGAACTCACAAACCATGAAATCATGACCTGAGTTGAAGTCAGATGCTTAACCGACTGAGCCACCCAGGCTCCCCAAAATGATTTATTTTAAAATTTTACTTTGAATGTCATTCTGTAAGAGCTATACACCTCTCAAATTTGATTTCATTTTTATTTTTTGAGACAGTGCATGCAAGTGTATTGCACGCAAGTGGGGGAGGGCAGAGGGAGAGGGAGGGAGAGAATCTTAAGCAAGCTCTACTCTCAGCACAGAGCTGGACTTGGGGCTCAAACTCACAACCGTGAGATCATGACCTGAGCCGAAATCAAGAGTTGAATGCCTAACCAACTGAGCCACCCAGGCACCCCTCAAATTTGATCTTTTAATACTATTTTGAAATAGCAGCTGAATTGGGGACATGATGGAAAAACTGTCACTGTGTCTCAGTTCTCCCTTATGCAGAATGATACTCCAGTCAGCTATTTCAAATGCTCATTTTCATCTAGTATATCAATATGGGACTTTTAAAATCTATTTATCATGGGGGCCTGGGTGGCTCAGTAAATTAAATGTCTGACTTGGGCTCAGGTCATGATCTCACGGTTCATGAGTTTGAGCCCGCATCAGGCTCTATGTTGACAGCTCGGAGCCTGGAGCCTACTTTGGATACTGTGTCTTGCTCTCTCTCTGCCCCTCTGCTGCTCATACTCTATCTCTCTCTCCCTCAAAATAAATAGATGTTAAAAATATATCTATTCAAAGTTCCTCTGTGAAAACCTACTTTTGAAAATGCAGAACCCAGAAATAATTTAGTGAGTAGAGACAGCAATGTTCCTTATTTCAAATGTGTTATTGGGAGCAAGATAAAATTTTTCTACGTACCTTTTAAACTAAAGTTTTGTTAAGACATTCCAGAGAAAACTTTACAGCTCAATTTAACTAACTTATGGGCTTATTTCTGGTCTTTTCCCTTAAAATTGCGGAGACTTTTTTTTTTTTTTTTAATTTTTTTTTTTTTTTCAACGTTCATTTATTTTTTTTGGGACAGAGAGAGACAGAGCATGAACGGGGGAGGGGCAGAGAGAGAGGGAGACACAGAATCGGAAACAGGCTCCAGGCTCTGAGCCATCAGCCCAGAGCCCGACGCGGGGCTCGAACTCACGGACCGCGAGATCGTGACCTGGCTGAAGTCGGATGCTTAACCGACTGCGCCACCCAGGCGCCCCAAAATTGCGGAGACTTTTAATCTGAGTTTCCCTCTGTGTCCCCCATCACACCCCACACTCCTCAGAGATTGAGCTCTCAAGGCTTTAGTCACAGAGCTGCTAATAATCTCTTGTGCTGGCATTTTATACAATCTATTGTACCAGGATGATAGGATGTCTGGTTTACTCACTTATAAACTCTAGATAATGATAAGGGCACCTTTCTGCCTGCCACGGGCATAACAAAGCTAAAATACCAGTCAACTGGCCAGATTAGTAACTGAGGAAGAGCAGGAGTGAGTTTCAAATCTCTCCTTTGACAACACAGTTATCAGTTTGAAGATACAATCAAAGCTCCTAGCCATAGCACTTCAACCAGATGAACTGAATCCTACAAAGATAAAGCAGTCAGGCAAGACATCAAAATATAAACAAACCTCATTAACTGTGGCTTAGGTGTGCAACTTACAAAAACCTCGTGAGTTTTTTTTTTTTTTTACCTTTGGGATAATAAAGTTTTGAGGATACAAATCTAACCATGCTTGAAAAACTGAGAAAATGTACACATTAAGTATATATACAGTGATAGCTGATATAATTAATAAATACAATGAGAAAAAGATCATCCCAGCTTGGTTCCGGATACGAGTGGATATGTGTATTCTGCTGCCCTCTACTGGGCATCAAAGAATGATTTTCGGTTCCATCTCCATTAAGAATCTTTTCACAATGGAAATCAATTACTTGGTGAAGTTCTAAGAACCAAACATAAAATACAGTTCATAAAAAAAAAAAAAATAGTTAACAAAATACAGATAAAATACCACAGACAATAAACCCCAAGGGTTTGATGGGTTTTTTTCCCCTAAATTGTTCCCACTTTACATTTTAGACCAAGATAATCAAAAATCTGGCTGAGCTTTTACTGAGAATTATTTTTATCCTTTTAAAAAATTTTTAATGTTTATTTATTTATTTATTTATTTATTTTTTTAATTTTTTTTTCAATGTTTATTTATTTTTGGGACAGAGAGAGACAGAGCATGAACAGGGGAGGGTCAGAGAGAGAGGGAGACACAGAATCGGAAACAGGCCCCAGGCTCCGAGCCATCAACCCAGAGCCCGACGCGGGGCTCGAACTCACGGACCGCGAGATCGTGACCTGGCTGAAGTCGGACGCTTAACCGACTGCGCCACCCAGGCGCCCCTAATGTTTATTTATTTTTGAGAGAGAGAGAGAGAGAGAGAGAGAATGAGCGCATGAGCAGGGGAGGGGCAGAGAGAGAAGGAGACACAGAATCTGAAGCAGAATTGAGGCTCCGAGCTGTCAGCACAGATTCTGATGTGGGGTTCAGACCTATGAACTGTGAGATCATGCCCTGAGCTGAAGTTGGACGCTTAATCAACTTAGCCACCCAGGCACCCCAGAATTATTTTTATCCTAAAGACTGAGAGTTTCATTCTGAATTGAAACAAATCGGATTAATCAGTTTTATCAGTATTAGTTACACAGATATAAAATGTTTTGAATCGTTAAAATTTCATCTCAAGATTTGCTAATGTCACACTGTATGTTTCTGGTAAGTTATTTAACTTTATTCCATGAAATAATTTTTTTGTTTCACCTAATCCTAACTCTTGCTTTTAGGTAAGTACTATTAATATTTCCTATTCAACATATACAGAAATCTAGGCAAAAAGAAATAAATTTTCTGAAGACTCATACCAGAAAAAGCAAGTGGTGATTTGAACTCAGGCAAATTCATTACAGAAGTCATGCTCTTGTGACTATGTTAAAGGGTATACATGTAAAATGGTGATGATGGACATTACAATGCAAAATGTCATTGCAGGAAAAAATCACTCACCTATTCATTTGTGAAAGTCAGTACACCATGGTTAATTTCAAATTTGTCAAAGGCAGAAATATGTTAGGACATAACATGTACCATGATAAATCACAGAAGTATTTCATCTTGAGATATCAATTTTAAAAGTAGGGATACTAAAAGTAAATATGGTTTATATTCCACAGGTGATGTTCTCAGAATTCTCCCTGCTTTTCTAACTCCCCAGCTTTTGCTCATTTCCATTGTCTTGACATGACTTGGTTAGGTTAATGCCTCCTCGCCTTTCAAATGTGTTTATAATCTTTGCTGCAGGGAAGTTTTCACTACTTTCATATCTGTTTTATGAGCTTGTGCAGAAAATAACAAAATATTTTATACGGCAGTATTAAGACTGGCTGGCTTAAACAATAGAAATTAATTTTCTCACAACTACAGGCTGGAAATTCAAGATCAAGATGGGCTACCTTCCTGGCTTGTTGACAGTGGCCTTATCAGTACGTGTTCATAGGACCTTTCCTGCATGCCTGTAGAGAGAAAGAGAGAGATTGTCCTCTTTCTTTTCTCATAAGGCCACCGGTCCCATAGGATTCATTACCACCCATAAGCCCTGTCTCCAAATACTGCCACATGGGGGTTGGAGCTTCCACATATGAACTTGGGAGGGACATAGCATCATCCTATACATTTCTATAGCACTTCTCCTTTCTTAGGATGAATGTATTGGAATCACCTGTTTATTTACCTACATCTCATTACACACAAGTAACTACAGGCTAGACAATGCAACTATTCTGCCACTATATCCTTGGCCACATGGTGAGTGGTGGCTAAATGAATTAATAGGTAAAACTACCTATTCTGCTCCTTTAGCATTCTTAGAAAATGCCATAATCACCTAGGAGTTAAGCCTAAACAGATACCTAGGGCTTTGCTGGAGATTGAATATCCAAACAAGCCTCATGCTATGGCTAGAATAAAAAAGTCAAGAAATAAAAGGTGTTGGCAAAATGTGGAGAAAAAAGGTACCCTACTGGTGGTAGGAATGTATATTGGTGCAACCATTGTACAAACTAGTATGGAGATTCCTCAAAAAATTAAAAATAGAAATACCATATGACCCAGCAATTCCACTATTGGGTATTCACCCAAAGAATAAAACAACACTAATTCAACAAGATGTACACACCCCTATGCTTACTGCAGCATTATTTATAATAGCCAAATTATGGAAGCAGCCCAAATGTCCACAGATAGATGAATGGATAAAGAAAATGTGGTACACATATGTACAAAGGAATATTACCCAGCCATAAAAAAAAAATGAAATCTTGCCATTTGCAACAATATGGAAAGACCTAGATGATATTACACTGAGTAAAATAAGTCTGAGAAAGACAAATAATACACATAATTTCACTTATATGAGGAATCTAAAAAACAAAATGAACAAACAGAAAGCAGAAACACCCCCATAAATATAAAGAACAAACTGATAGTTGCCAGAGGGGAGATGAATGGCAAGACAGGAAAAATAGGTGAAGGGGAGTGGGAGATACAGGCTTCCAGTTATGGAATGACTAAGTCACAGGGATCAATGGCACAGCACAAGGAATACAGTCAATGGCACTGTAATAGCGTCGTATGGTGACAGATGGGAGCTACACTTGTGCTGAGCACAGCATAACGTATACACTTGTTGAATCACTACATCGCACACCTGAAACTAATGTAGCAGTGGGTCAACTATAGTTCAATTTAAAAAAAACCAAAAATGACAAAAAATTCTTGTGTGCTAACTCTGCTACTGAATGTTATGACTTGAGTCTCCCCCAACGTCCTCATCAAAGTGGCAGGATGACATCTCAGTTAAACTAAATGCTGATCAACAGTCACTCCAGGAAGCAGGTGCTGCACCCATTTGTGTGCGTAATATACCAAATGAATGTCTAAGTTCTTATTTCAGATGATTGAGCTTTTCAAGAATAGGGTAAATAATTCAATAAAGTATAACCATTGCAAACAATGACCATGTGATACGGATACTACACTCAACAATCAGGTAAAATCATGTATTTAAAAAAAAATAAAACACTGCAATCAGGCCTGTACAACACTTTATTGAACTTTGAATAACAAGCATGTAACAAAATTTAGAGCATGATTAGGATAAAATATCTCAAATATGTTCCTTACAAAGGCAGTAAGTACAGTACACAAAGACTGTTTGTAATGTTTTAAAGTCTGCTAAAAATATCAAGACATACTAGAATCTGTGGAGTTACCTTTCCACTCAACTAGAGCATTTATTCCCATTAGCTTTGCTACAATGAAAGTTAACATATAGGACCATACATATGTAATAAATGAAATGGAAAATGAAGGCATCCAACAAACATTCCAATTGCTAAGCAAGTATGAAGAATAAAGTCTTTTATTCTGAACCATCATTTCCTTTGACAACACCAGGTACAATGAAACTGTTTTCCAAAATGTTTTTAATGTTATATAATTTGGACCATTCCCATTGGAACCAATAGTCTTTCTTAGCATACTCATTAATCAAATTTGAGAATTTGCAAATGTACTTAAGAAACATGTTACTCTCATACAGAGGTGACATTCAAAACACTGAACAACTAGCAGCCCGTTGTCCCTACCCACCAAGCACAGATGCTGGAGTAAATGACTGGAATGGCAATACAGTCTGTCCTAGCTGAATATCAGCCCTGATGTTATTTCCAATGACCAGACACATGTTTTGGCTAATGTACAAGCATGTGCTATGAGATATGAAACATGAAATTCACACAGACATGAAATTGAACTCAAATACTCTGCTGCATGGAGGCTGAATGTGAAATATTTCACAGTGACTGAAATTGACTGGCTAACAGGCAATGGTGTTGTTTTTTTTTTATATATATATAATTCAACTTTGATTAAAATAAATGGACTTATAAGACACCCTTGAGATTTAGTTAATGCTACTAATCCAAAGGCTCTGAATTACTGAGGAGCCTTTAAAATCAGTATATGTGACCTTTCATATATTTTTCCTTAAGAAAAAGTAATAATAAAAACACCGAGGTACTTTAGTTTCTTTTCAAGGGATTATGTTATTATCTTCCTGAGATGTAAAAGACCATAAAAGAAAAGCACCACGCCTAGGTTGCTGAATGAGGCATCAGACACTAATAGTTTGGTCCTTTTCTAAATGGATCTCTTCCAACAATTACACTAAAACATAGCGATGGATCGCAGATTCCAGGGGGGCCTGGTTGTCCTTGGATTCCAGGTTTTCCATGATCTCCATCTTTGCCTGGGAGACCTGGGTCTCCTGGAGGACCTTCTTTGCTTATTCCAGGAGGACCCTCTGGACCTAAGAAGGGACATGATCAATATATGAACAGAGGAGTTTTGGTTTTTGATGATGATATAGGTGATTCTGTAAGAAATGGAAATGGGAAAAAAAAACAAATCCTAAAAGTTTTACATATTTGCACTAATGTGAGAAGAGAAGTACTCTCTTGCTAATTCTATATACCTTCCATTTAGAAGACTATGGAGAAATGATCAGTAATTTTTATAAAACCAGGCTAAGCTATATCAATATAGCAACCACCCTGCTGATTAAGACACTGAGCTAACATTCTAATATTTTAATTGGTGGGTTGTCCAAACTTATTTCTTCCTTCCAGCATATCTTCTGCCAATTATTATAAATTAGCAAGTGAGAGATGAGGAAGCTAAAACTCTACAACTCTACTGAAGTCCCTTTTGTGCCATTTTTGCAGTAAAATGATTTTTCATTACACACGTTTTTAGGTTTCCATATTTAAATACAGTGCTATTACCATGGCGTAATTGTGATCATTATACACACAAAGGTGTTACAGCACTAATTTGAGAACCACAGCCTAATTAGCTCAATTAGCATGCTCAAAGGAAGGAGAGTTAACAGGATATTATGTGAAAGGTGATGACTGAAAGTAACAAAAAATATTCAGGGTGTGAAATGGAGCAGCATAGGTTGAGGCACTCTCTACTACTAATAATTCCTGCTGCTACCACTAAGAGACATTTAGTCAGCATTTAACTACAACTGTAGATACTGTTCCAAGCATTTTACATGAAGACTTTTGAATCCTTTCATCCCCGCAAAAGCCTCACGATGTTCTAACATCTAAAATAACAGTAATAGCACCCATTTACTGAAAACATGATTGTTACACACTGTTCCAAAAGCACATGTATTAATTCATATCATTTTACAATAATGTCATGATGCAGGCAACATCTCATCACCATTTCACCAATGAGGAAATGGAGGCCTGACGAAGTTAAAATAACACAGCTCGCCAAGGCTGCCCTACGGGTCCACCACTGCAGGTGTTCTGCTTCCCTGAGAATCATAAAGAGCGAACACTGATATACACTAGATAAGCTTGGGTGACTAAAACCATTCCAGAACTATTCTAAGGACTAGTCTTCTAAGGCATCCAAATGATAAACAAGAGAAAATCCGGATGACTGATCAATAAGCTGGAGGAAGAAAAT
The DNA here is from genome assembly GCF_018350155.1 of Leopardus geoffroyi. Lineage (NCBI taxonomy): Eukaryota > Metazoa > Chordata > Mammalia > Carnivora > Felidae > Leopardus > Leopardus geoffroyi. The sequence continues at coordinate 53,537,072 of NC_059332.1, forward strand.
TCTAGTAGAGCTCAATATGTTCAATGTGAATCATTCAAAAAAGGAAACAAATGTCTTGATTTCAAATTTTTTGACATAGATTTATGCAGATTTTCTTAAAGTCAAATGTGCAGCAACACTTACGAGCATGTACCAGTTCTTACCTGGGGGACCAGGAGGACCTTGTTCTCCAGGGTACCCAAACCCTTGGTTCCCCTTTGCCCCGTTTCTTCCTGGTAGGCCTGCAGAGTGTCAAAGATGGGAATAAGCTTACTTTTCCTATAAAATCACATCCTGCTAGATTGCTTCTTTCAAAGCTGTTAATATACACATTGGAAGAAAAATAAATTTTGGGGCGCCTGAGTAGCTCAGTTGAGCGTCCAACTCCTGATTTCAGCACAGGTTAAGATCTCAAGGTTTATGGGTTCAAGCCCCACATCTGGCTCTGCACTGATGCATGGAGACTTCTTGGGATTCTCTCTCTCAAAATAAATACAAATTTAATTTTTTTTAACAAAAAAAGAAAAATCTTTTTTAAAAAAGCTTGCCACTTACTTATTATTACTAATGGGAGACAGAATTTTTGAAGCAAAAATTTCTAAGATTATCAGTGATCTAGAAGGATCTAATATTGAAATATTGAAAAGGAAAATGGTTTGGGATTATTAACCCTTGTGTTATTCATAGTTGTTTATTACTTTGATTGAACATCTCAATTGTTCACATAATACTAAATAAAAAGGAAAGAATTATCAACTGACATTTCACATAAACATTCAAAGACAATGATAAGTAAGTTGTGGGCTATTAAAGAAGTTTGGTGGCAAAATATAATTTTTCCTATAATAGAAAAATTCTTAAGGTAACAGAAGTTACTGGAGTCAAAATAAAGGAAAGTGTGATTTTCTATTTAAAGACCTTCTTATCAAAGACTCGGGCAAAATCTCTAAGTGCACTATCAATAATTTCTAATTTGTAACTTCACAAGCTTCAAACTTTAATTTTTCTCTGCTTTAGAATATTGCTTTAAGAAAACAGAATTGCTTTTTAACTAGTTGAAAAATTATTTTATTTTTTAGAGATAGAGAACAAGCAGGGGAGAGGGGCAGAGGGAGGGGAAGGGAGAGAAAAAGAGATGGAGAGAAACAGAGACAGAGAGAGAGAAAAAGAGGGGGGAGAGAATCTTAAGCAAGACCCATGCTCAGCATGGAGCCTGATGTGGGGCTCAATCCCACAACCCTGGGACCATGACATGAGACAAAAATCAAGAGTCAGACACTCAACTGACTGAGCCACCCAGGCACCCTGACAAATTATTTAAAGACTCAGGGATACAAAAAGATTTTTGGCATCATAAAACCAAAGATGAACCCTTGCCTATTAAATCAATTTAGAAAGCGAATACAAAATATGTACACAAGTTCAGCACCTTTTAATCCTCTGGCACCTGGACGTCCAGGAGCACCCACTAATCCAGGAACACCATCTCTTCCTGGCAAACCAGGAAATCCTCGAGGACCTTCTGGGCCTATGGGACCCGGTGGCCCAGGAATACCAGGAGAACCATGTTGAGACTGGCAATGATCACAATTTTGAATTCTTCCACTCTGAAGTAAGACTGGTAGCTGAGCTTAAAAACAAAGAAGCCCCACCCCTTAAGTTTAAATAGGCATTGGTAAAATCACTAACCACTTTTTTCACAATGTATAGATGCCCATCTCTTGACCAACAACTTCACTTCTAGGAATTTAACTGTGGAAATACTCTGTTCTATGCAATCATTTTATTATTACAATCACTTAAAATGGGGGGGGGGGAGTGAAAGCACCCCCCAAAAAATAAATTGTGTAAATTATAGACATCCATATTTATGAATTACATTATCAGAATTATGTCAGAAAATTTAATTCGTGGTGAAATAATGATAAATTGTTTTATTAAAAGGATTATAAAAGAGTACATATTATTTTCATTTTTAAAAAATTACTCATCTAGGGAAAAAAACAGGAGTTTATAAATTTCCTTTATTTTCTTCTAATCTTATATATTTTATAATTTCTACCAATAATTAGTATTATTTTACCAATTTTAAAAAAGTTATTAAAATCTCTGTTTGAGACTTACCTCTTAATACATCGGTGCAAACTTGTCGAATAAACTGTTCTGAAAATTCTCTTCCCTGCATCAAATTATTAGTGGGTTATAACATGTACATACCAAGTAAAAAGCAATGAAAACATGAGAAATTGGAAAGAAGGAGAATACATACAGGCTTTCCATCCAATCCTGGAGGTCCTTGAGGACCTGTTTCGCCCGGCTGCCCCTGGGGACCCATAGGCCCCATCAGGCCGTCCACCCCAGACTCTCCTTTTGGTCCAGTGGCACCTCTGATGCCAGGCTCTCCCTTTTCACCTCTCTAAAATCAGAAGAAATCTTCAAAAGTTCTCTTTCAATATTTCAGAAGGTATAACTGCATCATAAAAGTCCTTAAGGATATGAATATGAACATATACATACATATATATAAAGTACATTATATAGAGAACAGCTGTGAAATGCTGTTATTGATCAGAGGGGAATTTTCATATCATATTAAACTGCCATTTATCCATCCATCCACCCATCCATCCAACCCCACAAATCTCCTCAATTTATTCAACATATTGTGTAGGCGATACATGTAGCACTAGAGAAACAACAAACGTGCCACAGTCTTGTTCTTAAAGAGATTACATTCTAGAGAGACAAATACAGAAACACAATATTCTTCGTTAAATTTTTGCACAAAAAAACTTAGCTCCTAATACAGATGAAGAACCAATAATATTCACAAATATGCAACATTTCACACCTAATTCAACAAATCTACATATTCTGAAAATCACTATTAAAGAACTACTGAAGAATGTGAAAGGCATTTTCTGCCAAAGCTAGATTTATTCAGCACTGAAAACTGAAGCAGTATGGACTGAAGAGAGAGCATAATACATGAAGAAACATACCTCGCCTTTTGCACCATGATGACCTTGAATTCCCTTTGAAAATTAATAGGAGAAAAAAAAACATAATAAATCTGCAAGGTACAGTACTATTAGCATGGTGTGCACCTGTTACCACACATTTAATCAAACTTTACTTTTCAATCTGAAAAGTACTGATACAATTAGTGAAAGAATTACACATGATACTCTCTCTGCCTTTTTAAAGGAGGCTAATGACTAGGTGATATGCTAACTGGATAATATAAAATTGTTAATTTATGTCACTGTTTCATTCTTAGATATGAATATTTTTATATGCTGCAGGTCAAATATGTAGGTTAGAATGGGATTCTATGTGAATTCTATTTCAGTTCTATTCTGGATTTTAAATATGTTGCTATTTTAATGTAAATTAAACTCAATCAGGTAATATAAGGTATGTTTATTCTTTTATTTGGTGATTAAGATAAGTATTCCATTTTCCCAAGTTTATGTTCTTAAAATTAAATTTCAATTGAGTACTATTAATAAAAGATGGAATAAAGCAAAGATGCCATTAAAGGCGATTAACAGGGAAGAAAATACCCATTTGTCCTATGCCTAAACCACTCACTACTGGCAATTCAGAGATTAGAAAAGCAGTGTGATGTATAATATGGTATTCTTCCCAAGTGATATTATACACACTGGGGAGCTCACGCATGAAACTCATTCACCGTTAGAATCACTGAATACATCTGGATGGTTCTATTAAATGATTTCCCACTCATCTCTCACATATTCATTACAATGGCAAATTATAGATGATAAGAGCTTTCAGGAAAGGCATGAAAATTTCCCATTTTTGAAATTCATTGTACGCTTTGGCTCCAAAATCACCTGATATCAGTTCTGGGAAAGGGTAGAGCTTGCACACACACAGGTAGGATTTCATTATTCAAGTTTCAAATTAAAAGTCAGAGTTCTGCAATTCACTATAAAATTTAGCACATGACATTTCACACAATGAAACTTGAATTTGCATATTTATTTTGCTTTATTTCTAGGTCCCTTAAACATGGATACCCAGATTGGACAAAAGGGAAGACAAATGGGGTAAAATCAGAGTATGGCACAAAAAGAGGCATACTCTCAAATTAAAACAAGAGCATAAAAACACTAAGTTTTCATGTAAAAATATATTAGTGAGTAAAACACTTCAAGATTGTTCTTTAAATATTGAAGTTTCTGCAGAAATGCTGAGGTGTTCCCTCCCAGACATAACCCTACAACTGGAGCTTGTGTAAGAGGAAACACAGAATAGGAAGTTCTCAGGACTAGAACTGAGTTAGAGCTGCAACTGAAAACACCGGTTATCTGAGAATCCACTGGGATGGTTTCATGAGAGGAACCCAACATGAAGGCCAAGAAATCGCACACTTGCAGCCCTTTGTAGGATGACAGGTAACTAATAATGTTTACTTAAACAACTTGGGACAGCTATTCAGCTGCTGAGAAGCAACAGTTGCTTTGACCCCCAGGTACTCCATTAGGGCTCAGTTGCCGGTGGTGAGAACACCAGCATCCAACAAATCTTGGGCAGAAGTTTTCTAGGAAGCCCAAACCCTGCCCTAGGGTGGCCGACCACTATTTCCCTTGAGAAGTGAGGGAAAAAAAACTAAACATGTTTAGGGAAGTGTGAAGAGAGTGTTATCTGTAAGCCAGTGAGCTAGCTAAGTTGTGAGCTCAGATTCCACAGGAAATAGCCTTCTTCTCAGAAAGTTCCTGTAAGAATTTCTGGTGAAGGGCCTGGGTTGTGGAGGTTGAATGGACGAGGAAGTTAAGGTTGTCCTATGAGAAGAGCGGTTTATAGATACTGTGTGATTGACTTAAGAGAAACCTAGGGGGTCAGTCTGTGCTGCCAGGGAGGAGAATGGGGTCAATGCTGGTCATGTCATCAAGTGGATCTAAGTGGAAGAGCAATAAAATTAAAAGACACATTTTACTGAGCATAGATGTAGACAGACAAACTTCGTCTTTCTCCTCTTTTGCTCTTGCTGTTGGCTTCTAAATTCTCAACTCTTTTGAATATCTAGCACTCACCTTCCATCCTATCTTACAGACAACCCTGTGACCACATGCTTTTACACCTCTCTCCAATGGTCTCCGGTATCTCCAGGCGAGGGACATAGAGACCCCTGTCCTTGAAGACATCACTCACAGTTTTATCCGCCTATCTCCAGAACCAGTGTAATTACTGAATCTGTCTTGAATGTCACATTCGAAAGAGGTCTATCCCATGAGGGGATCATATGTACAGTCTGTCCTTTCAGTGTGGACCAAGTTGGATCTGAGCTTAACTACTGGCAGTGCAGCAGCAAACAAGCTACCATTACATACAAATCACTTTTATGGCACTTTTGGTCCAATTTGGCTGTGACTGTACTTACGTGCCACATGGCAATCTCACTGAAGGTAACATTTGAAAAAGTCTCTAGTGTAGGAAATTGTATCTCTGAACACACAAGAGGGAAACAAGAATATTCTTCCACTACTTATAGGCTTCCACTACTCCCATTTCAAGAAAAAAATAAAGAGTGAATAGTAAATATGGAGATACTGTCATTGTACGGCTGCCTTTGGCCAATAACTATTGCAGGAAGTAAGTGGAATTGTCTACCTTTAGCCATTTACTTGAAGAGAAAAAAGCATGGAGAAGCAAGTTTCATAGTCACCAATCAGTATAGGAAAATGAAAACACAAAACATATGATTAAAGCAAACCATTATCACCACCACCATCTGGCATTTTCTTCCTCAGTTGCTAAGAATGAGCACTACCATCTATCTACCCTTCTCCCCACTCGTTTCCATTTGCAAATAATCCTCTCCCAACACCATCCAGTTATGTGGTTCATTATTCCATTGTCCATCAAAGAAAACAAAAATACCTGTGACCCTGGAATCCCTTGTCTTCCATTTTCTCCCTTTTGACCCTTTAAAATTTAATAAACATCATTGATTAGCTTGCACACATATAATGCCATCTCATATAAGACACAAACTATGTATAACACTGGTGTCAAGAAGAAAGGTCTCAAAAAGCAGTGATGCAAATATGCAAAATGATGTAAGAGATAAAGAAGTTAGTCTCTTGGAGGAAGAAAAAAAGAGAGTCAACCCTAATATTAACAACGTGAAAAATAATTTAAAAATCCAATGGTTATGGATATGTTATTAATTTCAATGACATAATTGTGTTTAGTCTTGATTATGTACATGCAAAGATAAGAAGACATCTTTAAAGGAGTTTTTAAAGATGAAAAATATATTACAAACGTGGAATACTACTCATACACAAAAAATAAAAGGAATCTTGCCTTTTGTAACAACATGGATGGGACTTGAGGGCACTAAGCTAAGTGAAATGAGTCAGACAGAGATAGACAAATACTGTATGATTTCACTTACATGCGGAGTGTGACAAAACAAAACAACCAAACAAGACAAAACAAAAAACTCAAGCTCACAGATACGCAGAACAGAATAATGTTTGCCAGGAGGGAGGGGAGGGTGAGATAGGTGAAAGAGGTCAAAAGATACAAACTTCCTGCTATAAAACAAAAGTCATGGGGATGCGTGTACAGCATGGTTACTGTAGTTGATAATACCATAATGTGTATGTGAAAGTTGCTAAGAGTAATTCTTAAAAATTCTCATCAAAAGAAGAAAAAACGTTGTCACTATGTATGGTGATAGATGGTAACTAGACACATGATGGTGATCATTTCACAGTGTATACAAATTTGAATCATTATGTTGTACACCTGCAATACAGCTGACCCTTGAACGATGGTAGGGTGACGGGCACCACCTCCCTCAAAGTCAAAAATCTGTGGATGACTTTTGACTCCCCCTAAATTTAACTACTAATAGCCCACTGTCGACCAGAAGCCTTACTAATCATATAAATTAACATATATTTTGTATATGTATTATATTGTATATTCTTACAAGTTAGAGAAAAGGGAATGTTAAAATCATAAGGAAGAGAAATACATTTACAATACTGTATTTATCGAAAAAAATCTGCATGTAAGTGGAACTGAGGAGCTCAAACCTGCATTGTTCAAGGGTCAACTATATACTGTTATATGTCAATTATACTTCAATTTAAAAAATACTGCAAAAATATTTTGAATGAAGATCTTTAAATCAGGACAAATAAGAAGAGAGGAAAATTAACAAAGGTATAAACACATTTGTCCATTTAAAACATACTTGTGGATATCCATCATATATAATGCGTGGTACTAACCCCGAAAGTACTACCTCATCCCCATGTGGGGCAAGATAATTAGCAGTTTCTGGGAAAACATATACCCAGATAATAAAACAGTGACTTATCTAGTTGCCTAAATTTTAAATCACTCTAGCACTGTTGATTTATTCATTTATTTACTTAAGTGAATTCCCAATATTTATTGAATGATACCTATTTGCTGGTTCGTAGGGGCACTGGAACAAAAACTGGCATCATCAAGTTGCTTACTGGGTGGTGGTAAAGTTAAGTCATTAAATCAAGAATGATGAAAATGCAAAATTAAGCCTCTGGGCTGGATACTATGGGGACAGAGGAGGGGGCATCTGAGAGAGGTGCATCCTACAGGGTGGGGAAAACTACTCAACCTTAAGTGTAGGCTTTAGGGATAAGTAAAAGAGAGCCAAAATAGTCAAGTCAGGAAGCAATTCATGGAACAGACTTTATCTTGAAATGTGTGGGGCACCACAGAAGGATTCCTAAGTGGATGTGTAGCTTAGTTATTGCACGCTGGTAGGAGCATGAGAGGAAGCGGGGAGGACACTGGTAACCTGAGACCCATGACAAGAAAAGAGTAGGACAGTGCGGACAGGGAGAAGGGGCCAAGTTTAGAGAGATTTAGATGTGAAACTACCTGTGAAGAGAGAAGAGACTGAGTTTTAGGACGGCTTTCAAGCCTTTTTCCCTGAGATCATTTCATGGGTCTACCAATTACCATGACCAAGAATAGAGTAGGAGCTGGTTTATGGGGAAAGGTGATAAGCTCTGTTTTGGACCTTTTGATGTGTGCACATGACACATTCAAACTCAGTACCAAGAGGGAAACCGGAATATGTGGGTCTAGAGTTCACAGACACTTGCTTAAAATCTACCTCACTCCTAATTTCAAAATTACAGAAATCATAATAATACTTGAGTATCTTTAGTAAAAGGTACTGAATCAACAGCTAAAAAACAATTGTTGACACTGAGACCTCAGCAGATGTTCACTCTACTATTACTTCAATTTGTAATCTCCTTTTATGCCTCCAGAAATCCTAGAACACTTTGCCCTTGTGGTAACACACCCAAATGAAATATCCTTTCTAAATCACCCTAGATTTCCTCAACCTGATTTAATTTTTTAGTATAATTCTGCTTCCAATTATTAGTTTGAACATGTTTTATATTTGGTGTTAAATATAAAATCTTATCACATTTATTTGTGCCATAAGCCATTCAAATCATTTCTGGAAACATACATAATATAGATATGTAATATTTCAAATAAACATACTAGAAGTATGTAATACAATCTACATATGTTTGGTTGAATCATTTGATTTCCAAGTTTCTACAACAGTAAAATAGAGAATAATCTTAAAAGGAGATCTGATGTTGTGCGAAAAGTTTAGAAGAAAAGAAGAAAGCTGAGACTTAACAATTAGATACTGATGGTGAAGCAGGAAGGAGCCAGAAAAACCACGCTACAACTAAAAAGAACAAAGCCCTGATTTTATTGCCAAGCAAAAATTTTAAAAAAGCCAGCAACATACCTGAATGCCTTTTTCACCTTGACTTCCTTTGTCGCCCTGCAAAAAGGCAGTTTAATGTCTATCATAATCTAGGATATTCTGTATCCTTTCAAGTAAACATATTTTTCTGCAGGAAAGAAATATATATGGTCTCCTACAAATTCCACAAGTGCCTTATATGCAGAAGCAGACTCCAAAAGGAGAAAAATCATATTATGTCAAAATGTTCTAAGTGAATACATTCTTGTGCTCTTACATTTCAAAGGAAAAATTATTATAATTTCTAGTTTACCAGAAATAAGAAAACTTGTCTATATTGATCACAATCTGAGGTTTAGCAAACAAACATGAGAAAACTCATTTCAGCAATTGTTTTACAAAATCCACTGAAAAATCTTCCATTGAGCTAGTAGTAGCCACAAATTTATAGGAAACAATGAAGCAGAATATAATATTGAAATGGTATTTTTGAAAACATACACTTCAAAAATGAATTTTGGGGGTAAAATCCATATTCCATAATATAAATATTCCTGGGACTTTTCAGCTAGAGTAAACCTTCCAGACCAACTAAGTTCAATGTCCTTGTTCTTAGATCATGAATCTGCAAATTAGGAAAGATACGCACTTGCCCTCAGATGAACTTCGACAATGTTTCCAAATTTCTTTCCTCCCTCACCATGCTCTCTAAACATTAAGAGTTTTGTGTTACAGCCAACAAAATACAGGTGTTCTTTTAAAGGGCAAGTTTTGAACAAGAAATTTCTCAAAACCTCAACATATAGTCCCAGTAGGTTTATGTAATATTCACCAAGGTTCTGACACTTAATTGCTGCCCTGAGGGTCATCCCTGTCTCAGCAAGTGTTGCCTAATGCTCACTGGAACAAAATGGTCAATGATCATACTGGTTATAATAACCTAGGGGCCAAGTGCATGATACATGAGAAACAGAAAAATGAAATGGTAGCAAAACCAAAACAGCAAGGGATATAAAGGTGAAGATGTAAGAGGTTGTATCTTTTCCAGAATCAAAGTCAACATATTTACTTTTAGACTGAAACGTATATATTTGCAGTGGCATGAACTTCTTTGGCAAACGGGCTGTCAGTTGTTGCTTAAAACCACCAAACAAATACTATTTATGTAGATACAGCTTCACGGTTCCTTTTTGAGGAGAGAGAGAGAATATGAATCTAAAATGTTGCTCTCTTACCTCACCAAAACATTTTATATCAGAATACATGATTTGTATTTTAAACTCCTTAATTTCAAATGAAATTCTATGCAATATAATCTTTCATAAATAGGAACTGCATAGTCAAGTGTTCTGGGTGTAGTTTTTACTATTTTAGACCTTTGTCCCAGTTTTGATAAGAGTAATATTCACATTTTAGTAAGAGTGCCAGACATTGAATACTTTTCCTAAAATAGTCTTGACTCACTTGGACCGACTGCAAAACAATCTGAATTTACAGGCTTTACTTAATAGAATGTTTATATTTTCTGAGCTGCATGCCTCATCCAAGGCCTTCATCTAGGAGACAATACCCATGCAGGAATGTGAAAGATGAGACACAGCTATGGGCATGCGGTTGATCATATTACACATATACCAAATATAAAGGTCATTAAAAGTACAGTCAGTCCAAATTGTGCTACTTTCACAAAAGGAAGACTTACGTGCTAATAGCTGATTAAAAGTTAATTTTATCCTGGGGCACCTAGGTGGCTCAGTCGGTTAAGCAACCCACTCTTTGTTTCCTCTCGGGTCATGATCTTGAAATTTCATGGGTTCAAGCCCCTTATCGGGCTCTATGCTGGCAACACGAAGCCCGCTTGGGATTCTCTCCCTCTCTCTCTCTTCCCCTACCTGACTTGTGCTGTTTCTGTCTCTCTATATAAATAAATAAATAAACTTAAAAAAAAAAAAAAAAAAGAAAAAAGTTAATTATATCACCTAAACAATGCATACCTTTTTTCCTTGAACTCCCGGCAAACCCAGGTATCCCGGTTCTCCTGGGGGACCTACTACTCCTGGTTCTCCCTAAGTAACATAGAAATTACATAAAGATTGCAGACCTATTGCTTATGAAAGACACCACTGTTTTTATCTCTACATAAATCCCAAATGTATAACTGATGGTTACAAAGTTTGTTGACCTTTAGTTATCATTGCAGAAATAGTAAAGAATGAAAAGTCTATGGGAGTCCCAACAAAACTTCTTGTACCTTTTCCTATCTTTGTAAGTTAAAATAATTCTGATAGCATAGATTTTAAAATGTTATACGTATTTTTCATCTTTATTTTATAGCTTCAACAATAAATAGTAAAGCAGTGATAATAAACACAGGTATCTCGTTTTGTTTGCTAACACTTTCTCTTCCTCCTTGAGACTGCTTATTCTCATACTGCTACTTTAAAGAACCTATTTTATTGTTAAAAAACTGGTGAGGAAACAGTACTAAAATTGCTGAAAATCTCATTATTCATTGTTTTTATTTTGTTACATATTTTCTCACAAACACACAATACACAATTCAGTTACTAAGGTTTTCTCGCTACATAAGGCCTAATTTATGTCTTTCACCAAGACATACGAATATTGTGATATTCTTTCTATGCCATTATGTTTTTCAAACATAATTTTAAATTACAGAATAGTACTTAACTGTAGTGATTTATCATCTTTAATAAAATGCCTATTGTTACAATTGGTTTTCACAATGTTTATTTTTATAAACAATATGGGGGTGAATGTCTTTGTAGTTAAATCATATGCACACTTATGTTGGTTCTTCATACACAGGGAAAAGTATTTTCTTAGAAGTAAATTCTTGAGTTGTTTTCAGTACAGGGAATATTCCACGACTTATCCCAATTTTTCTACTCTGCATCATCCCACAGGGATTATTTCCTTCATGGAATAAAGATTCCTTAAAAGTCTTAAGTAAGAACATTTTCTGAAAGTATATAGTGACGAATTATCAATGACATTTAGGTAATGTCTGTAAGACAGGGGACGCAAACTTGAATTTGCCTCATGGTTTTTGGTTTGAGTTTTACCATTAGTCCCAAACTCTATCACATTAACTAAAGCCTACTCTCTTTTGTGGAAACAGTTTTGCCCTCTTTACTTAACTAGGCCCACTCCTGAGCTATTGATTACTACTCTAGATTGCTAAAGGCTTGAAAAGAATTAAAAATCCTATTGAAATAAACATCAATTATTTGGTTTGGAGGAAACTGGTATAAGCAGCTCTGAGTCCCCACACTGAAGTCCCATCAAGCAGTAAACAAAGGAATAGCATCACTTGTGAGAGTCATACACACTTCCTTTCAGTTACAGAAGACAGGGATATTCTCTGAACCAAAGAGTAGGTTCATATAAGCATAGGGCTTTTACCATTTCTAGGAAAATCAAGCCAAAATATATTTTGTCTTTTTTACCTAAACTGTGAGAAAGTGTCCCCAAAACAAATGAAACCCCCCATTGTCCATTTTCTTTCCCGAATGAGAACTCTGTGATAGAGGTAATCCTTAATTTCATGTAACTTTTCTTGAGGGATACATGTGGTAATCTCATCAAATAATAAAGGGGACTTACAATATTTTGAAAGTATTTCCAAATGTATCAAATGATAATTACCTTTAGCCCAAAAGCCCCAGGCATCCCTTGAAGTCCAGGTTCACCTTTATTTCCCTGTCAATGCATCAAACCATTTGAGTTAAAAAAAAAAAAGTCATAATATATCTAATATAGACACTTAAGGGAACATCTTATAAATAATTTTTATATTTCCAACTTTCCACCTGTTTGAAACACAGACTCTGTAGGTTAAGCCTATTTATTAAGAAAAAACTCTTGTAAGCAAGGAATGGGTCTGCACATTTATAAAGCTTTCCAAAACTGCGTTTTAAATCTAGAAGCTCCAAGTAAGGGAAGAAATTCAAATCCTCAGGCACCAGTGCTAATTAGCTCGGTCTCCATACCGCACAGGCCAGAGCCATGGATTTTGACAACATCCTATACATTGAGAATCTTCATATTTCCCTGTGTCACTTTCTCAGGATGACTCACCTTCGGTGTGCAATTGAAGGAAAGAAAATTAGATTCAAACGTACAGTGGCTTTAATATATATATATATATATATGTATATATATATATATATGTATTACATATATATGTATTATATATATATGTATTACATATATATGTATTACATATATATGTATAAATGTATAAATTGTGTGTGTGTGTGTGTATACACACACACACATGCATGCATATATGAAAAGAAAACTTTGTGTTCTTTGTCAGGATTTAAGTGAAGTCCTTTCCAACAAAAGTTTGAAGGACAAGACCAATTTGACAAAGAATACAAAATTATAAAAAGGGTGGGATATACAGAGAATATGTCTGCTGGCTAATAGGAGAGGCTGTCAAAGGTTGGTTTTCATACACATTCTGATACCTAAAATCCCAACCTGGTTCTGGCAAAAGCCAGAACCAAACTGGGTACACTAATAATTAAGGTAACCAACTGCATTTTCAGCTTTTGAAAAGTTTTCTAGGTTGCTCATGTTGAGAAACATATGAACACAATATTTGGACTTCATTAAGCATTGAGCACATAACAACGTTATTAAGCCGTGGAGCATTGGTTCCTTAAAATATCTAATTTTACAAGTGATTCAGCAGAAATCCAGAGGTGACAACTTGTTTCAAGTCACATGACTTGATTATGTTACCTATCCTAATGTCATTTAGATAATAATTTTAAAAACTGGAATATAGTATGGTTCAGTAGCTATTTTTTAAAAAGGTATTATAAACCAAATTAGAAGTTTTCTAAAGATCTACCACAAAGTTTCAGCCTCATCTTTGCCCTGTTTAATACAGCTTTGTTTTTTTGGTCCCACTCTAGAATTCATAGTAACTGATAAGGCATAGTTCACAAACATATTAGTTGACAAAATAGGCAGGGATAAAGTAACACATAGGTAAGTAACCTACAGCTGATGGGCTGACTCCAGCCTAATGCAGGCTTTTGTAAATAAAGTTTTGCCAGAAACAGGCACATCCCTGTTTGTCCACTGCTGCTTTTGTATTGCAACAGCAGAGTTGAGTAGTTGCAACAGCAACTATATGGCCCTCAAAGATTCAAATATTTACTATCTGGCCATTTGCAGAACACCTGAGCTAACATAATACATGAGGAGAATTTGAAGTGTTTCACTGAAAAGATTATATTTAAAAGGTAGGATTTTAACACTTCCAATCTATTTTTAACAAAATAATTGCACAAGTACAAGATGAGAGGAAACAAACTTCTTAGTAATTCATGTCAAAATAAACAAAGTGATTCTGGAAACAGCCACTTGCCTTCCCAGCCATATCAGCAGAATCTACTCAAATGGCAGATAACACAAAGTATTGTTATAAAACCTTTTACAGAAGTTCCAGTAGATTTAATTGACCTCCTGCTCAGTGTGAGCTAACAATGTGAAGTGGCTGATGAAATCTTAGGTTGAATTCTTAAGAATTAGAGCATCCAGAACACCCTGGGGGATCCATCGTATCCCAGTTACTTAAGAAATATACAACTACTCAGCATCTTCTTAGAAAATGACTTTGAGAAATTATGGAGAATCTCCACTTGGCAGGCCCAGTCACTCAAGGGTTTTATACCAACTCTGTGCACACTTACTACTATCAGGACTCCACACTCCAAACATTCACGAGGGTCTACCATTGGTGAAAGGGCAGATACTTTCCCCATGATGTTTTATCCTATTTCTTTCTCTAAGTAATTTAGAAATTAAAAGTAGAATAGATTAGGCTGTCTACTCATCTACTCATTCTGCATGCCAGGGTCTATTTCCGTGCAACATTGTCTAGTTAGAGGGTCAATGCTTCTAAAACAGCAATTCCATCATTTCCTTTGGAAGGTTGTCCTACATTCTCTAATCATTAAATAGTTGAGAATAGTTTGAGTCTAGCCAGAATGTACTTGATTTGACCCTTCTAGTAAACCAAGAAAAAAAAATAGTTCTCTTAGCACAGGATTCTATACACCTAGAAAATGGTCAAACCATGGTATTTGGAGTTGCAATTCTATCTTGAAAATAACCTAACCTGATATCCTGAATATATATGTCAGGTTTGCCTGACATTTTTTAAAGATGAAAGTAAAGATAATACACTATTTTACCCACAGTCCTGAAGGAGAGAATGCCTAATAAAACCCACTAAAAGGCATTTTACAATAAAAACTCCATATACATTCTACTAAATAAAAATATCAAGAAGAGGACTCAGAAATTGGCAAAAGTCATCCTCAATCAAAACCACTAATCCTCTATATTGGTGGGGTTTGACATGAAACTCCACAGAACTCCACATAATCCTCAGTGCCCGTGAGATGACAATAAAGGAGAAGAGGGTCAAGTAGTGAGAGACTCTGGACTTTTTCCAGCTTAAACAAGACCTGCATTACATTAGCCTACTTTATACAATTCATTTTGTCTAAGGTTTCATTCTTACAAATGACTGGTCATAGAATTAAAACCACACTTAAAATCAGTATAATTGAAAGTTTTGCTGAGGCACACAAATGGTAATTTTGCACAAAGTGTTCTTATTAATTTCATTTTATTTACCTTAGATCCTGGTGTTCCAGGCTGACCCGGTGAGCCATCACGTCCCATCATACCCTATATTTTTAAGTGGAAGTTTCAAGAGTTTTACTTCCTTCAATAAAGTATAATAAAAAATCTAACTATGCAAGATAGCCTGAAGGCCAGCAAAGACCTCTTAACGTGGTTAATCAAATAACCTACAAATAGCAAAAATTCATGGAGAGCTAGCAAAAGACAAATGTAAAGGAAAGTTCATTTTTTTTTTACATTCTTACTTTCTTCCTTATGTCATGATGACTAAGAATTAGGTTTCTTGGGGTGCCTGGGTGGCTCAATTGGTTAAGTATTCAACTTCGGCTCAGGTCATCATCTCAGGGTTCCTGGGTTGGAGCCCCACGTTGAGCTCTGTGCTGCCAGCTCAAAACCTGGAGCCTGCTTCAGATTCTGTGTCCCTCTCTCTCTCTGCTCCTCCCCCACTCATGCTGTTTCTCTCTCAAAAATAAATAAATTTAAAAGTAATTAAGAATTAGGTTTCTTTATAGATGTTATCCTGGTCAACTTTACTTCCAATTTCTATTTTCTTAAACGATATTCTGAAAGAGTGACAATCTAATAAACTCTCTGAATATAACAATCTCTCTTCAAGTTACAAAATAGTCATATTTTTAACTAGCCATATGACTCAAAATAAAACAACAACTAGCAACAAGGAACTGATTTAATTTGGAGTCTACTTTATTTTTTAAGTGTTTATTTAGAGAGAGAGAAAACACAAGTAATGAAGGGAGAGAGAGAGAGAGAATGAATCCCAAGCAGGCTCCATGCTTAGTGTGGAGCCTGACACAGGGCTCTATCTCACAACCATGAGATCATGACCTGAGCCAAAATCAAGAGTTGGGATGCTTAACCAGCTGAGCCACCCAGGCACCTCTGGATTCTACCTTAAATACCAAAACAAATATTAAAAAAACATTGCTTTCTCTTAAATATAGCCAAGGAAATGTGATGAGCAAAACATATTCAATTAATATCATCAGGAAACATAATCTCAGTATGGTCATATTGAAAATACCATGTCATCGCTATTATGCTTTGCTATCAATTTAGTATATTATTTCACCTGTAAAATGTAAAATACACTAATTCATAGCATAGGGTGCAAAATATTAGAAATGGCACATAATAACTATATTTCATATATCCTGATAATAATGACATTAACCTACAGGAATCCCTGGAGCTCCTTTTTTTCCTAGTGGTCCTTGAGGCCCAATTTCTCCCTAAAAATCAAATACAGATCAAATTTAAAATTGTAAATTATCAGTTGATTTCAATGAATTTCCTACCAAAGCATTATAGAATAAAAATACAATACCAATCAGCCCAACTGCTTCCCCTTTCTCTACTGTAAAACAGAAGCAACAGAGTGTAAAAAACATGGTACATGGTATCTTAAAGACCTGAGCCAAGGGTCTATGGAATCACTAAGTCAAATATTTTTATTAGAAAATCATGAGTGATACTGTCATTGTTTGAAAGGAAGATCTGGAAGTTCACACAGAATTGGTGAGGAGAGACAAGAGGGGGTAAAAGTCACATGAAAAAAATTCTTATTTATCATAGATTAAGAAGTATGACAGTTAACATAAATTAATAAAAAAATAGGATAGAGAATAATAGCATTTTTACTTCAATTTCTCAGATTTCTATACCCTACAAGCTAACTAGGTACTCCAAGGGAGTCTGAATCTTGAACATAAAAAAACAACAAACAAACAAACAACAACAAAAAACAACAACCAACTCTGGAAAGAACATCTTCTGTGAGGGAGTTCTGGTCTTTCAAGAAATGGGTGAAGTCTTCAAAGATCCCTTATTTTAATTAAATACACTCTGGGTTGGGGCTATGATTAAGAGGATTCTGAACAATGCAGAAATCTTGCCAGAGGTCAAGATGCAGAAGCCAAGAAAAGGCCAGAGGCATCTAGAATGTATGTTCAGCTCTTGGGAAACTGAACGGTGGGTTAACAGTGGGAAGAGGGCAGGAATCTTTAATACCTATGATGACCCAGGACTCTTAAAGGGGGCTGACATGGTACCCATGGCAACCAACAGGAGGCAGCTCCCCATGCCCCAATTAGGCTGACAGAACCCATGCCAATTAACATGAAGCAATGAGCTCATATTCAACAAGAAAGAGGAAGCAGCAAGCCACAAGACTGAGAGTTAACAGAAATAACAAAGGGCATTTGGTGGAATTGTTAAAACAGAATTAAGAACAATACATGAGATCTTTACTAATTAAATAACGGAATCATGAAAGACTATTAGGACTGCAAATGAAACAAGAGGCTATCAAGAATAAAAAGATGTTATTAAAAATTTAAACTTTTAGAAAAGTATTTTTTTAATCAACTGCTTAAATAACAGATTAGACACAGTAAAGGAAGAATAATTGGGCAAAATATCAAAAAAACTTAACCAGAATGTAAGAATCAAAGATATAAAAATAAGATACTCTTTAGAAACATGGAGGGCAATATGAGAAGGAATAAAATTTCTCTAACTGTAATTCCAGAAGGAAGGAATAAAATTGGAAGAATTGTAATTTGGAGATAATGGATGATGTTTCCTAGAGTTAATGGAAACAATACCACACAGCCAGGATCAAACTGAATTCTCCCCAGGACGACTAAAGAGGCTGTGTATCTAGATATACTGTAATGAGTTTTAGACCAAAAAAACAAAAAAACAAATAAAATACCTTAAAAGAATCCCAAAGAAAGGGACAGATCACTTACAAAAGAACAATACTTAGAATGAGAGCAGATGTTTCATAGTTAATAATGGCAGTCAGGAGACAATGGAAGAAAATCCTCAACACGTTAAGTGAAAATAATCATCAACTCTGAGTTGTATACCCTACAAAATTATCTCTCAAAAGCAAGAGTAAAATAAACATATTTAGAATTAGATAAATCTGAAAGTTTGTTACCAAGATATCTGTACTCAAAGAAATGCTAAAGAAATAGTTCAGAAAACAGGAAAATTATCCCAAAAGGCTGGTCTAAGAGCACAAGATAGAAAAGTAACCAAGTAAAACAGAAAGAATATGTATAAATCCAAATTAATATTATCCGTATAGAACAAAACAAAAACTAATTATAAGGACAAATAATACTTTCTGAAATTATATCATATTTCAACGATTAACTATTGCCACTAATGTGGTAAAAATGCATTCTATGTGAAGATATCAACACTTTGCACTTTTAATAAACAGATCGAGGCCCAACTCTTTCAACTTTCATTAATACTCACCTTTTGTCCCATTAATCCTTGATTTCCAGGAAATCCTGGTAGTCCCTAAAAAGTAATAAAGTAGAATCTTAATTAAAAAACAAAACTATATATATAGAGAGAGAGAAAGAGAGATTGATTGATTGAGAGACAGACTGTATCATTAAAGAAGATTAAGTCCTAATCAGATTTTTAATTGGTAAATAATGCATAATTTCAAACCTGTATCATCCACTTACACTATAATACTGCTACTGATAATAATCCAATTTTGGAAAAGAGAATATTTATGAAATTCATTATTATATGAACATCCACTGATATTTAAAGTTTTAAATAAAGGCTTTCAGAAAGAAAAGCTTATGAGGGTATTAATTAACTTGATTTTTCTTTGAGACCAACATAAGTGATAAAATAAGAAGGATATTTCATTTGAACATATTCCTGTATTATTTAAAATGAATAATGCAAGAAAAACTATCACATCATAGGAGTTCAGATTCAGTACAACAGTTCCAAAGGCGCCCACTGTCTCACAACCATAATTAAAAACTAACAAGACTAACCAATATCCTCCAAATTGAGCCTTGAAAAACCCAGAAACCTAATTTCTTGTATGAAATACATCAATCTTTGTCCTAATGATTTCCTTACTGACACAATCATGAAGAATATGCAGATCACATTTGAGAAAGAAATACAGAGAGCTCTTTCACATGTACAATCCACATGTACAAGTTCTAGCAAGTTTCAGAGAATATTAATGCTCATTGTATACATTTGAAAATAACAGCACATTTGTTAACCAGAAAGCAATTCTACAGTCAATGAATTTACCAAAATAATCTTTCACCACCCAAAGCAAACAGTGATGGTACTAATCAATTTTCATTTTTATTCATTTCTCTTAGCTCCTTTCTTGATGACACTGCAGTTGAAATAAGTAACATTTGTATGTATATATCTACGTAGACAGACTCGGGCAGGAAAAGGAACTTGAAAGACCAGGAAATTGGGCCCCATCGGTATTTCTTTGAAAGCCCTCGGGGCGCCTGGGTGGCGCAGTCGGTTGAGCGTCCGACTTCAGCCAGGTCACGATCTCGCGGTCCGTGAGTTCGAGCCCCGCGTCGGGCTCTGGGCTGATGGCTCAGAGTCTGGAGCCTGCTTCTGATTCTGTGTCTCCCTCTCTCTCTGCCCCTCCCCCGTTCATGCTCTGTCTCTCTCTGTCCCCAAAAAAATAAACGTTGAAAAAAAAAAAAAATCAGAGTTATTCTTAAAAAAAAAAAAAAAAAAAAATGAAAGCCCTCTGCATCATCAGGGCTTTCGAAGAACAGCAGTACTCCTCAGAAAAGCCAGGCAGGTGGTGGAGAGGCCACTGTCAATGAGATCAAATTATCTTCTATTCCAGGGAGAATCGGCCATTTACTTGATTTTCACATCTTGATTTTATTAGCACAATACTGGTCAATGTGTTAGCCACAATTATAGTGCAAGACACATGCATACAGTTCTAGTTTTAAAATCTGAACTTGAATCATAAATTGGAATTCAATTTGATTCTATTTGGCTCCATTTATTTTGCCACAGCACCATACCCTTTGCAGAGAAAAGATGTATCTGAGCAATGACCATCAACCAAGGGCTTGTAGTCTAGTTGAAAACACAAACCTTTAAAAACATACTCACTAGAAAATGACATAAAACCGCATACATTTTAAAGTGACGTTATAAAATATGAGCATGGTGTACCTTAAAACATAAAGTAAAATTAAAATATTTGACTTGTATGTATAAAGAACATAAAATGATATGAATTATATCTTTCCAAGGTGGGAAATACATATTCTTAATGTAATCAGTTAAGACTAATATTGTTTAAAATAAAGGCCTCCATTTCAATAGACCATAATTTGGCATGAAACCATCTGTAATCAGCTCCCATTCAAATACACATATGCACAAACCCACTATAGGTTTAGACTAATTTCTGAATTTAAATAAAATCTGTAAACTCTTATCAGATACAAGATGCCCATACATTGTTCTATAATGAAAGAGGTGCAGCTGTGGCCATTCAGTGTCCTTTAGCCCCACGAATCCTTAAAGGGGTTGTGCAATTGCTCATGATACTGTCAGACCTGAGGAACTGAATATCTCGCTGCATGGTGCCCTTTATTGTTTAGTTTCATCACTATTCAAGTCTCTATGCCCTCACACAATCAATATCAGTATGAATCAGTTACAGATATCCTACCCCTACTCCTGTTTCTGAAGCCAATTTCAGGGTCAGAAAGGCTACATCCTCACTGTGGAGGAAAATCGGAGTTACACCCAGGCACCCTGGCCTCCACCTCCCAGAAGCCTTGAGAGCCCCCACAATGCATTTTCTGGATCCGATTTGACATCTTATTATCTAAATATATAATACTAAACTTGGTCTATATTTGAATAGAGCCTCAAATGTTATTTCAGCATATCAGATATTGAGGGTATTCTGGGGGGATTCCAGATCTGAAAAAACAATTCTTTTTCCTATTGTCTGCTTAACATGTTAGTAAAACATTAAAATATATTTCAGAGATATGAAGTCATGTATTTTATGCCCAACTATGCCAAGAACTCTTACTTTACAAATATCAACCAAAAATATGTAAAACTACATAACATTAAAAAAGAAAATGTAAACCTGATTTATGAAAGCAATTCTTGGCAAAACTAACATAATACCATGAGCATGCCTAGAATACAAGACTGTTGACAGACTAACCAGAACTGAAACCAATCAGAGCTATATTAGTTAATAAAATTCTCCTATATTTTATTTTCCTGGGCTTCCACTTATTGAAATTCACTAAATTTTGCCAATTTTACACTAGCAGAAATATTATTCAAAACCACTTGAAATTTAGCAGTTTGCTGATCCAAAGTATTTAGTAACAATTACTTCATACAATAAATGTTTTCCAAGCAAACTATTTTATGTTTCACTTTTGGCCTGTGTGGTTCTGGATTCAGGCAACTGTGATAATGTGTAAATAAAGACAGAAACAAGCATTTTATTTGGTAAGAGTAAAGGGGCATATTCCCCCCCCCCCCTTCTGTGATTTCAGTTTGGGTTTGAGCAAGAGCAGAAAGTCAACTGGAAAATCCTGCATAATGTTGTGGTGAAAAAATGTAGACATTAAAAAAATGTTCTAAAAGCTTCTCTGTAACCATTAAACCATTGATGTATAACAAAAAAGTAATTAAGAATGGAAATACATATTTTAGAATAAAAAGCTTGGCCCTTATTTCCTAAAGACTACTTTACAAAGAAGAAAGGTGTCCATGATACATTACTTGGAAAAGATAAAACATCACTTGATACTTTCTCACGTCCCATGAATGCATTTACCTTACCCCTGAAATCAGAGCATCTTGGATCCAAGCTGCCTGTAAGTAATGCAATATTTTCAGTGTAGTAAAAACAAATCTAACCTGTTAATGGTGTTTTTCAGAAGTTTTTATTTATTTAGAGAGTGTGCATGCATGCACACATGAGCAGGGGAGGGGCAGACAAAGAGGGAGACAGAGAATCCCAAGAAGGCTCGGAGCTGTCAGCACAGTGTCCAGTGCAGGGCTGGAACTCACAAACTGTGAGATCATGACCTGAGCTGAAATCAAGTCAGACGCCTAATCGACTGAGCCATCCAGGCACCCCCATTAATGGTATTTTTCAAAATTTGTAGAGTGGTAGAGATATTTAATATACAATTATCAATATATTAGAAGCATGTTATGTTTTCTATTACATCAAGAAGTGATGTGTTTGTTCCTAAAGATTCATGAAGGAAAAGCACCTATGTTGAAAGTATTGTTCTTATTAGCTACAAAAAATCACAATGATTATTATGATTATTAAAAAGCACAGTGGAAGCAGTTACAAATTTTGACAATGAAGTCAGCCAGCCCATTATCTGGTGGCTGATGGACTCCAGGCCTGTTATTTAAACTGTGGAATCTTAGTATCCCCATTTTTTATATGATGAAAGTAATGGGATCTGCATCACAGAGTTGGTACATTATATGAACTCTCACAAGTGCTCAGCTCAATGCTGCACATTAATGAATACATCTTCATGACTGTCTTTTCACAGCTCCTCCCTGACCTTTGAAAGTTGTGAAATAGATGAAGTCAATTCTCTCCCATGTCTCAAACTTCGTCCTCCTTCTCCAATGCAGGATGTTTTGTTTGTTTGTTGTGTTGTTGGGTTTTTGTTTTGTTTTGTTTTTTTGTCTTTCCACCTTTCTCTACCTTTGTTTCCAAAATCTCCCAGTATACCCATGATTGATTCCAGCAATCTAAGGCTTCCCCTTGGGGGTGCCAAGATGGTATTGCCCCTCATCCATTAACTGCGCCTTTTCCTGTTTGGCTAACTTTAGGACTTTTGCTTTTTAAACATTTATATGTAGTTCATCACGATTGTTTCACAAAAAAATATAACCAAAAGTTTCAAATATATTTTCAGCTGATCCTCATGGTTTTCAATCCTTTTATAAAATTCCACACTAACTGACAGACCACTATGAATGATGTACGAAAGATTATTCTGTGGTAAGAGAAGTCTAAAGACAAGTAACTCACAAACATAGCTGCCAAACCTAAAAGAAACCAATATATAAATACTTGCAATAAACCCATAATAAGGAAATCACCAGCTTTACTATGTCCCTGAATACTTTAACACAGTTTTACAACTGCCTTTAATCATCAAGGGGAAAAAAGTAATCTGAGTAACATTGGATGAATTTATTCTTCCCTAGCCTACAGATCAGGACCCACATGGGACTGGACCCAAAGTATCCAAAGATAAGTCATTTCAACAGAAAAATGCTTTGGTAAATATTTCTGGGATACTCATGTTTATATACAACAGAAAATGTCACCAGTTTGACATAAAAAGTTAACAGGGATATTATCAGAAGGAAAAAGTGATCTGGGAGCCCCATACAAAGTTGCTTAATGTTACAGGCATTTTTCTTTGACATCTAAAAGCATTTCTATGTTTTTTTAAACAGTATATTTATTTTGAGACGCAGAGAGAGAGAGAGAGAGAGAGAGAGCGCACACTCAAGCAAGCAGAGAATGAGAAGAGGAAGAGAAGAAAGAATCCTAAGCAGGTTCCATGCTGAATATAGAGCCTAACTTAGGGCTCGATCCCATGACCGGGAGATCATGACCTGAGCCGATGGACGCTCAACTGACTGAGCCATCTGGGCACCCCTCTACATTTTTTAAAGGCTGAAAAGATATTCTAAACAACTTTGTTATTGTACAAGTATCATTTTGAGGGACAACACAAAAAAGAGACAAATGTTTAACAAATTAACATACCTAAAAACTCAGAAGAGAAGGGGGACAGGTTTCAGAGACTCAGGGACGGTCTCTGCACTACCCACATCATGGGAAGGTTACATAACCACCCTGAACCCAGGAATCCAGAAGAATAACCTGTCCCTTTACATTATTAGCAAGTGATATCATGCACGTGAAATATATTAGTGAGTTAAAATGAATGTATACATAGAGACACATTCAATTCTATTTGAAAGTAGTTCCAAAACTTTTTTCTGCTTTAGAATTTATGATCCTCTGAGAACCTAAAAAATATAGACCATATTTTTTGGTACATGGAGCTTCACCGTACAACTCAAAGTGTGATGAATTTCTCAGTAAGGAAAAAAAGAAAATGAATTTTTCAAAGTCAACTCAGTTGCTTAGAATTTATACACTTTTTAGAGAAACTGAATTACTCTTTAAAATTTTTCATATGATAGAAGTCACCAAAAAAAATTTTAACATCAAAGGTGAAACTAGTTTGATGATGAAAACAAATGAAATAAAAATAAAATAAAATAAAATAAAATAAAATAAAATAAAATAAAAACCAATTATATGAAAATTACATCTAATTAGTTGTCCATGTATCTTTCACTTATAACCTATTTTTTAAACATGCATGTATTGTCACACCAAATCATATTTATTGTGCAACTCAGCCCACTGTGAATTTTGCTCTGCTTATAAAATGTAAGTCCCTATTTTCATACTGAAAAAGGAGATAGTACACTAAAAAGCATTCACTAAAAGGAAAAAACTTAAAGGAAATTATGTTTTCTATTGACTCATGACAAATTACACACATTTAGTGGCTTAAAAGAACATTAACATATTCTCTTAAGGTTCTGTAGGCCATAAGTAATGCATGGGTCTCACCGGGCTAAATTCAAGGATTTGTCAAGGCTGCACTCCTTTCTGGAATCTGTAGTAAAAAAAATCATTTCCTGCTCATTCAGGTTACTGGCACAATTCAATTCCCTGTAGTTCAGGGGGATGGGGGAAACAAACAAAGTGTTCTGTTTTCTTGCTAACTATAAACTAAAGACCATTCCCAGCTTCTAGAAGTTACCACAATCCTTGGATCATGGTCCCCTTCCTCCATCTTCAACAGCCGCAACTGGCTGGTCAAGTCCTTCTGGAGTTGAATCTTTTTGACCCGTTTCTCAACCATCTTCTTCCACTTCTAATTATTTGGGATTAGACTGAGCCCACTCAGATAATCCAGGATAATATCTCCATCTCAAGGTCAATGAACTTAAATCACAACTGCAAAATCCCTTTACAATGTGAGGTAAATGTCCTGGAAACTAGGATGCAGATATCTCTCAGGGGGAGGAAGAGAGTTATTATTTTGCCTACCACAGAAATATTACCTAAAATCCAAGGACCAGGGGTGCCTGGGTGGCGCAGTCGGTTAAGCGTCCGACTTCAGCCAGGTCACGATCTCGCGGTCCGTGAGTTCGAGCCCCGCGTCAGGCTCTGGGCTGATGGCTCAGAGCCTGGAACCTGTTTCCGATTCTGTGTCTCCCTCTCTCTCTGCCCCCCCCCCCCCCGTTCATGCTCTGTCTCTCTCTGTCCCAAAAAACAAATAAATAAACGTTGAAAAAAAAAATTTAAATCCAAGGACCAGATAGTTTCTAATTTATTTAAATGTCTCCAGGGTATGAAGATGGAGATCATTGAAGTTCAAATTATGAGCCACCATACCCTAATAACAAATCCAGTCAAGAATAATACCTAAAAAAGAAACCTCCAAGCTCATCTAATTGAATACAAATGCAAATGGATTTACTATAATGTTAGTAAACCAAATATAGCAGCGCATTAGAAAAGCAGAGAATTAACAGGGCTTGTTTCAGGATGGAATGAATGTTCAACATTAAGAACTATGCCCATATGATACATTCACGTAAGTTATTAATAGTTTAAAGGAAGAACAATACAAAAATCATCTAAAAAGTACTGAAAGTGAATTTTACACAATTTATCACGCATTACTAAAAATTCTTAAGAACCTAAGACTAGAACTTGGTAAACCTAAATCTCAATCCATTGGAAACCGATTGCAAACATCATACTTGGTGAAACACTAGACATTTCTGCTTAAAATCAGTAATAAAGGCATAAGCTATATTTAGAAGTAGCGATTCCACTTACAGGAATGCATCCTTCCCCAAAATATTGCATAGTATATGGGAATATATATAACATCAATAGGAGAAGTTAGATGAAATACATCATCCATGCTATAAACAAGATAGACTTTATATTCTCTAATATCCAGATATGGCAAAACATTTATAATACTGTGAAGTGAAATAAAATTTCAACAGACATGACTTTTTATCTTAAAAATGTGTATGTGTTCTGTTTATGCATTTGTATACACAAGTTTGGAAAGAATCTTAATAAATGAATAACGATCCTTATCTCTGGGCATGGGGATGGAATTTGGGTAAATGAAGGCAGATTTTGAAATTTACAACACAACTTCTATATTTTTTTGCCTATTTCAGAGAAGTTAAGGTATATAAAAATGAATAATACATAAATATAAATAAAATAAAATGTACAATAAATAGAGGCATCTAGGTGGCTCAATCAGTTAAGCATCCAACTCTTGATTTCAGCTCAGGTCATGATCTCATGGTTAGTGAGATTGAGCCCCACATTGGGCTCTGCACAGACAGCTCAGAGCCTGCTTGGGATTCTCGCTCTCCTCTCTCTGCCCCTCCTCCCACTCATACTCTCTAACATTTTTTTTAAATGTACAATAAGTAATAAAAGTTTGTCCACAGTTTTACATTTCAAAACTTTCTCAGAAAAAAATATATTTCCCCTCACATTTAAGTCATTCAATAAACAACTGCTAAATATTTATTTTTCAAAATAAAAAAGTAAAGATTCTAATGGTTGTGGCTATTGGGCTAAACACACACACACACACACACACACACACACACACACCCGCACACACGCGCGCGCACACACACACACACACACACCCACCCACCCATAGGGGTGCCTGGGTGGTTGAGTCATTTGGGTATCTGACTCTTGATTTCAGCTTAGGACCCAGCCCCACATTGGGCTCTGTCTTGACAGCATGGAGCCTTCTTGAGGTTCTTTCTCCTCTCTCTCTCTACCCCTACCCCATGTACTCTGTCTCTCTCCCTCTCAATATAAATAATTAAAAAAAAAAAAACACTAAAATAACAAGAAGTACAGTGCAACCTCAGAGATTGACTCACTGCTGTGACCTGAGAGGGTAACATGTTAGCTTAGTTTTCACACTTTGGTAGGTTATTCTCACAGATAACTTTTCACACATTGCTAAAGACATACTGTTAGACAAAGGCCTCAGTCTTCCCATCTAGGGAAGAATAATAAATACTGTGTTTAAGAAGCAATTTCCTTGAAAAAAAAATAAAGGAATTTGGCATTTCTTCCTCACCATTTCTTCCATTTCTCTGTAACAGAAGTAACAGAACTTTTCTAAATAAAAATGGTAACACATCAGGTCTAAAAATTGTTTTTTTAAAGACTATAAACATCTTCAAAGCAAATATCTAGGATAATTAATAACCCACAAGTTTCATTCAAGTTATAACAAAATAAATTTAAGTGACCAAATTCCTATCTTTGTGAGGATTTATCTATCTTCATATAAATAACTTTAGTCTTATTCAATTGCATGTAGATTTATCTCTATTTTCCAAGACAGATTTGCTTCTGAAGTTTTGTCAAAAAGCTATAAATGATTTTAAATACACCAAGAATACTGAATCCATTTGGAAATATAATTTCATATTATTATTCATGGCAATATTGAAATTTATTTAGTCAGAGAAAGATATTAAAGCACATAGAACCTTAAAAAATAATGAGGTAGATAATAAGATAATAATTCCATTTTCATTTACTAATGTCACTAAAATTAATTTTTCTTCTGGAGTAGGTAACTTTGTCTTTCTACTACCTTCATATTTCTTTATTTTGATTAACCTGTATCATAGTCTTTAATATCACTAGTTTTCTTTTTTTTTTTTTTTTATCAGACACACATAAGATAGCCATTAAAAATGCAGTTTCCTTGGTTTCAGTTCCTAATTCTGATACATTAGGACTGGAATGGGCCAAGAAATGGAATTTTAATAACCATCTCTGGAGATTCTGGTTAAGGTACTCTGGATCAGAGCTGGAGAAACACTGCTCTACATGTACTGAAAAAAAAAAAAAAAGACTCTTGAACGTTATTTGCATTGGGGTGTTAAGCTAGAATAGTCATCAAAGAGTTTTTTTATTTATGATTATCTACCAATTAAATATTCTTATAATCCATGTTATGTCTCTCTGGTCAAAAACAACTATAGATCATTTCCCCACCAATTTTTAACCTTCATCAAAATTCTTAATACTCAGCCTTTCATGATTAACTTCATTTGCCTTTAATGGCATTTAAGAGTCTTAACCTACCACAGGCTTTTCATATAAACCTTTGTACAATATGTTTATTGAGTAAATTTTCTATTTCTCCTAACTGGAGAACAATTGTTCCATCTAAAGCCACTGGATACAGTATTGTACATTCTGTGATTGCTAGCAAATATTAACACCTGACTCCACATCTCAATAAGAATCTGCAACAATTCAGGACAACTAGGTGGCTCAGTTGGTTAAGTGTCTGACTCTGGCTCAGGTCATGATATCATGGCTCATGAGTTTGAGCCCCACCATCAGGTTCTGTGCTGACAGCTAGAGCCTGAAGCCTGCTTAAGATTCTCTCTTATTCTCTCTCTCTCTCTGCCCCTCCCCCACTTGTGCTCTCTGTCTCTCTCTCTCTCTCAAAAATAAACACTAAAAATTAAAAAAAAAAAAAAGAATCTGCAACAATTCTAACGTTCTCTAATGGTGGTTTCCCATTTTGTGTGATTAGTCATTCCATTCTTAAAATCCATTGTTCAGAAGTTCTCCATATTCCACCTAAATCCATCAGTTAAGTGCACTCTTTTTATGTAGCCAGCAGAAAGAAAATTCTATCACAACAAAGAAATTATTCATTGTTTTTAAAACTGATAGATCATAAAACTCTTTAGCCCTGATTTTAGTATTAGTTTATCAAATCAGTCTTTATACTTCACCCGCAAGAGATCTTCACTGAAAAATCCTAGTCCCTATGTTCTAATAAAACTATTAAAAGAAATTAATATTCCAATATTATTTGATAATTTACATTGGATTGAACCATTAGGGTACTACATGACTTCTAGAATATATTCATAAATACTAGTCTACTCATGATTCATACACTTTTTTGTTAAAACATACCTTGGGTTTTTCCCCTACAACCCCTGAATTATCTATCTATGCCAAAAGCATTTCAAAGCCACACATTTTTAAGGAACCAAAATTAAAACAGCAAAGCAGCTATGACTTAACTAAGCATACATTTCAAACAATAGAACACCTCAGTATTCAAAATTATAGAAATCATTTTTATAAACCATCTAAGTACCTAGAACTATTGGCAATCAATTAATTATTAGGAGCTTACCTCATCATCAAAAATAAAAATGCACATTGGTATAAACAAGTATTTTTAAGTGCTCTTTCTCAGATATTCCCCATATGTATTTTACACACCCTAACATACTGAGAATATAAATGATTTTCTGATGTTCTCAGGGACATCAAACATTTGTCTAGTATTCAATGTGGTAACCACACTCAAGCATTTTGAAAATATTTCTTAAAATATAAAGAGCTGTTTAGAATGAAATAATCTAGTTACCAAAGTGTGCACTCCACATCACATCAACAATGTATTAGTTTCCACACTTGTGAAAATAGAACGAATGGAAAACATTCTCATTTTGTCTGCTAAAATAGCCACTAATATGGATCATGAATCCAGTATTAAAATAAATATGCCTTGTCTTAAACAACACTGTTAATTCTGTAGTTTCATGCTTTGAAAATGGAGAATGTATTTGGACTAATTCAAAAGTATCATATGATACCTTATAACAAGATTAAAAGTATACAAAACAACCCCAGCCCCTGTATGACTAAAGAACATAATTTTAAAGTCAAAGTCTTGAAAGCTTTGAAACCTAGACTAAATATCCTGTACATATGGTGATGTAAGCTTCCTGTCACCCATTCTCCAGAGGTGGATGTAATCAATCCCCATGTCAGTGAGAAGTGAGCCTATGTAAGCAACATGAAGATTCTATTTACCCATATTATATGTTAACCATTCTAAGAACTAATCACACGTCATTTCCTAGGTTCAATTACATTCAACGCTCTTGTCATTTCAGAAATCGATAAAGCCTTTTTGAATTATAAGGAAACAAACAAGAGAAAGACTGAAATAAATCCATTTTAATGCTGATCAATAATTTTACAATGAACATATTTAAAAGATTTCTTCAGAACAACAGAAAAATGATCAGTACCATAAACACAGAGCCCCCAAATTTAAAATCCATAAAGTCACTTTATTAAAGTTGTTTGATGGTGGCCTGGTTTACTCTGCCAGTGGAATCATTTATAATGGAAAGAATTAAGTGAATCCTTTGTTAAATCTAGTGGGATTTTATTAACTAATTTATACAGATAATGGGCTATTTGTTTTTTATGTTTAAAGAAACAGATACAATATTTTCATAGTCACTACAAAGCCAAAGGCCTTATTTTGGGAAACCAAAAAACTACAGATATCACCGAACAAAGTTAATCACTCCTGCAGATAAATCAGACTTATACATTATTTAATTTAGATAAAACCAACTTCAAAATTCATTCTAAGGGTTTACTCTCAATCAGGTTTTAAAACATAACCCACTCTGGAATCAGCAGGGGATTATTACAATAATAAATACAATTCAATTTTTCGAATATTCTAAGTTGTTAAATGCCAGCTGCCTTGATACTAAGAAATGCCATGTGAAATTCTCAGGAAACATCGGGTTAAGCTTGTTTCACTCAACACATAACAAGGATGTGTCCTTCCTGGTGCCTGAAAGAAGAGTGGGAAAAAGATGTTACAAATCTCTACAGAATATTTTAAAAAGCTTGTTACTCAAATGCCAATCAAATAGGAACAAAAACAGAACTTGGGTTTTTCTCTTCCTAATAATTTCTTCCTTCTCAATATAAATTAAAAAATACAGTCAAGTAGGTCAATAAGGATACCTCCACATTGCTAATATAATAAAGTGAATTATTCCACATGGGAAACCACCATAGCCTTTTGACATTAACTTTGTCCCAAGAAGTTTATGGATGTCTTTGGCTTATAAGCAGAAAAATGACAAGTCAAATTACCACACCAGAGAAAAGGCAATTAAACAAAACACCTACTCGTCTCTTAAGTACATGATGACTTGGACCAGTTCCGCAGCTAACATTACACCATACACACAAGCACAACATGGGGGTTTAGAAATTTTCGAAAGACATGAGGAAAGGAAACAGAAACCTCTATGAGCCAATGTCCTCGAATATATAGTACAGGAAACACCACATCTTCATTCCTAGAAAAATGATACAGCGAACATTTCCAGAATAAAAAAGGCTTAACACATCCTTATTTTAGAAACGTGTGCTCACCTCCATAGCTCCAGAAAAAGTGCCATCCTTTCTCTCATCCTCATGGAGCTCCAGGGATCTTGGCTCAAAGAGTGGAGTCCAGGCCCTGCTTACACATCTTCGCCATGAGCCACAAGGGGCTGGCTGATCAGGAGAGAAGTAGCGAGCAAACGCCTCAGACCGTCTGAGGAAAAATGTTACCCTAAATACAGCATGTCATCAGGATTGAGCAGCAGGACAAGAACAGCTATGACAAAGAAGCAGTGGAAATGTTGACACCACAGATAATTTGGCCACCAACAATGGGCCATGGGAAAGTAGCTGGTCAACATGATGATTTGCCCTAAAAGTTCATTTGGTCAAATATGGATGTTTCCAGTTTTTGTTTTTCAACTAATTGAATTTGGTGTGTCGGTGCCCTGTCATCCCATCCACTTAACTGCCCAAAATAAAATCAGAGTGATTTGTGAAAACACATGAGGATTCCTTGAAGCAATCTGATTGTTCTCTATTCCTCGGCACAAAAATGAAAATGTCATCTGACAAGCTTAACATATTTTAAAAACAGAACAGAAAGGAAACACTGTAAGCCACTCACAATCCAGACCTCAATTTTTTTTATAATGTATTACAAAAACAATGGCATGCTCAGGGGAGAAAATAAAATACAGATAAAAAATGGAACATAACAGACATCAAAAACCAATCTGGGGAAAAAATAAGCCAAGTAACCAAAACAGGATTAAACTGTATGTTTACCATGCAGATTATTTTTTATACATACACATTCATATAGTATCAATTTTTTTAAACTATGTTTAAATCCATATACATTTTACACAGTTTATATATATAACACATTAATTATCATTTAAACTGTTTCAACCGTGCAAGACCTATGGGCCAAAAGTTACCAAATTGAATGACACAAAAATAGAAAAATGAGAAGTTGATGCATTAAGGTTTTAAAAACACTTGACAGTTTAGCAAAATTTCTAAATCAGAAGATATCTGTGGCTGGGGAGCCTTGCTTTTAAACAAACTGTCACTGAAACTTGTTTACCTATGTGCTTTAATCCCAAATGGTTTTAATCGATACATGTGCTACTACTAAGTGTGTGATAGGTATCAGCATGTGCTCACATGCCTTTTGACACGGGTCCATTCCACAAATGATTTGATAACAAGCCCCCGTGTACTACTGCCCTGTGGCTGCTGTAAAAAAAAAGTCACCACGAACGTGGTCATTTGAAACAAAAGAATTTCATTCTCTCACACTTCTGGAGGCCAGAAGTCTGAAGTCCAGAGCTTAACAGGGTTGTGTTCCCCCCAGAAGCTCTAGGGGAGAATCCATTCTTCATCTCTTCCAACTTCTGGTAGCTGTCAGCATTCCTTGACTTGTAGCTGTATCATTCCCACCTCAGCCACCACGTTCTCACCTCTGCCTCTGACTTTAATTCTGCTCTCAGCACCTTTGAACTTGTATCAGCTACCCCTCAGACAATCCAGGATTGTTTCTCCATCACCATATCCTAGTTTAATCACATCTGCAAAGGCCCTTCATTCAAGTAAGATAACATTTACCGGTTTCAGGCATTAGAGGGTCTGATTATCTTGGGGGGGGGCATTTTCAACCTAGTACACCCTATTCACAAAATCCGCCTATAATTTCTTTGAATCTGACCCACTATCTCTTAATGGAATTGTATTAGCCTCCATTTGTACATGTCTATTCTTTTCTCATTACCCAAAGCACAGGACACCTATTTAAATGTCTTTGTTATTATCCAGCAAGTCCCATGTGAAAATATCGTATGATCATCTCCCCCAGTACAAACTTACTCTCCCTGCTCTCTTTCCCATTTATTGTTTGGCCTCCCTGTGCTATCATCCATGCAGAACTTTGAGAGTCATCCTTTTTCATCATTAAGTAACACATGCAATTGATCCTCGAACCCTGCTGGTCCACCTTTCAGTTCATTTCAAACCAGTCCCACCTCACTCCCTCCCACTCTAAATGTTCATGCCCTAGTTGTACTGGGGCACAGCCCAGCTAGACAGCTGCAAGGCTCTTTCCTCTACCTCAGCTCACCTTTATCTATTCTCTTTTCTGCTGTCAGAGTCACCTCTCTAAAACTTTCTGAATTTGGGGCACCTGGCTGGCTCAGCTGGTTCAGTGTCTGACTTTGGCTCAGGTCGTGATCTCACAGTTTGCGAGTTCAAGCCCTGCAAAGGGCTCTGTGCTGACAGCTCAGAGCCTGGAGCCTGCCTCAGATTCTGTGTCTACCTCTCTCTCACACTCTCTCTTTCTCAAAAATAAACATTAAAAAAATTTTAAACTTTCTAACTCTGATCAACTCACTAGCCTACTCAAAACCTTTGAAAAGATCCCACTGCTGTCAGATTTAAGGGAGAACAGCACAGACCTATGGGGCCCTTTTGGATTTGGCTGCTACCCACCCCCACAACCTCATCTTCTATTTCTATCCTATCCTTTTCATGTATCCTAAGCAGCCTGAACTAGTGTCAGCTTTTCGTAAAGTATCATGATTTCTTTTGCTTTGACACTGTGGAATATGCTACAGGTTCCTGCCTTACCAGGCCAAACAACTAGACAACTCCTATTAATCTTCCAGGATTTGGCCAAGAGACCAGCTTGTTTAGGAATGTATCTCTATGTGCTTTATTTATTATTTTTTTAAATTTTTTTTAACGTTTATTTATTTTTGAGACAGAGACAGAGCATGAACGGGGGAGGGGCAGAGAGAGAGGGAGACACAGAATCGGAAGGAGGCTCCAGGCTCTGAGCCATCAGCCCAGAGCCCGACGCGGGGCTCGAACTCATGGACTGTGAGATCGTGACCTGAGCTGAAGTCGGATGCGCAACCGACTGAGCCACCCAGGCGCCCCTCTATGTGCTTTAAACAAGTGAATTGTACAGTAGAGTATGTGAATTATATCTCAATAATGCTATTATTAAAAAGAAAAGAAGAATGAATTGGGCCAAGTGATGATCCCAAACTCATGTAGTGTTACACACATCTTCTTCAACTTTGCAAGACCCCATGTGCCTACCTCCTTAACATTTCTACTAAACTATCTACTGGCTCGTGTGACTGTTTGAGGGCAGGGCCCTCACAAATTGATCTTCACGTTCTCCTGGAATAGTATAATGTCTGGCACAATGAATGATCAGACTATAATCCTTAAACGGAGCATTCCGTGGTTGAAACCAATTATAATAAGTCCAGCAAGTGTTAGAACTGAGTATCTGGTCACCTGGGTTGAAGTTAAGTATGTATAATTTGGCATTTAGAAAGTAAATCACCTTTGGGACTAAATCACCATTAGAATTGGCCTATACTAGACTTTAAAATACAAATATGGGCATTTGAATGTAATTATACTTTAGACAATATAATCTTTTCCCAATGAAATATAGCCTTTGTCCTCAATTTGAATTCCAGGAGTTAGGGTTCATATTTATCAATCTGCTTACAGGGATGAACCATGATCTGGCTGCTACAAGCTGTGTTTAATTAGCTTTAAAGCATTTTTCTAAGAGCTTCTGCCCTTCCCATTTAAGCTCCATTAATTTTTGGCTGCCACATTATAAAACAAAGTGACCATGTCCTTTTTAGCGGGGCTAAATCATTCATTATAAATACATACAACCCACATCCACATGCAATGGAAGAATATTCATTTGTTTTCATTACCAAATATAAAAACTTTCATTTTCTCCTGTTTTCAAAGCTTTTCCACAAATGGTAAAGATCAATCTTCCCAGGATGTTACTTCTAACAACCAAGTTTTCATTAATAGCCAAAGGAAGGGAATAATTTGTAATTACATTCTTTATTGTAAAATAATACACATCACAAGAATTCTATCCAGATAACGTGGGCCAATTTTAGATGCTTAATCTATTAATTGCTTTCCTAAGAGAATATGTCTTCTGGCCTGGGAATCCTGGCTTCTTCTCCAGAGGTTTGCAGGAAAGAGAAAGAGAGGGAGAGGAGGGGTAGGGGCCGTTCTTGCCTTCCCTGATCTGGTGGGACAGAACTGGAGAGAGTCCAAAGAGTTACACTTGGTAACTCCCAGTCTTCTATGTCGCTGGTTTAGAAGAGATTACATTCCAGATACTTCCACCGTCCCACTACCATGATTCCCTGCCCCAGCACCTTGATTGCCTTGGAACTTTGTAATTAGCTTTTGTTTCTTTATCCCTTTACTGTCTACCTCCTCTGTGAGTCTGTACGGCTCCATGGGCAGTCCCGGTGTTTCTCTCACTAAAACCAATGCCGTATACATTCTGGGAACACAGTGAAAACAGGAAGGGAGCAAAGAAAGAAAAGGTTTAAATCCGAAGGGCCATCCATGTTGCCTGGGATAGAATTTTATCCTAGTGCAAAAGTTCTAGATGAAGGTAAATCTTGAACAAAGTGGGAGCAGGCAGGGCACAAGAAAACACAGATGGGCATCTGCTGCTGGCTGCTGTAAGGAACAGGCATCCTTGGGAGAGGAAAAGAGCCCCTGAGGGCCCCTAATTTCCTATTTATCCTATCTGGCTTAATTAACAGGATCCCAACAGTATTATTTTTAAAGTAAATATATGCCGCTCACACTGCATAATTGCTCACATTTACACTTGGTCAGTCTACCCTTTCTAACATTGTTTCTGTGGGAAAAGAGTCACAAATTCCAAATAACTGACTCAAAGACTTAAAACACAATCAACTCCAATTATAACCTGTTTTTCATTTCAGTTGTCTCTTATTTCCCTCTCCTCTTCCATTTGAACTTTCTCTCTCTCACCTGTCTTCCCTTGTCCTGCCCGTGTTCATGTACATGCATGCACATGTGCTCACACACGTGCATACATACACACACACACACACTTTATATTGTTTGAAATAAGAACAAATAAACATACCCACTCTCATATCCAGTTACCAAGTCCTAGAATTCTTCCTTAATAATAAAAATTATGAGTCAGACATCCGGTGCTCACATTCCATTCCAATTCACACCCTGAGGCCTTATTTTGCCCATGCCCAGTCTGTCAAAATAGTTAGCAAATTGATGTCTTGATTCTAGTCTCTTCTCTTTTCAATCCATCCTGAATCTATCAGGAGCTCATAGTTGCCTCTAAAGCACTATTTTATATCACATTACTCTTGTTTTCTCATGTCACTTCCATGGCAAGTGAAAAAAGTTTACTTCCCGAATTACTTCTCTCCCAAATTGGAGTTGAGGATCTCCATATTATGATTCTATCCAACTTCCCAACTTCACTTCCTACCACCCAGTAAGGACCTATCAGTGCAGCCTCAGGACCTCATTAAGATCAATTCATCATGGGGCACTGGGTGGCTCAGTCGGTTAAGCATCCACTCTTGGTTTCCACTCAGGTCACTATCTCATGGTTCCTGAGATTGAGCCCTGCATCAGGCTCTGCACTAACATTGTGGAGCCTGCTGGGGATTCTCTTTCTCTCTCTTCTTTTCTCTCAATAAACAGTAAAAAAAAAAAAAAAAAAAAAAAAATCATTTCATCATTTCTTGGGCACACACTTAACCATCCCAGCCTGTGTGCCTTTACTAATATTCTTTCTCCCTCTTGTCTTCCTTTCTTTCCCAGTCACCCTTTCAAGATAAAATCTAGCCCCAAATCCTTCGTAAATATTTCTCATGATACAAGATTCCCTTTCCATACTGCTTCTGCACTTGAGATAACTCCATGCATGTGTGCAATGTTCTCACATTTTTTTTTTCATGTTTCCTATGTAAGCCTCCCAACAACACAGCAAAGTAGGTATGGTTAAGGATGCACACTTCACAGATAAGGAGAAAAGTTTTCAAAGAGGCAAACTGATTTAGCCAAGCTTGCACAGCTGGAGTGTGGCAGAAACTATCTTTAAGCCCTGGCCTTCAGATTCCATGTTAAATCCCTACTTGGCATTTACTAAAAACTGCCACAGGTTGGCAAGGATTTGCATCATTTTTATTTTTTTACTAGATTATAAGTTCCTTGAAGGCAGTAGCTGTGTAGAGAACTTGCCCTAATGCATTATAATACACAAGATGAGAAGTTAATCAATATCTGATTGCGGCATCCTAAGAGGAGTTCAGTCTGTCCATGTAAGAGGCTTTAATGATTCCTCTCTCCCTCTTCTGTCCAGTATTTAGACTCTGAGGGCTCGCGTGAACATGCTGTGATAAACTGCAATATATCTTGGCGATTTTTAAATTTCTTAATCTAGTTATCCCCAAAACAAACTGCAAATTCCCTAACAATAAGTAACTTTGACGAATAAAATGAGACCTGCTGATCTTTAAATGTTGGCCAATGTCGGCCAGGAGTTGTAGGAATAAAAGGCGGGGGAGACTGTAAGTGAAATTGAGTCCCCTGGTGCACTTGCTAACGACACATATATTGAGGATTCAGAATCGGTACTTTCTCCATCATATGTCTCTTACCCCAATTCTTATTGAACGCATGATCCCAGAAAGCAGACTACAAAACAGCGAACCAGTGACAAGGTGACACTGACTAAAGGGTCAGCAACAGACCCTGTTGTTCGTATTAGCCATTTGTTTGCACAGGCGCGAGTACTTGTGATCATAATTCATACTGCACGGGAACTGTCTGCTGGCAACATTCTTCCTGTTTTGCAAAAAGGACTAAAGAGTTCACTATTTTACAGTGTTCCATAAAGAGACGTTACGACATCTCAGACTGAAAGTTACTGAACAAGAACAGGGCATCGGAAAGGAGCACTCAGAGGATTTCACAACAGGAAACAAACCTCATCTTTTGGAACACAATTAAGAAGATACTCACAGGCTCTCCCCGTGATCCATCCTGACCTGGAGCACCTGGAGGTCCCACTTCTCCCTTTTAAAGATAAAAAAAGAAAAGAGAGAATTCTATTTTCAGACAAGCTTATACAACAAATATATATTAGTGAGTATTAAAGCACATTAGATACAAACATAAAAATTACTTCCAGATTATTAATAATGCTGCATGGTGACAGCAACTGTACTTACAGTGAGTACAGCATAATATACAGAATTGTTGAATCATTATGTTGTATACCTGAAACTGTCTATAACACTGTGTGTCACCTGTACTTCAATTAAAAAATAAATTAAATAGATAATAAAATAGCAAACAAAACTTTGACTAAGAAAACTTCTAACAAGAATACAAGATTTTTAATGTATAATTATAGATCTCTATTAACGAATTAGGTAAAAAGCCTAAATAAAAGGAGATACATATCCTCCTTATGGATAGAAAATCTCTTTCATATTTTTGAAGCTATAAAGTCTTCATAGCATAAGGATGTCAGATGTCTCCAAATTAATCAAAATTTAATACAATTTCAATAGAAATTCCAAGGAGATTTTCGTTGTAATTTGGCGAAACAATGATAGGATTTCAACAGAAGAACAAATTTCCAAAATATAGACAATCTAGAAAAAGACCAAGAGGGTGAAATGAATCCTTTCATATTTTTATCTTCCTTTTTACTTTAAAAATGATCATTCTGTTGTACTGGACCCAATGAATTGGAACATTCTTTTGGATCTATAAGAACTGATCATTCTAATTTGACCTTGCAAGCAACAGTTGCATTTTAAAAACAAATAAAGCCTTCATTAAATGGATTTATAGGCTATTACTTGAAATTACTTGGCACTTTCATTTAGTATCTACCTATTTAAAAAAAAATTTTAATGTTTATTTATCTTTGAGAGACACAGAGCATGAGTGGCAGAGGGGCAGAGAGAGAGGGAGACACAGAATCTGAAGCAGGCTCCAGGCTCTGAGCTGTCAGCACAGAGCCGGACGCAGGGCTTGAACCCACAAACTATGAGATCATGACCTGGGCTGAAGTCAGACACTTAACCAACTGAGCCACCCAGGCGCCCCATAGTATCTACCTATTTAAAACAAACATTTTATATGTTTAAAATGCTTATTTTTAGGTAGCTATAAAAACTATCCTAGTTTTCAGTTTTATGCCTTTAAATTACTATGTTCAAATTATTTAAGCATCTTATTTTACATCCACCTTTTAGCATCCTCAAACTTTTTCCCAAAATTCCAGTGTATACAAAAGTATCTGACACTCTGCTTATAAATATTAGCTGAATTTATTCATAAAATATGTAACATTTACAGATGAATACAGCTATTAAACTGCCGAGACACAAATAAGGGGTAGTGGGGGAGAAGCCTCCTAAAATACACACACAGACACAGACAGACACACCCTCAAACATTTAGGCTTTCTGAAACCTAACAGTCATTAGGAGCCATATTTTGTTTTCTGTTCAGCCAAATGTTGCATCATAACAAGCAAAGTTCTCTGCAATTATGCCACACTTTCCTTCACACCAGAAAAAACATTTCATTCTACATGAGAGCAAGAAAGTAAAACAAAAGCATTTTTCTTGTAAATGCTTCAAATGCCTGAGTGGAAACAGATCTAAGGGTAAAGAGTCTCAGAATACACGTACCGCTGCATATGCCAACATTGTTTTCCAGCGTTTCAGATTCTAACGAATCTCCCAAAACTGTAAAAAACGAACCACAAAACGAAGAACCTGGCTAACATAATCAGCACTTAGAAAAAAAACTCAACCGTCTCACTTTATGTAACCAGTGTTCTCCCACTTTTATGAATTCTTGCATTTCATAGGCACAGTGAAATACCAGCGAAAGCCAAATATTTCATCTGTTCCAATTTTATTTACAAACACCAGCTGACAAGTGATGACAGAGGGAGCAAAGAATGATGTTTCCTGTAAATTAACCACAATGGGAGGGGGAGTGCTGCTGGCCTGATGGTTCTACAGAAAAGCTAATGAAAATATCAGAGAAACAAGGATATATGTAGGATCCACTAAGTTTAAAAGCTATAGGTTACCAAGTCTGAAAAATTAAAGAAAAGGGATTTGTCAGGACTTAATAAAACAGAGAAATCCTACAATGACTACATCTAAACTCAACATTAAGATTAACAGGACGATTCATTCCCCCACATCAGCCAGCTCAGCCTCACTTCATGTGGGAACTTCAAAACACAACATTTCAGACCTAACAAATCAGCAGCTCTGGATGGTGGAGCCCAGCAGTCGGTTTTAACACACCCAGCTGACTCTGATGATGTGAGGGACATGGTGTATCTTTAAATCATTAGGCCACTTACCTTCCCATACCTCCAGGTACTGTCATATGTGACTTGCTAAGCAAATCTGTAGTTTAGATCTTCTGTATATAAAGGGAGGAGGGCAGTTGTCAAATAGGAGAAACAAGTAATCTGGAATTACATGACTACTTTAGCTGACAAAAAAACTGTCTCCTTTTACTACTCTGAAGACTTCATCTTATTTTTTTATTCTAATTAGCAGAGGGTTTTTTAAAAGCTTACTAATCATCATCA
Organism: Leopardus geoffroyi; assembly: GCF_018350155.1. Lineage (NCBI taxonomy): Eukaryota > Metazoa > Chordata > Mammalia > Carnivora > Felidae > Leopardus > Leopardus geoffroyi. The sequence continues at coordinate 53,578,223 of NC_059332.1, forward strand.
AGGATTATCAATAATTAAGTCCCCAAATTATTTGAGGATTTATTTTCTTTCTATTCCTACTTCTTAAACATAATGATACATCATCATATGAACAAAATATCACTATTTTATTATCTACAGCAGTGATTTTCATACTAGCTGCAACAGAATCTCCTGGAGAATTTGTTAGACTGAAAATTGTGGACTTCACCCCAGAGTTTCTGATTCAATAGGTGTGGGGTAGATGTCAGGAATTGGCATTTCCAACAAGTTCCCAGAAAGTGCTGGACGGTGGCCACTGGGACCACTGCTCTAGCCCACATCTCAAGAGACTTATACATCCTTGGTTTCGCTTACCAACACCTCTCTGTGTGAACTATAATGACACTGTACAGTTTTACACTTGGCACTGAGTTTTATGATGGCTATGCTGTTCAACAGGTATCTTGTATATGGAAGTGTTGTTTTCCTGAGTTGTACATTCTTTGAAGGCAAGGAACATATCTACATGAGTGTTTTATCACCTACAATATTTAGAATTGTGCTGAATGAAACGCATGACTACATGTAAAGCTTTATGTCCCCTTCTTTACAAACAACTAAAGAGCATATGAAGGAAGAAGGACTTGGCTATTTATTCTTAAATACTTGAATCCAAGAGGATAAAGGAAATGGGGAGAAACATTTATGCACAGCACTGTTGTGAAATTACAGAGTTTGGTTATCATAAGACAATGACAAATAATCTTTACCTAGAAGTATGCTCTTGATTCTCTGAATAACGTTTCATTGGGAGATGAAGGATGATTTCTTTGGAGCCATTCTCCATAAAATAATTAAATGCAGTACACAACTAACCTGTGAAGTGCAGTATTGTGACGTAACCTGATCATCTGATTGCTTTCATGACCTGGAGAACCTGACACATGCTAATTTGTTTGGCTGGTGGAAAACAAATGCCCCTAGCTCTAATCTATCATTTTGCATTCTATTATTAACTTCTTATTTGATATAAAATAACTGAAAAGATGCTATGCTAAACATTATCCCTAAATCCGATTTCTACAGCTAATGTCAACGACGATTTATTCCACAAAAAGCAGCTATTTTTAAGAAGGAAATTTAACCAAAAACAGATACGTAAAACTTGCATTGTATGTGTATTTCATGCTGTGGTCACTGGTACTTACCCACAAAAAAAAATTAAAATAATGGAGAATAATTTAGTTTGTGGTCATAGCAACCCTCAAAATCAGGTGTGTGACCACTAAAATATAATTTTGAGGAAGTTCCTTACTTTGTTACTAAATACTTTGACTTTGATCTTAATTCATGGTTTATTCTTAGTTTGTAAACAAATCTCTACCATACCAAAGGATATACTGAAGATATAAGACTAGGGAAGCTTCTCCCAGGTTACCAAATAAATAGACAAGAAGTTTGGGACCCATCATGCATAGAGGGGAATCACACAAACTAGGCTTGGAATTCTAGCCCTGCCATGTAAATGACCGCACTTCTGGATAAATTAATTAATCTGTATTAATCTGACCATAATGGCTAAGTGGCATTAATACTCCCAACTCCCAAGATTCTTTTATTAAGAAAACAAATTAAGAGGCTTTGTGAAAGTACCTTGCACATCTCAAGACACAGAAGGGAAGATTCATGAAAGTTTGCTATTTCATTGTCATCAAAAAGTTGGGGTTTCAACAATCCTTTACCTTATGATTCGTTTTAGGCTTCACTTTTTTCAAATAATATGGTATTTTCATATTTGTACTGCTATGGCTTAGCATTATCATTTAGAAGACATGAGTATTTTTAAAAAGATGGTCAATATTTTAATCTAGTTAAAATACCACAAAAATAGTAGAGGTCATAGTTCCATCATCATTTCCTATATTGGAGAAAGATTATTTGGCTATAACATGATTTTTCAACAATTTGGTGAAAGACATTTTCAGTGGTTATTAAATTATGGCTACATGATCTAGGACACATTATTAATCTCCTCATTCTTTAGTTGCCTCATCTCTAAGAGGATAATTTCTTTTTTCCACTTGTAGTTCAATGACTTTTGAGTTTAATGGGAGAATGCATATACAATGCTGGGAAAAGAGCCAGGCATGTAGGAAGTATCCATAAATTGTGTCTGTTATCATGTGTCCTGTCCTGTGTTCACTTCTCTCCAGATCCAGTTTCGACGCCATTTTTCAGTATTTCAATTGCTAACTGAGATTCTTATCCCTTTGCCTCACTGTTCAAGCACAGCACTTGCTTATGCAAACCTCAATATTGAGTTAATCAAACGGAAAGCCTCCTCAGACCCACTCTTGGGCTTCTAAGTATAGCAATGGGAGGGGAAATATAGTACCACTGTTGACCAGATGATAACTTCCAGCTTCAACTACACTTCAAAGCAGCTTCTATATTTTCTTAATCTCTTCTGTACCACATTCTCCACAGAGCTAAAAGTTCTTTAATCAACAGAAATTCCCTTTTCCCTGCCTCTCAACAGGTGATAATTTACACTTCCTTAGAGGAAAGAGAAGTTAGACATCTTGCCACCAAACCAACTGTCCTGAATTTACATCCACCCATTCTTTTTTCTTCTTCTTCTTTTCTTCCTCCCCCTCCTTCTTCCATCCTTCATTTCTTCCTTCTTTCCTTTTTTTTTTTTTTTTTTTTTTTTTTTTTTTTTTTTTTTTTACAGTGAAAGGGTCTCTTTCCCACAACCTAAGATAGTCCCTTCCAATTCCGTTCACTCTCCCATTCCTTCCCCTCTGCAAATGAGACAGTTATCAGTATTTAACTACTTGCTGGACATGTACTCTTAAATGTGCCACATTATAATTAAATGCACACATTATACTTCTCATTTTTTCACCTCCCCAACCGAAGGCATACTTAACCTATCCCAATAATTAATTCCATTGATTAAATAAACATCGAGGGGCACCTAGGTGGCTCAGTCTCTTGAGCATCCAACTTCAGCTCAGGTCATGATGCCATGGTTTACGAGTTTGAGCCCCACATCAGGCTTGCTGCTGACAGTGCAAAGTCTGCTTCAGATCCTCTGTTCCCCTCTCTCTCTGCCCCTCACTCACGCTCTCTCAAAATAAACAACCACTAAAAAAGATTCTCTCTCTCCCTCTGCCCCTGTCCCCCACTCTGATAAATAATTAAGAATAATTAAATAAAAAGCTAACTTCACTATACATAAAAAGGAGATGCTCTAGAATTAAGAAGCCTAGTAAGCTGCTCAAACTTCTACACCCCTATTACTGTAGGTCCAAATACACATAAAACATTTCAAATTGAGAAGAATCTGCAGACAATATTCAAACAAAACTACTAAATGAAAAACAGAAAATAAGAACCCAAACTTTTCAGTCAATTTCCCTCATACAAAAATAAACATGAAGCAGAAAAAAAAACTGCAACAAATGCTATAACCTGGATTAATGTTACACAAGCATTTTCAGATGTAAGGAAAAAAAATGACAACACAAAATAATCTCAGATATTACGATTAAATTACCTGAAAACAAGGGAGAATAGATTTAATATTTTTAAAGATACTGAGGGGGAAAAAAACTAAACGTACCCAATAAAAATGAGTTTTTTAAAAAGATAATAAGGGTCAGAAGGAGAGAACAGAGTCAAAGAAGTCGCAACACATCCAAAATTAGAGTCCTTAAAATATAAATCAAAATAATGTAATAGAACTTCTATTTAAAACTATAATCCGGGGCGCCTGGGTGGCGCAGTCGGTTAAGCGTCCGACTTCAGCCAGGTCACGATCTCGCGGTCCGTGAGTTCGAGCCCCGCGTCGGGCTCTGGGCTGATGGCTCAGAGCCTGGAGCCTGTTTCCGATTCTGTGTCTCCCTCTCTCTCTGCCCCTCCCCCGTTCATGCTCTGTCTCTCTCTGTCCCAAAAATAAATAAACGTTGAAAAAAAAAATTTAAAACTATAATTCAAGGGGCACGCTGGGGTGGCTCAGTCGGTTAAGCATCCGACTTCAGCTCAGGTCATGATCTCGTGGTTTGTGGGTTTGAGCCCTACATCGGGTTCTGTGCTGACAGCTCAGAGCCTGGAGCCTGCTTCAGATTCTGTGTCTCCCTCTCTCTGCCCCTCCCCCACTTGTGTTGTGTCTCTTTCTCTCTGTCTGAAAAAATGAATAAACATTTTAAAAAATTTAAAAAACTACAATCCAAGAGAATACTCCAAAATTAAAAGAAGTCCTGGATCTATTTATTATAAGGATTCTGGGGCAATAAATTCTTAATTCTGGGACAAGCTATGCTATCAGACTTTACACATAAAGGTGTTTTGTTGTTGTTGTTGTTGTTGTTGTTTTGGTTTTTTTTAACCCTCTGGGTTACCATACAAAAAAAAAAAAAACCTGAAGCCACTTACAAAAGAAATATAATTAGGTTGCTACCAGCAACATACATGACAGCAGTGGAGGAACATCTCAAAGACACTCAAAGAAAAACAGTGAGACAAGAGCTTATAATGTCAGTGACAAGACAGTGACAGCTAAATTGTCATTCAACTAACAAGAATATAGAAAATATGTTAAGACATAAGAATTCAGAGAACACTGTATTCACAAGCATTTCCTAAGAAATACACTATAGAAGCAGCTTCTATAAACCACAATGATGACTATAACTGATAAATATACCTAGGGATGAACCCTGAATATATTTAATTGCAGATTTGAAACAAAGGTGGGCAAAGAGTGGAAAATAGCTTATAAATATTAGAGCAGGGGAGGGGCAGAGAGAGAGGAAGAGAATCCCAAGGAGGCTCCATGCTCAGCACAGAGCCTCACACGGGGTTTGATCTGATGACACTGAGATTATGACCTGAGTTGAAATCAAGACCTAAGTGACTGACCCGCCCAGGTGCCCCTCTAAAAGTAGCATTAATGAGAAAACACTGCACATTAATATCAAGGGAATACAATTGAAGCAATAATCAAAAAGAATACGTATAATTTAAATACTGGAAGCAAAAAATAGGAAAAGAATTAAAATAAATGAATTCAATTCCCAATTGTAAAACCTAGAAAAATATAAGAAAAAAGAAAGAAGCTAGGAAGTAGTATAAATGTAATAACAAAACAAAAAACAAAACAAAAAAAACAAAAACAAAAAACACACAAAAAACCAGAACTGGAAAAATCAGTGAAGTTAATAATTAAATTACAATGTTGGTTCTGTGAAAAAAAAAAACACAAATAGAAAAACCACAATCTCATATAATCAAGCAAAAACAAAAAAACAACAAAACAAAAAAAACACAGTAGAAAATGAAAGCACAAATATTCAAACAAGTAACAAAGAGAGACAAATTACTGAAACCAAGAACTTTTTAAAAACTATAGAGGATGGGGCGCCTGGGTGGCGCAGTCGGTTAAGCGTCCGACTTCAGCCTGGTCATGATCTCGCGGTCCATGAGTTCGAGCCCTGCGTCGGGCTCTGGGCTGATGGCTCAGAGCCTGGAGCCTGTTTCCGATTCTGTGTCTCTCTCTCTCTCTGCCCTCCCCCGTTCATGCTCTGTCTCTCTCTGTCCCAAAAATAAATAAACGTTGAAAAAAAAAATTTTTTAAAAAATAAATAAAAAAAAAAATAAAAACTATAGAGGAATTTGCACAATTTTATACAAGTCCTTTGAAAAATCTAGATGGAATCGCTCATTTCCTACAAGAATGAAGTTTACTATTATTGACCCTATTAGAGATACAGTGCTCAACTTAACCAGTTTCCATGTAAGAAATAAGAGAAAGTTATCACGAAACGATTCAACACAAAAAGCATCAGGCCAAGATGACAAAGGAGAAAATGAGGAAAAACCCTGTGGTGCATGAATTCAACTGTAACTGTGTTAAGTTATTACAAAATATCAGGAATGAGAGCACATTAAAAAATCCTACATTAAAAGGACAAGAATATGGGGCGCCTGGGTGGCGCAGTTGGTTAAGCGTCCGACTTCAGCCAGGTCACGATCTCGTGGTCCGTGAGTTCGAGCCCCGCGTCGGGCTCTGGGCTGATGGCTCAGAGCCTGGAGCCTGTTTCCGATTCTGTGTCTCCCTCACTCTCTGCCCCTCCCCCGTTCATGCTCTGTCTCTCTCTGTCCCAAAAATAAATAAACGTTGAAAAAAAAAAAAAAAAAAAAAAAAGGACAAGAATATGACACCAAAATAGGCACATAGATCAAGGGAACAGAAAACCCAAAAAGAAGCCCACATTTACATGGTCAATTGATATTTGACAAAACGGCAAAGAATACACAATGGGAAAAAGTCTCTTCAGCAACTGATGTTGAGAGAATTGGACAGCAACATGTAAAAGAATGGAACTGGACTGCTGGCTTACACCAAAAACAAAGATGACATCAAAATGGTGGAGTGCCTGGATGACTCAGTTGGTTAAGGGTCTGACTTTGGCTCTGGTCATGATCTCACAGTTCATGGGTTCAAGCCCCACATATTGCTCTAAACTGATTGTGTGAACCCTGCTTCAGATTCTCTCTCTCTCCCTCTACCTCACTTCTCCTCCCCCACTTTCTCCCATACACATGCGGGCGCACTCACTCTCCCTCTCTCTCAAAAAAATAAACTTTAAAAAAATTCAAAATGGATTTAGTACCTAAAGTTAGATCTGAAATTATAAATATCCTTAAAGAGAACAGAGGCAGTAATTTCTCTGACATCAACCATAGCTACTTTTTTTCTAGATATGTCCTCTGAGGCAAGGGAAACAAAAGCAAAAATAAACTACTGGGAGTACATCAAAATAAAAAGCTTCTCAGGGCGCCTGGGTAGCTCAGTTGTTTAAGCATCCGACTTCAGCTCAGGCCATGATCTCACAGTTCACAGGTTCGAGCCCCACGTCAGACTGTGTGCTAACAGCTCGAAGCCTGTAGCCTGCTTCAGAATCTGTGACTCCCTCTCTCTCTGCCCCTCCCTCTCAAAAAATAAATAAATGATAAATGTTAAAAATAATTTTAAATAAAGGTTCTGTGCTGACCATCAACAAAACTAAAAGACAACCTACTGAATGGGAGAAGATATTTGCAAATGACAACTCTACAGAGACTTAGAATCCAGAATATATAAAGAATTTATACAACTCAACAACCAAATAACAAATAATCTAATTTAAAAATGGACAGAAAACATGAATAGACATTTTCCCAAAGAAGACATACAGATACCAACACACACATGAAAAGATGCTTATCATCACTTATCACCAGAGAATGCAAATCAAAACTACAATAAAATATTACCTCACACCTATCAGAAAGGCTAAAATAGAAAATAAAAGAAACGAGTGTTGGAGAGGATGTAGAGAACAAGAAACGCTTGGGGTGCCAGGGTGGCTCAGTAGGTTGGGCATCTGACTTTGGATCAGGTCATGATCTCATGTATCATGAGTTCAAGCCCCACATCAGGCTCTGTGCTGACAGCTCAGAGCCTGGAGCTTGCTTCAGATTCTATATCTCCCCTCTTTCTGCCCCTCCCCCACTCATGCTCTTTCTTTCTCTAAAAAATAAACAAACATTAAAAAAAATTTTTTAAAGAAAAAGGAACCCTCACGCAATTTTGGTAGGAGTGTCAACTGATAACACCACTATGGAAAACAGTGAGGAGGTTCCTCAAAAAGTTAAAAATGGAACTACCCTATGATACATAATTGCAATACGCAATAGGATATTTACCTAAAAAGTACAAAAACACTAATTCAAAGGTATACATGCACCCCTAGGTTTACTGAAGCATTATTTACAATAGCCAAATTTTGAACATACCAAGTGTCCATCTATAGATGAATGGATAAAGAAGAGATGGCATATACATACAACAGACTATTATTCAGCCACAAAAAAGAATGAAATCTGCCATTTGCAACAACACGGGTGAAGCCAGAGAGTATAACGCTAAACAAAATGTCAGAGAAAAATACCATATCATTTCACTCATATGTGGAATTTAAGAAACAAATGAGCAAAGGAAAAAAAGAGAGAAACAAACCAAGAAACATCTTTTATTTTAAAGATTTGTGGGGTGCCTGGGGAGCATCCAACTCCTGATTTTGGCCCAGGTCACGATCCCATGGTTCCAGGGTTGTGGGATCAACCCCTCTGTTGGGCTCCAAGTTGAGCATGGAGCTTGGTTAAGATTCTCCCTACCAGCCCGCCCTGCCCCTCTCCTATTCTCTCTCTAAAAATAAAGTATTTATTTATTAAAAATTGCTTGCTTGTTTTTTATTTACTTACTTACTTACTTACTTATTTATTTATTTATTTATTTATTTATTTTGGAGGGGGAGAGAGAAAGAAAGAGAGACAGAGAGAGAGGAGAGCGAATCTTAAGCAAGCTCCGTGCTCAGCACAGAGCCTGATAGAGGGGTTGATCCCACAACCCTGGGATCATGACCCAAGCCAAAATCGAGTCGGACATTCAAATGACATAGCCACTCAGGCACCCCAACACTTGTAACTTTTGAGAACTGATGTATTACCCTAGGGGAGGTAGGTGTGGGACTGGATGAAACAGGTAATGGGGATTAAAGAGTATACTTTTCATGATGAGCATTGAGTAACGCATAGATGTGTTGAATCACTATCTTGTATACCTGAAACAATGTAACACTGTATGTTAACTATACTGGAATTAAAATTTCAAACTTCATAAAATTAGTTAATTAAACAGACAAGAATAATGCAATATTATAAATAAAATATGCCAACAAATTGAAAATGAAATGAACAAATTCCTTCAAAGACACAAATTAGCAAAACTTACCCAAGAAGGAAGAAAAACACTAAGTATCCCAATATTTAGTAAAAGAATTTAATTAGTAATTAAAATCTTCCTCAAACTTAAAAAGGGTATATAATCAACATACCAACCATCGTATTTTCATGTTAGCAAGAGAAAATTTTTAAAAATCTATTCACAAGAGCATTTAACAAAATAAAATTTTTGCATATGAATTTAACAAAATCACATACAAGATCTGCATGCTGAAAACTACAAAACATTTCTGAGATATATTAAAGAAAGACCATCTAGGTGGAATGATATACCATGTTCATGGACTGAAAGAACTCAATATTGTTACAACCAGAACTCTCCTCTAATAAATGTAAAGATATGTACATACTCTCCCCTCTGTGAGTTGAAATTTTAATCTCAGCCCCTCTGTCCTATCATGAGTAGGAACTGGACATAGTAACTCAATTCCGTAAAGCATGTAAAAGGAAAAAAGCAGTAACTTCACAGTGAAGAAACCTGACAAACACTACCATAACCAAATGATCAAAGTTAATATCATCAATGATTAGTCAAGTGGATAGCATATATACTCTCTGATGAGTAGGACACTTCACCTTTGTGTTATTCTTCCCTTCCCACCAAAACCATAAATAAAAAATAAAAAATAAAATACTTACAGTTACAGCCTAATCATGAAGAAACTATCAGAAAAACCCACATTGAGTGATATTCTACAAAATACGTAATCAAAGCTCTTCAAAATTGTCCAAGTCATGAAAAACGAGAAAAGGCTGATAAATTATCATTGATTAGAAGAGACTAAGGAGACATAACAAAACAATGCAATGTGGAATATCCTCAATTAGATCATGGAATAGAAAAAAGACATATGAATAAAATCCAAATAAAGTATGGAGTTTAACTTATAGCAATGTGTCAATATTGATGTCTTACTTTTGACAAATGTACCATAGCAATATGTTAACATCAGGAGAAAATGGACAGAGTGTGTAAGGGAACTCTGTATACTGTTACTTGCAACTTTTGTATAAATCTAGAATTATTCCAAACTAAAAAATATACTGAAGCTTAGTAGTTTGGTAGTTTCTTAATAAGTTAAACCCAAATATTCATCAACCAATGAGTGAATAAATAGGAAATATCATCAATAAAAATGAATAAAGTACTGTATAGGCCAAAACACAGAAAGAACTTGAAAATGTTCTGTTAAGTGTAAGAAGTTAGCCACAAAAGGCCACATACTGCCAAATTCCCTAGCAAATATTCATAACAGGAAAATCCATAGAGACAGAAAGTACATTAGAGGTTCCATAGGGCTGAAAGTAGAGGGGTAGTGGCTGGGAGGAAATTGGAAGAGACCACTAATGAGTATAGGGTTTCTTTTTGAGGTGATTAAAATGTTCTAAAATTAGACTGAAGTGACAATTTAATAACTCTAAGTATACTAAAAACCACTGAATTGTGTGTACAATAAGTTAAATAGGTAAACTATATAATGTGTGGTTTATTCATAAATAAAGCTGTTAAAAACTGAACTATAGTTTACACTTGGGGGTATATGCATGCAATCATGCTACCCAGATTAATATCAAAAAGGGCAATAAACTCAAAAAAAAAATAAAAGAAGCCCAAAGTTAGCTGGAGGAAGGAAATGATTAACATTTGAACAAAAATAAATAAAATATAGAATACAAAAAATAAAAAAATAGACAAAGCCAGAGATGATTTTTTAAAAAGATATAAAATATGGACAAATCCTTAGTTATCTAGACAAAGAAAAAAGAGAGAAGACTCAAATAAAGTCAGAAACAAAAGAGGAGACATTACAATTGATGCCACAGAAATGAAAAAGATCACGAGGGACTATTATGAATAATTGTATGCAAAAAAAAATTGGACATACTAAAATAAATGGATAAATTCCTAGAAACACAAAACCTGCCAAAAGTGATATAAGAAGAAAGAGAAAGACCGAACAGACCAAAAACAAATGAGGAGACTGAATGAGTAATCAAAAATCTTGCAATAAATAAAGTCCCAGGACCATAGACTTCACAGGTAAATTCTACTAAACATTTAAATATGAATCCTTCTTAAAATGTTCCAAGAAATAGAAGAGAGGACACTTCCAAATCATTTTATGAGGCTCGTATTAGCCTGCTACTAAAGCCAGACAAAACACCACAAGGAAAGAAAACCACAATATCCTTGATGAAGGTGCATGCAAAAGTCCCCAACAAATAGTAGCAAACTGAATTCAACAGCACATTGAAAGGATCATACATCATCACTAAGTGAGATTTATCCCTGGGATACAAAGATGGCAGTATATGCAAATCAGTGTGATACACCACATTACCAGAATAAAGATAAAAATCACATGATCAAGAAATGCAGAAAAAACATTTGACAAAATTCAACATCATTTCATCATCAAAACTCTCAACAAACTAGGTACAGAAGGAACTTAATAAAGATCGCATGTATGAAAAACTCACAGTGAACATCGTATTTAATGATGAAAAACTGAAAGCTTTTCCTTTATGATCAGGAACAACACAAAGATGCACACTCTTACCACTTCTTTTCAACATAGTACTAGAATAGTTAGGGAAATTAGGCAAGAAAAAGAAAGAAAAAAACATCGAAATTGGAAAAAGAAGTAAAACTGTCTCTGTTTATAGATGACATAATCCCATATATAGGAAAACCTAAAGACTCCACAAAAAAACTGTTCAAACTAATAAATTCAATAAGGTTGCAGGATACAAAATCAACATATAAAACTCAATTGCATTTTTATACACTAACAGCAAACTATACAAAAAGAAAATTAAGAAAACATCATATTTATAACAGCATAAAAATAATAAAATACTTTGAAATAAACTAAACCAAAAAGGAGCAAGACTTATACACTAAAAACTATAGTTTTAATTAATTTAATTAATTTAATTTAATTTAATTTAATTTTAATTAATGAAAGAAATTAAGGAATAAACAAATAAATGAAAGTCATCTCTAGTTCATGGACTGGAATATTTTTTATTGTTAAAACATCCATTACCACAAATGACCTACAGATTCAGTTCAATCCCTATCAAAATCCCAATGGAAATTTTTATATAAATAGAAAAAAGAATCCTAAAATGTGTATGTTCGATCCAGGAACCAAAAGCATAGGCAACAAAAGCAAAATTAGTCAAGTGGGATTACATCAAACCAAAAAGCTTCTGCACAAACAAGAAAGTCATCAACAAAATGAAAAGGCAACCCAAAGAATGGGAGTAAACATTTGCAAACCATATATCTGATAAAGGATTAATGTCCAAAATACAGAAGGAACTCCTACAACTCAACAGCGGTAATAACACCCCTATTTAAAGATGGGCAAAGGAACTGAAAGGTCATTTCTGTAAAACAACATACAAATGACCAAGTATATGTAAAAGTGCTCAACATCACTAATCAACAGGGAAATGCAAATCAAAACCACAATGAAACATCACTTCAAATCCATTAGAGGCTATTACTAAAAACAACAAAAAAAATTAAAGTAACAAGTCTTAGGAAGCCTTGTAAACTGTTAGTGGAAATGTAAATTGATGCAGCCACTAAGGAAAAAAAGTATAGAAGTTCCTCAAAAAAGTAAAACGATAACTATCATGTAATATGACAATCTCACTTCTGGGTATATATCCAAAGGAATGGAAATAAGGGTATCGAAGACACATCTGTAATGCCATGTCCATTGCAGCATTATTCACAATAATCAAGACATTAAATAACTTAAATGTGCACTAGTTGAACGAATAAACTGTGATATCTAGATAGATACAGATAAGATATACAGACACAGACACAGAAATATGGTTCATCCTCAAAAAAAGAAGGAAATCTTGTCATTTGTTACAACATGGATGAACCCAGAAGACAATGCTAAGCAAAAGCCAGACACATAGTGACAAATACTATATGATCCCACTTATATGGAGAATCCCAAACAAACTCATAGAAGCAGAAAATAGAATGGTGGTTTCCCAGGGATGGAGAGAGGGAGAGAGAGAGAAGACTGGTCAAAGGGTACAAAGTTTCAATTATACAAAATGAGTAAGTCCTAGATATCTACTGTACAGCTTAATGCCCAGAGTTAACAATGCTGTATTGTAAACTTTGAAATCACCTAACAAGGTAGACCTTATATTAAGTGTTGTCATCACAAAAATAACAATAATAATAAATAAATAGGGAGGAAATTTTTGGAGGTGACATATGTTTATGGCATTGACTGTGGTGATGGTTTCATGAGTATATACTTATCTACAAACTCACCAAGTTGTATATATGAAATATGTACAGTTTTTGCATCTCAATCATACCTCAATAAAGTTTTTTTTTTTTTTTTTTTTTTTTTTTTAGGCTCCAAAAGGGATCTTCATGCAAAGCTCCAATCAAAAAATGTACAAAGAAACTAATTCCTTATTGAATACATTCTCTGACAGGTACTATGCTGGGTGCTCTATCTTTCTCAGTCCCTACACCATACCAATCTATGTAAGTAATATTTATCCCATATTTTAAATGGAGAAAACTGAAGGTCAAAAAATTTGCCAAAAGACATACAGTTGATTAGAAAACGTCACTGAGGGGTGGAAATCGCATTCAGTTCTATTCTCCAGACTTAACTACCCCAGAAAACCATAATCTCATTTCTTGTGGCACATGGGCTTTTGATAACAGAAGACAAAGGAAAATTAAATTAGATGAATGCAAAATTTGAAGTTAAAGAGAAAAATCTGTGTTCCTTAATAGAGACTAGATTATACACTCCACAAAAATAAGGGCTGATATAGTTATGTTCCCTTCTGTACATATAGCACCTAATAAACATCAATAAATATCTGTTTAATTAACAAATGGGAAATAAAATACAGAATCACTGAAATATAATTAACAACACATGATTGAACCCTTAAAACTAAGCCCCAGGGGCATCTGGGTGGCTCAGTTGATTAAGTGTCTGACTTCACCTCAGGTCATGATCTCATTATTTGTGAGTTTGAGACTCCTGTCGGGCTCTGTGCTGACAGTTCAGAGCTTGGAGCTGCTTCAGATTCTGTGTCTCCCTCTCTTTCTGTCCCTCCCATGCTCATGCTCGGTCTCTGTCTTTCAAAAATAAATAAATGTTAAAAAAAAATAAATTAAAAAAATGAGCCCCAATATTTTACATTCAGGAAGCACTATTTATAATCTTTAAGAATCATGGATATTTGGGTAACTTACATAATACTTAGGCAAATAAATGAACAGTTTGTCCAAAGGAAAAGAAAACAATGGTGGACAAAGAAAATATGGACTGGATTTCTGAGCAAGTTTGACCTGGATTTCTGAGCAGCCTCATTGGTTGATGGATTACACAAATCCTCTCCTTAAGTATTCAAGAAACTTATAGCAGAACAATGATGTGGGCTGTTAGCATATTCCAGATACATGGACTTAAATATATACACATCACTGATATCTTTTCATTTAACAAGCTATAGCACAGAAAGCCCATTCCTATTTGATAATTAACCAATCAACCATTTATGTAACAGTAAGACGGTGCTAACCCACCATCGTGTTTTTCAGAGCCATTGACTTTTTCAGGGTTGGTGAACGACTGACTTCCCAGTACCTCTTGCTTTATTTCTCCCATACTGACACCACAGAATTGATAAAGTTGTTAAGGTTAAGGATGAGGTCTTCCTACCTCCCACCCAAAACTTCAATCCTTTGGGAGCTAAGAGCTATGTACCTCTGCCTCTAACCCACCAAACAAATTCAGTTTCAATGGCTTATCAAAGAAGTTCAACTTTCAAATATCCAAGGATTTTATTTCCAAGACATAAGAATTCACAACAGACTCCCAAGAAACTTACTTCATTTTTCAATTACAGTAAAACAACTTTTAGCTCATTACTTTATACCAATGTCATAATGTAAAAAGTTAAATGTCAGTACATTTTTCAAATGTTCACTCACAAGTTACAGAATTTTTTTTTTAATGTAAATACCTTGTAACCAGGACTACCCATTAGTCCATCCTTTCCATGTCTTCCTGGTTCTCCCTAAAAAATAAATACATGTATTTTAATATATTTTTGCACTAATTTTTATTTCTAAAGAAAGAGAGTATAAGATAATTTTTAAGTAAAATACTCAAAAACTTTTTCTGTCAAACTCACAGCACGTCCAGGAAGGCCAGGAAAACCAGCATTTCCCTTTTCACCTTTTGCACCCTGTATTAAAAATAAATACTTAAAAAAAAAATCCATGCAAAACTTTTATTTTTATTTTTTTTGTTTTTATTACTCAGAAAAGCTTCATTTTGTTTGTTTGTTTAGCTTTCTGACTCTGTGCTTGTGCCTTCAACACTTCCTCAAAGATTTTCTGCTCCTCAATAAAGAAAGCAGGCTTGACTTTGGCATGGGCACATTTAGCACACATGGAACCACCATGGGCCCTTCTAACATGTTTTTTTCATTTGAGGCAAATTCATAAGAACTTTAGGTCTCACAGCACAAACTCTGATGTTTGCCTGGGCACACACACGCAGATGTTGGTGCTTTCCCAACTTTGGTGGTTGTAAGGTAAACAATCCTATTATCAGGCATTCTGGACAGCCTCATTTTGCTAGAGGCTGTATTGTAGAATAGCCTATGATGGCAGTTGGACTGCTGTGAATGTCTCTAGACACCATCCTCAGAGGAGGTACAACAATGATTTTTAAATTGCAACTCAAACTTAAGTTAAAAAGTAAGTGAAACTCTTTATGTAATGACAGAATTCATGGAACTATAGCTTGTGTTGGCTCTATGACTTTTGGCAAAGCATTATTTTACCAGGCCAGTGGACACAACATAAAGACATCAAAATTAGGGTGAATGCAGGATTATTATAAGCATCTAAATACAGAAACCACATCTCGCAAAATTAAAAAGCAGTGTATTTTAAACACAATATGAAGAGAATATAATCTTCCTTCAACGTGAAGAAATCAGAAGGCCCGTAACATTGATTCTCCAGGGACATGCTGTTACTACTTCTCCCAAGGAATCGTTCTCCATAAATACTTTAAAAATTCAGAATAATCATTAACACAGTGTACACCTAAACCAGTTATTTTTAGGGTTTTTCATTATTCTAAATAAATCTCCTGAGAAAGATGAACAAAGCTAATTGCTGAAATGGTGGCTGGGAAAGATTCAAGTTTTGCATTTCCATGACATTCAAAGTTCCATATAGATACTTTGTTTTACAATCCATACTTCCCTTTTTGCCATAAAATCCAGTTGATCCTTTATCTCCTTTGGGGCCCATTTCACCCTAAAAGGCAAAATATAAATATTGGGTTGTGTTTTTTATTAAATTTTTAATTTTAATTCCAGTATTTGTTATGTCCCTTTTTATGTGATTTAACCAAGTGATTCTTCTGTGGGTACTTGAAGAAAATGTATATTCTATTTTTCTTGGATGGAAAGTGGTTTTATATATATATCTTTTCAAACCATGTAATTTGAAGTATGCTTCTAGTAAAAAATGTTCTTGTTGGAAGAAAAATAACTTTAACTGAGGGTACTCATTTAAAATAAAGCATATCAGAGGGGAAGTTGGCCAGAGGCAGGGGCGGATGAGCGAAACAAGTGAAGGGGATTAACAGTACACTTATTATGATGAACACTGAGTAGTATATTGCTTGCTGAATCACTATATCATACACCTTAAACTAATATAACACGGTATGTTAACTAACTGGAATTAAAATAGTGAATTTTTTAAAAGTATGAAAACACGTCCTTTACAGATTAAAGAAAAAAAGCAAAACCAATTATAAACAAGGTTTAATATGTCAACATAATATAAAATAATTTAAGGTTTACAAAAGCCCTATGTTTAAGGCTTTATGAAAAAAAACAAGGAAAAATAAGGACAGATGGTACCAAAATAGGACCTACGGTTCACGGCTTATAATTAAAAGAATTTCCATAGAGCGGTGCTGGGGTGGCTCAGTCGGTTAAGCTTCCAGCTCTTGGTTTTGGCTCAAGTCATGATCTCACGGTTCGGTTCATGGGTTCGAGCCCCACATCTGGCTCTGCACAGACCCTGCTTGGGATTCTCTTGCTCTCTACCCCTCCACACCCCCCCACCCGTCTCATGCACACGCTCTCTCTCAAAAATAAACAAACTTAAAAAAAATTTCCATATGGTAAACTTTACTCATCGATGTTTAAATACCATAAAATTTGTGTCTGGAAATTGCAAAGAAAATTTGTAAAAGCTTTCTGTACACTATGATAGTAACCCATTTATTTTAATATACTTTCATTTACACATGAGGATTTATTTATAACACATTTGTAGCATAAGTAACTTTAAATTCAAAATAAAATATGATGTGGTGAATATTAAGACTAGATTTTTTCAACCTTTAATCCTGGCATTCCATGAAGCCCAGGAAAACCAGGAAGTCCACGGTCACCCTGAAAATAAAAGTAAAATTAATGAAAGAAAATACATCAGCCTAAAAAAATGTCATCATACATTCTTTAACTTCACCCTGGTTAAAGTCTACTGGAAGAAAAATCTTCCATACGCATACATACGTTAAAACCATATGTCTATGAAAGATCAATCCTCATTTATCAAAGTTTCCTTTATGAGCAAATAAGGAAAGTATTTTGAGACTAGGTGAATTTGCTCCGTTCTGTGGAAAATGCTGTTGGTATTTTGATAGGGATTGCACTGAATCTGTTGATTGTTTTGGGTAGTGTGGGAATCTGAACATTAATTCTTCTAATCCTTGAGTATAAAATATCTTTCCATTTGTGTCATTTTCAATTTCTTTCATCAAGTGTTTCACAGTTTTCAGAGTAAAGGTCTTTCACCTCCTTGGTTAAATCAAAAAGCATGGAGACAAATGAAAATGAAAACATGATGTTCCAAAATTTGGGGGAAACAGCCAAAATCTATTAGAAGTAATACATGAATTCACTAAAGTTGCAGGATACAAAATTAATACCCAGAAATCAGTAGCATTTCTACACACTAATAATGAAACAGCAGGAAGAGAAATTAAGAATCTCATTCTCAATTGCACCCAAAAAACGGAAATACCTAGGTATAAATGTAACCAAGGAAGTAAAAAACCTATACTCTGAAAACTGTAATTCAATTTAATCCCTATCAAAATACCATCAGAACTTTTTATAGAACTAGAAAAAAATAATGCTAAAATTTGCATGGAACCGCAAAAGATCCCAAATAGTCAAAGAAATCTTGACAAAGAACAAAGCTGGAGGTATCATAATTCCAAATTTAAAGATCCCCCGCAAAGTTGCAGTAATCAAAACAGTACGGTACTGGCACAAAAACAAACACATAGATCAATACAACAGAATAGAGAGTCCAGAAATAAACCCACACTTACATGGTCAATTAATCTGTAACAAAGGAAGGAAGACTATACAACAGGGAAAAGACAGTTTCTTCAATTGATGGTGGAAACTGGTCAGTTACATGCAAAAGGATAAAAGTGGAACACTTTCTAACACCATACACAAAAATCAACTCAAAGGGACTTAAGACCTAAATGTGAGACCCAAAACCACAAAAATCCTAGAAGACAACAGGGCAGTATTTTCTCTGATATTGGCCATCACAACATTTTTCTGGATATGTCTGCTAAAGCAAAGGAAATGAAAGCAAAAATTAACTTTTGGGACATCAAAATAAAAAGCTTTTGCACAGCAAAGGAGATTATCAATAGAACAAGAAGACAACCTACTGAATGGGAGAAGACATTTGTAAATGATATATCCAATAAGGGTTTAATATTTTTAAAATATAAAGAATTTAGGGCAGCTGGGTGGCTCGGTCAGTTAAGCATCCGACTTCGGCTCAGGTCATGATCTCACGGGTTTGTGAGTTTGAGCCCTGAGTCAGGCTCTGAGCTGTCAGCACAGAGCCTGGAGCCTGTTTTGGATTCTGTGTCTCCCTCTCTCTCTGCTCCTCCCCTGCTTGCACTTTGCCCCTCTCTGTCTCAAAAATAAATAAACATTAAAAAAAAAAAAAGATCACTCCATTGAATACACCCTCGACACGTTGTGTACGGTGTTAGAAAGTGTTCCAGTTTCATCTTTTTGCATGTAACTGACCGGTTTTCACCATCAATTGAACAAACTGTCTTTTCCCTGTTGTATAGCCTTACTTCCTTTGTTATAGATTAATTGACCATGTAAGTGTGGGTTTATTTCTGGACTATTTTGTTGTATTGATCTATGTGTTTGTTTTTGTGCCAGTACCATACCTGCTTTGGATTCTGTCTCCCTTGCTCTCTGCCCCTCTCCCACTCATGCTTTGTCTGTCTCTCTCAAAAATAAATTAACATTAAAAAATATTTAAAAATAAAATAAAATATAAAGAACTTCTACAACCCAACACCAAAAAAAAAAAAAAAAAAAATCTGATTTTAAAATGGGCAGAGGACCTGAACAGACATTTTTCAAAAGAAGACATACAAAGGGCCAACAGACACATAAAAAGACACTTGATGTCAGTCATCATCCAAAAAATGCAAATCAAAACCACAATGAGGTATCACCTCACACCTGTCAAAATGGCTAAAATCAAAAAGAAGTAACAAGTATTGACAAAGATGTAGTGAAAAAGAAAACTGGTGCACCCACGGTGGAAAACGGTATGGAGTTTCCTCAAAAATTAAAAATAGAAATACTATATAATCCAAATGCCACTACTAGGTATTTCCACAAAAAATTCCAAAGCACTAATTCAAAGATATATGGCTTCCTACATTTACTGCAGCATTATTTACAATAGCCAAGATACGGGAGCAGCCCAAGTGTCCACTGATAAATGAATAAAGAAATGTGATATGTATATATACTTGCATATATAATGGAATATTATGCAGATGTAAGAAAAATGCTATTTGGACCTTTCAGTAATATGGATGGACCTAGAGGGTGTTATGCTAAGTGAAATAAGTCAAACTGAGAAAGACAAATACCATATGTGGAACCTAAATCCAAAACAAATGAATACACAAACAAAAAGCAGAATCAGATCTATAAACACAGAGAACAAACTGATAGTTGCCAGAAGGAACAGCAGTGGAAGGAGGGTCAAAATGGGTGAAGGGGAGTAGGAGATACAGGTTTCCAGTTATATAATGAATAAGTCAAGCAAATAAAAAGCACTGTATGGGGAATAGAGTCGATGAGATTGTAATAACATTGTAGTATGGCAGATGGTAGCCACCTTTGTGGGGAGTGCAATATAACATAAAGAGACACTGAATCACTATACTGTACGCCTGAAACTAATGCAATGTTGTGTGTCAGCTGCACTTAAATAAAAAAAAAAAAAACATTTTTGAAACTTAAATCTTAATTTTTAAGAAAATTATTTATTCACATATTTTAAAGAGTAACCTAGTTATTAGAGTGTTTTAAAACCCTCCCAAGGCCGCTCTTTTTTTATTCTAAGCTTCCATATCTCTATAAGCTCAAATCACGTGGTCACACTGTTACCATAGTTTCAGTTTCTAGGCTTATCTACTGACCTTCCTCTGTGAAAGAAGAGAATCAGCCTCTCATACCATCCAACATCCTCTCCCCATCTCCACTTGTAAGAAGCAGAGATCCCCTTAACTTTCTATTAAAGCTTTGGTTAAATCAATAGTCAGCGTTTCTTATATTAAGATTCACAACTAAGCCATCAATATGTTGATTGCTTGCCTTTTCCTGACCAAATGTTTGTTTTACCTGCTGTTAACAATAACCTGTTTTGGAAACCTAGTTTCCTATAAACTTTTTGTAATATTGAACTCCAATCTATCTCCAATTGTCAAGATCACTTCAAAACAGAATCACATACATTGCAAATTTTATATTCTTTGTCCTTCCTACAGCCTTCTCATTTGTTTCAATATACATTTGCTGTTCTATCTGTATTTATTCCCTTGTTAGGAGAATACATCATTCAATAGCTTCCTCAAAAGGAATTTATGGGAGACAATGTTTTGAAACCTTAAATTTCTGAAAATAACTTTATCATATTCACTTAAGTAATTAATTAATTCACATATAAAAGTATGGCTTAGATTTTTCTTTCAGACGTCTGAAGGCCCTGCTCCAGTCTCTTTTTGATATCAGTGTCACCAGTGAGATGTTTGAAGCCTTTCCGATTCTGATCATTTGTATATGGCATGTTTTGGGGAGGTGGTTGTAGTGTTTTCCCTCTTGGAATGCTTGTAGGATCTTCCTTTTGGTTAGGGTGTGTTACAATGTAAAACTGTATAATATTAAGCATGGATGTGGTCTATAATCATCCATTATGCTAAGCACTATGGAAGACTTTTCATTCATAATGACCCCATGCTTACACATGTGGACTCAGACCACACACCCAACTCCATCCACATTTCACATAAACAACCTTCCCTCGGCTACCTCTAAGCATACTGTGTTAGAAGGCCCTCAGCAAGACAGAGACAAGAAAGAGGCCTGCAGACCGTGGGAATGGGCCTGGGGTGGTCTGTACAAGGAGTGTCAGGACCAAGGATCTGGAATGTGGTGTACAAGTGGATCACGTGCTACAGGACTATCTCTGTGTTGGCCCTGAAGACGCAGTGTGTCCTATCAAGGAGCTCAGCTGAAGCAGGATCTATCAGGAGTTCTGCATCTCTGAGGGCATTAATGACCATTTTTCCAAGTCTTCTTCACACGTCTTTTGTCGGTTTCTTTAGACTTTTTGGTATCTTTAATTTTCCTAAGATATTTTCTGGTTCCTGGTGGTCAGTTCACCTGGAAGCTGATGATAAGCTCTCACTGAGTACTGTTCATTGAGATTCTCTATACATGGTGTGGTTAGGTCATTTCACTAAACAGCTCTGGATATCAGCGGATTCCCCATAGAAAGATCTTCTTTGCCTATAGTTTTGTACATCTCCACCTTTTCTTTCCAGTCTAGAAACCCTCAGTCTTATCCTCCCCAGATAATAAACTTTCAAGTCCTACCACGGTAGAAGGGAAATTCACTTAACTACACAGAGGTGAGGAAGGGATAGCAGGATCTCACTGTTCTTAAAGGAATATTCAACCATGTTTTCATTTTTAGCTCTACCTTCAATCCACCTCTATTTTCAAGAATACTTTCTATTACCATTTCCTAAGCTTTTGGGGTACCTGCATGCATGTGTGCACATGTATGTGTGTGCACACACACAAACAGGATTCTCTCTCAAATGAATCGTATCTCTTTCTATTTTAAGATTGAGCTTCCTTGGGTCTTCGTGGGAGTTTAAGAAATAGAGAAAATGTGTATGTTCTACCCTTCATCTTCATCAAGAAGCCTTAGTGACTTATTGATACTTCAATAGTAATATCCAGAGCACCTTGCCCTGTAGGAGATAGGTTCACAACAGTCCACTGTTACAGGAGACAGCAGGACAGACACCAAAGAAGGAAGATACAAGTTGAAAAAGTACGTACATGGTATCATTTCCAATTATTCCCATTATTCCCATTCCAATTATTCCCATTCCAATTATTCCCATGGACACTTTCCACCAGGAGGCTTTAAACCTCCTGGACAGGGTCACTATGACTTCTTGTGTAGGGCCCCAATATTCATTCAGACTTATCCTGTTTTATTCTGAACCAATTTCATTCCTTATCCACTCTGGTTAATTGCAGGAAAATCTGGGAATGTACTTATCTGTCTAGACTAATACAATATTGGCCTTAATTAAAAAAAAGCAGCCTTAATTTTAACAACAGATCTATTTCCACAGAAATATTCCTTTATTTTCCATTAGTGAAAGAATGAGAGCCATTATAAAATAAATTTTTACAGAGAAGGAGCCAGGGCTGAAAGTCCAGGAATTCCCTTATCGTCTCCCATAATAATTGATGGAAAATAAAAAACAAAAGTTACATTATATTTCAGATCCATCTGTATTACATTTGGATCCTTTACTTTGTAAGTGTATCTGATACAAAAAGTATACTAGCTAATGGTTATATCCAAAAATCTATTCGCCTTATACTACCAAGAGAACATTTTTATCTGGGCACATAGCTTCCTAACTAGTGACTGTATTTCCCAGTCTTCTTTGCAGTTAGGAATGGCCACATAACTAAGTTCTTGCTGGCAGAATGTGTGGGGGGCTATGACATGCAACTTCCACATAATTGATTAAAAATAAAGTTATTGTTATGACTTCTCTTTCTCCCTTCCCATCAGATTACAATGCAGGTAAGACAGTGACCAGTGATACAGCCTTGACTGTGTAGAAGAGAACAACATTCTCAAGGAGACTAGACCAATAAGAAGGAAAAACTTGAGTCCTTGAATAAGTACATAAACTGACTACATGAGAAAAATAAACTTCTTTCTCATTTACATCACTGCATTTCAGGGTCTGTTTCTGGTCTAAACAGGAAGATTTTTTTTTTTGGCTTGTAAAGAGTGTTTTCTCATGGGTAATAGCTTTCCCTTCACTACTTAAATTTTCCAGTAAAGATTAAAAACAATCTGTGTGTGTGTGAGAGAGAGACAGAGTGAGAGAGAGAGAGAGAGAGAAGATCCACTAAAAGTCCACACATTCCAGAGCTTATTAGTCCTAAAATCCAACAATTTAACCAAGGAATAAAAGAAAAAAAAAATAAATTTAGGGGGAAACCAAGAGAAACAACAAGAAAACTGAGTATTTGGGTATTTCTTTCCCCTACCATGTATATGTAGACTCCTAATTCAAGAACCAAAACTACCTTTTGGAAAAAAAATTTTTTTTTTTCCTTTATGCTTGGGGCAGGTAGGAGTAGTAACCGTTTCTATAGAGAGAAAAGATTAAAGACTACCTGAGCTAGCTCTTGACTGAGCTGAAACAACTCCTTGATGGTCAGGATAGACTAAGTTACACTCTTGATAAAATGGAATTTAGGGGGATAATAAATACTTGATAAAAATACAGAAGAAATGGGGAAAATTAGGATTCCCTATTAAGACTGGACAAAGTCCCAACTAAGACTTCCATTCTCTGGTTACAGGTTATAGAAGACATAATCTTCAAACTTTAATTTACCAGAGATAACAAACAAATCTCAGATGAAATGAAAAGACCAGCAGCATTCACCGACATTTGGGTGAAAAAATTGAAAATCTGGACAAAGCTACCCTCACATGTACAAGCAAGAGTTTTTAAGTAAAATAAAAAGGCAAAGCATACATGTTAACACATAGCAGTTAAGAGGGGAGAGGAGACAGAGGAGAGAAATGTAGTGAGGAAATGGTTGAGGAATATTGACACAATCTACAAAATACTGAACACAAAGTGTTACCCATCCACACTGCAGTTAACCTCTGAACAATGCAGAGGCTGGGGGACCAACTGCCATGCGGTTGAAAATCCACACATAAGTTCTGACTCTGAAAATTTAACTACTAATAGCCTACTGTTAACCAGGAGCCTTACAAATAACATAAACAATCGATTAATGCATATTTTGTATGTGTATTATATACTGAATTCTTAAAATGAAGTAAACTAGAAAAAAGAAACCATGAAGAAAATAAGAGGAAATAGGTTTATAATATTATACGATATTTACTGAAAAAGAAATCCATGTTTAAGTGCATATATGCAGTTCAAACCCATATTGTTCACCTAATTATGCCCATGGTTTAATGTAAGTGGTTGCAAAGAAGTGGTAAAGTCAAGCCAAAATCTATCCACAATGGGCATGTAATGCAAAAGACAAATAAATGCAAATAAATGCAAAAGACAAATAAATGCTCTTGTTTGGTCATCTGCTACTGTAATCTAAGCTAATTAATACAAAAGTTGGTATAGTAGGAAAAGGAGTCTGCCAAAAACAATATTAAATAATATATATGGCATTGGCCTTGAGTAATGAAAAAAATTAGTTTATGTTTAGAAAATGGCAATTCGTTTAATATAATGGTAAATATTTGATAAAAAATTTTGCAATACTTGCAAAGGTAAATAATACATCAAATTAACTTAGAGCTAGAGGCAAAGAATTAAGAAAACAGAATGTTAGTATCATGAAATGATTGGTATTGGCTATATTTGAAAGACCCTGTAAAAGAAAGCAGCTCAGAAAAGAATCAGCCAATTTGCAAGTAGTAATGAAAAGCAATAGACCAAGTCCAAAAACATGGAGATTGTAAGATACAACTTTGTTCTCATCGCTAATAGGTAAAAATTGAAACTGGAGAGGACCTTTAAAAGAAATTCAATTAAAATAGCCTCTGTGAAGAATCAAATCAAGGGGGTGGCCATAAACACTATTCTTAAATGTTCTGAATCAGTGAAAGTGGGTCCAATAAATTCCTTCAGGCTGGACAGAATGGCTCGAGAAAAAAAAAAAAAAAGCCTAAGAGTATAATGGATGTCTGATAAATTCAAGTCATCTATCATTAATTATCAGTAGTTAATTAATTAATGCAGAGAGGGCCATGACTAAAGCAAGGACTGTGGATGCTGCTATTGGCTGGAATCAAAAGCCAAAGATAGAAAACTGGAAATATTCATCTGCTGTTGACAGAGTTGTACTATCAAAGAAGCCCTAAACCATAAAAGACTCCACAACTGTTTGAAACTTTAAGAAAAACAGTCACCCAACATCACCATTTTTAATGTTTTTCTAGCCAGTTGTGACTAGCCACTGAATTTAGACAAAATACAGAACAAATCAAGATTAAAAACTAGAAGGAAGAAAACAAATCATCGTTAGGTATGATTATACATCTAATACACCAATATACCTAACACCCTAAATCACTAATTCAGCTAATTGCTGCTTTAAAAAGGTAATATATAAAAAGGTTTTTATATATAAATACTAACCAAAATGAAAGTATATTAAAAAAAAGGTTCCATTTATAATAGAAAAAAGGACATAACAATTCTAAGATATAAACCTGAATAATGTTTAGGACCACTATGGAAAAACTCTAATATTTTATTAAGTTTCAAGATTGAAAATAAAAAATTAAATAAGTCATAATCTTAAATAGGAAAACTCAATATTGAAATTATGTCAATGATTCTGTAATTAATCCATAAATTCAAAGGAATCCTAATTAAAACATGAATAGGAATTTCTAAAATACTGAAGGAAAGATATTGAGCTTTATCTGGAAAAAATAAGCATGCAAGTATAGCCAGGAAAATTTTGATGAAGAAGAATAATGAGGAAGTACTAGGACTGCCAATATTAAATCATATTATGAAGTGACAACAATTAAGAACAATTTGGTGTTGGAGAGGATGTAGACAGATAAGTGGAACAGAATGGAAAGCCAAAAACACCAGACCCAAATGAAAATGGAAATTTAGTAATAATGATGAGTTTTCAAATAAATGGAGAAAAAAGTGATATTCCATAAATGTTGTGGCAATTGGATATCCATTTAGGAAAAGAGAGGGAAAAATATGACTGCTCATCTACCTTTACTCGAAACAACAAAATTTTAAAGATTAAAATATAAATTAACAAGGTCTAAATATATATTCAAAATGTTATAATGTGGAATCCTTCTATATAGACACAAACATAAGGAGAGAAAAAAATATCTCTACCTACATAAATATTTAAATTTTATGTGTGGCTGAGATTCCAAAAGCCAAAATACATAATATAAACCAGGAAAAAATATTTTCATACAATTTATCAACTGTAAGTAGCAATCAGCTTTTAAAAAAATCAACATCCCAGTAGAAAGCAAAAAAAAAAAAAAAAAAAAAAAAAAAAGATATGACTAAAAAGCATATTACAAAGTAGTAACAAAATGTCCATGACAAAGTACTCTACCTTAATTACTAATACAAAAATGCAAATCAGACCAATACCATTTATAACTTGTACTGATGACAGTTAAACACCTTAATGAAATTCAGTTTGAATTTGAAGAGTTTGAAGAAAGATGGGGCACCTGGGTGGCTCAGTTCATTAAGTGTCTGACTCCTGATTTCATCTCAGGTCATGATCTCTCAGCCCCTATACATGTGAGATCCAGCCCCTATACATAAGGCTCTGCACTGACAGCACAGAGCCTGCATGGGATTCTCTCTCTCCCTCTCTCTTTCTGCCCCTCCCCCATGCATGTGTTTTCTCTAAATAAATAAATTGTAAAACAGAGTGTGAGGAAACACATTTTCACACACTTGCTGGGAGGTACAAACCTACTACAAGTTAAATAGGCAATTTGTATCAAAGTTTAATTATGCATTTAATCCTTTGATCCTGTAATAAATTCCAGTTCCAGGATGTTTTCCTATGGATATTCTCAGAAAAAAAATACTGGGATATGAGAAATATATACAAAGATGTTCATTCCAGTGTTGTTAATACATACACACACACACACACACACACACACACACACACACACACACACAGAGCAACATATTAGGAACCAGAACATCCCTAATTTAGAGATTTCTTACAGTGGATAAGTACAGCCCGTAAAATATATAGCTGTGATTAACCTTCTGCCTACAGTTTCTTTCATGAATTGTTAACTCCCCTGTAACTTATAGAGATTTTGAGCATGAAACTTTTTTCTTCTTTTTGAGAAAGAACAAGCACCAGTGGGGGAAGGGCAGAGGAAAAGGGAGAGAGAGAATCCCAAGTAGGCTTCATGCTGTCAGAGCAGAGCTCTACTACTATATCCTAAGCTGTGCTTCTAATTAATGATAATTTGATGAATATGCAAAATATTTTCATTTTCTAAAATATGGTAAATACTTTTGAGTCTTCCAAAAATATTCCAATAAAATAATTATTTTGAGGAGTCACAGTCCTGATTGCACCCGAGCTTACAAGAGAGTAGATTCTAAGAGTATGCCAAGATTTACAGTAAGATGGTTCCAATTCCACAGGTTGCTTCCAAAACTCTCATGACTCATGAACATGGCTTTGATGAGCTTGTCCATCCCATAATCTGATCTAGAATCATATTGTTTTCAAAGTCAAGATTATTTATGTGCATTAAGAGAATATGAAAACTATTATTTTAAAAGCCTCATTCTTCAAAAACTTTTCAGTGTATGCATGTGTTTTTAATGCATATAATGCTTTGTTCAGTAGCATAGGCACATAGTTCATAGATGTACATGGAACTACATGCCCAAAAGTCTTTTATTGCAAAGAGCTCACAACTTAAAAGTCTGATAATCTATGATCTAGAGTGAACAATCTCCCTTCACTTGTGAGAGAGATGGAGAAACAGGAGTCGTCTCTCATGGCACAATCGGTACGATCTAATCTCTTTCATCCAGTTCCCCCATCCACCTATCTGCATGGCTACTGACAGGCATTCAGGAATTCTCTTCACAGTGCAGGCAATAGGGTGAGAAATGAACAAGTCACATGGTTCAAAACTATTCTGGCCAATGCAAAAAACAAACAACAATAACAACAAAAAAAACAGACTAAAATCAAGACATTTTATTTCAACCCCCTGATTCTTGAGTAACTTTAGACAAATGATTTAAGTTCTTCATTCTTCAGTCATCCCAGCTGTTAAGTAGGAATCACCTACTTCACAATTAATATAAAATCGGCATAGTACGGCTTACTCTAGTAACTTCATAGGGCTTTTTGGGAGGATTTCATGTGATAAGAAATGCATATGGATAATATCGATACAAAACATGTCTAAAAATAAAACAGAAAAAGTGTACACACAACAATGAACGCCTTCAAGCACTCAATACATCAGAAGCCTTATATATCTCGGGTTGTTCTTTGTTCTCTCCCATAAAAACAAATGGGAGGCTCAGGCAATAATGATTTACTGTAAATTGTTTAAATCTGCTAAAATGTTTCCTCTCTTTAATACAGCAATGGGCAATCCCCTTGGGTTTGGAGATCATGACTGAACTGGTCAGGCCTAGAAAAAAGGTAGGTTCGTGAGCTCCTACTACAGAGGCACTGTCATAGCTTCTTAGTGACCACAGAGTACACCCAAAAGAGAAGATGACAAATGGCATTTAGAACCAACAAAATATGAAGCACTCTGTAAAAATTAAATGTAAGTTTCAAGTTTCTCAAGGGAGGCCAGTAGAAAAAAACAAAATGGGACAGAAAAAGGCATTGCAGGCAACAAATGAGGCGGGACCTGGAATTAATGATTCTTTTTAGTAAACTGAGATGCTGAATCCATTATAAAGGCTTAAAAGAAAAGAAGCTGCAAGACCAGAGAACAATCAAGACGTTGTAAAAGTATCCACAGAAGTAATAAACACCTGGGCACACACAGGTCAGCACCCTATGTACACAAGAGGCACTTAACAAAACCTGACTTCAGAGCATATTTAAGGAAGGCACAATTAGTGCTGCTGTTTTGGAAGAAAAGCCTCTAAGAAAAGGATGTAGAAGGAAAATGTGGTACCACACCATCCATAAAAAATACAAGTTTTTTCTGAAAATCCCTGGTTTTAACAATTCCAGTTTCTTCATATTCAGATGAAGTAAAGTATTTTATTAGAAAACAGAATGTGTGGGGCACCTGGGTGGCTCAGTCAGTTGAGCATCCATCTTCAGTTCAGGTCATGATCTCACAGTTTGTGAGTTCAAGCCCTGTGTCGGGCTCTGTGCTGAAGCCTGGAGCTATTTCGGATCCTGTGTCTCCCTCTCTCTCTTCCCCTCCCCAGCTCATGCTCTCTCTCAAAAATAAATAAACATTAAAATTTTTTTAAATAAAGAAAAAAAAGAAAACATCATGCGTATGCATGTCTATCTAATATTTTTATTTTATTAACTATAACACTGATCACATAAATATATTGCTATTGATATACTTATCACAAATATGTTTATATAGTTAACAAATAAATTTATATTCATTAAGGTTTATATTTAATAATATTACAATAAATGGACTCATTAAGGAAGGAGAGGAAGGGCATAGGACTGAACTCAGTCGGCAACACTCCAACATTTAGGGAATGAATATAGAAGACAAGTCAACAGTGAAAAGGTAACCAATGAAGGCAAGAGAAAATCTAGGGAAATGTGCTATCTTAGAAGCCAAGAGAACAAATTGTTCCCAGAAGAAGGGAAAAGTCTGTTGTGTCAAATGCTGCTGGGACATACAGCAAGATAAGCAGAGATCATTGGAAAACAATGACCACTGGATTTCAAAGATGGTAGATACTAATCTAAATACACAGCAGAAGTGTGGGGTGGAAATCGTACTAGAGTGAATTAAAGGGAGAAAGGGAAGTAAGAAAGTGCAGAGAAAATAAAGGCAAACTTTTCTAGGGTGTTTCTACTATAATGGAAAGGAGAAATGGGGTGGTAACTAAAGGAGACTATATGGTAGAGGAGGGGGTTCAGTTTGGTTGGTTTTAGATGGGTCAGCCTTTAGGCTATTGGTAAAAAATTAATAAGAAGGAAAAAAACCATGACATAGCAGAGAAGGGCTAATCAATAACACAAAGTAATGGAGAAGGATAGGATCCAGAACATAAGAGGAGGACTGGACATTATGGACAGTTCATCCATATTAACAGGAAAGAGGGCAAAATTTAGACACATACACAAGTAAGAGGGTAGACAGTCATTGACATCATCTTTATCATCACTAATTTATAGGTGTTTAATTTTGGCCAAGTACATGCATAGCCTATTTAACCTTCACAACAAAACTATGAAGAAATACAATAGCACTTACTTTCCGGATTTTGAAATCCAGGTTTAAATAGATTAAGAAGCATGGCTAGGGAGTTAAGCAGTCTTAATTCAGAGCCCAGTCTATAAACCCATACCTGCTTTAAGCCTCCCACCCTCACCCCCCTCCAACCTTGGCCATGAGCACACCAGTATTTGGGCCTTGGGTGGTGGTGTTATCAGAAAGCTACACAGTTTGATTACCCTCCTTTTCTGAGAAAGAAGAAAAAAGTGGCAACTTCACTAAGCCAATTCTATTTCTCCCTCTCATGTCACTCTTGGCTTTGTTTTAATTTTTTAAACATTCTTTTTTTTTTTTGTCTTCAGACATTGTAAGAAGTAAAACCACTAATATATACTAAGTTGGTCCTTTATTCTGTTCTCTCCACATGTATATAGGCACTCTCTAATTATAATTAACCATATAAATCACTGTAATACCACTTAATCTTTTGACTTTGGAAGTGCAATCATGAAAGTAAGGGATTGATTTGAAATAAGGAAATCTCATTCATCACATTATACTCTTGTATGGACACTAAGGACAATGGGAAAGTAAAGTCTTGAAGGGACAATTTCAATGTTAAATGATCTAAAGAGGAAATTAAGCAAAATGTGTAATTCACTCCATAATGAGACCTTAGATATAATTAACTTATTTCTTAAATCCAGAAAAACGAAGTGATGAGTTTGTACCAAGTTTAGATAGGTTAAAAAAAATAAATTACTATCTCCCATGTGTTGAGAATTGAATTTTCCATAGAAAGTTTCATACTCGACTCAAAAACCCATAAATATGTATCATCCCATCAACACAACTTAATATAAGTTTTAACAAAATATATTTCTCCCTATGATTTAAATACATGGGTCTCCTTAAAGTTGAGGAAGTGTTTTGAAGTACTTTTTCTTAAATTCCAAAGAATAGCTTCAAAACATATTATAAAATGAGTTACCAATTGAAGACCATTTGGTGAACTGGTGCTCCTTTTTAACTTTACAAATCAGTGGGGGGGGGGGGGACCTGCAAAATCTATACACACTCTACTGTCTGATATGTGAGCAACAAATGCTAAAGCCAGCAAGAAAGTGCATGTAGTTTTAATTATCTTAAGTGGAAATTCCTACTATGGGAGTTCTCAGAAGAAATCCACAAAATGGAAATGATTCTGGGAAAATATCCTAATGGAGAACAGTGTTGTGTGGAACAATCTCTCAGAAGATGCTATGTGATGCCTGGAAAAAATGTCCTGTACCACCACAAGTCAAAGTCATCTCAGGGTCTATTTTTCAACCTTCCTATTTCTGAAAATTAAGGAACTATATTCTAGAGGAAGAACCAAGGAAAAGTCTTTAACTTATTCATTTACTGCAACTCTAGATAAAGAACACTCTGAAGCCACAAGGAATGTGAGGAGGAAATTTAGATGGCACAGCACACGGTGATCTCAGGCCCACAGGGACTGTGTCAGATCAGACTTTATACCCAAACAACAAATTTCAGAAAACAAGCAACTCTTGAGTGGAATTATTACTGAACTGAAAACAGAGACCTTCACATCATCTTCACTCATCTTATTTTATTCAAGAGAATGTATGACTTTGTAAAACTCATGCCCATCTATGTTGAAGACAGTACCATGACCCCATCCAACAGAGCAGTTAAAGATGTGACTAATCAAATTATTGCTATTCTTCTACCTTCAAACAGGCACTTTACTTCAATTCTTTTAAGATGAATAAAAAACACCCTCCTTTTTATATCTGGTTTCTAAAACCCAAGGGAAAAAGACAAATTTATGCATTCATCCATAGATATATTCATTCATATACTCACACTTTCATTACCTCCCTGCCATCCCCAAATCAGACTAATTGTGACAATGTTAAAAAAACAGCAGTGATCCTGTAAACCAGAATATAAGTGAGGTGTCTGCCACATGGACTCCTCAGAACAGGTATCTGCATGATCTCAGTGGAATCCCCCATTCACCTGGCAGAGGTCAAGCTATCCCTCTCAACATTGCCACAGCATGAAAGTATAAGACATGCTCCCTATCACCTCTTAATATATACCTCCATTGTTTAAGATAGGCAGAGATTTCTCAGTGGCTAAAAAGATTCATAGAGGCCACATAGAAGACAGGAGGATTTTACACTTCTTCTTCAGGAATTTTATTGACTGCTACTGTTGCGCTCTGTCCTTTAACTCTCCCCAGATTATAAAGCTGCCCTGACCTATTCCATCTTTTCCGGCCACTAAACCTCCTATTTGCCCTTGGGATTGTTTCAACCCATGTTATGCCCATGACATATGCCAACCTACCCCATGCTACATCCCAACTGCAACCATGCTACTTGGATGAACAAAACAGAACAGTACAAAAACAACTGTTTATTTAAGCAAGACCCTGTACCAGAGCACCTAGGTGGCTCAGTTGGGTAAGTGTCCGACTCTTGATTTCGTCTCAGGTCATGAGATCAGGTCGTGAGATCGAGCCCCACGTCAGGCTCCTTGGTGAGTGTGAAGCCTACTGAGGATTCTATCTCTCCCTCTCCCCCACTTGTGCAGAGAGAGAGAGAGAGAGAGAGAGAGAGAGAAAGGCAGGCCCTGCACCAGGAAACATACTAAATATTTTTCACACATTATATTGTCTCATTTGATCCTCAATAAACCTATGAAAGAAGCACCAGATAGGTATCTATTAAGGAGAGGGACATATTAGAATTGGGCTATCTGTGGCTAACAGGAACATATTCCATTCACATAGTTCTCTCCCTTCTAAGAAGGTAATCCCCCCCTCAGAGTTTAACCACAAGGAGAGAACATGGCATCAGGGCAATGCCAATACCTGTTCCATCTGACAGTGGTCATCTAGTTACAACCAATTTCATCTAGTGACAAAAACCTGCTGTGAGCTTTATTAGCCAATGACCACTGACAAATTTCTGAGCCCACATATCTTGCAATTCACCAAGGTGAACACTACTGAATGGGAGTCGTCATAGGTAACATCCTTTGTCTTCCTTGAATGACCAAAATGACTGGACACATTTTTGTTTGTGTGCATTTACCTTTTCACCATCTCTCCCTGGTTCTCCTTTGTAACCTGGTAGTCCTTGAACTCCCTAAATCAAGCACAAAATAAAATCCGGTTAGTTATGTTGTGGGTTCACTAGAAACGATAATTCTACAATGTGTATCTATGAATCACATACTTGTATGCCAGGGGATCCTGGGACACCTGGTGATCCTGCAATTCCTTGATATCCCTAAAGAAAAGTAAACACAAAATAATTAATATTTCATCATACTCACTAAGAGCAGGAATCCAGGATTCACTCTTGTCTGGAATGTCTTACACTTAAGACTTCACTTGGTGACTGTTTAAGAAACAAAAATAACAAAGTTTCAAATGCTGAATAAGGAATTAATATCCTCCAGTCTTTAGGGAAAAGGTCTCAAATATCTCTAGATTAATAAACAAAAATTCTTCAATTAAAAGGAAGCTTTGGATTTGCAAAAACAGAGCCAATGTTCACAGCTCCCCCCCCAAAAAAAATGTTTTGCACAAAGAAACGTATTTAACATATTCGAGAGAAAAACACATAAGATTGGAGGATTATACAAATGGACTACATTTTGAAACCACCTGATTAATGGCCATTTGAGTTAATCCTTGGAATAAATTAAGACTTGATAAATGTTATTCCTCAGAGTAAGTTTTTAACAGCCTTTGGACTGCTCATTTTAGAAAGCTGCTGATGTTATCCATGAGCATGGCTGTGACATGTCTCCCCCACCTCCCAAGGCTGGGCTGTCTGTTGAGGCAAGGGTCACTTTGGTCTCCACTGCTTCTTACATATCCCTCCAGAAACCGGGCCTTTGGCAAAACAGCACAACTGTTTCAACAAGGCAAACTATTCATTCTTCACTCAGCACATGGCAATTAAACTCCAGAACAAACTTGCAGGCCCTCAACATTTGTCTAGGTTTCCCTAGGTCAATGTCACGTTGACTTAGACCACCTGGCACCTGCAAACACATTTCACGTTCTTATTCAGATCCCATCTCTCTCGGGTCTTACTGTTTGGATATAGCTTTCTGTTGTCAACAATATTAAAACAGATGTCATTAGTGTTTCCAATTACATCTTCATCGTTAAATCCAAAAGCTTCATTTCCATGTGGCTATTTACGGCTGCTTTTTGTAATCACCCACTCACTTGTCAGCACATTTTTAGCTATGATTTTAGAGATAGCAAAATTCCCTGCTTTACCACTCCCATTTTCAAATATTCCTTTTACTATTCTTTGCTAGGTCTAACAATACTAATAACAATAATAGTTGTCTCAGCAACATCAGTCTTATTGGTTTTCTCCCTTTACATTCACTCACATTTTTTATTCTGTAAAATGCTCTCACTCTCCAAATGATAGACTATATAATTCCTACCACCAAGCATGATCCTTTCCTTCATACTCTTTCAGTTCTTCAGAGTTTATCAGAGTGTATCATCATGCTTCCTCCAAGATTTCTCAACAAATTCTCCTCTTGAATCCCTGTGCCCAATCCTTAAACATTTTGCTTCACCAGTGAGTGAGTCACTCGTCATTTTGCTTCACCAGTGAGTCTCATAACAAACCTTTCCACGCTCCATATTAAACAACCTGCAGCTTTCAAGCCCAACATATGCTCTCTGGGTGGCCACTGTCTCAAGTGTCATGGGATTATGTGCCCCCTTGATATGGGAAACCCAGTCCAATTCATTTCTTTATTTGCAGCATTGAACAGAGCATTTGGCATTTTGGGTTAATCAAACTTTGGAAGAATTTACCTTCATGTCATAAAGTGTGAAAAATCCCTTTCCCGAAGGAACGAGGTTATGTTTGGGCCACTACCGGTAGTAAATTCAAGTTTTAGTCATGCCATGTGGTTCGTGTTCCCAAGAATGGCAGGAAGAAAGAACAAAGTCAATTCACACCGTTTGCTCAGCCTCTTATCTCTACCACTCTAGTGACCACTGAATCTCTTTCCTTCAACCACTTTGCAGTCAGATAGGTCTGGAATTCAATTTCAACTCTGTCACTGGTAGCACATGCCCAAGAGAGTTAGGTTACTTATAACTGCTGCCACTTAGGATGCCTCCAGATCCTTCAAAAACCTGTATGCACTTCTCTGGACAGTCTGATAGGATTTACAACAGGCTGCCGTAATCGGGAGAAACAATAATAGCAATGATTTATACAGAATTCACCAGAGTCCAGATTAAGTACTTCACTTAATTCATGTAACCCTCACAATCGCCCTTTAATTAATGTAGGTGCTGTATTATCCTTATTTTCAGATGAGGAATCTGAGGCACATAAGATTAAATAACTTGCCCAAAGTTATTCGTTAGTTGATACAGTGGGAACACTCTATTATCAGAAAATGCTTCATGGTAGATCTGATCTTATGATTCTAGGATAATTAATCAGATTCAAAAAAGCATATTTGCCAGGCTGCTTTTAAATTGTTTAGAATTCTGAGTGCCCAAAGAATATGAATGTTCATAAAATTCCTCAAAAGAATGTTACCATGGAGATTGGCTATTTATCAAAATGGCCGGTCATCTGCAAAGTTCACTGTAATGAATTATTTTTTTTCACATTTTTTCAAAAGTTAAGCCAAATGTCCTATCTGCTTTATTACTTTTTTTACAAAACGAATCTTTTGTAGAAGATCAAAAGCTGTTCTCTTCTTCGAAATAAATTAATATGATCCATTTGTTAGAGAAGACACATCACATTTTAATGGATTAAAGCAATGTGGAGATGCCCCAGACTGTGTTCCCAGCTCACCTCTGACTCATAATGTGACCTCAGGCCGAGTGATCATATCCCCAAATCCTGGGAGGCAACTCAATAAAGTGGAAAGACAATGAATCTTGAAATTGGAAGACCTTGGGCTGAATTTTTGCTCCTCCCTTTACTTTCTACAGGATTTTGACTAACTTTGCCTAGCTAAGTGTCAGTTTCTTACCACAAACCAGGATAACAGTGCCCACTTCACTTCTGAAAAGAAACAAACGGAGTCACAGGTGAAAATGCCTGGCAGATGCTAAAAACTCAAATGTGAGTTTTTCTTTTTATGTTCTTCAGATTCAATGGCTATTGTACAAAACCATGAGAACACTTCTGCAAAATGTGTGGCACCACTAGCACATGAGGAATGGCAGATCCAGTCATCATCACGATTTAACTCTTTTGCAACATTCATATAGATCTAATGGTGAACATGTGAACAAGGCTTCAGTGTATTTTATAATGGCCCCGTTTGTTTTGTCTTTTGAAGAATTGCAATACAAAAAATAACAAATGCTTCCCACAATATGAGAACCAAGTTGATGTGGGATTTTTTTTTAACTTACGGTGAGAGGCATTCTAGAAAACTTAGTTATATAAAGAAATTCAAAGATGATTTTAAAAGCTAGAGGAAGCATGATTAGTAACAAAATTAAGAAAAATCAAAACCACATCCAAGCTGGGGGATCCCAGGGTAAACCACCAGAAGAAATTGGATGAAATTCAGAAAAATGAAATTTGGACTAAAAATCAGGAAAATAAAGGTTAACAGGG
The DNA here is from genome assembly GCF_018350155.1 of Leopardus geoffroyi. Lineage (NCBI taxonomy): Eukaryota > Metazoa > Chordata > Mammalia > Carnivora > Felidae > Leopardus > Leopardus geoffroyi. The sequence continues at coordinate 53,615,408 of NC_059332.1, forward strand.
AGGAATATTACAACACACAACAATTTCCAAGAGGAGCAAGAACTAAACACTGGTTGACTCATAGCAGGGTACACTTGAACAAGGAAAATGGCCTGAAACAGAAAAAATGATAAGCGTTCCATATAGCTCGCTGAGTTTTTATTGTTCTGAACACACAGGCTTCTGTGTTTTCAGGTGGGTGTGCAAATTTCACATGATCTTTGATCAATACTGTTCGACACTAATTTTGCCATTTTGCAATTATTAGCAGGTCCAAATATCCACCCTACAGCCATGTGCAAGATTTCTGACAGTAAAGTCTTTTCCACGTTCACAGAAAGTCTTTTTGTAAATGAGTCATTTTTTAGGAAAAAAATATTCTCACTGCCAAATTGTAGGGTTGAAGAATACAGAATCAACTTAATTTCCTTCCATGATTCATAGTTATAATGCTCCAGGAAAGATGTATAGCATTGAAATGGAAATTAAGGAAATAAAATCAGCAAATGTGCAAGGGTCACAATCTCTTCTGAGCCCAATTCTGATCAGGCCATAAAATATTCTGCCAATATAAACATACAGATCTTCTCAAGTAGTGAGGAGGATAGAGTAATCAATTTTCTTTCAGTGCTCTAAACTCTAAAAATGAAAATAAAATACAGAGAAATCATTTTGGATGTCACTCTTCTTTCTGAAATGTAAGAATGTGATTCAAAGTTTATTCTATTACATTAATTTTCTTCAAAGTTTTCCAAAATTCCCACAGATACTCTTAAGTATACAGCCATGGTAACTAAGTAACCTAAATCAAGTGTATATTTTTAATATCCACTGTGGATTCTTCTTGCCACCAGCACACTTTATAGCTCAACACAACTAAATTCAAAAAATATTCATAAATCTGTCTTTTCATGTGTAGGTAATGTAGAAACTCAACTCATTTGCCACCTAATTGAACTACCAGTCCAGTAGTTTATATGCTTTAACTGACTGCTCAAATTACTTGACCAATACATCTCATTAATATATATAAAATTAAACCCGAGCTAAGATCTAAGAAAGAACTGGAATGCTATGGGAGGTGAAGAGTAGATAGTCAGGGAAGCTTTCTGAAGAGACAAGCTCAAAGGAACACTAAAGGAAGCGCAGTGCAGAAGAGGAAGCCCTTCAAAATGTGCCATGAAGCATGACAAGATGAGACATATCCATGGAGACAAAAGAGACAGCACATGGGGAAGCATGCTGCAAACAAGACTGGACCAGTAGACTGCAGCTTTCATGCACAGCCTGTGGGTCTTATGAAGGATTTTTTTTAAATATTTATTTTTGAGAGAGAGAGAGAGAGTGTGTGAGCAGGGGAGGGGCAGAAAGAGAGGGAGACACAGAATCCAAAGCAGGCTCCAGCCTCTGAACTGTCAGCACACAGCCCAATGTGGGGCTTGAACCCACGAACCGTGAGATCATGACCTAATCCAAAGTCGGACACTTAACCAACTGAGCCACCCAGGCGCTCCATGAAGGTTTTTGGTCTTTAACCAATCCACTATACCAGAGGGTCACACAATCAGACTGGAGCTCTGAGAAGCTTGCTTGCTACACTATGGAGATAACAATTATAAGTGGCAGGGAGAAGCAGAAAGACCAAGTGGGAGGTTCCTGCAGGAGAGAGATAATGGTAGGTAGAACCTGAGTCCATTCAAGTTGTATTTAATTCAACCTGATGATGAGCTACAGGATGTCAGGAATCTCAAGTTATAATATGATGCCCAGGTTTCTGATTTGTGCAGTGGATGGCAGATAATGTATCACTAACTGGGGGAATCTGGAGTAAAATACTATTATTTGGTTGCCAAATAATACCACAATTTTTTTAACGTATTTTTGTGGACTAACATAAAAAATTTACATTTGACAATGGGAAGCTATAGACTTTTGTTGGGGGACAAAATTTCTACTCAAAGCAGACTACATTTACTATAAATGAAATTTAATCTATATCTAATTCTCCCACCCTTAAGAGTGGATGAGTGACAAATATGGAACACATCACCTGCTTTCCTATGATATTTTGCCTTGAGCTAAGCACATAAAAGAAAAATACTGCCTACCTTTGACAACCTCTATAGATGCAGCTTGGTTCTCAGATTCACAAAACTTAATTAAGCTTAGGTAAACTGCCTCATTCCCTGAGTATGACTGCACTTGAAGTTATACTAAGCTTATTTCAAAAGGAAAATGTACAGTGTTGCTGGATGGCTCAGTCGGTTAAGGTCTGACTCTTAACTTTGGCTCAGGTCATGATTTCACAGTTCATGAGTTCAAGCCCTGAATCGAGCTTGGTGCTGACTGTGGAGTCTGCTTGGGATTCTGTCTCTCCCTCTCTCTCTGCCACTCTCCTGCTCACTCGTGCTCTTGCTCTCTCTCTCAAAATAAGTAAACATTTAAAAAAACAAAAGGAGAACATGCAACTTTTTAAGGTAACCAATAGCATCTTTAATAGTTCTTACTTCCTAACCTAAATTTCTAATAGTAACATTTTCTATTCAAAGAGAAGTGACCAATAACTAGCCTCATTCTCTTTCTGTTCTGCTATATTTTTCCCATAGTAATTACCACAATCTGATATCACTTATTATTATTATTATTATTATTGTATATTCATTATTGTTGCCCCTCCCTAGCGGAATGTGAGCTTCAAAATGGCAGGTTTTGTCTTTTTTGTTCATTGAATATCTCCCCAAACTATAACAGTGCCAAGAGCAAAGTAAATACCCAATCAATATCAGGTATATGAATGGATGAATGAAAGAATGAATAAGAAAACAAACATATAAATGTTTATGGTACCCAACCAGTCACTACTACTGATGGCTCTAAAATAATGGCAGAAACAGCCCTGCATTCATACAGATTACAATCAAAACAATACAAAATATAAGCATAAATTTATCTTTAAAATCACACATGCTAGTTGTGTTATCAATCAATTCCTTCAAGAATTTAAACAGACCAGTAATGGGGCACCTGGGTGGCTCAGTCGGTTAAGCGTCCGACTTTGGCTCAGGTCGTGATTTTGCGGTCCGTGAGTTTGAGCCCCGCATTGGGCTCTGTGCTGACAGCTCAGAGCCTGGAGCCTGTTTCAGATTCTGTGTCTCCCTCTCTCTCTGCCCCTCCCCTGTTCATGCTCTCTCTCTGTCTCAAAAATAAATAAACATTAAAAAAAAATTTAAAAAAACAGATAAGTAACATTTCTATATAATATCTACACACACATCATTATTGTATATACTATCCATAATATAAAAAAAAAAATAAGTAATGTACTTAAGAGGCCCATGAGGAAAACATGGAGAGATCCATACAGGAGATTTACATAAGGGGTGTGTTCGAGAAAAATGAATTAGCTAGTGGACCAAGCTTTGTCTAGGAAAGCTTTACAGAAAAATTTTAAATCACATTTTATTTTACAAAAGGGAGATAAACTGCCCAAGTGGAAGATAGTTCATTTGAGGCAAGTGGTCCAAATTTTAGTTTACTAGTAAGACTCTCACGAGGGGTTTGATCATGCGTGTGCGTGTATTTTATAGTACGGGGAGACAGTGAGACAATAAACCTTTTTGCTAAAGGAATCCAAACTGAGGTGAAGTAAGAGCTCAGGTAGAAATAGTTTTCTCTAAATGTGTATTGGATACACATTTCAGTAAGCCTCTTCTTACAATTCTCTTTTCTAAGCTAAGTAACAGCCATTCCTTTGGCTTATAACCTCACGTACCCCATTTTCCAGGCCTTAATCTTCATGGCACTCAGCCCCAAATTGCCCACAGCTCTTAAACTGTTGAGTCCACAACTGGCACCATGTTATGAGTCTGAGGAAAACATAAAAACTTGTCTCATGGGTCTTATTGTTCTACTACTAATTATTCACCTCCTGTCATGCTTACTCTGCAAGCGTAACTGCCAGATTTCTTCCCTTTCCTTCCATTCTCTACCATCATTCTCGACTAATTTTAAAACAGCACCTCTTGTTTGGATTACACCTGAGGTACAGTCAATTCTCCCTGACAGACATTCTTCTGAGTTTTCACTCTCTCCCCATCTCTCTCTTGTAAGTCAAATCCAAATTCTACAATTCCCCAGAGTATCCTAAACCAAATCTAACACTTCAAAAGCAGGACTGTCATCTCTCTTAATATAGACATTATATATTTACTAACAATGCCAAGTATTGCATCAGCCTTTCAGGCAACCCCATTACAAATCCCTTTTCACCACCGTTAAATTTAAATAACACATCCCAGACAAGTAAGAGCCATACGTTTATTTGGGTTGAATTTCACTACATTAGAACAGCCATTCTCCAAGTTCGCTAAATCTTTTTGGATCTCCATGTCACCCCAAATGCCAAAATAAATTCCAAAAGTGAAATCAAGAATTAAAAATTCTCAAAAATCATAACACAGTAAATGAATACAGTAATGTTCAAAAAAAAAAAACCACTGGAAGAAATAACAGAACATTTAATTGTGAGAAAATTTTACATTACTAAAAATTAAAACAAAACTATAAACCAAATAAATAATTAAAAGCAACATTTACAACATAGATGTCAAAGAATTGATTCTCTTAGTGCATAGGAAGCTCTTACTAATCAACATGAAACATACTATAACTCCTATAGAAAAGGACAAGAGGAAAATCACTCTGACTGTCAGACTTCTATATTCAACTACCACTTAAAATTTGTACTTGAACAGGGGCAGCTGGCTGGATCAATCAGTTAAGCACGCGACTCTTGACCTTAGGGTTGTGGATTCAAGCCCCAAGCTGGATGTAGAGATTACTTTAAAAAATTTTTTTTAATCTTTTTTTTCCTTCAAGTAGGCTTCACAGCCAGCTCAGAGCCCAACATAGCGCTTGAATTCAAGACCTGAGATCAAGAGTTGGATGCTTAATGACTGAGCCAGCCAGGCACCCCAAAAATAATCTTTAAAAAAATTCTACTTGACCATCTGATAAAATTTAATATATCCTAAACCAAACTCTTAATTTCCCTTGCCCTAGTTTCCATATCCATCCTTCCATATCTCACTGGAGTCTCCTTTGACTTCTCTCCCTCAAACTCAGGCAGGGTACATCATCAAATCCCATCAGCTCTAACTTCAAAATACCCCCAGAAAGTCATCAGTTCTCTTTGCCTCACTACTTACTTACTATCCTGATGCTAGCTGCCATCGTCTTACTCCTGGGTTATTTTAAGAGCCTCCTAACTGATCCTGCTTGTGCCCTCATCTCCCTAAAATCTATTCTCAACTCAGAAGTTAGAGTACTTTTGTTTGTAAGTAAGTTACATCACATCAGTCCTTTACTTAAATCCTCCAGTGGTTCCTCAGTTCACTTCAACTGAAAGCCAAAGTCATCACAATGGCCTGAAGAACCCTATTTGATCTCCCCTCCTTTCTCCCTCCTATGTACACAAATTCATCTCCTACTAACCTGCCCCATCCCTCGTATTTGTAGTTTGATCAAGTCAGATAACTTTGAAATTCCCCATGTGTGTTGACTACTTCTGTAAAGTTGAACCCTCCATAGACAGCTAGCCACTTTCTGGAATCTCTAGATGACACAGGGGTACAATGAAGGGGTGGGGTGGGGACAAAGAGGGGTGCTGCATCATGGAGTGTGGCTCATTGACCAATCTATTCTTCTATTGGTAGCACTGTGCTATCAATATTCCTGAATCACTTAAGCCAATAATACAGAAAACCAACTCCAGATTTTGACAGTTTATTCTAGCTTACCTTTCTCTCTCAGTAAATGTGATGGTCTTCATGGAATCTTAGAAAATCAACATTGGACAGAACATGGGCCTCATCTGGCACCATCTTCTCATTTTCCAGATGAAGAAACCGAGGCCCATGAAACCAAAGCAATTTTTAAAAGCAAAACAGAGGGCAAAACAGCCTCAGATCTCTCCAACAGCCAGCAAGGGCTTTGGTTTCATAAAGTACTTTAGTTCATGAAGAGTACTTAATAATGACAGAAAACAGACAGAAACAAACACTACTACAAAATCATAAAACAGTCCTATATATTTTTATAGTAGGCCTTCTTTCAAAAAAAAATCAATGTCATAACAGTATAATGTCTTTACTAATAGCACTACTCTGAACTACCTAGCAGGATATAGAAATATTTCCCCTGCTTCTCTCTATATAATGATAGAATAGCAAAATAGTAATATGCTCAGACACTGCTGATAGAAATCGAGAAAGGAGGGGAAGAATTTGAAAATCGCTCTTTCATTTTGTTTGAAGGCATTTTCCTTATGAAAATCAGTATTTCTCCAGAATGGAATAATTCCTATTTAAAGCTTTAGTTGACTTGGCCTGGTTATGTGAAAGAGATTCAAGCTGCTTATTGAAGGGGATTGCACAGAATCAAATCCAAACAAAGCAGAATTCCCTTCGAATTGTTCCATCCAACTTTCCTTGGTCCAGATGGCTTCAATCGCCAGCCAGAGACTCCACCCACACCTTCCCACTCCCGCTGTGCACTGGCCCTGGACACACACTAATGACCTTCAGCTGTTCTGGCTCCCAGACTCACTTTCTCTTCCTGCCCCAACTCCTATCTCCTACAGACTTCCTACAGGGAAAAGGAAAGATTTAGGAAAAGCTGTACCTTTGGGTAAACAGATTAACATTAGAGAAACCGTTTCTTACTGCTGCTGTAACGAATTACCCCAAACATAATGGCTTAAAGCAACACACACTTGTAGTTCTGTAGGTCAGAAGTCCAACATGGCTTTAGGGAGCTAAACTCATCATGTCAGCGGGCCTGCATTCCCTCTAAAGGTTCTAGGGGGAAAAGTGCTCTTTCTGTTTACCAGCTTCTGGATGCTACCAATATTCCTTGGACATGGACACCTCACCCTGATCTCTGCTTCTGTCATGACATCTCCTCCCCTGACTCTGACACCCCTACCTCCCTCCTATACGGATCGTTGTGATTATACCGGCCACTCAGATAAATTTCCACAGGATAATCTTTACATCTCAAGATCCTTGATTTAATCATGTGTGCGGAGTTCCTAATCAATACATTTACAGGTCTTAGAGATTAGGATGTGGACATTATTCTGTCTTTTCTCTAACATCAGATATTCTCTAATACCATCTAACCTCTAATATCAGGTACTATGTACCTATCCCTATAACTATACATAAAGTCATATACACATACAAACACATACATATGTACTCAATGAGATGACATAATAAATCCATTATAGCTTAGATAAAAGTCATAAAGCAATATCCATGATTATTAGATCAGGCTTATTGCAACTAGTTTCCAGTACTTCATTCGTGACAAAATATTTAATAAGAAAAAAAAAAGCAAACTAGAGCTGATAGCCTGTGAAAAGCTTGCTCAGCACTCACCTCGATATATTGAATAACTTATACTAAATTATCATTATACAATATTAATTCTATAACTAATTTAATATAATTATATTATAATTTAATACAATTATATATAGTTATAATTTATATATATTATCTATATTATTGAATTTATATTGTTAACATATATTAATTATATAGTAATATATTATTACAATAATATATTAATATACATTAATATGTATCCATGTATATTAATATATTACATATACTAATATTACTAATATATTAATATAAGTACTTATATAACTAATATTTATAATTATATAACTAATTAATATTATAATTAATTGTTATACTAAATTATTATTACTGAATAATTTAGTAGTGCTCTCAGAGGAGCTCTGTGTCATTACGAGGTGCCAGCAGATGACATTTCAGCATGTCAAGTGTATCTGCGTCGGAGGGGGAAAGCACCACAGCTACCAGTACCCAGACAGAGTAGGGCCCAGGAAAGGGTCTCCAGGGCATCCCACCACCCAGTGTGATTAGGGAAGAGTTCACACAGGGCCTCAGGCAGCACCATTACTGGGATGCGGGAGTCACAGTGAGGAATGCCACCAAGTCACATGACATTTTAAGTTAAGAAGTGAGAACAGGTGGGATATAAGAAACTCCAAGGAAAATGTTGCCATGTTACAGGAGATGAGGCTAAAAGCAAAGAGGAGATGTTAGATTAAGAACCTATTTGTTTCATTCAATTCAAATGTCTGATGATACATTTTTCACCTTCTTTCCCACAAATCGCTACCAAGCTACTTCTGTACTTACCAGCTTGGCCTACAACGGCACAGGAAGATTCAAATGCCCATGCTATATACCAATGTCCTCCCACCTACCTAAGGGTTTTCTTCCTGAAAACATCCATTATCGCCCAAATCACGGATATTTTCCCCCTCTGCCTCATTTTCATCATCATAAAAACATGTTACAACATGTCCCATCTCTTAGTTTTTTTTATTTTGAGAGAGAGACACAGAGACAGAGAACACTCAGGTGCATAAGTTGGGGGAGGGGCATAGAGAGAGGGAGGGAGGGAGAATCCCACAGACTGTGACATTATGACCTGAGGAGAAATCAAGAGTCGCAGGCCTAACTAAGCCACCCAGGCACCTCTCTCCCATCTTTTAAAAAAACCCTCCTTTTATCCCACATCCTAACCATGCAACTGCTCCATTCATCTGTTCCTCATTCTACCCCTCAGAAAAAGCATCTATATTCAGCCATCATTTTACTTCACACTTTCTCTTGAACCCATTTCAATCCAGCTTTTATACCCACCTTCCCTAAACCCCATTTATCAAGGGCCCCAATACCTCCATCTAGCAAATTCAATGGACTAGGCATAGAGCTCATTTTTCAAAACTTCTTAGCAACAGTGACCCAACTGAGCACTCCTTTCTCAAAATGCTTTTCTCCCCTGGCTTCTGGGGATGCCACCCCCTGCTGATTCTCCTCCTACTTCATTGGCCTTTCTTTCCCAATTTCCTTGGCTGCATCTTCCTCCCCTTTTTCCTCTAAAGACAGCCCAAGGCTCAGTCCACTGCCTTCTTCTCTTCTCTAATCTGTGATTACTCTCTAAATGATCGCATCCACTCTGGTGGCTTGATATAGATAAATCTACAAACGAAGGAGTCCCAACTGTGTATTTTCATTCCCTGAACTCACATCCCTGAACTCAAGATTCCTCTAATATCCTAGCAAGCACCATGGGCATCCTAGGAGCAACAAGGCATTCTCTCCCAGGGCTGTCCAGCTCAGTAAGCTGTTCACACAAAGATCCTCGGAGCCTTCCTCGACTCTTTCTCTCATGCCTCACACCTAATTTGACAGCAATTCTGGTCAGCTTTACATTAAAAAAAAAAATCCAGAATATGACCACTTAACTTCCCTTTCACCACGTCAAACCGTCCAAGCCAGTCTTACTTCTCCCTTAGAATCTTGAAATAACCTCCCACACATCTCCTGTTTCCACTCTTGCCCTATATAATCTACTCTCCACATAATATTCATATTTATCTTTCTAAAACATAAGCCAGGTCAAGTTACTTCCTATCTCAAAATTCCCAAATGCATTGTCATCACACTTAGAATGCATCCCAGTGTGTCAGTTGAGCAGCACCACCCCAGCCACCCAGCAGCTCCTCAGCTCTCTACAGCTTTAGTGCATCACCATTTTGTGACCTCTTCCAACTCCCTTCTCCAACAATCTCTCTCCAGAGAGGCTCACCTGTGTACCATTTCCCCACACAAAACTGGCGTATGAGACCCCAGCACATCACTACTTCTTCAAAAGTTGGCTATATTTCTGTATTGAATTTGTCAGCAAACCTCTCTCAGGAACTAACAAGCTCCTCTATCCTGATGGTTGGGATAGTGATAGTCTAACATTAGGCTGTGGTTCCTTCATTCCTTAAATATTACTGACTCACAATACACACCTTCCCATCCTTCATGCAAGAAGTTAATGTTTCATGATAAAGAGATACTTTGGATGACAATTATCTAACATTTAAAAGCAAATTCCTCATGTTTATTTGCTGTTATAAACATGTTGACAGCTGAGCTATCTGAAAATATTTGCCTAGAATGCTTTAAAGTGGATTTGCTTTATGTTTCCTTAATTCAAAAATCTCCCTACAGTTTTCTTGAAACTTACAAAATACTATTTTTTTAGTCAATATATTCCAGTGCACGTATGTTCTTAGGAAAATATCACTTTTAAAAAGATCTTCAACTTGAAAACTGCCATAGACATGAAGGAAAAAGACAAAAAGATTTCTGAACCTAGCTATGCATCGATACTCACTAGACAACTTTTTAAATGTAACAAAGATGCATGCAATTTGGGGATAATGCACCTAAAAAGTGACTGGAAAGCTGATCCTATTGACCCAACCAGGCTTAATGTTCCCCTCAGCTTAACTAAACTTCAGACAGCCTTCTTCCTGACCCTCGGCTCCTAATCTCCCTCTTCTTAGAGCATTTATATTCTAGAAAATTTGTCACTTTCTCTGACCCTCTGAGTGGCAAACCTTTTCAAAATTTCTTGTCAGTTTTGCAACTAGCAACGAACGTCTTTCTCAAGGACCTAGGAGCCATCCCTTTGAAATACACTCATCAAGAAAGGGAAGTACCCAGATCTTCCAGTCTCTGAGGGAGGGTAGGACCCTAACTTTGAGAAGTGCCAATTACCAAAGACAGTTGCCCTAATCACACAGGAAAACATCTGCCAAACTCAGGATAACTCAATTCCTGCCACCCCATTGATCACCCACCTAAAGTTCTCCAGTACTTTTTCACTAGCTCAGGCCAGCACGCAAGAACCCTTCCTTTGTTTCACTGAGTAGAGGTCAATCTCTCTCCCTATTACAACAGTCTTCAATAAAGTCTTCCTTGCCTGTTTAACTTTACCCAGTGCAGTTTTTACTTTGACATAATCCCAGTACTGGAGATGACTAAGCTTTCAGTACTCACAGGCTTACCATCTTGACCAGATTGTCCAGGGTAGCCGGGGTTCCCAGGCTGTCCAGGTTCACCCTAGAAAGGAAAAAAAATCCTCAGTACAAAACGACCAACCATAATGATGCAATCAGACCCCTTCAAGGTTCAAACCAATTCCATTATTTGTACCTCTCTGTATGTTAAAAAAAAAAAAAAAAAAAAAAAAAAAAAAAAAAAAAAACATAAGTCCCAAAATAGGGTTAGAAAAATGCCATATTTTAAACACCCAATTTACCAAATAAAGGCTTTTTATTATGCAAAATTTTCAAGGATTTATTTCTGTGAGTATATCAGGTATAACAAGTGAGATACTTTTCACTAATGTAAAATGTCAGTATTTATGGCAGGACATTTTTAGAATTCTAAACAAATTAAGTGTCATAGCAAATATGGTTTCAATAATAGCCATCTTTCATTTGTAAGTCTACAATCTTTATTGTAAATGTTATACTACAGATATCAATGACCTATAATGTCATAATTCAATTCACAATTTTTTTTTTAAGTCCACAGGCTCTATGATCTTACACATGGGACTCAAGTTTAAAGCTGTATGACACTCATTTCTTTTATTCCAGTCAATGTGTCTCTTTAATAATGTTAAAATTTTTAAATCTGAATATTTACATGAGAGCATGGCCAAGCCAAATAAATCTGCCCAACCCCCACAGTCTTTAACACATTTAATACCTAGAAATGAAGAAATGACCTTTGCCCTCACAATCCAAGGATGTCCAAAGAACACTATTCCCTACAATATGACAATTCACCCAGGCACATTTTATGGAACTCTAGTATGTTGCCCAATGGCATTCAGATGGTCACCACCCATAAAAAAGGGAATGTTTTTTGTGAGGTAAGGGAGTTGTATAATTTAATTCTAAGAAATACTTCAAAATTAATGTATTAATCTATTACTGAGTCCATGAGATCCACATGGGGCATCTTGCTTAAAAACATATACTATCAGTAAACTCCTGCCTAGAGGTAAGACAACTGATTTCAGTTCAATAATTAATTATTTAAGAAATCATTCACACAGGACCCCAATAATTGTAAGTTAACTAAACACCAATACTAAGGGTACTTTCACAGAGCCAGATCTGCTAGTCTGAAATACTACTTCAGGCTACTGGTTAGGGAGATTTGTTCCTGAAAAATGGAACAGGAAAAATGGAAAGAACTATGTGAACTCTATTAAGTGGCCAATGAAGGAGGGATGGGCTTTTCACTTAGGAGCTGCCCACGAGGCACAGCACAAGGAAAGGCTAAGAAAAATGGAAATGTCATTTTTAAAAGAGAGAAAGAGTAGCTATAAATCCAGGGAGAAAATTAATGCTGAAACATGTAATGTCTTCCTGAAGAGACAGAATTTATAATTCTAACCCAAGGACTTCCATTAAGGAGTAACACTCTGGTTCTATCTAGGTAGTTAGCGTTTTCTTTTTATTTTTTTTTTTTTTAATTTTAGAGAGAGAGAAAGAGAATGAGTAGGGGAGAGAGGCAGAGGGAGAGAGAGAAATAATCTTAAACAGTCTCCATGCTCAGCGTGGAGCCCTACATGGGGATCAATCCCATGACCACGAGATCATGACCTGAGCAGAAAGCAAGAATGCGACTCTTAACTGACTGAGCCACCCAGGCGCCCTGAGTTTTACTGTTCTTATTATGAGAGGATCCACCTTCATCTCTGGCCTCCCTGCCATCCTTTATCCATGTTCAGATTGGACCTGAGGTCTTTCAACACATTCCATTTTTTTTTCTCTTGGCAAGAAGTTTCCCTTCCTTATCCACTTAAGAATCAATTATTCCTCCCCTGTTCTCTCACTCTCTCTCTCTTGAAAATAAACACTAAAAAAAAAATTATTTTTAAGGGGCGCCTGGGTGGTTCAGTCAGTTAAGCGTCCAACTTTGGCTCAGGTCATGATCTCACAGTTCCCAAGTTCGAGTCCCACATCAGGCTCTGTGCTGACAGCTCAGATCCTAGAGCCTGCTTCGGATTCTATGTCTCCCTATCTCTCCCTCTGCCTGTCCCTTGCTCTCCTCTCTCTCTTGAAAACATTTTAAAAAAAAGAATCAATTATTCCTTTTTACTTGATGTCTTTTTCCTTTGAAATACGATAGCAGCTCTTAACTGTTTCCTTATTCTTAAGTAGAATTCTTCCAGTTTTTCCTTGATTAGTCTGCATTTATCATTTGAATTCAGACTTTGTGCAAACTCTTCCTTTTTTGGCAGAAGAGGCAGGGGTTGAAAATGCTATCAAGTAGAGATTCAAGAACTATTTGCCAGTTGATTTATTTTAAACTTTTTTTAAGTTTATTTATTTTTGAGAGAGAGAGAGCACAAACAAGGGAGAGGCAGAAAGAGAAGGAGAGAGAATCCCAAGCAGGCTCCGCAATGTCAGCTCAGAGCAAGAGAAGGGGCTCAAAACCATGAACTATGAGATCATGACCTGAGCCTAAATCAGACACTTAACCAAATGAGCCACCAACATGACCCTACCAATTGACTTAAGTCAAATTTCCTGTTAGTGACCCTCTTTATTTGCAGCATATTAATCATCAGCAAAATCTAGGATATTAAAAGGATCTTAGAGGGTTTATTTTTTATGACAAAGCTGAAATAAATACAGGTTTGGGATAAGAAGAAATGAGATTTGTGGTTTAATGCTGCATAAAAGTACAAAACATACTTAACATTTTAAATAAATAAAAACTAGGTTTCAAGACAAAAAAAAAAATCACTCACAAGATAAATCCAATGTGACTTTGTAAGGACCATAACACTGGTGAACGGGCCCCAAGAGGGAAAATAATCTCTTTTTCAGGTTCTATTATTTCTGGCAGGTTTTACTGGCTATTTTGACAATTGCCCTACTATTTATTTGCAAAAACTCAGGAAGGGTTGGTGTTGTTTCCATAAAATTGGGAGAATAAAGTAAAACACTAATTTTGGAGAGACAACCAATCAGAATAAAAATTCAATTGTATTACTGTAATAAAAGCTGATGCTTAACCTTTGTTAATTATATGCTACACACTGCTGTAAGAGATTCACATATGTTAAATTACTTAATCCTTTTAATAATCCCATGACACAAGTAATTTCATTATTCCCATTTTCTGTATAGGACAACTGAGGCCCGGAGGGGTAGGTCACTTGCTTAAGGTCACACAGCAGTAGTGAAGATGTCACTTGAACTCAGCCCATGCAGGCCCAGAGTCCATGCTCCTAAACACCACTGTCCCTACCCACATTAAAACGCATACACTGATTAGAACCAGACCTGGGGACTGCTAAGAAACTTAACATGGAAAACAATTTCCAAATACATTACATGAGACGTAGGGCCTATTGTACAACTGTGACTAAATTCCCAATCCAGTTTCTTCTAATTTAGTTGAAACATTTGCACATTTTGAATTTTAGAAACTATGTGTTCAGCTGAAAAGCAATACTTACGTATGTTGAACTGAACTCGTGCCACAGGATTTTTGAGTTGTTGACAGGAGTGGAAATGTCATGGACTAAGCTAAAACATCTCTGCATCTGGCCTCTCAAGTCGTGTAAATATGAATAATTAAAGTAAGAAACAGTTGTGCTTGCAGAAGCAAGCTAATAGTTTAAGTTGCTCATCTGAAACAAAGGTCTTTGGAGCCCTTCACCTAGGCCACATCCCAGGTATTCAAGCCCTTTTCTCAAAAATCCTTGTGCTTTCATGCTCCCCTGAAGACTTGCAGGAGTCCTGACCTACGACCCATTCCCTCCTCCCAAACCAACCTCTTCCCTCCCTCAAAACTCAAACACCCACTCACAGGCTAGAAGGAATCCACTTAGTCTGGGGAAATCTACATAAAAATGTGAATGCCCGGTGGCCCCTGAAATTTTCCAAAGGCTTTTGTATTTTAAACAGAGGATACTTTGATAGCTCAAAGAAATCCCTAATCAGTGGACTGATGAGGGTGAAACAAAGGAAGTCAATAGAGATAGATACAGCTGGAGAGGGGGAGGCAGTAATTTCAGAGGAAAGGATTAGTAAGAAATTGCTCCTTCCTAAAAAGAGGACAAAACGCCTTCTTTCCACTTCTGAACTAATAGCTCTAATATCAAGGTTAGATCAAATGTGGGAGTCTGCCCCCACAAACGTTCCTATGACTACTCAAGTGGAGAGAGAACCTGCCAATCACAAAGGTCTTTTGAAAGGGGGTGTTTGTAAACTGGGGATTGAATGGATCTCCCATAGCACAACAAAGGCATTCCATCCCACACAAGTCAACTGGGAAGAGTGGTGAATCTTATTTGTTCAATGATTTCATAATTCATTAAATTAAAAAACTACCATCATTAAGCACTGTTAGACACTGGAATTTCAAAGGAGAATTTAGTTTTTATTAAATGTAAAGTGCTTGCGTAGAAAAATTATTCCAACAGGTTTATTGGACCCTCCCTATATTTGACATTAAGAATGCAAAATGAATTAGCTATTCTTTAAGGAACTCGCAATCCAGTAACAGACATATTTCTATGCTTTTTATAGAGTTATAATGCCATGGTAAGTCTAAGTACAGGCTACCACAGTTAATTTGACCTAGTTTTCCAATAGGGTTGTCCTATCTTTTGGAAACTCAGAGAATTCTAAACAGATTACTTTCTTTATCCTAGAATAAGCATTTACCCACCTACCCACACAAGAATTTCACCTCAGTTTCAGTCTCAGGACTCAACTATCAGCTCCCAGAAATCTATTTCTGGTTAGCAGGAATACTAGATCTGTTTTTCACAGGTAACTCTATTTGATGGTTATCTACAAAACTTTCCAGAGAGCATCTAACAAAAATGCCCATTAAGTCTCAGTTCAATCTATAAGTAAAAACACTTCATCTGTTTTAGTTCCAGTTGTGCTGATCTAATTAAAACCCTATTAATTCCCCAAGCCAGAAATTCTCTAAAGGAAATACAACTCAGAGTGTTGCTAGGGATTCTGTTTTTCACATGCAGGTCCCTGATGTGGGCTAGGAACCACCTCCAGGGGAAAGAGCCCTAAAAGGATGGAAGAGTATGTGTGTGTTCCTGTTCTCCTGCCAGATTTTCTGAAGAAAATGGAAAGCAGATCGAGAAGGCACGCCAACTTGAAGATTGGTGGAAAACTGCAATTTCACTTAAAGTAGTAGGTGGCAATAGTGTGAGATTATGACTAAGAAAATGAACATGAGTAACACATGGAACTTGGAAACACTGGATATCAGAGGCTTTACCAGATAAGACAAAGGGTGCTCTGGAACTTTGCTATAGAAACTCATGTGAATAAAAACTGATGTCACTTCAAGACACCTAACAGATCACTAATAAAGATTCAGAAAGCATCAGAGGCATCTGATGTCTCCCCAAGAGAAGACAAACCTTAAGATACCCTAGGGGTGGCCAGAACCTCCCTGGGAGTCAGGAAAGCACTCTGGGCTTTGAGAGGTCAGACATAATGGGACTCTCATTTCCATATTATATATCTTACAGATCAAATAATTCTTATGTATAATATTTCAAATTGAATTTATATATATATATGTATGTATATATGTATGCATATATGTATATATGCATATATGTATGTATATATGTATATACGTATACATATATGTATATACATACACATATACATATACATATAAGCCCTGTGTGGGGCTCTGCACCGACAGCACAAAGCCAGCTTGGGATTCTCTTTCTCTGCCCTTCCCCACTCATTCACCCCCCCCAAAATAAATAAATAAACTTTAAAAGGAAGAACACTTAGATTAACTTACCTAAATGCCATTTAAAAATACTTTATAATAATAAATTGATTATAATATACTGAAGTCAAATTCCAAACTAAATAGATTTTCTTTAAATAAAATAATGAATGTGTACTTTTATTTGTTAAATTATATTTGTTTCTTGATTTTAATGCTAGGCCTGGAGTGTGTCATGAGCTATCACATAAAAATGGACAGGAGAAACATGCATAAAAGATAGGAAGAATTAAATCAGATGAGCAGTTTAAAATCTAAAATTTTCAGTGATGGTGACTAAAACACTTAAGGAAATTCCATCGAAATGAACATCATAATTCATATTTATTGCTTGGTCACCTCAGGCAATAAATGATCAATACACAAAACACTCTTTTTGGCTAGGGAGTCATACCTGCTTCCAAGTTAGACATCATTTTTATTTAAGTGATACTGTAAAATACTATTAAATGAATAAGATTCACATAGAGTAGACAAACCACTTAACGTCTCAGTATCAGGCTGGGTCTAAGTGATGCCACAGTAAGTATTAACTTACACTTAATCATTCATATTTAATAGCATAGAAACATGTTCAAAATATTTAGTTATATAAAAAGTAACTAGTTGAGAAATAGTATGCACATCATGGCTCCAATCACATAAAAATGTGTAATACACAAATATGTAAATGTTTATATACACATACACACAATTAACATATATACATACACAAATCAATATATGCAACTGGAAGATGTGCATATATGAGTATCACTAATAGACCTACACCCCCAAAGTGATTATCACATAATTAAGTAAAATTAATAAATCTCTATATGCCTGTTTTTTAGAATTAGACATCAAACATAATGTTGAAGTCAATTTTAATATTTCTACTTCATTTTTCTATCTGAAAGTCATTTCTTTTTATTTTTTAAAAAAGTTTTCTAATGTTTATTTTTGAGAGAGACACAGAGAGAAAACGTGTGAGTGGGGGAGGGGCAGAAAGAAAGAAAGAGAAAGAGAGAGAGAGAGAGAGAGAGAGACAGAGAGAGAATCTGAAGCAAGCTCCAGGCTCTGAGCTGTCAGCACAGAGCCTGATGCGGGGCTTGAACTCACAAACCGTGAGATCTTGACCTGAGCTGAGGTTGGACATTTAACCAACTGAGCCACTCAGGCACCCCCTATCTGGAAGTCATTTTGACAAACTGAGAATTTCGAACACATCTCAACAAATGCCCTTTCTTCATTTTTTATTAGATTGTAAGGAGGTATGGTTCTTGGTATCTGGCAGCAGTCTTTGAGGGTGGTGGGAGGGAACCAGATAAACCAGCAAACAAACTAATAAAGTTCCCTCACTTTACTGTGGGCCAGGGGAATCAGTTCTAGGTTCAAAGGCACTTACAGATTAGGATATGCTTTTTTAAAAAAATCACTAAAATTCAGGTTTTAAACTGTTCTAAGACACTAGGTAGAAATTTCAATAAAGGGTCAGCGGTGCCTAGGATTTTTGCACATTTGCTCAGCTCTTTTGTTTGTGGGTTTTAACAAGAAACGCATGTTAGGCAGTACTCACTTTGGGGCCTTGCAGTCCTGGCTTTCCCGGAGGACAAACACAGGGAGCTGGAGTAGAGCCTACATCACTGGGACCGTTGAGGCACTGCAAAGACAGAAATGGAAATAAACAACAAATGTGGGGGGGCGCCTGGGTGGCGCAGTCGGTTAGGCGTCCGACTTCAGCCAGGTCACGATCTCGCGGTCCGTGAGTTCGAGCCCCGCGTCGGGCTCTGGGCTGATGGCTCAGAGCCTGGAGCCTGTTTCCGATTCTGTGTCTCCCTCTCTCTCTGCCCCTCCCCCGTTCATGCTCTGTCTCTCTCTGTCCCCAAAATAAATAAACGTTGAAAAAAAAAATTTTTTTTAATAAAATAAAAAAAAAAAAAATATGGGAAGACACATACATATGCATGTGTACACAGGTATGTGTATGCACCTGCATGTCTGTGCGAAATGGTAAAGGTATCTCACACTGACTTTCCAATTTTATTCAGACCAATCCAATACGAAATTCTGAATCACAAAAAGCTATGAAAACGAAATACACTCCAATGACATAAAAAATGAGTTCTATTTGTCTAATATACTCACAGTTGATGGAAGCAAGCTAAACAGTCCCACAGTACAAATACTACCTTAAGGAGAATAATAGTTTCCAGGCCTACCTCACCATTCTGAAAGAAAAGGAAGAACAAATGGGTTTTAAAAGATGCTTTTAATTTTTTCTAAATTTTCTTCCTAATTTACAGATATTTCATTGTCCAGGTTCCAGATACATGAAGTACTGGAACCAGCAAGAGTTAAAACATTTGCTTGCAACTATCCTTAAAAAAAGTACCTATTTATACATGTTATGACAACATTTACAGTAGGATAAAGTAAGGAAATGAACAACAATGACGAGTGAAAGGAGTAAACGAAAATGCCAAAGCAGCTTGGTATAATGGCCACTCAGGAGCAAAAGTACTATGCCCCCTCGAACTTTCTGGAAGTCATTTAAGAACCAGAGGAAAAAGCCAAAACACATCTGAGAAAGTCACAAATTCCACGCATTAAATTTTATGCCTTTTACTTTAGGAGAACTTCTCACTCGACAATCTGTTCCTCAGTGAATAACACATGATTTTAAATAGGTTAATAATCTTTCCAAACAATAATAAATTCAATCAGAAGATAAGAAAGTGGGAATAAGATGCAAAGGGCAAACAAGCCTCATGAACTCACACCTCAGAGGAAGGGAAGAGACAAAAACACACAACAGTGGCTGTGAGGACTGAGAATCCACCATTTAATCCTGGGCTTTCATGATGTGGGAGGGTAATGGTAATGGCCATCACATCGATGAAGAAATATCAACAAGTAAGTATATAAGATGGACTCTCAGATGCAATCACTTATTAGTACTTTTAGGAGAGATTAGAGATTCATATTCTAAGCTATAAATATCTAAAATAAAAGTTACGGTGTTTAAACAACTACCTATCTAAAAGACCAAGAATGAATTATTTCTAAAAGGTTCCATGTTGGATTTTATTATAGATCCTTCATAGGCACTGCTCCACATCCTCAAGTTTTCAGAACATGTGGATTTGCAGATTATTCAGTTTGATAGGAAAAAAGGAGATTATGACAGTATGACTTTACAAACTAAAAGAACTATAGCATGAGCTCAAATGTCACTGGAAACTTTTACAATATTCTGCCTTATTTGCATTACAAATATATATATGTGTATATATGTATATATATATACATAAGCAAATATATATGTGTGTATATATATATGTGTGTATACACACACACACACACACACACACACATACATATAGGTCCAAGGAGAGAGGGATTGATTACACACACACACACTAGGAGCAGACATATATAATCAGACTAATATTTTAGCTTATAATTATTTCCTCCTAACACATTAATGAATATAGCTACATAAATAGAAAGTGGCTTATAACCTAGAAACAAGAAAATCTTACTTAGGTAACAACAACAAAAAGAAACCTATATATTCCTTATGGTTTGAGAAAACGTGCTGATGAACAGGAAAATGAATCACTTCCTATTCTTCAGAATTGTGCTGTGTGGGGTATTCTGTCCACACATTTAATGAAATATAGAAATGTATTTACACTCTACATATTCAGACAAAGAATCCTATGTTTTTCTAGAGCAGGCCCAGCCCTGCTTCACTTGAGTACTGGAAATATCACACGCTGAGATGTGTAAAAAATACTTCCTTGTGCTCTTCCATTCCTATGTGTACAGAGATACATTATAATTTTATTTCAATTATGAAATATGTTTTAATCAATGTAACTTTATTTGCACTGACAATTAACAAACAAATTAACGCTGTATATTTAATTAAGGCTCACACATTATCATTTGTTTATTGCTCTGAAAGTACTGAAGCAACACTTGGGGGAAAATAATCCATCCTACTCACAAATCCAGGAATCTCGCATGCCGTCTCTCTGTTGTTCTGTTCTGGGTCACAGTAGATTCGCAACTTCTGGACATCAAACTAGGAACAAAACCCACTCAAGTTAAAATTGAGGCACAAGCTAATAGCTTAATAAAAGCAACCCAAATACATTAGCTGTTATGTAAGGTTTAGCACTCAGCTAAAACATAAAAACACTAAATCTGAATACCTAAGATACAGTTTAAAGATGTGATGCAACATAATTCGTAACAAAAACTCTAGCACTAAAAACAAATCTCTGATGTCCTTCAGGAACCCAGTGAAGCTTTTATTATTATCTCTGTATTAAGAGCTAGTCTACAGAGCATTTCCTAGGACACTTAAAAGCTTTCCCAGGCTTTCTGTGTTTATCCTAAATCTCTGCAACATTTCTGATTACAATAGAGTCGGCTTAAGAAGTCATCTTTCGTTTCAGACACTTAGTTGATGGCATGGAGTGTTATGTGATGAGTAGGCCAAACACCTGTTTCTATTTAAACACTTACTACAATTTGACATGTAACATTAACACAGAGAGACCATGTGCATAATTTGGATGTCACAGTCTTAATAGAAACACAGTGGGAAAGACACACCTTTTCAAACAAAGCATTTTTCAAGAAATGGCTATCTTTTTATACACACACTTCTCAAACCACAGATAGATACTCCAGCTTCAAAAATATTTCAAAAATATCAAAAATTAGTTTTAAGAAGAAAGAACACCAAGATGCATTCATCTTATTGTATCCTCACAGCTGCAAACAAATTTTATAGCCCCTACTCACAGCTCCAATCTTACATTTTCTTTTCCAAATTCGTTATCTCCTGGGAAATATGAAATTAATGTTTCCTAAGAATGTAGAATTCTACCCTTAACCCAGGGGAACATTTTTCTAAGAATTCCTATAAAATCTATTAAGTCTAACTTTGCATTTTAATACACACTCAAATACAAAATCCCACTAATAAACTGAATACATTTTAAATGTCTTAAAGTAATTAATAATTAAGTCAAATGCAGTTAAATGTCATAAATACTACCACAAAGGACAGCAAGAGCTCCACTTTATACAATGCAAAAAGCAAATCATTGTTCATCTACCTGAACGGTTTCTTCTTTCCCAGAATACTTTCCAATTTGAGTTTGCCCGCTGATGAAGATCCCTAAAACTGGATGTAAGGGCTTGTTTTCAATCTGTTGATCATCGATATACAGAGTTACATCTTGTTCTGTTACTAAGAGACGAATTTGATGCCAGCCTTCATCAAATAATGTCTATAGGAAGAAAGTATGGAACATTCATGAACAAAATGCTAACCATCTTTCATTTTCTTTGTTCCCATTCCTTCGCTGCCAACCATAAATCCATACCACACAGACGGTCTGTACCATATACTAATTCACCTTGACCCAAGCGGGACCTTAAACGCTACTAATTAATTAATCCCCATTTTCCATTACATATTCATTACATATTAGTAGATGTATCAATTTCCTGAAGCAATTCCTTCAAGGTCACAAAAAAAGTTCCTTATGTCTGAATCCAAATGGCTTCTCCCATTCTTCATCCTATTTACTTCATTGCAACTTTGCACCCTTACCGAGTCCATCTTCCTTGATATCCTCATTCAACTTCCATGATTCAAACCATCTTGATCATCTTCGTTTCTTTTTCTCCATTTGCTTATTCTGTTTCTTCAAAGGCTCCTCTTCCTCACCTGCCCTTTGATGAGGTCATTCTCCACAGGTTTGTCATTGACCTTTTTCATTCTCCCCTTTGATTATCTTACCCACTTCTACAGGACAATTATTACTTCGATGGAATAATTCCCATATCTACATCAACAGCCTGGACCTCATTCCTACATATGGGACCTGCAATTCTAATCCTGGCTAGTATAATTTTACCAGGATATTTCACAATCAGACTGAGAGAATGTGTAAGCAAAATGAACTTGAACTATCCCCAAAACTTTCTTCCTTTCAGTTTCCCTCAGATAATAATATCTTCAGTTTCTAAACTGCAACAAGTGTCTTTACCTCTTGCCCTCCCCTCAGTTCTAATAATAACCAGACGCAAAGTTCTACCAAATATGTCTTTTGACTCAAATTCACTTCTCCCTTTCCATTCTCACTACCATCGTTTAGGTTCATGGATATCTTGCTTTATCTAAATAATTTTCAAACACATCTCTAATCCTGCTCTCTCTAAGCCATTCTTCATACCTCTACTACCATTAATCTCTCTCACTAGAATTTCATCAAGAGAAGATACCACACCTTATTAATTTCCGGATTCCCAGGACCTATGCCAATTCCAGGAAAGAAATGTAAGTATTCTTTGTGAAAGCAAAAGGAAGAGAGCCAGCTGCTTTGACCATGGCACACCTATTAAAGGCTTTTAGATGGAATCCTGTCATCCACTGAATGAGTCTAAAACCCTGTGTATGGTTTCCAGGTCCCCATAAATTGAGTTCACACCTTGTTAGCTCTTTCTTTCATGTATCTTATACTCCAAACACAGGGGGCACCACTTTCTACCCTTTAAATAAAAACCCTGCATTTTATTATACATGATTACTCAATACTGAACCACTGACTTACATATCCTTAGCTCTCTTCATCAAAATCCTATTCATTCTTCAAAGTCCCATCCAAAAAGCAGCTCATTAATAAGTCTTGTCCACATTTTGTATTAGAATCTACCTTTCCTGGGGCGCCTGGGTGGCGCAGTCGGTTAAGTGTCCGACTTCAGCCAGGTCACGATCTCGCGGTCGGTGAGTTCGAGCCCCGCGTCGGGCTCTGGGCTGATGGCTCAGAGTCTGGAGCCTGTTTCCGATTCTGTGTCTCCCTCTCTCTCTGCCCCTCCCCCGTTCATGCTCTGTCTCTCTCTGTCCCAAAAATAAATAAACGTTGAAAAAAAAAAAAAAAAAAGAATCTACCTTTCCCTCTACACTCCACTAATACTTAGTACTCCTATTAGATATCAGAGACCTTCAATCTTCCATTATATATAAGTTCCTTCGAGGTATGAAATATGCCTTATTCATTTGTGATTTCTTATAGAACCTAGCAATTCACCTTTAATAAAAATAAAGTTTTTAAAAATTTAATCTGCTTACCATATGAAATTGCATAGATGCATAATTTCATATACAACCTTGTACACTTCCTAAATTATACAATATAGTGTTAGACTACCATAATTATAATAATGACCAAAACATAACTGTTTTTATCACTACATCTGTATTCTGAACATATTTGACTTGGAAAATAAACTTTTATTTTTAGTTTATCAATTTTATTAAATATAGCTTCCTTCTAGGGAAACAAAATGCCCTCCCAATAATTGTGAATTCTTTACCCATTATCTACCTGTATTTGATGTTCTAACAAATGTCTTTATCTCAGCATTTTGTAGGACATGGTAATGTAAGAATAACCAACCAGACTTTGAAACTGACAAGACTTAACTTCAATTCCTGATGTCACCATTTACTAGCTGTGTTATTTTGAGGTGGGATTTAATATCCCTGCATTTTTTTTCTGTCTGTACAATGACAGCAATACCTTCTTCCTTGGGTGGATATTATAATTACGCGTTCAGGGCATCTAGTAGTAGGCACTCAAAAAATGTGAGTTAGCCCCACCCCTTAATCCCATTTAAGAAATAATTTTCCTTCAGGGCACCTGGGTGGCTCAGTAGGTTGAGAGTCCAACCTCGGCTCAAGTCATGATCTCACTCCTCATGAGTTCCAGTCCTGATGTCTCACAGCTCAGAGCCCTAGAGCCTGCTTTGGATTCTGTCTCCATCTCTCTGCCCCTTCCCTGCTCGCACTCTGTCTCTCTCTCTCTCTCTCAAATATAAATAAATATTGAAAAATTAAAAAAAAAAAGAAACAAATTTCCTTCATCTGTTGCTTTTATTCAGTAAAGCAACATTAAATTATGAAGTCAGTATCCTTTCAGCCGTGTTAAAATTATGGCTCCCTTCCTCCAAACACACACAAACCTGCTAATACCACCATGAATACCACTATACTCATACTCAGGCATATTTACCTTAACTTGGGAGTCAGCAAAGGTGACCACCTGTGAGCCATTAATTATGCTGGTTGTTGTAAACAGTAATGTTTTATCCACACCATTTAAGGTAACTGCTATTTGTGGCCTTCCGTCAATGGTTAAAATTCTCCATAAATCCCACATTTTCTTGACCTTAAATCTCTGAGTGGAGACAAATACATATGATGGAGGAAGACCTTCTGGGAAAACATTGCTAGAAAAAGAAGAATATGCATAAGCTTAAAGAATTCTCAACATATCTACAGACATACCAAAAAAAAAAAAAAAAAAAAAAGAAGTCAGATCAACACATAATGTCATAATGTTTACCTTGTGAATTCTGATAAGTCAACTTTAGATGTTACTTCATATCCTTTTATCTTTGTTGGTGAAAGTGGGATTCTTTTCTTAACCTTTTTCTTTACTCCCAAGCCTAAAAGAATATCAAACCCTTTCTCATCGCGAGCTG
Organism: Leopardus geoffroyi; assembly: GCF_018350155.1. Lineage (NCBI taxonomy): Eukaryota > Metazoa > Chordata > Mammalia > Carnivora > Felidae > Leopardus > Leopardus geoffroyi. Next base: position 53,640,697 of record NC_059332.1, read on the forward strand.
CCACTGGAATTCGTGTTGGACAAACAGATTCTACAAATCCAAAGCAAAAGCAGTAAACGTTAATTAGTCACAGATTACTTCGACAAAGAAAAATTGTCAAAGGAGAAATATTAGAGAAAATAATAAAATCTGCATATGCACACAAATGGATGTAAATGCATTGTCTGAAAAAATATGCAGGAGTGATTTTGGCATTCGAAGTCTCAAAAGTCTTTTTCCCCCTAAAAAGGGATAAAAGTAAAACAGAAATATAAAAGAAACACTTGCTAATGTACCGTTTTAAGAACAACACCATGTTGATGTTTTTACTTCACTATTTTGAACATGAAGCAACCTGATACCAGTGGGGTAGGAGAAGACTGGAATGGCATTCACGATTCTCATCCAGTATTTGGTGTTAATTTGTCACATGACCTTGCAGAATTCTAAATTTCTTGGATCTAGGAGATGAACTCTAAGATTCCATTCTTGCATTCACAGCATTTGAGGGGTAAAAAAAAAAGTAGGTGTCGTTCTTGATATTCTTTCCAGTTTAAGCAGTTAATAATTCCACAGTTCAAAGCACATTGTTTCTATTACTCTGGAAAAAACTGTGGGTCTTTTCTGTTCATGAAAGTACTCAAAATGAAGCTATTATCTCACCTATTATTAACTATATTATTACATTAATCATATTTATAAATAAAGACTATTTCCTTAAGAAAAATCATTAAGATTTCTATTATACAATCGTCTATATGTTATAAAAATATGGCATGCTTTTTGCTGAGAAACTAGCACCTAAAATTACGTGGAAAATTTTACATGGTTGAATGCAATTAAGCTGTTCTGTAGATATGTTGCAGTATTTTCAGATTCTTCCAAAGTCCTCATATAACATACATATTGAGCATGACTGCTTACATTTTATAGAGCAGCTAACAAAATAAAACAAGAACTCCACTAAACATACTTTAAAACAATCATTCTTACACAACATTAAGAAGAGGGAAAAGTATCATATTTACAATACAATAAAAAGTAATGAGATGGATTTTATGAGCCTAACACATACAGTCATAACTTACACCATAGAATACTGGAAATAAAATAAAGGTTTGATAGAAATAAAATAAAAAGTATTCCTGGAAAAGGAGGGACATTTTTCTCTTCGGGTCTTAAGTTTTGAAGTGACCCAATGAATTACAACCTTCTTTCTCTGGTAAGCTTGGAGCTAACTTATGGGGAGATACAGGAATGAGGCAAACACGTTGATCCAGTGAGCTTCGTGAGACTGCACACCATGATTAACGCCCACACCATCCCAGCAACGCAGGGCTCACTTACTCCCTCTCCCACCTCAGAAGCAGGGTCTGCCCATTAAGCTCATACGTGGTCTAGAGAGGAAGCCAGAATACACTAGCTCCCCAGGCTCACTGACTCAAGGAGAAGAAAACCGAAGGCACACTGCCAACCACGACCAGTGACGTTTAACAAACTCACTAATCTGAAAACTCATTTTCTCATTCACAGGTAAGGAGCTAGAAAGGGATGAGAGAGGTCAGAAGAGTCAGTCTAGTTGAAGTTACTCCCAATGAAAACATGAACAGCAGGGAATGTGTTCCTAATAACACTATATTCTAGAGTTTAAATCATAAATAAATCAAATTAAATAATTCCTGTCATGATGCAGGGGTTCTTTTTTGGCAGGCGGTGGGGGGAGGTATGCAGAACAATATATGAAGCCTCATTTCAGACGCATTTGATTTAAAACTACAAAAGAAAGAAGGTCAGCTGGAAAGAAAATGTGTGAAACATTACATCATAAGAATATTTAGATCTGAATTACTCCTTTGATTTGCTTTACAAATGAGAAATTCTAAGATGTTAGATAAAGATCTCAGACTTCAAACAAGAACCTTAGCTTTAGACTTAAGCCTCTCTCTTAACCTCTCCTGAACCTCTGGATTATCATCTGTGAAGAGGGAACAATGATCTCCTTCACAGGGATTGTCTGAGGATCGAATGTGATGTATGTGAAAGTGCTTTGTGACTCCAAAATGGCCCATAAGTGCAGGGGATAAAGCAATTACTGTGTTCATGCTTTTGCTATAACAAAGTCCTTTACACTGTATTGTAATCCCCACAATTTCATGGGGGAACAGTGTAGCATGGCTTGTGAAATCAAGAATGTACCATACAGCCATGTTTTCATTGCTACCTAGCACATCTTATTAGGAAAAATGTATTTAACCAACTATATTTTCTTGAAGGTAATTTTTCTTCCCAATTTGTTCACCTGTAAGGAGAACAGTAAGATATCTTAATACATGGGAACTGAAAAAAAAGGTAGTTGAGATGCTCCGATACCAGTATTATGTTTGTATATACCTAGTTATAGGAAACTGGTAAAAGAAGCTTCCATACATAAAATGCTACGTTTTATAGATGGAGCAATTATTTTATGTATGGAACAACCAACAGTTCTGCACAAACTTCAGCGGAAACCTAGGGAAATAATTTCCCCCATTGTGTAGAAAAAAGGAATATATGCATAAGTATATAAACCACATCTAGAGAGAAGTATGGAAACTGGAAACAAGTACTGAAACGTGGAACTTATCATTCTAAACACGAGGCAAGTCAAATGCTAAGAGAGACTGGGTTGGGAGCCTGTTATAACACCCACAATAAGTAATTAGAACAATCTAGACATACCAAGTTATTTTAAAGGAATGCATTCAGGAACAAGGGTAAACAAAACAGAAGACCTAACTTCACAAATGATTTCCTATACCAACTACACAGTTTCAATTTCATTTTACACTTATATGTTCAGAGTATTCAGAATAGGAATGCTTTCTGGCATGAGCAAAGATTATTCTATTTATTTTAAACACTAGGGTCCAGCAATGTCTGCTTTTCAGTTTGGATGGCTTATTTTTGCTTTTCTTTCTCTTGCCTTTGGGGATAATTATCTAGAAAAATGTTGCTAGAGCTGATATCAGAGATATCACTGACTATATTCTCTTCTGGCAATTTTGTGGCTTCAAGTCTCACATTTAGAACTTTAATCCACTTTACTTTAGAATGGGAGAAGATATTTGCAAATGATATATACAATAAAAGGGGTTAATATCCAAAATTTACACAGAACTTATAAAACTCAATACCAAAAAAACAAACCAATTAAAAAACGGACAAAGGACATGAATGGACATTTTTTTCTAAAGAAGACATACAAAGACATGAAAAGATCACTGATCATCAGGGAAAGACAAATCAAAAGCACAATGAGATATCAACTTACACCTGTCAGAATGGCTAAAATCAAAAAGACAAGAAATAACAAGTGTTGGTAAGGAACAGTGTAGAGGACAAGGTAAATTGTACAGCCACTATGTCAAATAGTACGGAGGTGACTCAAAAAATTAAAAATCAAAATGCCATATGATCCAATAATTCTGCTACTGGGTAGTTACCCCCCCCCCCCAAAAACAAAAATATGAATTCAAAAAGATTAGATGCATCCCTATGATTGTTGTAGCATTGTTTACAATAGCCAAGATATCAAAGCAACCTAAATGTCTGCTGATAGATGAATGGATAAGGAAAATGTGACACACGCACACACACACACACGCGCGCGCGCACACACACACACACACACACACACATGAATATTACAGAGCCATAAGAAAGGATGAGATCATGCCATTTGCAACAACATAGATGGACCTAAAGAGTAGTATGCTAAGGGAATTAGGTCAAAGAAAGACAAATGCCACATGATTTCACTTACATGTGGAATCTAAAAAAATTAAGTAAAATAAAATGAAGAAATAGACAAAAGACAGAATCAGACCTGTAATTACAGAGGACAAATCGATGATTGCCAGAGTAGAGGGAGGTAGGGAGATGGTCAATACAGGTAAAGGGGAGTGGGAGACATAGCTGATCATGTTTTAATAGTGTCATATAATGGCCGATGGTAGATACACTTGTGGTGAGCATAACATAATGTATAAACTTTTCCAACACTATGTTGTACACCTGGCCTTAAAATTATACTCAAATCAAAAAATTTTTAAATGATCCATAGAACACAGAAAAAAAATTTGCTTTTCTATTAAATCTCAGGGCTTAGTAATATAATACAGTCTTACCAAGGTCATAAAAACATGTTTTATTTAAAATTCTGCCACAGACAAGGACACAAAACCTATGTCTTGAGTCTAACTAGAACAAATTCCAGCTATACTTTTCCACCTATAAGTTAACATCATAGGAACACTAATGAATACATTATTCCAAAATATATCTGGCCTACTTTCTAAGTGCCTATTTAATCTAATTCCACATTGCCACATTATTTATACGTTGCCCCTCTCCAGAAGTCAAATATTTTATTCAGAACAAAGGAATTCTATCAAGATCTGTGGTCAGAAACCAAAAGTAATTTTACTGATCCACACCTGATAGTCCAATAAAATAGAGTTGCCTTTGAGGCCTCTGGTGCAGATCTGTGCAAGCCAACTTCTTAAGACTTCCCGGATTGAACTTGGTTTTAATGATAAGGCAAACATGAGTATATGTCCAATTGATACACACCCCTCAATGGTATTCAGAGGCAATTTAATACATTTGCCTTTCTGAATGTCTATTATATCATGTACTTTAATATCATGTACAGGTTCATTAAAAGAAAGTACAGTCACCATTGTTTCAATTTAGTAACAAGGTACTAAATCACATATTAAAAATATAATAATATATTTAATATATTAATTATAGTATTAATAATTAATATAACATAGTAATATAATAGCAAATAATAATAAATATAACAAAATCACAAAATCAAAATAAATTATGGAAGCACAGAGCCTCTTACCAAAGATTAGTTAAGTAAGAAAGAAGGTAGCCCCATCATCACACAATTTCTTTTCTCATTACAGATTGAATAATTTCATTCTCCTTCACCATCAAGTAATCCCACTGCCTTGAAATCTAGGTTAGAGTCAACAGTTCTCATCTAAGGAAGATGTCTGCCAGATGCATGGCTGACAGTAAGTACAGATTTCAGCGGTAAATCAATGAGAACAAGAGACTCTTATTACTCTTTAGTATAACTTGTGCACCAACCAGACAAGTCAGAATCTTTTGCACCATTAAGTAGCCTCACTGATCATAGAATATATTATTTTTAACAATAAGAAAAATACAAAAAGTAAAAATCATTTTTGGCTTAATAAATAGTTAAGAAAGTACAATTTTAAAGTCTTACAAAATTATACATGGGGCGCCTGGGTGGCTCAGCCGGTTAAGCGTCCGACTTCGGCTCAGGTCACGATCTCGCGGTCCGTGAGTTCGAGCCCCACGTCGGGCTCTGTGCTGACCGCTCAGAGCCTGGAGCCTGTTTCAGATTCTGTGTCTCCCTCTCTCTCTGACCCTCCCCCGTTCATGCTCTGTCTCTGTCTCAAAAATAAATAAATGTTAAAAAAAATTTAAAAAAAAATTATACAAATAACTCATCTGGTTTTGCCATTTTTCATTGTAAAAGCACTGATTATGTAATGTAATGAATTTTCTTGGTTATTCCTGCTTGAATACTATAGATGGAGAAAGGGTAATGTGTTTTGCCTTTACACACCCAGACAATAGTATGTGTATAATTCCTTTACCTCATTCTTTACTCCTTGTTTCATTTTTAATTTGGCAGAGCTTTTGTAAGATATTGCAGTTATGTATCATTTTAACATACACACCATTGCTTTTTTTTTCCTTAACCATCTTAACATGTCCCTAATGTTCCTCCTATACATGGATATTAATGTTCATAAAACATGACCTTTATCACCAAAGTTAGAGTCGTTACTTAACTCAAGATCACACTTCAAGAAAGTGATGTTGACAAAGTTATGAATCAAACCTAGACCTGAGTTTGACTCCAGAGACTGGGCTGGAGCACCATATAATCATACAGCCTCAGGTCTATAGAAAAAAAATCAGCAGACAGTGCTTTACTTTAACAGACATTGTATGGAGTTTTTATTTTTTATTTTTTTTTTCAACATTTATTTTTGGGACAGAGAGAGACAGAGCATGAACGGGGGAGGGGCAGAGAGAGAGGGAGACACAGAATCGGAAACAGGCTCCAGGCTCTGAGCCATCAGCCCAGAGCCCGACGCAGGGCTCGAACTCACGGACCGCGAGATCGTGACCTGGCTGAAGTCGGACGCTCAACCGACTGCCCCACCCAGGCGCCCCTGTATGGAGTTTTTAAAAATGTTTTTATTAAGGTACAATCTACATTCAATAAAATGCCCTAATTTCAACTGCACATCAACCGGCACATATTTACATGCTTATATAACTAGTACCCAGACAAGACAAAGAACACATCTAACACCATCAAAAGTTACCTCAAGTTCCTTCACAGACAATAACCACCATGACCGGAGGCCACCAATGTTAGGATTTCTATCATTGATTAGTTTTGTCCATTCTTGAACTTAATATAAATAAACCATAGAGTATACTCTTTTACTTGGCTTTGCTTGCTCAACAAACATCTGTGGGATTATCCATGTTGTTGCACCTAACGGTGACTTGTTCTTTTTTTGTTGCTGTGTAGTATGCCACTGTATGAATTATAGTGTATTATGATGTATCGATCCACTTTTATGTGGGCGATCATTTGAGTTGTTTACAGTTTTTGACTATTTTTAATAAAGCTGTTATGGAAATTCTTGCAGATGCTTTTTGGTAAATATATGAACTTATTTCTCGTTGTCATATATCTGGGAGTAGAACTGTTGTTTCATAGGGGATCTATATGCTTTACTCTAGCAGACGATGCCACAAGCTTTTCCCAAGTTGTTGTACCAATTTTTTTATCTCTACCAGCATGTCTGCTGCTACTTTAAAAGGAAGGAGGTGTTATGAAAATGAAATACATAATTAGGGGACAGAGATTATACATGATATTTCAAAGAGAGAAAAGAGGGGGAGAATGGGCTATCCGTACAAGCTTTAAACACTCCTAATGAAAATTATTCTGAATATTTTGCCTTTCATTCCTTTCCTAGTCATAATTAACTCATACAACTGCATCTAGATCTAATCATAAACACTAACAACAAGATCTGTATGCCATAATTTGTCAATTTTCTAAATCATGCCATCATCATTCTACTTTTCCAATGAATAATCAAATATCAATTCTCAAGTAAACTATAAGCTTACTGTGTTTCTTTATTTGTAGCAAACATAGCTCTTGCCTCTCCAATTAAATGGAAAATTCTTATTTTGGGATATACCCTAAGTCCCTCACAATGTAAGTTCCCTTCAACTCAGATTAGATTCAAATCCTTTCCATCTACAGATAGAATACAAAGTGATTCCCCTGATGTTTGTTGAGATTTTATGGAATATTATACTCAATCCTTTCCTATCCATGAAACTTTATCCCACCTCCCATCCCCCATTTCTTCCTGCCTAACTTCAGTGGTCAGAAATTCATACTATATGTATACCAATAGTAAAGAGGAAGAATGTAAGTCAGTCAGTTTTATAAGACAGCAGAGAAGTTAATCACATACATGTTATAAAATCGTGAAAGCTAAAATACTGGCCACCTCCAAAAATATCTCAGTTGTTCTGGCCATGATTGTTGATATGTGTGTCCTTACCCTTTGTGACTTCTAATGAAATACAGGTAGAATTATAGAAGTAGGATAAGGCAATGCACTAGGCTACTATTGCAAAGTGCTGTAAGGCTTGAATTAGATCCAACAATCTCTAAGCAAAGAGCAGTTATACAAAGTATGAGCAGCTTTTGATGGGAGGAAAAGAAATTCAGAAGTCCTAAACATCATTCCAAGTTAAACTGCATTATGGTAGAAAGAACTGGCAGGAGAAGAGCCTCTAAGTTTTATCGCATGTAAGATACCAAAGTTCCACTCAAGCAGGCACTCACCCTCTCTTTCTGTCTATCTGTCTCTCTTTCTCACTGACTCACTCAAAGAAGATAAGGCTGAAGATGCATAGTTAATTATCTTCTGACATCTGGCCTTTGGCCCCATTTGAGCAAGTCAACATAATATACTCTCCTAAAAAATAAATTTCCCGCATCATCCAAAAGACAAGATGGCAGGAAACAGAACAGTAAGAATACACAAGTAGTTTTTGAGAGACTATTCTTTACCTGAACCTGTGCATAGTCAAGCTCAACATACCTAAATTAAAACATGGGTCCTAAAACCGAGTAATTCAAGCCACAGGCTGCTGGATGCTCTTAAAGACACATAAGGAACCTGATTTACTCAAAGAAACAGAAGAGTGAGTGATGTCAGCAAGATGGAGGAATAGGAAGTCCCAGCCCACATTCCCCCAATGACACACTGATTTAACAATAATATACAGACAAAAATACCTTTATGAAAACTCCATATTTGGGTTGCGAAGTTGAAATATCCCAAGTGAACACAAAGCTAAGAACAGCCTCATTGAAACAAGTAATATGAGTAATTAACTGTACCCACAACATTCCCTCCCCCAAGCCTGTACAAGTAAGTGCCAGGAGAGAAAGCCCTAGCTTATATTGTCCTTGGGTGGAAAAAAGAAGAGTGAAGCATGCTTCCAGGGGGCTTCCCAAGAGACAGGTTTTAGTCTCACCTCATTTAGAGCACTGACGGAACCAGAATCATTTAGATGCCTGGAAACTGCTGAAAACAAAGAAGAGTCAGTTGCAGGTTGGAGGAGGGAGCTTTTTGTGGCTAGCATGGCTCAGCATGATCAAGAGAAACATACAACTGGAATCTTCTCCCTCCGGAGAAAGAGAAAATAGTGGAGCATGTATCCAGCACTCTAGCTTTTCCAAGGGCTACCTGAGGAAATGATACTGCTCTTGCCTAAGCATGATGACAGGGAACCAAAATACTTTGGATGCCTAATGCCCACTGGGAACAAGGTGGGGAAGCTTATGGTTACAGAACTAGAAAACTTAAAGAGAGAGAAAACTTAAATACTAAAGGGAGTGAGAGATTATGAGCTCCTGGGGAAAAAAATAGCAAGCCTCTCTAATTAAGAAATTTCTCACTCAATCCCAAAGAAATGGCATCCCTCCACAAAAAGGCTTCAGAGATTCCCTCAAATCTCTAGACAAACTAACTGATGAGGGACTTCCCCTGTACAAAGACAACTGGTAAAGATTGACAGGGATGACCATTTTTTTTAAACGTGTGGATCCCAAAACAAAGCTGTAAGATACACAAAGAAACAGGGAAACATGATCCTATCAAAGGAATAGAATAACTCTCCAGAAGCAACCCTAAAGAAACGGAGGTGTATTATCTGACAAAGAATTCAAAAAAATCATCATAAAGATGCCCTATGAGCTCAACAAAATGATGGCATAAACAAAATGAGAATACCAACAGAGGTATAAAATATAAAGGAGAACCAAAAAGAAATCTTAAAGCTGAAGAATGCAGTAATTGAACGGGGGGGGGGGGGGGGGTTGGGGGGAAAGAACTGGAGAGGCTCCAAATCAGACTTGACCAAGCAGACAAAAAGAATGGGAAAACTTAAGGATAGGTCATTTGAAACTATTGGAGCAGAGGAACAAAAATTTCAAAGATTGAGAAAGATTGAAGAAAGCCTAAATGACTTCTGGGACACCATTAAATATACCAAATACATGTTATGGGAGTTTCAGGAGAGAAAGAGATAGGATTTAGTTAAAGTAATAACCAAAAACTTCTCAAATATAGGAAATGAAATGTACATCCAAATTTAAGAACTCAAAGAAATCCACATCAAGACATATTATAATCAAATTGTCACGAGAGAGAGAGAGAGAGAGAGAATTTAGAAAGCAGCATGAGAAGCAACTTGTTATATACAAGGGTAGCCCCCCCACCCCATGACTATTGGCAGATTTGTCAGTAGAAAACTTTCCGGCCACAAAGGAATGGGATGATATATACTCAAAGTGTTTGCTTAAAGAAAAATACTGCCAAATGAAAATACTATATCTGGCAAAAATGTTCTTCAAAAACACAAGAGAAATAAACAACTTCCCAGATTAAAAAAAGCCTGAGGGAGTTCATCACCACCAGATTGACATTATAAGAAATATTAAGAAAGTCCTTTAAGTTGAAATTTAAAAACATTAAACAACACAAAAGTATTGCAAAATATAAAACTTACTGGTTAAAGTAAATATATAGACAAATTCAGAGTACCATAATACTGTAACCAAGGTATGTAAGCCTCTTTTAAACTCTGAAATAGAAGTTTAAGAAAAGTATAAACAATAACCGTAACTGTAAAAATATGCTAATACAGTGTACACACACATATCAATATAAGATGTTGTAATTTATAACACCAATGACAAAGTGTGAGGGGGGCAGGGAGAAGCAAAAATGTAGAGTATATGTGAATGAAATTAAGTTAATAAGTTATCAGCTTAAAATAGATTGCTATAACTACATGATATTTTACATAAGCCCCATGGTAACCACAAAGGAAATACCTATACAAGATACATTAAAAAAATAAGAAAAACATCAAAATATGTCACTACCAAAAAAAAAAAAAAAAAAAAGTCAACGAAAGACAAAGACAGAAAGAAAGAAAAGAAGGTACCAAAAAACATATGACTGAAAACAATTAACAAAATGGTGATATTAAATCTTTCCCTCTTGCTATTTCAGATGTAAATGGATTAAATTCCCAAATAAATTGCTGAATGGAAAAAAACAAGATCCAACTATGTACTGTCTATAAGACATATACTTTAGGACTGTGGAGACACACAAGCTAAAAGTATAGGGGTAGAAAAAGATACTCTGTGCAAATAGTAACCAAAATACAGCAAAGGTGGCAATACTTAGACAAAACAGACTTTAGGTCAAAAATTCAAATGACACAAAGAAGGACATGATATAATGATAAAGGAGTCAATTCACCAACAAGACATAACAATTACAAATATATAGGCACCCAGGATAATGCCACCCAGGTATCTAAAGCAAACGCTGGCAGAACTGAAGAGAAAAATAATAGACACAGAAAACACAGTCATAGTAAGGATTTCAATAGGCCACTTCCAATAATAAACACAACATCCAGACAGAAGATCGAAAAGGGAACACAGGACTTGAACAATACTATAGACCAAAAGGAGCTAACAGACATATACACAACATTCCACCACATATCAGCAGAATACACATTCTTCTCAAGTGCAAATGAAACATGCTCCAAAACAGATCACATGTTAGGTCAAAAAATGTCTTAACAAATTTAAGAAGACCGAAATCATACCAAGTACATCCTCCAATCACAACAGAATAAAAATTAGAAATTAATGATAGGAGGAAAAATGGAAAATTCACAAATATGTGGAAATTAAACAACATGCTCTTGAGTCAAAAAACGAATCAAAAAAGAAATTAGAAAATATCTTGAGACAAACAATAACTAAAATACAACATACCAAAACTTTTGAGATGTGGCAAAATCAGTACTAAGAAGGAAATTTATAGTGATAAAAACATACATTAGAAAGGAATAAAGATCTCAAATAAATAACCTAACTTTATTCATCAAAAACTAGAAGAACTAAGCCCAAAATTAAGAGGAGGAAGGAAATAATCTATTTTAATAATCTTTAAAATAATTAAGATTAGAGCAGAAAAAGACTTGTAACTAGTCAGGATATTAAATCAGTAATCAAAAATCTCCCAACAAAGAAAAGCCCAGGACCAGTGTCTTCACTGGTGAATTCAAACAAACACTTAAGGAATTAATGCCAATCCCTCTCAAACTCTTAAAAAAACTGGAGAGGAGGAAATACTTCTAAACTTTTTTTTTTTTTTTAATGAGGCCAGCATTGCCCTGATACAAAAGCCAGATAAAGACACTACAAGCAAACTAAAGGTCCATATTCCTCATGAATACAGATGCTAAAATCCTACACAAAATACTAACAAAATGAATTCAACAGCATCCTTGAGATGCAAAAATGATTTAACCTAAGAAATTAATGTGATACACCGCATTAATAAAGCATAAAAGTTACGTGATCATCTCAATATATGCAGAAAAAACATCTGACAAAATTCACCCTTCTTTCGTGACAAAAACGCTCAACAAATTAAGAAGGAATTTACCAGGACGCCTGGGTGACTCAGTCAGTTATGCATCTGACTCTGAGTTTCTGGTCAGGTCATGATCTCACAGTTTGGTGAGATGGAGCCCTGCATCAGGTTCTGTGCTGACAGAGCAGAGTCTGCTTGGGATTCTCTCTCTCCCTCTCTCTCTGTCCCTCCCGTGCTCACGCTGTCTCTCTCTCTCTCAAAAATAAAACACAAAATAAAAAAAGAAGGAATTTACCTCAACATAATAAAGGTCGTATATGAAAAGCCCACCGTTAACATCATAATCAATGGTGAAAAACTAAAAGTTCTTCCTTTAAGATCAAGAATAAGACAAAAGAGGTTAGAGTGGGAGAGAGCCAAAGCATAAGAGACTCTTAAAAACTGAGAACAAACTGAGGGTTGATGGGGGGTGGGAAGGAGGGGAGGGTGGGTGATGGGTATTGAGGAGGGCACCTTTTGGGATGAGCACTGGGTGTTGTATGGAAACCAATTGGACAATAAATTTCATATATTGAAAAAAAAATAAAATAAATTTCAAATGGAAAAAAAAAAGATCAGGAACAAGACAAGGATGCCCACTCTTGCCACTTCTATTCAACTTAATATTGAAAGTACTAGCAGAGAAGCAAAAGTAATCAAATACTAATGAATAAACTTAACTAAGGAGGTGAAAGACTTGAATGCTGAAAATGACAAAGCACTGCTACAAGAAATTGAAGAAATCACCAACGATAGAAACATCTCACGTTCACAGATTGGAAAACTTAATATTGTAAAAATTTCCCTATCACCCAAAGTGATGCATCTCTATCAAAATCCCAAAAGCCAGACACAGAAGAACAAACACGGAATAATTCCACCTTTATGAAATATCTAAAGGAGTCAAACTCCTTACAACAGAAAGTATAATGGTGGGCTGCGAGAGTGGGAGGAAGAAGGAAATGGGGAGTGGCTGTTCAATGGGCACAAAGTTTCAGTCACGAAATATGAAAAAGTTCTAGACATCTACAGTATGACACTGTGCTTGTAGTTAACAATACTGTAGTATACACTTAAAATGTTTAAGAGAGGGGCGCCTGGGTGGCTCAGTCGGTTAAGCGTCCGACTTCAGCCAGGTCACGATCTCACGGTCCGGGAGTTCGAGCCCCGCGTCAGGCTCTGGGCTGATGGCTCAGAGCCTGGAGCCTGTTTCCGATTCTGTGTCTCCCTCTCTCTCTGCCCCTCCCCCGTTCATGCTCTGTCTCTCTCTGTCCCAAAAATAAATAAACGTTGAAAAAAAAAAATTTAAAAAAAAAAAAAATGTTTAAGAGATTAGATCTTATTGGTTTTTTACAACAATAAAAAAAGAATAGGAATAAAAGAAAAAAATTGGACTCTCAGATAAAGAAAGAAATCATTGCCTATTATAAAAAGATCATCCTGAAATAAGGAATGTATTGCAGAATGCACCTTCAGGGAAATGGTAGTCTATGAAGATGAAATAATCCATGTGAGAACAAAGAGGTGAATAATATTTTGCTCAATGTGGATCAAATCACAGCAAGAGTATAAAGGTGAACAATATTAGGAAATGGTAATCCTATATGATAAGCACCTCAAGGTAAAATTTAACCATTTGTCAAAAAAAAGGAAACTGTCAAATGATTCAAATACAAATTACATGATTACAGCAATGCATTAATCATAGTTTAATACAGTTATTAAAAAGTCAAGTTCAAAGAAGCTCATATACTGCCCTAAGTACAATTTCAAAAAACCACATTTTCAAAGATGGCTATTGTACAGCATGTTTGTGAACTGAATAGACACAGACATTACTTACATTCTTTCTTTGAGTGTGCATGAAGAGATTTTTGGCAAGATTTCCAATTTAATTTTTTTTTGTTTTTACAGACTGGACATTTCCAGTCTGTAAAAAGAATTTTTTACCCCTTTTAAGCACAGCTACTCTTTCATGTGTAATTAGAATTTTTTAAATAGAATACATTTACCAAAATACCTATCTACAAAAAATCTCTGAAGTAGTACAAATACATATTTAATCAAATTTTATTTTAGGATACAAAATAGTAAAATATCACCATGAAAAGTCTATTTTAATAATAATATATACCTAGCTTCAAAACCACAGAATTCTAATTCTAATATGACAAAGCATTTAAACATCTATGTATGTCAAATTATTTCTCAATACAACTGGGAAACAAATCTACACCCCTCTGTTCTGTTCAAGATGACAAAAGTCAACACAGTCTAACTGTTAGAGACATTAAAAAAAAAAAAAAAAAAAACCCTGTGATGACCTTTTCTACTTGATACAGTACCTTTTTAAAAGTTTGATTAAATAAAATGCTTAATTTCTATACCTTCTTAAATAATATAAAAAAAATGATTAAATGTTTTTTCTGTACTATATACCCAAAACAAATTTGAAGAAAAAAGAGAAATGAAACTTTTTCTAAGCCACAATCATTTAGAAATATTTCTAAAATTTTGTTTTAACGTTTATTTATTTTTGAGACAGAGAGAGACAGAGCATGAACGGCGGAGGGTCAGAGAGAGGGAGACACAGAATCTGAAACAGGCTCCAGGCTCTGAGCTGTCAGCACAGAGCCCGACGCGGGGCTCAAACTCACGGACCATGAGATCATGACCTGAGCTGAAGTCGGACGCTTAACCGACCAAGCCACCCAGGCGCCCCTAGAAATATTTCTATGAAATGTTAACCAACCTATTTTTGAAGATTTTGTAGGTAAACTGGGGGCAAAAAAAGCCTTTCCATGTTACACAAATATTATTTTTAGGTATATTGTATATTAAATGACTATAATATTAAAAATAAAAGATACAAATTACTTTCCCCCTAAGTAATATGAACAGAAGCATGTGTATATCCTAAAAGCATTAATGTTTACTAAAAATACAAACTTTTCCATTTCCACGGAGTTATCATAAACACAAAGTTAGATTTCATGGAATGATATAAAAATAACTGACTGATAAGTACTATATTTTCAAATGTTCTCTCACTAACCATAGAAATTTAAGTCTCTCTCAAGTGCAATTTTTAACATTTTTCCAGAGCTTTAATAATATTAGTAATTTGACCTTTGTTTTTGGAAGAAATGAGAGATTCTCATTCAGAATTCTGTACAAGAATATTCACTGTTATTTATAGTAGAAAAACTTAGAAATGAACTAAACACCATCAACTGATGAGTGGATAAAGAAGATGTATCTTCTTTATCCATACACACAGACATATACACATACATACATACAATGGAACATTACTCAGCCATCAGAAAAGAATGAAATCTTGCCATTTGCAACAACACGGATGGAGCTAGAGGGTATACGCTAAGTGAAATAAGTCAGAGAAAGACAAATACCATACGATTCCACTCATAGGAGGAATTTAACGAAACAGATGAATACAGGAGGAACAGAGAGGCAAACCAAGAAACAGACTCTTAACTGTAGAGAATAAACTGATGGTTACTGGAGGGAGGTGGGTGGGGAGATGAGCTAAATGGGTGATGGGTATTAAGGAGGGCACTTGTTGTGATAAGCACTAGGTATTGTACGTAAGTGGTGAATCACTAAATTTTACACCTGGAACTAATATTACACTGTATGTTAGCTAACTAGAATTTAAATAAAAACAAAAAAAAAAACTAAACATGCAAAAATAGAAAAATTATTCAATAAATCATCTTAGGAGACTGAGATTGTCTGCTTTCACATTAATAGAGGATGAAAATTATACACACAGTAATAGAATATAAAATAATAAGAAAATAGAGTATGAAATAATATATACAATATTATTCTCATTTAGGCACATGAATAAATTCTCAGACACGCTGAAATAAAAGAGAAAGACTGGAATGAAAAAGACAAAAACTCATTAACAGGAGTAATAATGATCATGTGTGATTTATACATATTCTTGATCTTTTTTTTTTTTTTTTTTTTTTTTAGGTTCATTTATTTACTTTGAGAGAGAGAGCTGGGGACAAGCAGAGAGAGAAAGGGAGAGAATCCCAAGCAGGCTCTGCAGTGTCAGCACAGAGCCAGATGCAGATTCCATCTCATGAACCATGAGATCATGACCTGAGCTAAAATCAAGAGTCGGACACTTAACCAACTGAGCCACCCAGGCACCCCACATGGATTCATATTTTTTTTAGTTTATTTATTTTGAGAGAGAGAGAGAGAGCGAGCGAGCGTGAACTGGGGGAGGGGCAGAGAGAGAAGGAGAGAGCGAGAATCCCAGGCAGGCTCCACACTGTCAGTGCAGAGCCTCATGTGGGGCTTGCACCCACAAATCGTGAGATCATGACCTGAGCCTGAGTTGGATGTTTAACAACTGAGCTACCCAGGCACCCCTCTTCATATTGTTTATGTGTCTTTATTTCTACCATCTCTACAACACACATATTGTGATCAAAAACAAAAAGCAACAAATATAACAAAGTATGACATTTTCCAACTGTAGATTTTTTTCAAGTAATTTTATCCAGAATAAATGAAACACAAAACTAAGCGTTCATTTCAGTTCTAACATCATAGATAATTTGACATTAAATATAACTACACTGGTATAATAAGCACAGGTTATACTAAAATGTTAGAAAATGCAATTATTAATTGTTTCCAGATTCTATTAAGGCTTACCTTCACAAAGTTTCTGCTTCATCACTTCCCTTATTTTGGATATTGCAATATAGTCTTCCACATAAAACACGTAAGTAGATGAAGGCTTATTGGCGATAGCTCTAAGTTCTGCATCCTCTGTTTCTGAGCCAACACCAATAGCAAATAAAGTGATTTTACTGTCTCTTGCTGCTTCTGCTGCATCCTTAACTTCATCTTGAGATTTACCATCCGTAAGTACCACTGCTATCTTAGTCAGAAACCGTGAGGACTTGGCAAAAAGGTAATCAAGAGCAAACTGGATGGCCTTTCCGGTCCTTGTGTTTCCACCCAGGTAGTGTATGGAGTCCATTGCGGCCATCAAGTTCTCTCCTGAATTGTGGCTTCCAAGGGGAATTTCCAATACAGGATAGTCACTATACTGGACCACTCCAACCTGAATAAACTTTGGTCCTATGTCAAAATTTTTTGTGATATTGACAAGCCATTTTTTCACTATTTCAAAGTTTTCTGGACCAACACTGTAAGAGCCATCTAAGATGAAAACTAAATCTGTTGGAGCCGTACGACAACCTAAGTGAAAAAGAAAACCATCAGAGCACATTTGCTGTATAAAAAGCAAAGCATAGGCAGTTTTTACTGCATGATTTTTAAGTAACCAACTGGGGGAGGGAGATCCTTTCACAACATACATGTATATCAAATCACCATGAGGTACACTTCAAATATCTTACTATTTCCTATGTCCATTATACCTCAATAAAGCTTAAAATTTTTTTAAAGTAACCAGTTCACTGGAGCTATGTGGGATTAAATAAGATATACCGCCTAGCTCATGAAAATTCTTTCTGAGGGCTATTATTTTTGTTGACATTTTTAATTCTTTTATCTTAATTTAAGGATTAATGACGGAGCTTTAAAAGTAGGGAATAAAAAAGACATGATGTATATGACATGATATCTAGATATCTCTTTGTATGGGCAGGTATTACCATAAAGCACCATTTTACTCTATTTCCCCACCCAATAAATGAAAACACAAAAATAAGCAAATAAATTATTTTCAGCTATACACTAGTAGCATTAAGTTATCAATGAAATATGGTTCGTTTACCGATAACCTGAAGTATTTACAATAATAAAATAAACCAACGAATAAGGGAAAGAAATTTAAAAAGAAACTTTCTGCCAACTTCAGGATTCAACTAGTCAAAAAAGATCCATATTCTTTAATATAGTTAATAAAAGCTTAATGAACTGAGATCACCAATGCAGGTCCAATATCTCATTGTCAGCCAATAATATACTTGCGCTAAGTGAATCTATGTTCAAAAGTATAAAGCTATTTATTTCTCCAGAGCGATAAGGATTCTCGTTTCAAGATGCCAGGAAACACATGTGATCAGCACACCTTACATTTCTATTAAGGAAAATAAAAAACTACCGTTGGTATAAGTTACACTTAGACAAGTTCTAAGCAGTTGTGGGGGAAAAAATCTTACTGGTCTTTTCCACACTGCACAACATGCCTCCAACCCTATTTCATTCTTTCAGTCTATATATATTAAATACCTACTCTGTGCTTGATATCCTGCTAGGTACCAGCTTCAAAGATACATAAGATATCTCGAATAGATATCAAAGTCTAGTAAGACAGACAACTGGCTGCTTAGGGAAAGTACAAAGTATTCTGAGAACATTTAGGAGGGGGTAGCAACCTAACTGTGGAAAACCAGGGTAGATATTGTGGGAAAGCTGACTGGGAGTCTGAGGTCTGAAAGGAGAGCTGTAGCCAGGTGAAGAGGAGGACCTCCTAGTAAGAGGGGACAGCAAGTGCCAAGGCCCAGAGATAAGAGTCAAACACTGCCCAAAAGACAAACTGGTTCATTTAAGTAATTCCAATAGTTTGAAATGGAAACAGAGCATGCTGAACAGCCATACTTGCTTTCTCTTTCTCTCACTTCTGCAAAGCAACAAAAATACTACTGTTTATGGCCCATATGATAAAGGTCACATATCCCTGGAGATGGTAAGTTGGAAGAGAATGAGATGAGTCAAGGTAATATGACAACAAATTTTGTTGCAAGTCTTGTGTTTTTACTCAAATCAATGGTCTCCCTTAAGTAGTGATCAGATGCCCAATTTAAAGTTATAATGGTTTATTTTCCATAGACACTGCAAATGAGATATCACAATTGCAAAGGACAGTCGTGAAGGAAAAAGCAATGTTTACTGACAATTAGTATTTGC
Organism: Leopardus geoffroyi; assembly: GCF_018350155.1. Lineage (NCBI taxonomy): Eukaryota > Metazoa > Chordata > Mammalia > Carnivora > Felidae > Leopardus > Leopardus geoffroyi. The sequence continues at coordinate 53,659,758 of NC_059332.1, forward strand.
ATTTTCATATCTCCTTAGGAGTAAAGTCAATCAATCAATCAATCAATCAATCAATCTCTCTCTGCTTTCCTTTCCATTCTTTTCCTCATCTTTGTCTACTTCCATATCTAGGATGATGACAGGGCTCACAGGAAGATGCCACAATTTTAAAATTAACTCACCCAACACAGTAACCAGCAAAAACAAACACTATTGTCAGGTGAACATGCAGTCAAGAAATTACTTCCCCCCTCCCAAAAACTTTTTTCAATGCCAAAACATAGATTTATCTCAAAACTGTAACCATGATTATGATGCCACTCTTAAGGTGGTGGGGAAGTCCAAAAAAGCCTGAGGGACTCTATTCCAACATCCTCTGCCATGGTGACCACAGCCAGGGTTCAGGTTAGGGACAGCAGAAATGGAATTCTGCCCCAGAGGCGAATTTTCTAACCCAAGGGAATGCAATTCTTCTGGGGTTTTTTGAAAGCTGGACTGGGATTACAGACATCTGCTTTCATTCGAGACACAAAAGGACAGGCAAGTTATGTTTACAGAGTTCTTTAGAGTTGTCCTTCCTCAATGCTATGAGACTCATTGTCTAGACCTGCTAGTGTCTGTGTGCCACTTGATTCAGTATTTATAAACTCTAACCAGGTTGTTCTTGGCCCTTCATACCCCTTTCCAGAGCCACGGAGCATATATTTCACAACTGCCAGGTGAGCCAAGAACATGGGTACAAAAGCAAGTATTGCCGTTTATAAAAGCTAGGCAAAATACCACTCCAAGAGACTTCTTCCTTAGAGAGATGAATTACCAGTGTCACCGGGGGAAAAAAAAATGGACTAAAGAGCAAAGGCATAGTTCTAATACTAGTTATGGCACTAATCAGCTGTGTGACATTAGGTAAGCCCCTTAAATTTTGCTGAATCTCTTTTCCCACCCAAAAAACCAAAGCATATCTACCTTCTATAGTGCTTGGGTTGATTAACCTATAAAAGTGTTATATAAACATTAAATTTATTATTGTTTTAATAAATTTTTAGCAAGTTGTCAAACCATATGATTTAAGTGTTAGAGAAACCATAATTAATTTACAGTAGGGTGTCTATGAGTTTTCAAATATGATTATAAGCAAAGTTTTTTTTTAAAAAAGCATGATATCTATAAATAATGGCCTGGGTAGCAGAACAGCAATTAACATAACCCTCCTTCTCTAATGCAAGCTCTCCTACAGGCAATCAGAATAATAATCACCATTTACTCAGATGTCACTGTGCTAAGCCATTAAAATGCATTATCCTGTTTACGTGGATTATCTCATTATCTCTATAAGGTAACTTCATAGGATGGTCCTGATAATCATCCTATGAGGTAGATACTTCGTCTTCACATCACTAACCTCATAAATGGCTGAGCATGAACTCAATATGAGACCATTTATTCCAAAGCCTGATGGGTAAAATAAACAATTACCACAGAATTTTCTCAAAATTACCGCTGATAGAAGTTTTTCCTCTCAGTTAATACATAACACAGCAATTCATTTTATTTTAGGGCATTACAACATTAAAGACAGTAAGAATAAGGTCCTTAAAAGAATTGCTTGAGCTCCACTAATTTGATTTCTACAATCGATTTGTTGATAACAAAAATGCTGATAGTTCTTACTTGATCTTATTTCCCCATCTTCAGCTAATACAGAATTCTGAAGAAGCAGGACCGAAACTATCCAAAGAAACATATTATGGTGAGCCATGTTTCTTCTTTCGTTCTAATATTTTGGTTTTAGGATTCCTAAAAAGAGAGAGAGAGAGAAAAAAGGAAAGTTAACTATATTAGAAAAATAAAGACAAATAGCTAGTCATTATTAAAAGTCTAGATTTTTTCATTGTAATATCCAGCTGGAGTACAGTTTTTAGTAGCCTTAGAATAATTTACATGTCCAAAATAGCCATATTTTTTAATGTTTATTTATTTTTTAGAGAGAGAACATGAGCAGGGAAGGGGCAGAGAGAGAGAGAGAGGGAGACACAGAATCCGAAGCAGGCTCCAGGTTCCAAACTCTCAACACAGAATCTGACGTGGGGCTTGAACTCGTGAACTGCTAGATCATGACCTGAGCTGAAGTCTGATGCTTAACTCACTGAGCCACCCAGGCGCCCCAGAAATAACCATATTCTAAATGTGTTATGCAAGAGGACAATGAATAGGAGCTGAGGAAAACTGTAAGTCTTTTAATTCATAACTATCTTGAAAAGGTATAAACTTTTCTAAAACTTTGGGCTTTGCTCAAAATATTTACTAGAATTCCTTCTTCCAGCATAGCCTGTAGAGCCTTATCACATTCTTTGTATTATCTCACTGGGAGCAAACATTTTTCTTTTAAAAATGGATTTGCATTTAAGAAACACTTAAAGGGCATCTGGTAAAAATATTTACATAATAAAGCGAGCGGATTTTAATTTTTTTGAGCATTAAGAGCTATTTTATTTGATTCATAAACACTCAGTTATATGACCTTAATACGTCTTCTAAGTTAGTCCAAGGACTTCACTTCTGGTTAGAATGTGGAAAGTTGCAAGGCACTATCATTCCCACCAACGCCAGATAAACTACACAACTATAGTCTTTTATACCCACTGGGAAAGACAGGATTTAAAGAAACTTAAATTAAAATTTCAAAAGTTAGCAATCCTTTATACGATAGAAGAGATTCTGGGCTGATTTCATCCCTAGCAGAAAGGGAATCCTCTTCAGGAGGGTCCCAGACACAGAAAGAGTATGCCCCTAGTCAGCAATACTTGCCCATGAGTCTTAACAGAGTACATGGAACAGACAAGTACTACAGAGAAAATTGAGAACAACACGGAACAACAAGAGAGATCTACCTTCCTCTCCCTGTTCAGGTATCCAGGGAATTCCTCAAACGCAAATCTTTGGCATGCTGGGGGGGGGGGGGTGTGAAGCAACAGAACTCAACAGAAATCCCTTGGAGACATGCCAGTTCTTAACTACAGTGGAGAAAGAAAGAGAATTCAAAAAGCAGAAAGCTGGGGCACCTGGGTGACTCAGTCAGTTAAGTATCTGACTGAGGCTCAGGTCATGATCTCACAGTTCATGGGTTCCAGCCCCACATCACATGGAGTTGTGTGCTGACAGTGCGGAGTCTGCTTGGGATTCTCTTGCTCTCCTGCGCGCACTCTCTCTCTCTCTCTCTCAAAATAAATAAGCTTAAAAAAAAAAAAAAAAAAAAAAAGCAGAAAGCCAAAGAAAGGACAAGAGAGAAAAACAGAACTTGTAAATACAAAAGGCTGGAAATCATACTGACAAGCTGAAAGAAATTTCCCAAGGGTCTCCCAAGATGTGAGAAGCAAGAAAAATCTGATTTTTGATCAGGATTAAAATACTCAGTATAAGCACATCCAGAGATGATGTAAAATGGCTATCATAAATATGTTAAAGGATCTAATGAGTAAGACAAACAACAATGGGCAAAAATATGGGAAATTTCAGAAGAGAGATGGAAACGTTAAAAAAAAGATACAAACTGAAATGCTTGCCATGAAAAATATGTCAAAAAATAATTCAGGGGCGCCTGGGTGGCTCAGTCAGTTAAGCGGCCAACTTCGGCTCAGGTCATGATCTTGCAGTCCATGAATTCAAGCCCTGCGTCGGGCTCTGTGTTGACAGCTCAGAGACTGGAACCTGCTTCAGATTCTGTGTCTCCCTCTCTCTCTCTGCCCCTCCCCTCTGTTCACTCTCGTTCTCTCAAAAAAAATAAACATTAAAATTTTTTTTTAATTCAAATAAAAATGTGACATTTTAATGCTCACATTTCAGTAATCATTGAATTAGACAAAAAAATTAATGATTGTACAGGTTTCAAAAATATCAACCAACTTCACCTCACTGACATTTACAGAACACCTAACAGCAGCATAATATACACTCTTCTCACTTCTATTCAAAATGTGAATACACTTCTATTCAAAACCGTACAGGAAGTCCTAGCCACTGTCATACTCAAAATGAAAATAAAAGATATAAAGCCTATAAAGAAATAAAACTGTATTTATAGATATGATTTTTCCATAGAAAACTTTTTGAAATCTACCAAGACATTAGTTGAATATGTCAATTTGGCAAGGCCACAAGAAACAAGGGTAGTAGGGTTTTTTTAAGTTTATATACTAGTAATAAAATTGGGGGGAAAGGGGAAATGTAATCCTCTATTTAATAGTATCAGAAGCATCCTAAACCTAATGAAAAATGTGAAAGACCTCTACCCTAAAAAATATAATACATTGTTGAGAGCAATTAAAAAAAGCAAATAAAGAATCTATATTCATCAATTAAAAGACTCAGTCTTGGTTACATGTCCATCCTTCTTAAACTGACCTATAAATTCAACACAATCCCAATTAAAATTCCAGCATATTTTTAAAACAAAGTGATGAACTTATTCTAAAATTATATAAAATTCAAATGATTTTGAATTAGAAAAACCATCTTAAATGAAGAACAATTTTCATCAAAGAACCATCTTGATTAAGAAGAACAAAATTAAGAGAATTTATACTACTTGATTCTGACTTACTAGAAAGCTCCAAAATCAAGAAAGTGTGCTCTTGGTATAAGGATAACCATACAGAATGGAACCCAGTAGAGTCCAAAAACAGACCCACACGTCTCAGTTGGTTAAGCGTCTGACTTCAGCTCAAGTCATCTCACAGTTCATGGGTTCAAGCCCCATGTCAGGCTTTGTGCTCACAGTTCAGAGCCTGGATCCTGCTTCTGATTCTGTGTACCCCTCTCTCTCTCTCTCTGCCCTCTCCCGCTCATACTCTGTCTCTCTCAAAAATAAATAAACATTAAAAAAATTACTTAAAAAAAAACAGATCCACACTTACATGGTCAATTGATTTTCAATAAAAGTGTCAAGGTAAGTGAATAAGAGTCTCTTCACTAAATGGTGCTGGATCAACTGGACAAACACAATAAAATGAACCATCTCATCCTGCATACAGAAATTAGATAAAGCATAGACCTAAATGTAAAAGCTAAAACTATAAAGCTTCTAAAAGAAAACTTAAGAGAATATTTTCATGACCTCAGGATTAGGCAAATTTTCTTAGGACACAAAAACCACTAGCAACTTTAAACATGGATACATTCGATTTCGCCAAAATAAACACTTCTGTTCCTCAAAAAACACCCTTAATATTCACAGTACTCAAGAAAAGTGACCCATATCCAGAATACATATATTTTTTAAACTTCTACAGTATTACTCAGCCATAAAAAAATAAAATAAAATCTTGCCATCTGTGATGACTTGGATAGACCTACAGGGTATTATGCTAGGTGAAATAAGTCAGTCAGAACAAGACAAATACCATATTATTGCCTTCATATGTGGAATATAAGAAACAAAACAAATAAACAAGGAAAACAGAAATAGACTGAGAGACATAGGAAGCAAACTGCTGAAAGCCATACAGGGGTTGGGTTGAAGGGCTGGGGTAACAGGAGAAGAGGATTAAGAGGTACAAACTTCCAGTTACAAAATGAGTAAGTCATGAGGATATAACAATACAGGAAATATAGTCAGTAGTACAGTAATAACCATGTCTGGTGACAGATGGTAGCTACACTTATTGTGAGGATCATTTTGTAATGTATAATATTGAATCACTGTGATACACCTAAAACTAACAAGATATTTGTGTCAATCATAGTTCAACAAATAAAAATAAAAATATTTTTTAAAAATAAAATAATTTACTGGCAAAAAAAAACCTAAAAATCAACAATAAAAGGGAAAATAATCTGGGGTGCCTGGGTGGCTCAGTCAGTTAAGCATCTGACTTCAGTTCAGGTCATCATCTCACAGTTCTGAGTTCAAGCCCCACATCGATCATCTGTCTCCCTCACTCCCTCACTTTCTGCCCCTCCCCTGCATATTCCCTGTCTCTCTCTCTCTCTCTTTCTCTCAAAAATAAACATTTTTTTAAAAAAGGAAAACAATCCATTTTTTTTAATAACGGGTAAAATTCTTGAACAGATACATTACATAGACAGATACAGAAATGGCCAATAAACCTATTAAATAGAACTCATCATTAGTCATCAGGGAAATAAATGTTAAAACCACAATAAAGTAACATTTCACACCCACTAAAATAGCTAAAATTTAAAATTGACAGTATCAAATGTTTTTTTGAGACTATGTGGAAAAATTGGACCTCATACATTGTTGGTGAGAGTGGAAAATGAAATAACCACTTTAGAGAACTGTTAGGTTCAGTCTCTTAGAAAAGTTAAGCTATGACCAACAATTCCTCTGCTAGGTATAAAACCTAAAGAAATGAAAACATGTGCCTACAAAAAGACTTTAAGGATGTTTATAGTAGTTTTATTCATAACTGTCCCAAACTAAAAGTAACTCAAGTGCTATCAACATGAGAACAAACAAACAAGTTGTGTGGTATATTCACATAAGGAAATAACACAACAGCAATGACAATAAAGTGAACTATTGTTATAACCAACACATGAACAAATTTTAGATTTGTTCTGTGTAATGAAAAAAGCCAAACACAAAAGAATACATAAAGCATGATTCCAGTTATGCGAAGTCCTAAATCACAAAACCTACCCATGGTTCTAGAAATCAGGAAACATTTGACTTAGATGAAAGAATTCAACTGGAGGGGCACCTGGTTGGCTCAGTCGGGTAAGTGTATGACTCCTGATTTTGGCTCAGGTCATGATCTCACGGTTCATGAGATCAAGACCCACACTGGGCTCTGAGTGGTCTTGGAATTCTCTTTGTTCCTTCTCTCTTGAACTCTTTCTTTCTCTCTCTCTCTCTCTCAAAAATAAATTCATAAAAACACTTAAAAAAAAAGAATTCAATTGGAAAGTGGCATAAGTAAACTGGGTCATAGAAACATCTACACTTGCAGTGACGTTATTCTGGTGTATAAATTTATCTAAGCCCATTAAACTTATGGCTTGATAATTATATAATTTGTTGTATATAAATTATACCTCAGTGAGAAACAATCCAACATCATTGCTGTCATTTTTCAAATTAGGCTGGCCCCTCTGGACAAAGAGCTATAAAGGTCGAAAAATGTCAATGAGAAGCATTTTTGGTGAGTCATCACCAGGATGTACTATTTTATGGTAATAAGTTATGCTAATAAATATTGACTGAATTCCACCCCAAAAGCATCAAAGTTAAGTTATTCTGCTCCTCTACCAAAATCATCCTTACTATTTTTATGTAGTATCTAATTCCTTCAGAATTCCTGGGCTAAAGTTAATTGTCTAATTTTATTCAATTCTAGATAGACAGCTATTAAAGTAGATGATATAAAAAGGGCATTAAATACATGTTACAGTCATATTATTTGGCCTTTGAAACATAACAAACATAACTGGAATGTTTCATAAATATGTTTTATAACTATTTCATTGTACATATGCTTAAGTGCAATGCATATAAACTGAGACATATCCCTGTTAGCATTTACGTCAATCACCTGGGGAGTTTGTTAAACATATGGATGCCCTAGCCCTACCCACTAGCTTCAGACTATAGACCAAGGGAACAAACATTAAAAATAAAAAGTTTCCCATATCCATATGCTACTGTATACCAAAGTTCCAGAAATTCTGATGTAAGGTAATACAAAATATGATAAATAAGGAAAAAAATTTTAAACTCCTACAGTTCTTCTCTGGTAGAGAAGTTAGCTAGCAACCCCAAATTGGAAAGCATTACTCAGAGAATCTCTTCAAGCAAATATGTCTCAAAATTTGCTACTCAAAGAGTGGTCATATGCCACCCTTAAACATGGAAAATCCTGGAAACAATGTCTTGGAATGTCTTGGTATGTCTTGGAAACATTTAACCTTTTAATGCTATAGGAATAATTCTTGATCCAGCAGAATGTAGGAATTAAACTGAGTTCACCTGTTAATGTGGATATGCATTAGGCTAAATGCACACCATGTAATCCAGGGTATAGATTTAACACTGCCACTAACTTTACCTTAATATCTTTCCCATAATGTTCAAAAAAAAAAAAAGGAAATTGATGATCCATAATCTTCCTTTCAACTACAGAAATAATGATCCATATTCTCTGACCTCACATTCTTGTGACAATGAAAATGTGTAGTTTACAATGGTTGAGGCTACAGCACTTCATTTAATCTTGGGAAGTGTTGAAGAAAATAAGGTTTGTTTAGGTACCATGGCTTGCCTGTCACATGAGCTCTAATCAACAACAGACCCAACACTTAAACTCAGGTTCTCTCACCTAGAATTCTTGACTATTTTCATTCAACAATAAACAGTTAATACGTGCCTATTATGTGACAGATAGGTCTGGGAATTCAGCAGTGACCAAACTAGATAAGGGATCTGTTTTCATGCAGTTCCTGTTCCAGAGGCTAAAGAAGTAACTTAGTGAGATAATTTCACATAGTGGTAAATGCTATGAAGAAATACAAATAGTAACATGTAACTTGGGGCCAGGAGAGGAAGGGCTCTTGTAGATTTAGAAGTCCAAACAGGCCTCTAGAAAGATGCCATTTGAGCTGACAGCTGAGTAATGTTAAGGAGCCATCCTTGCCCGGAACTGAAGATAAACCTTCCCTTTTGCAGATGGAGAAGTTTGGTTTGTTCCGTGAACAGAACAAAGGTCAGTGAAGCATGAGTGTAAGAGCAAGAGAAAAAATGGCCGGACTAAAATGATGTACCAAGGCCTACACGCAGTATGTTAAATTTAGGACTATCTTCCCTAAATGCCAAGTGAATCCAATGGAGGGTTTTAAGGATAGGTGCATCATGATCAAGTTTTTGTCACATTTAGTATATCATCCCACTTCCCAAATCAAAGAGCTTTAAAGCTTATTTATTGAGAGAGCACGTGCAGGTGTGTGCACACAAGTGGGAAGAGGGGCAGAGAGAGAATCTCAAACAGGATCCACACTGTCAGCACAGAGCCCAACACAGGGTTTGAACTCGCGAACCTTGAGAGCATGACCTGAGACAAAAATCAAGAGTTGGATGCTTAACCGACTGAGCCGCCCAGGCACCCCAAGAGCTCTATAAATTTTAACACTTGATTCTCAGAGAAAGCAAGACAAAGATCAATTATTATCCTTTTTTACTTTTCACTTCTCTTCCATTTCTTTACCCTCTGTGTTGTATCACACTTCACTGTCACAGTCCCTAACATTTTATTAAAATCAAAGTAACTACTTGTGAGTAAATCTGTGAGAACAGTGGATACAAATGAAAGCAAATTCTGTGTCTCTTGTCTCCTTGCAGTTAATGTTTCTTGCAGTGGGTCAGTGGTAAAGGCATGGGAATCAGCAGGAGGAGCCATCAGGAATGTAATACAAGCTTTCAAAATAAGGGACTGTCAGGAAAGATGCCATCTCAAAATCTGGTTGCTGTGCTCGGCTATAAAACCTTCACATAAAACTGAAGACTAAAAATAGTCCCCTCCTGGGACACTAACACTCAGGCTTATTTATAGGCTCTGCCTTTAAACTACGTTGTAAAACAGGAAAAGGTGGAGAAACAAATGGCAGTCCTCACACTTTCATGCACACATACACACACACATCTATTGTGTTCTAGATTTCTGACATTATTATAGAAAGAAGCATTAAGTGGGACAGATAGACTTTAAAAGGGCAAAATGCTGGCAAAGCAGAAAACAAATTAAGAAATAATTCACCTATATACATATGGATGTATGTAGAGTTTGGTCTAGAGTCTGAGTTATTAAAACAACAGAACTATGGTTATAACATTTGCCATTTCACAGATCCAAGCAAGCCCCCCCCCAAAATAAATAACTAATCAATGCTACCTTGATTGTGTGTAACAATTTGTGGATATCTAAAAAATGACATTGGTTATATTTCTCTAAACAACAATCTAGTGTGGTAGGGCAGATGGGTAATTATAAATCCCCATTTCACAGATAGACTAACAAATTCAAAGATACTATGTTATACCTTGTAGAGTTTACCTTCCTGCTGCAGAGTGGGTGACTACTTTCGCAATTCATTTGTACATTACACAGCATCCATTAAACCCACACAAGACAAAGTGAAGTGCAGTAACTCGGTTGTCTGTAGTTTGGTGGAGTGGTTTAAAACTCCATCTGGCCATAGGAGCTTCTGAATACTCAAGCAACAAAATATACACATCTGTGCAGGCATTCAAATTGAGGCCAGTAAAAGACAGCCAAGGAACATGGAGCACAGTATATTTTATTTGCCTATGCCAGCAAATCCACTGAAATCAGGCCATAGGATTCTGTCGGTAATTTAAGCTATGCTTAAAATGTAGCCTTTTTTTCTATCCCTAAATTCCTCTCATATTAACATATATTAGCCTAATTTTAATTCTTTTAATTCACCTCTAGTTTTTAAAACAAATTATTACAAAGGTAAAGACATCAATTTCCAAAGAGATAGCTAAGAAAATTTTTCAACCTCTAACTCAGGTCAAATTATTCTCCAGCAACTTAATCTTCCAATTCATCCATGTTACACCAAAAAGAATGCTGGATAACAAGTCATGAGGTGTGAGTTCTAGTCATGCATGTCCCCTGTCTGCCTACTTAGAAAATAAAACATAACCATAGGCAAAGTTAAATAGCAATATGGGATAATAAATACAAAATATATGGTATAAACAAAAGAGGAGCCAGGGTAAAGGAAACAGGTGGAAATGAACATTTTATGTTCATCCCAATTATGGTTTCTAAATACCATTTTCCATTAAAAGGAACCAGGGCTCTTTGGGAAAACAGCAGATTCCAGATCTATAACGACAGAAATCTTGTCATTACAACAAGGAAGTCTCAAAAACTACTGGGATTAGATCAAAAGGACCAGAGAACTAAATTGAGGGGCTCCTACTGGGTAGCAATGAAAGCATCTGATTGTTAAAAATAATAATACAGTGGAATGAAGCAAGACAATTTGATAAACCTATGAGTTCATAATGATAAATACAAAAAACACCATAGGTCACCTTTGGAGGTTGCTAGTATACAAGTAAAGAAAGACAAGAATTTTCTTTTCCTACATCTGTGATACTTCAGGGTAATAAAACAGTTGATGAAGCAACAGTTAATAAATGCCAGGAGAATAACAGAATTAGAAAATCACATTTTGCAAGGCACCTGGGTGGCTCTGTCAGTTGAGCGACCGACTCTTAATTTTGGCTCAAGTTGTGATCCCAGGGGCGTGGGATCAACCCCCACGCGAGGCTCTGCACTGAGCATGGAGCCTGCTTGAGATTCTCTTTCCCTTTCCCTCTCCGTCTCTGTCTCCCCCCCTCACCCCTCTCCCTAACTTGTGCATTCTCGTTCTCTCTCTCAAAATAAAAAATAAAAAAAAGAAAATCACATTTTGCAATGTCTCATGAAATAATGGATCTAGGCAAGGATCACTAATGCTGCTAAAGGTCAGACAGGAAATTAGGACACATGTATTAGACCTGTCTAACAAGAGAAAACCTGGGTAAAAAGTAAAATTTAGAGTCATTGACAAAGAAACAAAATATCGCCAAGAAAAAGGTACCAAAAAACAGCCAAAGGATAGATACAAAGCATCATTATCATCTAATTTAATAATATACTTAAAGTTCTCAGTGATCTTTAAGAATATTTTGTACAGGATGTGAAATGCATGGTTTCCACAGTAAGATGTTTCTGTAATAGCTTAGCGAAGCAGGAGAAAGTTATATTCTCAAAAATTATTAGAACTATTTTTATCCATTAATGACGTGTATCTATCTGCTAAAAATCAAGGAGTGCAAGCATTATGTGGCTTAGAAAATATTAGACTGGGTTTTGCAAGATTGTATTAGGCCTGATTCTGCTATATCATATGAATTTAAGCAAGAGAGAAAGGAAGAAATCAGCTGGGACTGCTCCCTGGGACTTGGTTTTCTTTTCCATGAAAAGAAAAAGGTTGACCAGTCAGTCTGTGATAATCAGCAAAATCAATTTACATGAAGTCTTGATGTTTTGTTTTGTTTTTAACAAAAGTATAATTACACCATTGTGTAACCTGCTTTAAAAAAAAATCATAAGGGCACCTGGTTGGCTTAGTTGGTTAAGCATCTGACTCTTGGTTTCAGCTCAGGTCATGATCTCACAGTTTCTGGGTTCAAGTCCCACATGAGGCTCCACGCTGACAGCACTGGAACCTGTTTGGGATTCTCTCTCTCCCCTCTCCCATCACTCTCTTTGTCTCTCTCTCAAAATAAGTAAACTTAAGGGGCGCCTGGGTGGCTCAGTCGGTTGAGCGTCCGACTTCAGCCCAGGTCATGATCTCCCGGTCCGTGAGTTCAAGTCCCGCATCGGGCTCTGTGCTGACAGCTCAGAGCCTGGAGCCTGTTTCAGATTCTGTGTCTCCCTCTCTCTCTCTGACCCTCCCCCGTTCATGCTCTGTCTCTCTCTGTCTCAAAAATAAATAAATGTTAAAAAATTTATTAAAAAAACAATAATAAATAAACTTAAGAAAAATGATTAAAAAAACCAAATCACAGACATTTAAGAAACAAGTTTAAGAGCCAAGACATTTTATTTCACTGGATAAGAAACAAACACATAGTGTTGGTGAGATTTACAGAAATTCATCATGTAGTACAGAGAGCTTTCATTTATATTATTGTTCTCATCCACATAACTCTTCCTTGTCTAAACTCCTCAGAACCAATCACATCAACTACTTCACTAATGGATTTATGTGTAGAAGAATGGTCTCCCCAGTGAGTAAGTGTACTTGTCCATGCAAGACAAGGATTCAAACCATGGTCACTAATCACTGGGAAAGTTCTCAACTCTTGCTGAGCCATAGTTTTTTCATCTGAAAAATGAGTATGATACCACAGCCCTTCTAGGACTCTTATAAAGATTAAATGATATAGCAAAGGTCTGGCTTGTGTGAGGTTAAATCGCAGCAAGGACTTACATTTCATCCTTTACCCTCACTAGATGCCCAGTCACAAACAGGAAAGTATCTTATATATGTCTTTTGAATTCCACAGAGCCCTTAATAATTCTAAGCCCACAGAAGGCAATGAAATATTTGTGGCATCATGGACTCAATACATACTTATTGAGAACCAGTTTGTGTCAGGCTTTGGGGTAGGCATGGAGAGAAAATAAAAATGAAGAAGAATGTCACAGCTCTTTCGCTGAAGATTTTTAAATCAGCTACACACTCAGTAACAAGAATATTAGAAGTATGAAGTAATTTTAACATAACTTGGAATAATTGTGACTGGAGGTTGGCCAAAGTATTTAAAAATACAAAACAAAAATAACAAAAACACATAGTCACTGTCATAACTAAATAGGAAAGATTGTAGTCTATGACCATTGTTTATCTCCCTAAATGAAAACGTCCCTTGGGGTTAAACTTTAATGGGCAAATGTGAATATTTGTCTAATTGGAAACCTGTTTTCTTTTTCTTGGAGCAGGAAATCACAGGAAAAACATTGTAGAGATTCAAGTTCCATGATAAAGAAGAAAAAACAAAATGGGTTTTCATAGATGGGATGAAATCATGTTTCCATGGAAACCCTAAATTGGTTTGTTGCAGCCCAACTTAAGTTGGCAATTTTGGCTAATTTTAACTATAAAAATAAATTTGGCAACTTGAAAAATTTATCCATACTATCATAAAGTAATTTTCAAATGATAGCTAAATACACGGAAAGGATCTCATTAGATTAAACACGTATTTTTAATTTCTTTAATTGTTGCCAACTTCACCTGGCAAAGATATCATTTAAATTGGAAACAAATCCAATGAACTAAGTTGTGCCAGAATAAACAGAATCTAGAATATGGTTGTCTTTTGATTCTAATGTTGGAGCAAGAACAGGGACAAGAACTTCCTCTATTACAGACTAGCAGAGTCTGTGGGTTTAATAGCATTTACTGAATCATGATAACCAAAATAGACCCAACATCCGATTCCAAACAGGCAAGGCTACGTTTGTTTTGGGGTTTTTTTTTAGATTATTTTTTTCCAAACTAGAGATCCAGCTGATTATTGGCATATGGCTGTTAAGCCAAATAAGGCATCAAAGTATTTATGTTTTATAGTAATATCTTTAAAATATTTTTAAACATTTTACATTTAAACATTTAAATTATGTTTTACACTTACTAAAGGTTTTACCCTTCTTTAAGGACCTCACTGTTATACAAGGATTAGCTCTAGCCTTTGAATTTGTTTCATATGGATTTCTTTTGCGTGATCTCAAGCCCTTTAGACACAACAAGAGCCAAAAGGCAAACATATACCTGACCAACTCTGAATTCAAACTGTCCAGTCATACAACCTTGATCAGCTTTTCCCAACATCCAGTAACTATCCCACAATCACATTCAACTAAAGCTTAACCTCCTATGCATCATTCATATGACAATTCCGCAACTGGGAAACTTACAACTAGTTCTTAACAGATTATGCTTCCCTTGATTCTTTTACTTGCATGTTCCTTTCTCTCCTTGCCTTCATTGCCAAGCTTCATGAGAGAGAGAGGTCTTCATTTTTTTTCCTCCAATCCCTCACTTCCTGCTAAAGTGTGATCCCACTACAATCCAGTGTCTGACTCAAGCACTCCTGTTTAAAGGCACCAGTGATTTCCTAAGGGCCAAATTAAGTCAACTCTTTCTAACCATCTCTCTTAACCTCCCCTGCATTTGGCTTATATAGATGGCTTTTTCTTTTTATTGGAATTTTTCCCCTAACTCTTCCTTGACACCACGTTCCCTAGGAGTGACTTATTCTCAGACTTCTCTTAGAGTCCCTCCTATATTAACCTTTATGTGATTAGGTTCCTGGGGTTTAGCCAGAGCCTCTGCTTTTCTAATTCTTCAAACTCTCACTGAAGAACTTCATCCTCCCCTACAGCTTTAGCTTCCACTTTGATATCACCACATCACAAATGTTTATCTCCAGGGCATACTTAACTCTTGCATTCAAGAGTCCATTTCTATTTTTTTTAATTTATTTATTTTTGAGAGCATGGGGGCAGACAAAGAAGTAGACAGAGGATCCAAAGCAGGCTCTGTGCTGACAGCAGAGAGCCCGATGCGGGGCTAGAACCCACAAACCACGAGATCATAAGCTGACCAGAAGTCAGATGCTTAATCGACTGAGCCACCCAGGTGCCCCAAAAGTCGACTTTTAAATAATTATATTCAAAACTCTGCAGAACATCAACTTTTAAACAACCAATATACATCTCCGTTTCAACAATTCTTAAAGTGAGCTCAAAATCTACTCGTAAAAAATGGCTATTCTCTATTCCCTATTCAAGAAATGACCCTACCATTTACCCCGCTATCCTAAATCAGCATCATGTGTGTCTTGCAAAAGCTGTTTTCTGTCCATCCCCTCTCACAACTAATAACAAAATCCCCAAGGTTCTATCTATTTGCTCTAAACCCACCACCATATTCAGAGGCTGGGGCTTTATGATTCCATACCCATCCAAACTAGTGAAATAGATGCAGAAGAAATATTTGATAATTTCAACACACACTCATTACCTTGAAATACACAATACTATTTACTATATGAAAGTAAACAGTTTTTTAGTATGATAAAACCAAAAATCTTTGTAAACATAATAATTAATGGTGAAATGTTAGAAGAATTCTCCTTGAATAAAGCCAGAAATAATACAAGGATGCTGCAATCACCACTTTTATTTAGCTCTGTAATAAACACTATCTAAGAAGATGACAAAAATAAGGTATAAGATTGAGAAATGAATAAAATTACCAATATTCTTAGGGAAAATATCTAAATTTAAAAATCTACATTAAAATAATTAGCAATAACATATTTTAAGAAAGATGCTGAATATAAAACTACACTTTTAAAAATCAAATACCATTCCATTTACTCTAGCAGCAAAAAATTTCAAAAATTACATTCTGAGATCATTCACAATGGCAGTAAAAATAATGGCATGTCTAGGGAGACTAGAACAAAACTATAATTGAAGGACAAAAAGTTTTAAATATAGGGAAAATAATGTGTTCATGACAGGACTTAATATCAAAAAGGTAACAGATTTTCCCTCAAATTAATCTAAACATTTAATGTAATTCTCATCAAAACCCTGGTGTTTTGTGTTTGATTGTGGGTGTACAAGTTGAAAAGTTGATAAAAAAAAAAATCAAATGAGGGGGAAACAGGCCAAAAGTAGCCACTTTGAGAAAGAAAAATACGGAGGAATAGATTTATACTACCAGATATCAAATTTTATTTTAAAATTGCAATATTTATAAAGACTCAGTATTGACAAAAGTTTAGTCCAAAACAGTGGGTATCAATAAATTATGGCCCTAGAAACAAATCTACCTACATATAAGAAATTGTTACAAAAGAGAAGCAGCATTACAAATGAGTTCTGAAGAGATGGACTATTGAATAAATGTTCTATGATAACTAGCAATCATATGGGGGAGGGGAATTATAGATAAAATTGTACCCCTAGTGACACCATATACCAAAGCCAAGTACAGATGGATTAAAGACCTAAATGTATAAAGCAACACTTCAGAACTCTTAGAAGAATATACAGGATACCCTCTTAACAACAGATGAGGAAATTTATATTTTCATAACAAATGACATCATAAAGTTAAAAGACAAACCTAACCTGCAATAAAATATCTGCCAGGTGCACTTCCAACCAAACATTGATCCCTTGGATATTGATGCCTCCATTCAGAAGAAAAAATAGAAATAATCCAATAAGACAATAGGTAAAGATTGTGAATGAGACACTCAAGAGGAATCCTAGATGTCTATAATGAAAATATGAGCAATCTTCATAATTGAAAAATACAAAATAGTACAAAATACTATTCACACCCATAAAAATATGTTAACAAAAGTTAAAGAGGATATAGGAAAATAGCAATTCATACTCCTAAAAATGAGAATACACTAGTACAGCTATTTTGAAGAGCAATTTACAATGCTTAGTAAAGTTGAAAAAAGCATATGCTATAATCTCATGATTTTATTTCAAGGAGTACCCTGTGAAAAATATAACTATGTACAAAAGTACACTTATCAAGGAGACATATATATCACTGCAGCATTATGTGTAACCAGAAAAAAATGGAAACGGCCTAATTGTCCATCAATAAGAGGGTGAACACTTATTTCAAGACAGTAAAAATGGATGTTCTAGGGCTATGTGTGCCAATATAAGTGAAATCAGTAAGTTCCCAGAGGAAATAAACAGTATAATGCCATCTACATAAATGTTAAACTTTACACAATAACAATATATGTTGTTTGGGGGTACATAAGTATAGAGTAAGTACAAATATATACCTGGAAATAACACAGCAACCTTCAAACAGCAATCATTTCTGGGCTTGAAGAAATGAAAGGCATGAAGATAGATCTCTAGCTGTTTATCTGAAAATGTATTACTTAAAAAAATACAGGACTGGGGCACCTGGGTGGCTCAGGTCATGATCTCGCGGTTCATGGGTTCAAGCCATGTCAAGCTCTGTGCTGACAGCTTAGAACCTGGAGCCCGCTTCAGATTCTGTGTCTCCCTCTCTCTCTCTACCCCTCGCCCATTTGCACTCTGTCCTATCTCAAAAATAAACAAACATTTTTTAAAAAGTTTAATACAGAAATATCTGAAACAAACATGAGTGATGGGTTCATTGGTGTTTATATTATCTATGTTTAAAATATTCTCTAATTTTTAATATTTAATTAAATGTTTAAATTTAACAATATTAAAATCCCTTAATGGCTTCCTATTGCCTTCAGGACTCAGCTCTAGCCCTCCTCAAATAAGCCCTTTCATGATTTAGTCCCCACCTAACATTCAAGAATTATCCACTCCTGCTAAACATCACAATCTGTGTGCTACCTTCCATAATGACATCTTTCCCACTCTCGGAGGGACGTAGGATTCTGCCTCACACCAGAACTTCAGAGAACCTTTGATGTAACAACTGCTTATATACATGTCCATCTTCCTCCACCAAAATGTGTTTCAGAGTGCGATCATATATTAGAAACTCATTAAATGGGGGATAGATACCTATACACAGACATCCATTGCTGAATGTCAGCCTTGTTTCCTACCAGCTTTCAGTTCACAGAGACATGTTTTTTGCCAGTAAAGAACTGGGCATAAACACTTGTATGACATTAAGTGATTCTAGGAGTTTGGGTGGCCACTATCCCTCCTCCTACATGTTCACTTAACCCAGATTTCTAGTTTTCAAAGAGTGGTGCTGCTACTTAAGCTACACCTGTACTCTCTTGGGGCCCCCCATTCCTGTTCCACAACCTCAATGTGCAGAAGTGTCCACCATCCTGACCTGGCAGTGCAATTACCTATAGATCAAGATGGAAACATTTCTGAAGATTTGTCCATATCTAGGCATTTCTGTAATTTCCTGCACAGACTGCTAAAAGATCATAGGCTTTTACTTAAACAGATTTAAATCCTTCATCTACCACTTACTTACTTACACTTACTGTGTGACTTAAAACAAGTTTCTTCATCTCTCAGAATCTTACTGTCCTCTTCTTTTAAAGTGAGAAGTCTACCCTATGTACCTTGAAGGGTTATTGTGAATGCTAAATAAAATGGCATAAAAGCACCTTATAAAGTCTCTCACGCATTATAAGAAGTCAAAACTCAGTAATTTTTTTCACTCTTCCTTAAATTTATTTAAAAAAACTATATATAATACATACATATAAAATACATACATATATAATATGTATAATATATAGATATAATATATATATAAAATACAACGCATACATGAGTGGAAAAACAACTGATTGCTCTAGTTGAAAAGAATTCCCCATTCTGTCCTAAATACTGTAGATTACATGCAAATTTTAAGCAGGCATCCATCACTTTCCTGTAAGGTAATATACATTCACGTGCAAATGTGTATCTCTTAGTTGCCTGACTAGCGAGTTCCCAGACACAGAGTTTAAAACCACCAATTCCCCCAAGCCACACTATGCTTTACATATTATAGGCAATCAGTTAATTACATTGATGGCTCACCCACCACTGTAAGGTATTTTTTTTTCACAATGATAGAGTGATGCTAATTCATCTGCATTTTCTGAGATGACTTCCTTTGGGGTCACACAACAGTGGAACGATTGGCTAGGACGAAGTGTACAGAATGCCACTGTGGAACACTAAAAGTCAACTGGCACACAGGACCTACTGCTACCCTAGTAGCTATGTTCCAACCAACCAACTAACCAAACCAGTCCAGAGACCATCCAACCCCCCACAGAAGACCAACAATATTGTTTTTGGAGAAGAGCTTATTTTTAGAAAATTCATATTTTAGCTTTGAAATTGTGAACCGAGTAGAGCCAAAAGGTGATAGAACCAAAAGGAAAAACAACAAAAAGATATCCATCCCCTATTCGCACACACATAAATTTCTTTTTGGCCAAGGATGTCATTCAAAGCCCAATCCACACTAGGATGACTCAAAGAAATGCTGAGAATTCCGTCCTCTCCCCTGCTCTATTCTGTTATCCAAGTAATACCCATTGGAATCATCAACAGACCTCTTGATTACAGTCAGCCTCACACAGACGTGAGAGCCTCAATAGTTATATACAGCCAATACTATGTCAGCATTATTCAATGCCTCTGACCATGGCAAGATTCCAGTTCAATTCCTGTCCCTAACAACCTGTAGAGTCTTAGAGCTATACTTTTCTTAACATGTGTCTTTTTACTCAGGGCAAAACTTAACACATGAGGACTAAGCTGCATTTTTCTACACATTTATATTTTTTAAAGAAACAATGAAAAAATTCGAGGACCTCTGACTCAACATTCTTCATATTTAAATAACAAGATGAATTAGTCATTTCTTTCTGAAAATCAAGTACATGAGAAAATAAATTTGTATATTTATATAATATATGTAAGTCCTAATTACATTTTCCAAAGCAACTTCAGTGATATGCATATTCTTCAAATGTGTGAATTCTTATAAAAAAATATGTGGCCAGTCCATATTTTTAAGAAACTTTTTAAGTGTAGAGTTTAGTGGTAATTATAAAATATATCAAGTTTCAAAAGTAGAAGAAATATATCAAGTTTCAAAATATTCTCAAATGTGATAGAAGTATGATGTTAGCTTTTTAATTAAAATAAGATTTCTACGAAAGAACATGTTACGAGTTTTGCTGAATGGTATCCTCTGTCTGAATAATTTGGCCAGTAAACAGAAGACATAATTTGGTAGAGTCCCACTATTTGGTCATCTGAAGCCAAACTACCAATTAAGTCAAGCTTTTATCTCAGTTAACTCAATCACCAGATTAGAACAGAAATCCAGCCCAACTGTGGGCTCCATAGCAGTGTCAACTAAGGATTGACTTTTCTCTGAGACTCAGTATAGCATGCATTAAATGCCATCAACAAATAAGACACTTCCTACTAAAAGAAAAATAAAGGGAATGGCCCTTAAGAAAAATGGACTTATTGACTGAAAGGTACCAGAAAGTCCTTCCAACCCTGTTTCACTGTCTGTTCTTACCAACAGATAAGAAGCTGGAGCTCAGTGGGGTACCTGGGTGGCTCAGTCGGTGTTAAGTGTCCAATTTCGGCTCGGGTCATGATCTCATGGCTCGTGATTTCAAGCCCTGCATCGGGCTCTGTGCTGACAGCTCAGAGTCTGGGGCTTGCTTTCAGATTCTGTGTCTCCTTCTCTCTTTCTGCCCCTCCCACATTGATGCTCTGTCTCTCTCTCTCTCTCTCTCTCCCTCTTTCAAAAATGAATGAACATTAAAAAATTTTTAAAAATTAAAAAAAAAAAAGCTGGAGCTCAGTGAGCTTAAATATTCTAACCAATTTCAAATGCAATGACAGAGCCAGTATCAGCACCAAGGTCCAGTGGTTCCCAAAACAATGTTCTCCCCAATCTAACATACTGCCTCCCTTACCTGGGAGAAGGTTTAATGTTATTGCTCTAGAAGCAACCTACAGTTGTCAGCCCATGGCTTAAGCACAAAGAAGGCTTCTATCCACAGATAGAAGATATCCCAGGAACCTCAAAACAGCTCCACCCACTCTTTAACACGTAGTAAGACACAATCCCACTCCAGCCCCAGCTCTGCAAAGCTGCAGATGCACAATTCTCCTCATCACTGGGCCCCTCTGACAGCTGCAGGCCACAACATGTGTACGGAGATCGGAAGCCCACTCTATTAAATATCAATGTCATGAGGACTACATGTGATCATGGAGGCTCAAGCATTTCACATACTGTGACACGTGAAACACGCTATTAAAAATTCTACGTCCCCAACTGAGAAGATAACCCGTTCCTTGATCTGTATGATAAAACTATCTGAACACAACTTACTACCTTTTTCTTCAAAGAGGAATGCATTAAAACACTTAACACAACACTAGCTTGATATAAAATATCAGGAAGGTCCTCAAACTTTTCTAAAGTACTTTGCTTTCAAAGCAGAGAAAACATACTTGATGAATATGAACATTCAGGGGTCTTCTACTCCTAACTGGTCTCTAACATTACTCCAAGGCATAAAAATAGTTCACTTTGTAAAAATAAAGTGTAAGAAAACCATCATGAGTAACTTCATGGAAGTTGTTTACCATATCATTATTTTGTTCTTAATACACTTCCCAACACTTCTTAAAGTCATGGGCTTTTCCTTAACTCCATAATGAGACCACTACGTGGGTTGTCACTGCAGTACATCTACAAGGAACAGCTCCCACTTAGATGGAAATAAAACATGTCCCTCATTCATTTCCATTGCAGAGAAAATACCCAATATACAGTAAGTACTCTGTAGTTCCCATCACATGAGCACCACTTTAAAATAGTACCTGTTTACCTTGTGTGAAATGAGGGCCTATTGCATAAATTCTTGAAATGCCTTTTAATTCTTGGAGTAGGTTTTATGTCTCCTCTCTTTGTGTTGAATATATTATAATATATTGAACACATCTCTCTGGGATTTCTGAACTGGTATTTACTACTTCACACTTTTTAAATCTTGGATTCATTTTATATTCGGAAGTAAAACTAAAGGGTGCTGTCTTTATCTCAGACACAATCTTAGTATTTCTCTCTGCCCACAGAAAGCAGGAAGGAAAAAAAGTTTCAACTGATTAGTATGTACGTTAAGTACTCTGACGAAATCGGTGATTAGGTTCACAGAGAAAAATTATTCTAGAGGAAGGAGGCTGTCCCCATTATAATTTTGCACTGAAAATTTGCAAAATTTTCACCAATTTATGTGGGGTGAGTAATGGTAAAACCAAAGTGGTGAAACCTCTTACAAATTCAGATGATTTAAAATTTAAAAACCTGATTTGGTTTGCAGAAATGTAATTAGCAAAAATGACATCTACTGTATCTACTGCTTTAGTGAACCATATGTATCCTTTGTGGTATCATCAAGATAAATTCCATTTAGTTACACAGTTAAAATAGTATTTTGTCAAATAGCTGACTTCTGTTGCGATGATAATTTTGTTTCTCTATTCACTGAATGTGATCCACTGAAATAGTGATTTTTAAGCATTTACTGAGTACCTGATTTATTGAATGCCTGATAAGCACTGAGGTATTATGAAGATGTAGTCATCAAAGCACTTAACTACGTAGAAGAAGTTTATGATAAATGCATCTTGCTTCTTCAAAAAACTAAGAGCTTTTATAGGGTAGACACTTTTTTTTATTTTTAATAATAACAGTATTACTGCATAATACATAGTAGAAGCTCAAATAATACTGTTTTTATGGTTAATTATATGTTCATTCATTCACTGATTATTTATTACATGCCTTTCAAATGATATAATACGTGCCTAGCACATTGCATGGCACCTGGAATACAGGAGGTGCTTAATAAATGTCATGTTAGATGGAGAGATAAATAGCAAGCCAGCTATGGCTTCTATCAGGAAAAGGGCACACAATATACGTACAAAGAATTTTGATGCTACAGAAACACAGAAAATAGCCTAACTGAATCCAAGCAATTAACTAATACTGGTTAGCAGAGGGAACTAAGGGAACATTATGAAAGAAAAGTTAGAGTCAATGCCTCAATATCAAAACACAAAGCAAATTTAATATCACTGAGTGATATCAGTGCTACCTATACCTACCTGATGTCAACCTTATCTATTTCTTACTTACTCAAGACTCAAGGAAGACCATCAGTCATTTTATGTTTTATTTAGGAATGGTTTTTATAACTAAGAAAGAGAATAACATTTGAACACTTATTATAGAGTCAGATGAAACCCAAAATGTTGTCCACACTCTGCTTGAACTCACCCAAAAACAGAAAATTTGCTATCTCTTAAATGCTACAGGGTTCTTCCTGATAGTATCCTGAATAACAGCTAACTTTTATTGAGATCCTATACGAACCAGGCAATAGATTCAACAATTACATAATTTCATTTAATCCTGTAAGCCCTTGAAGTAGCAACCATACCATTAGCTCTACTTGACAATAGGGCAGTGAGGCTTAGAGAGATTTAAAGGAAAGTAGTCACACAAAGGCAGAGCCGGAAGTCTTAAGGAAATCCCTCTGAGGTCATATGACCTCTGCTTCCTATTACAATTCAGTGCTAGTCTTGAGGCAAAAACCTCTCTTGTTAAGTGATATTCTGTAGGTCCAGTTCTTCTTTTTGCATTAAATGCACTACTGTGTACTTAGCTCAGGGCTTCTCAACTTAGGTTGACATTTGGGACCAGATGACTATCATGGGGTCTATCCTGTGCATTTTAGGATGTTTGCAGAATCCCAGAGCTCCACCCCACAAGATGACAGTAGTACCCTCTTCCAGTTGTAACAATCAAAAATGTTCCCAGACATGACCAGAGAATAAAATCAATGCCATTGAAGATCACAAATTTAGTCAAAAGAGGCTTGCCTCAATGATTGGCAGTTAGAAGACTTAATAAAACTGCTTTTGAACTTGGTTAAGTCTTAGATTTCATAGTAGAAATCAACCACCTTATTTATAGTCCTTCACCCAAAGAATAAGGCATTAAGATAAAAATAAAAGCATCAGTTTACAATATTAAAAAGATTTAAGCTTATTGGATAGCCCTTCAGTTTCAGATGTGACATAAAGTCTATTCTTTTACCATCAGTGTTTCCAGGATTTTCTTCTAGTTCAGAATCAAATGTTCTTATAATAGGAGATATTTCTGCCCCCCCCAAAAATTATCAGGCAAATAAAGAAACTCACCACACACAATTCATGGCTTGCTTATATTTGCTTTTAACTTTTTTAAGTAACCTCTACCCTCAACATGGGGCTCAAACTCACAACCCCAAGATCGAGACTCTCATGCTCTATCAACTGAGCCAGGCACCCCTGCTTTTTACTCTTTGGTCATGAACAAAATTCTTTTAAAATTGGAAGCATTCTCCTACTATTTTATTCTGTGTTCACAGAAAACTAATTGTAAAAGACTATAATGTTCTCTATGAGGATTTTTATTATATTCCACTCACTCACATGATAATGGTGGTTATATTTTTCATGTTTCTCAATCCATACCTCTGCAAAGTTCTAAAATCTCATACCTATAATGAAATTGTTACATAATCTTGAGTCTTTAGTGCATTCAAAGATAAAGAAGTACCGCTTCTCTGGGGAGTAAAGTTTAAGGCATGTAATCCATCTCTATGATGAAATGCAGATTTCCTACTAGAAGACAAATCATTCATTTAAATCAGTTGAGTAGCACAGTACAAAAAGAAAGTTCATCTGGTTACATTTAAGGCTCAGAAAAAATCATGTACAAAAAGATTCTTTGGCTTTCAGTCTAGAGGATTTTCATGTGATTGTCAATTGGATATATTTTCATTCAGTTTAAGCTCATATTCTTCAAAAACAGGGGCTCCCCAGGAGGTGTTAAGAGAATTTCAAAGTGGATCACACAGATCAGAACACCCAGATCCCAAAAAACTAAACCTCCTTGATGACTTTGGCAATGGTAGCCAAGTGGGTTAATTCTGTGTCCTTTACATTTCTGCTCTCACACCAAAGAGATCACATGTGAATGGTTCATATATTTATGTTCTGTTAAATGCTGAAAAGGTACATATTGGGAAGACGGAAGAGATATCCTTGGTCTATTCAGAATAAAAAACTTTTGCAATCCCTGGACAAACTACACGAGGCCACTCACTTCTGAGATATGCAGGAGTCCTACCAATATCACTTTCTATGATTATCAGTCCATGTATTAGCTGTGTTCATCTGAAGAACAGCTGCTAGTGACTGACAATAATATCAATAGAATGGAGGACAGTACCATATTTTTTCCTGTATTCTTTGATTCTTTATTGTCTAGATCATATCTTTTCATTTCCACTGAAGAGTAAAAGTGTCCTCCATGAAGACAATATGAAGGAAAAGGTCTATACTCTCTTATCTCACATTTCTATTCATGCTTTATTTTGATGCCTAAGCAATATTCTTCACTCTATACCATGCTTTGCAGAAATACTGAGTTGTTTGCTTTTCCAGGTAAGTAAATCATTACATTTAAAAAATTAAAAATATACGGAATTCTTCTAAAAATGTAGGTATTAGATTTACGTCATTTTCTATATATGGTGGCCAATAAAGTACATTAAAATTTCCTGGATGCCAGCAGTAAATGGTTTCTGGTGATAAGGAAAGTTATTACATTGGTCTTACACCAGTGAAGGAGTAATTCTAAGATCAAAAATTATATAAAAATTTTAAACAGTGTAAAACTGTATTTGCACAATGCACTCATGGTAAACTACCCTTAAATCAAAGATGCTCGGGAATGTAATGCCGTTAGCTATTGCCAGAGTAACAAAGTGCACCACACCTCCTCTTGATTAGCTGATATGTAAATAAATATAAAATTTTGCATTTTAATTGATTTTTCTATTGTAAAGTGTTACAAGACAATTCTACATGGTATTTCTGCACCCTCTTGAATCAGCTGTTGTTCTAGACTATTTCCAAAGATTGCGGGAGAAATCCCAAACAGCCTTGGGAGATGGATAGCGTCTCCCTCCTGAGATAAGGCCAGACTTGTTTCCTGACTCAGTAAAGATGATTTCTCCCTCCAGCACAAATGTTGGACAAGTCTACTAGCACCCTTTAAATAACAGGGATTTCTTAAGTTCAAAATTCCTCAGCTGTGACCTAAACCACTGCGTATTCCAGTATCCACCTGGGTCCCTCCACACTGCTCTCATGGGATTTTCATGGTCAAGAAGAACCCAGGTAGACATGAAGCTCGTGCTGTCTGCAGTGTTGTGAGTAATAAAGTCCTTTATCTCTGACCCAAGAGTCTCCACTCTGCCTAAAACTGTGTCAGACTAACTTGTTAGATCTCAAGTAGGGTAAAATCTCAGAACCTTCACAGTTCTTGATATAAACAAACACAGAAGAGGCACAGGAATTGTAAACATTAAATGAAGAGGCCAAATCACCATGTATAACTGAACTCCATGATTTATCATGTAGATTTACAATTTTCCTTAGCAAAAGTATATGTTATAGTCTATACTTCATGTTAGACACAATTAAAACAAAAAATACTGATTATTTTAATATTTTCTATTCTGACACCTACCTTCTTCATTTCAATAGGTGACTACTGAAGTCCCAATCTTGGGGTGTCTAGGTGGCTCAGTTGGTTAAGTGTCCAAATCTTGATCTCAGCTCAGGTCATGATCTTAGTTTGTGAGGTGGAGCCCTGCATAGAGCTCTGCATTGACAACACAGAGCCTGCGTGGGATATTCTCTCTCTCTCTCTCTCTCTCTCTCTCAAAATAAGTAAATAAACTTTAAAAAAAGTAAAACAGTGACACTATGAGGCTTTTGTTTTCCTGACATTGCTCTATTTTACCCTTACTGCAAAAAAAAAAAAAAATCAATATGAGCCATTTGATGAAAATAATGGTATTAGATTTCACTTGGACAACCATGCTGAAATATTACAGTTGGATAGTATCTGATTCTGTGTAACTGCATTATTTAAACGCAGTTAACAAAAAGTACTGCTTTAACTATCACAGCCAGTGAACCAAATCCCACCAACCACTTTTCCTAGCTTTTTCAATACTGATGATGACAGAGAACAGCGAGGCTCTTGAGTAAGATACCATGCAATATAAATTGTAACATAAAAAAAAAAAAAACACTTAAGACAATAAACAGGAAAAGAAAGACAAAATCCCCAAACCTCCAGGAAAAAAAAAAATCAGGAAGAGATTTCCCTTTTCTCAAAATTCTAAAAATAAAATCACTCTAACCACTAAATTAGTCTAAACACCACTGACTCCTTCGAAGCCACAATTTAAATTTTTTTCCCACAAAACCCTTAAAGTGTTCCATTTTCCTTTCACATTATGCAAGTTACAATAAGGCTTCCATTAAAGCAAACAATTTCCTCTGTATGAAATGGCCATTTAAGTCACTTTGAGACCCTGAGCTATCAAGAAACTAAGCACTAGACCGACTGATCATCCCTAATTCAGAACACCTGCTGCTGAGTGAGGCATTGACTCAACACTTCTGAGACTCTTTTGTTTCACATTTAGTGGTTGCCACTGGTTCATAATAAGTAAACTTGAAAATTTTCACAGCTAAGTTCTCTGCTCAAGTACAGAGGAAACCTAGATTAATTGGTGGAATGACAGCAACCAACACCTACTCTGACAGCAGTGACCTGGCATTTGACTGCATAAAGGTTGCCACTTGAGTAAATTTTCAGCTTCTTCCTGGACAAAGGAGGTGCTGTTTTTAGGGACTCAATGAAAATAACCTACATCATAAAAGAATTTGGTCAGGATATTGGCACAAAAATATCATTTTAAAGAAAAGGACTTCAACTGGCAAGGATGTGTCAGTGATATGACTCACAGGCAAAATTTTGAAATTTTTAAATATATTATGGCCTTTACATTCTTTTTTTTTATTCTCAAGTTAGTTAACGTACAGTGCAGTCTTGGCTTTAGGAGTAGAACCCAGGGATTCATCTCTTACATATGACACCCAGTGCTCTTCCCTCAAAAATGCCCTCCTTAATGCCCATCATCCATTTAACCCACCTCTCCATCCACCTACTCCTCTATCAACCCTCAGTTTGTTCTCCACATTTAAGAGTCTTGTATGGTTCTTCTTTCCCTTCCCCTATGTTCATCTGTTCAGTTTCTCAAATTCCACATATGAGTAAAATTATAGATCTGTCCTTCTCTTACTTATTTCACTTAGCATAATACCCTCCAGTTCCATCCATGTTGTTGGAAATGGCAAGATTTCATCTTTTTCATTAATGAGTAGTATTCCTTTGTATATATATAACCACATCTTCTTAATCCATTCATCACTTACTGGACTTTTGGACTCTTTCCATAATCTGGCTATTGTTAATAAACATTGGGATGCATGTGCCCCTTTGAATCATCAATTTTGTATCCTTTGGATAAATTCCTGGCAGTGCAATTGGTGGGTTGTAGGGAAGTTCTATTTTTAATTTTTTGAGGAACCTCCATGCTGTTTTCCAAAGTGGCTGCACTCAGGTTGCATTCCCACCAACAGTGCAACAGGGTTCCCCTTTCTCCACAACCTCACCAACATCTGTTGTTTCCTGAGTTGTTCATTTTAGCCATTCTGACAGGTGTAAGGTGAGATCTCATTGCGGTTTTGTTTTTTTGTTTTTTTTTTTTTCCAACGTTTATTTATTTTTGGGACAGAGAGAGACAGAGCATGAACGGGGGAGGGGCAGAGAGAGAGGGAGACACAGAATCGGAAACAGGCTCCAGGCTCTGAGCCATCAGCCCAGAGCCCGACGCGGGGCTCGAACTCACGGACCGCGAGATCGTGACCTGGCTGAAGTCGGACGCTTAACCGACTGCGCCACCCAGGCACCCCTCATTGCGGTTTTGATTTGTATTTCCCTGATGATAATCGATGTTGAGCATCTTTCCATGTGTCTGTTTATGGCCTTTACTTTTTAAATATATTAATCATTAAGAGAGCATCTTGCCTTTTTTAATCGTAAATCTCTAAAATGTATTTATAGAAGTTACAATGCGATTTTGAGATTTCTTCAGCTTATTTCAAATACTTTTCCCAAGAATCAACAAAGTACAAATACTAAATAGAATTTGTTTATAGAGTACAAACACCAAACAAAATTGTTCAAAGAATCCATAGGTCTTGAATTTTACATTTTTAAACCCTACATTAGAAACGTTACCAGTGGTTAATGCATTCATGACACTCTTAGCGATAGTGGATTCCCTAACCTGGTAGCTTTTACAATCAAGAATATATACCAAGGTAAGTCACTTTAATTTCCTCACCTAGCATAACAGGAATGTAATTTATCTTTCTAGGAATTAGAGAAAGGTAACTTCTTACCAAATGCCCCCTATCATTTAATTTACACAGATCAATTAAATGATTACACTTTTTGAGAGATAAGCATTTGCCCGTCTCGTTCATGATAGTGGAGGGAAATGAAACTACCATCGAATGTTTTTTAAATGCTTTCTGAATTAAAACTATATAAAATGAACTAGTTCTTCAATTATATTAATGTTACCTGGATTTTCAGGACAGAATTCACTGGGGATGTTGACCATATAAATACACCAAAATGGGGCGCCTGGGTGGCGCAGTCGGTTAAGCGTCCGACTTCAGCCAGGTCACGATCTCGCGGTCCGCGAGTTCGAGCCCCACATCAGGCTCTGGGCTGATGGCTCAGAGCCTGGAGCCTGTTTCCGATTCTGTGTCTCCCTCTCTCTCTGCCCCTCCCCCATTCATGCTCTGTCTCTCTCTGTCCCAAAAATAAATAAACGTTGAAAAAAAAAATTTAAATACACCAAAATGTCAGACTTCCAGTCTCACCAGCAAACCTGCTAACTAGCTGATCTGGTTTTAGTCACACTGTATTCAGGAAACCCCATTTTCCTAACTGAATTTAACTTGAATTGTTTTTGTGATGGTGTTCTTTGGTTTGCTTTGCTTTTATGGGACAATGTACTGCTTAGTAACTCCAGTATTGCAGTTTATATGAAAATCAGATGCTCCTCACTTCCACAAAGAACCAAACAAGGTGACAAAACTAAATTAGGCAAGATTTAAATTAGTTTGAGAATGAAACTTTTGATGAGACTTACCAGACATGAAAATGGGCCATTGAGAAAATACTGTGGAGATTTTTTTTTTTTTTAAGTAGGGGGAGGCCACCAACAGTTGAATGGACTTGGAATCACCCAAGTGCTTTTTCAAGCCTATAATGGTGACATGGAGGCTCTTCAAAGAAATTAAGAGAACAACTCTTTCTCAAGAACTAAATGCAGAATGCAGTTCCAGACCACCAAAACTCTGTGATGCTGGTTTGTGACCCTGACTCAGAGTCAGTGGGATGCGCTAGGAAACCACAATTCTTGGCAGATGCACATCTTATGTGCAAAGGCTTACCAGATGTGAAGTTCATATGATCCA
The DNA here is from genome assembly GCF_018350155.1 of Leopardus geoffroyi. Taxonomy (NCBI): domain Eukaryota; kingdom Metazoa; phylum Chordata; class Mammalia; order Carnivora; family Felidae; genus Leopardus; species Leopardus geoffroyi. Next base: position 53,690,369 of record NC_059332.1, read on the forward strand.
TGCTGAGCAATAGAAACAATAATGAATTTGCTGTGTAATCTGACATGCCAGTTCATTCTATGAGCCAGCAGGGAATAGGCCTGGTCTAAAGCAAAGCTCTGAAGTTTGAACTTGAGCAGAGAAAACTTCTTCAACTCCGCTCCACCTCCAATTAAAACCAATCTCATATGCTTGTTAAACCCGAAATCCCACCAAAATTTATTTCTTTAAATTAAGAATTCCTGAGGTGCCTCAGTGGCTCAGTTTGTTAAGCGTCCTACTCTTGATATCAGCTCAGGTCATGATCTCACAGTTGGTGAAATCGAGCCCAATGTTGGGCTTCTTACTGCCCGTGTGGAAACTGCTTGGCATTCTCTCTTTCTCCCTCTCGCTCTGCCCCTCCCCTGCTCATGTGCGCTTGCTCTCTCTCAATCTTTCTCTCTCTCTCTCAAAATAAATAAATAAACTTTAAAAAAAATTACAAATAAGAAAAAATAATTCCATCCCTGTTAAAATGGAAATTCTCTTGGGAGACATAAACTGTTATCAGTTATTTATACTTCAGTGTAAATGAATTTTGAATCCTGTCTTGACAGCTGGTTTTGATAAAAGGAATACATGAAGCTTGGTTGTTTAGATTGTAAGAGAGAGGAAAAAAATCTTCAAGAGATACAAGTTAATAAATGAATAATTACCACTGTTATCTGTCTATTCACTCAACAATATTTATGAGCACCTACTATTCTTCAGGCAATATGCTAAGCACTGAGGACACAAAGATGAAAAAGCATAGATAAAGGCCTCAAAAAGCATAGGGTTTGGTGGAAAGACCTCAAACATGCAGTTACCACAGAGAAGCAAAGATGTTAATGAAGGTACGGGCAAGGTGCAAGAGGAGCTCAGAGAAATCAATACCTAAATCCGCCTGGCAGAGAGGAGACAGGAAAGTTTTCCAAGATGAGGTAGAGTTTGGCTTGTACCCTAAGCAGAATCAGGGATTTTATCTTCTTGGGAAGATAAGAAGACAGTACCTGGTTATGCCTGGAAACATCAAAGAGCGAGATGTGCTCAGCAAAACAATATTTCTTAAGTAAAGGTGCCCGGAGTGAAGTACCTGTGGGGTATGTATGGGAGGCAGTATCTTAGTCAGCTTGGGCTGCCATAACAAAATACCATAGCCCAGGTGGGTTAAACAACAGGCATTCATTCTCTCACAGTTCTGGATATTGGAAATCTGGGATCAGAATGCCAGTATATTTGGATTCTGGTGAGACCTCACTACAGGTGGGCGCCATCTTGCTGGCTACGTCTTCCCTAGACCTCGTCTGTGGGGAGCAGGGGTGGAGGGGAGAGGGAGGAGGGTGAGTTCTCCGGTGTCTCTTCTTATAAGAACACTACTCCTATCATATCAGAGCCATCCTTAAGACACATTCAGTTCATAGCAGGTGGTGAGAGAAATGAATGACAAGGATGGGGTGGGTACTTAGGAAACAAATCATGAAGCGCCTTCAGTATCAAGTAAAGAAGGATCCCTATCATCTGTAAAGCTCATTCTAGGATTCCAGAGGGATTTTGACGCAGGGAGTGACATATTCTGTCTCACATTTTACAAAGCTCACTATGGCTTCAAAAGGGAGAATGACGCATGGGAAATCAGATGGGCCACAGAGGCAGTAAGGGCCTGATGCACAACAGAGGGAATAAGAATAGAGGTGAGAGATATTCAGGAGCAAAAACAGGCCAAGTTTGACTGATTATATCAGTGTGGAGAGGAGAAATGAGAATGACCCCAGCTCTGGCTTATGCATCTAATAGATTGCAATGTTCTTTCCTGAAAGAAAGAACTCAAGAAGGAAAACCCAATTTGTTTGCTGGGGGATATAGGAGAGAAAATTAAAACCTTATCAGTTTTCAGGAAAATTAAGTATAAGTTTCATATGTGGTATGTACATATGGAATTGTTTACTTGGCAGCAGAGTGTACGAACTCACCATGTCCCAGGAGTAGAGTAATGGGAGATAAAACTGATGCTAAGCAGAGTGAATGGATATGGATCCTACTCTGGCTTACTATCTGCTTTTGAATGCCAAAGGCTGAGATTTTCATCCATTAAAATTCTTTGTATTGAACTAAACTTAAACATGTAACAGTACAAGATTAACTAAATAAATGCTGGTTCATTTATACGATGGAGCATTACAGAGGCATATTCATGCATTCCAAGAATAGTTAAGGACATTAAAAAAAAAAGAGAAAAAGCAAAATACAAAACTATATAGTAAGCTAATTATAAAAATATTTTTCACATAGAACTGTCAAAAATTGTTACCTCCAGGCAGGGGCATTACAAATATGTAATTTTTGCATTGTTTTCTCATGTTTTCCAAAATTTTTATAAAGAACATATTGTTTTAAAACCAGAAATAAACTTGTTTTTAAACTGGTATATGTTTTTAGGCAAAGTTAGTATTTTTTTAAAAAGGCTCTCTCCCACCACTAGAAGAAACATAATTATTCCCTACCAATCAGGAGATGTTAGGCCATGCTAAATAGCAAAGATTTCCAAAACTTGTAGTGCCTTGTAACAACAAAAGTTTACTTTTTGCTCCTATGATATGTCCACCCTGGGCTGGCTAGGGGCTCTGTTCCACATTCCTCATTTTAAAACCCAATCTGAGGAATATGGTCACTTGCCATGGCAGAAGTAAAGAGCTCTAACATGTCTCAAACTGGCAATTATATGTGCCAGTCCAGAAACACTAGTCAATTTCCATCAAACTCACTGGCCAGAATGAACATAGGGCTAGGAGATGTAAACCTACCATGAACCTGAAATCTATTTATTAACAGAGCTAATAATGATCATATACAACTAGAAATTCATCAGCCCCCAAAAAAAACCTATGGATTTTTTTTTTGAGAGAGAGAGAGAGAGAGAGAGAGAGAGAGAGAGAGAGAGAGAATGAATGCATTGCCAGATATGTCACAATGTAAAATATATTCCTGTGGGTCATGTGAAAACATTTTCAAAGTCATCATTCTGTGGGTAGACAGAAACATAACGTAGATAGAAACATAGCCACGTAGACAGAAACATAACAATTTCCATACCAGGCTCTTCTTAATCCTATATTCTTGGACTACCATGAATGATTGGGAAAACTTGTTCTTCCTCCATGGTATCCATCTCAAAGAACTAAGTCCAATTTTTACCTTTTCTTTGGTATAATGCTCTCTCAGTAATAAATTAAGAAACAGTATGAAGTAACTTACGTTGTTAGCACCTTCTAAGAGTATTAGTTTCATTACTTTTAATTTCTCCTAAAATAAAAAATTTCAAGTTTCAAAACATTTCCCTAAATTATACAGATCCTCACTTTATTGGTTTGTTAGGAATATACACAATCTTATATTAATTTAAATGGCATTCTTGACCAAGAGAATGGTAATAAAACTTTTTTACTTTGTATGCGTATTAACTTCTAAAACATTATCATGAATGATTATCAGGCTTACTTATGTTTTGATGTTTAAGGGGAGAATCCACATTTCAAAACGGTAAAATACCTATTGTACGTAACTCTGGTCACAGACTTAATATTCCCAATTTTCAATATTCCACTTTTTATCTTCAACTAAGGAGATACAAATTTGAAATATGCATACTCCATATGTTTGTTTTTGGGGAAAGTACAATGTTTGTCCATTTAATTTCAAATTTCTCATTTCCAAAATGAATCCTTCTATTACTCTTTCTTCCATCCATGGGAAATATTTATAAATGCTTATGTAAATGCATGAGCTTCAACCAGTCATTATTTTCAATGCTTCCCCCCAAATACCCTCCCATACTTTTTCCTACCTCCCCTTCACAGCACTACCAGTTCCAAAGCCATCCTTCTGTTTCTACAGAGAAAATACTGGTTAAACCGCCAAGAATAACGAAATGCCTCATGTAGTACAAGCTTCTTTTACCTCCCAAATGGCTCCACTGCCACTTAATTAGATATGCCAGAGAGGCTTCCTGAGGGAAAAAAAGAGCCAACGGGAGCTAATACAATCTACCGTCCTGACATTCAAGAGAACCAAATAAAACATGACTCAGTGCATTTAAAAGAATGGAAAATGAAAAGACCATCCTCAAAAATAAACTAGTGTGCAATTTTTTACCATATAAAAGGAAGCTCTGGTATGGAAAAATGATGAACATCCTGCATTTGTTAATTGAGGAAGCATTATATTCAGTTTAGTAACAGTAACTTGTTTAAAAATGATGAATCATAATACTCTGTTCCTTCCTGGCCTTATGCAGCTAGGTGTGGGGAAAAGAGGATTGTACTGGCAGCTGGACCCTCCACATCCCAGCAAGGCCTCTAAGACACTACAAGAATCTGAGCAAGAAAGCAAGCTCAGCAGGATGTCAGTAGCTCCTCTTTAAGACCAGGAGGTGAGGAAAGAGTGAGGATCTCTTCCACTTTAAATTTTCTGCAGTCCTACTCTCTTAAATAACTTACCTAATTATTTATTCCATTAAATACAAGATTAATAATTAGCTTCTTTAAACCAAAACAAAACAAAACAAAACAAAACAAAACAAAAGGTCATCTCTTGCCATTATTCCAAACTGGATCTACTATTATGAATTTTCTATAAATTAACATCTTGTAATCAAAATTACCATACCCATAGCATTTCTTTTACATTCAGAGAGCTCCAAAGACAAGCACAGTATCATTCTGATCATTCTCTTTTTGTGATAGTTACTCTTTTTATGGTTATCAGACAAAAAGCAGCTCCTTGGAAATCCTCCTCCTTTTAAACAAATGTAAAGCACTATACAAATCCAACTAAGTGCTTATAGTTTGGTTTTGAACCCCAAATGTATAATTTCTTAAACTATTTTACATTGTTCTCCCCCAACACACACACAATGACAGCAAAATTGACATACTAGTCAAATTTGGATCAAATCTGGATTATCTTTCAACTGGGTGGCAAGAAACAAGTAGTACAGATCTTCTTAAATGGTCGAGAGTTTGGGAAAATATACAGTTGGGCATTGGAATGTGTTTTATTCTTCTATTTGAATAAAACAATTCCTGGCACTCTAGAAATTGGCAATAGTGTACTTCAAACTGAGTAAATAATGAAACTATCCTAGGAAAAAACCAACCCAAGAGAACTAGAAAACAGTTTAGTTTGTAAATATTTTGGTTCACATCTTGGAATTGAGAAGAGTATGCTATGTTTAAAACAGTATTTTTAAACCCCTGCTATATAAGACTAGTGTGTTAAAGAGAATGAATTATAGGAGGTGACGCTGTCATTAAATATTTATAAAAATTCTTGCAGAAAGGAGCCCTAACAGGGATCACAACACACAAACTCAAGATCGTATTATTACTATATAATTTCCCCCTACAATGCAAGATACTCATGACTTGGGAAACTCTCATAACTCACTGCTCACTCTGAACTTGGTTGGTTCCATTCTCTCATAGAGATTTTCAAATTCAATGGTCTAAAGCAGAAACAGCTGCACTGGACTTTGTTCATGCTGGAAAACTGACATTTCTCTAGCAAGTGCCAAGTGCAGTCTCAGAATTACAGTATGTCAGACTTTATCCAAAAGGAGATGCTCTTATTTTCGTACATCATCCAAATGTTGTTCAGAAGAAATTGCAAACAAGATCCCTGAAGTCATATTAACCAGTGTCCCAAAGGAACAATTATGGCTGTCCACATATTGTTTGGTCCAAAATATTCATTTCATAGCAGAAGTAGTAAAGCAGGTACCAAAATGAGTTCTTCTCCTTTCAACAATTACAGGTGTTTTAGAATATTGTCGGATTAGCACTGAACATGATGTCTTCACAACTCCATGCCCTATACTGCTGCGAAGGTCAGAGGAAACATATTACTCAGAGCTAAAAGAAAAAGTATTCTCAGAGCAGGAGGAGGAAAAGTTCCCAGAAAGAGATAGAGTAGGAAGTGATTTGCACGAATGAGGAAGAACAAATGGCCTGTTGGACATTATTCAACTCTTTTCCATTTGTATCCACAGGAAGCCCTGAGTATGGGCTCTTAGACTGGATTGGCAAAGCAATTTCAGGTAAATTCCCCACTAGCAAAACCAGAGAGAAACAGGAAAAAGCCGTGTCCAGAAGAGATTACAATGCCCAACTCCACAATCATTAGGGGCAAGCTATGGGAAACGGGACAAAAAATCCATATGGTAGTAAATACAAAATCAAAAACACAAAGATATGAACAAATATTCAATAAAAACTATCATCATCAGGGGCGCCTGGGTGGCGCAGTCGGTTAAGCGTCCGACTTCAGCCAGGTCACGATCTCACGGTCCGTGAGTTCGAGCCCCGCGTCAGGCTCTGGGCTGATGGCTCAGAGCCTGGAGCCTGCTTCCGATTCTGTGTCTCCCTCTCTCTCTGCCCCTCCCCCGTTCATGCTCTGTCTCTCTCTGTCCCAAAAATAAATAAACGTTGAAAAAAAAAAATTTAAAAAAAAAAAAAAAAAACTATCATCATCATAGAGGAAGACACAAAAATAGAAAATATAGTAACTAACACCCATAGAAAGAGTTAGTACAGTCAAAAGACAACTGGCTTAAATGTACTTAATATATTCAAAAGTATATGTGAGAATATTTGACTATGGACATTAATATATTGAGAGATACCTGAGATAACTGAAGAGGAAAGGAGTGAAACAGAAAATCAAGTGAAAGAATTCTACCAAGTTACAATGCAAAAGGACACTAATTTTATAAAATATTAAAAAAGAATTTTCAGAAGGAAAAAAATTAAAAGACATATGAAGAAATAATGGAAGAAATGCTTTCAGAGCTAAATAAAGACCTGAATCTTCAGGTCTCACAAGTTACAAATTGCTTGAATGTGGGGGGAAAAAGACCTCTTTTAGACACATACTGGTGAAATATCATAATTCAAAGGATAAAGAAAAAAATCTTAAGTGTTTTTATGGGGTGGGGGAGAGAGGAAGTAGAGAGGATACTTATTTGCTCTCTCCAAAAAAAATTACTAGGGGATAAACAAAATTAAGAGCTAGTTGTAAGATGTAATTTTTTTTTCACTTAAAAGGATTTACCCCCTACCCCTAACATTCCTCCAGGTTAAACTTCTGTCTAAAATTATTACTGAAAAAAAATTAATAATGTGCTAGAAATACAAGCTCTCAAACTGGTAGCTGGTGGGGAGTGGGAGATGGAGGGTGGTCAAGATGATAGAAATCATGTACATAAGATAAGTTATCTAAGGGAGGGGAACAGATACTAACTAGCTATTAGTAGGAAAATATGCTTTAATTTATATAAAGAAATAGAATGATAACTATTATTATATAAACAGGAATATAATTTCCAGAGATAACTGGTAAGGGAAGAAAAGGAAACAAATTTAATTCCAAACAAAGACAGAAAAAATAACAGTAATAATTATAATCAAGAACAAGAAAGCATGATAAAAACAGAAAACAAAGGAAAATGCAAAGAAAGAAAGAGTCCAAACATTTTAGCAATCATAAAACGTTTAATGGGTTAAATTTAGTATTTAGCATTTAGAGGTTTCAAATTGTAGGTGTTTTTTTTTTTAAGGTCCTCCTGCATGCTGCTTACAAGAAACCCACCTACAACATGTGTTAAGTTCCAAGAATACTTCAAATCAAACTCACCTGTACTTCTTTGATGGGAGTACTAAGGTGACATCAGAAGAATACTGTGCTCAAGAGATTACAAAAATGAAAACAAATTAAATCTAAGCTTAATATAAAACAAAATGGCTCCCCAACGGAGAGTAACACCTAATGCCAACATGGTAGAAGGTTTCTGGTGATGGTGTTTAGAGTTCTGCCACTTCCAGTTAATTGGTTACTGTAATTTGGGTAAGAGCACTGATGACCTGAAAATGAAAATTCCAAACAAAGCAGAGCTAAGAAAGACCTCTGGATGAATGAATAAAAGACTTTGGATTTAAAAAGATCACACCTGGATAAATAATGGACCAACTGCCACAAGACAAAATTCAAAAGAAACACAAAAAAATCCTGGGCTCCAAAATCTGGAGTGTAGAAGGCTCAGTAGGAATCTGTTGGCCTCACAGCTGGAGGTCCAAATAGACTAAAAGGTCTTAGCTAATGGTAAACTGAAGTCATTATTGTAAACTGGCTGCCAACAATTAGTTTGCTCTTGGGCTACACCCTTTCTATTCAGCAACCAATGGTCAGATAGAATCAAGCTTCAAATGTGTCTAGACAAGGCTGAGGAGACTGGAGATGTAACTGCAAACAACTACAAAAAAGAAGCAGTGTCGGAAATCTGATGTTTCACTTTGTTAGAAATAAGCCCGTCAACCCAATCAAAGGAGGGACACAGAGACTTGGAGCACAGCCAAGCCAGGCTTTTATCACCATTGTTGCAAGAGTGGATGTCTGAGGGACAGGCACACTCTGGGCAGTTACAGCAGACAACTTATCTCCCAGCATGCAAGTCCCTCCCCTGATTCCTCATTGACTGAGTACTACAGAGGTTACAGCCTTACCCAGACATGGCCTGTGCCCACATAAGGCAAAAAGTAGTCTGACTGGAACAAGTGTACATTCCCTGAGGTGACACAGACACTTCAGCTCTGGCACATGCTCATTGCAAAGCTCATGAAAATAATCCCGCAAAAGGGAGAGGGGAAGAAGAACCAGAAGTGCAGTATCCAGGGGTTTGGGACGCCAAGGGATAGGGGGCAATTCATACATATTTCCAATAGGTTGTAAATCTACTGTTAACTAGACGGCTCAGCTTTTATTTGTATTTCTGAAAATGAATCATCTCCCTTACTTCTCATAAGTTGTCTTCAAATACTGGCAAGGCTGCCACGTGGAAAAGAAATTAAGATTCTCCCTGTCACTCCCAGAGTACGGAATTAGGACCAGTGCCTGGAAACTCCAGGAAGGAAGTTTTCAGTTTAATTTTAAAAAGTTTTTAATAAATGGAGATGTCCCTCAAACTGAAAATTTCCCATTACTAGACGTGTCTGGAATTGGACAATACTCAGTAGGTACACTACAGGGATAAGCATTACTGATATCAACAGCATTTATACTGTAAACAATTATTTTTAAGATAATTTCCAAACCTATGATGTATGTTGACTGGGGTGTGTATCTAAACTGAATCATTTATCCAAACTGCACCATGCTTCTAGAAGCAGGTTCTATGAAGCACATCATGATAAAAACAGACCACACCGTCCACAGTGCCTACCACCAGTATTAGACCATTTAGAGCTCCATTACAGTTTTATTTTGCCCCCTAAAAATTATACTTGAAATAGTCCATCTCTAAATGGTATCATAAGCAACCTGGGGTCATGATCAACGTCAATCTATTAGGTGCCCTGGAAGCCACTGAAATTAAACTTGTTGACTCATCACTTCTCTTGTTTTGGGTTATTGTTGGGTTTTTTTCCTCTTCATATAGCACATAGTCAATGTTTTTATAATCAGCAACATGTCCTTGTTGTGAAAATAATGAAATACACAGGAATGGTTTCCTCGGGAGTTTCTATATCTCCCCTTCCCCTTGATATATCAAAATTGCTGCATTTTTCCATTTAAAACTTCCCAACTCCCTAGTGAGAATCACGGATACAGAAACTGAAACCCATTCTTGTGGATTTTGCAGGTAATAAAATACACCTTGTTCCTTTCTCCTTTTACCTTAGAACATACCGATAGATGGCTCTGAGAAAACAGAAACCCCAGAAGATTTTTAAGAGAGAAAAATCAAAACATATAGTTCTTTAGAGTCTAGAGTAATAAAGATTAGCAAAGTCTTGCACTCAAGAGAAGCAAGGCTACATGTCCTCGTCACTAAGGTCTGGAAACAGTACAGTGTATAAGTGGATTCCTTAGGATACTGGCTAGACCAGCCTTTCTAAGAATTCGAAGTACAAAAACAATGAAATAAACAGTAAAAACTTTCTCCTACAGCTCACTTGATGATAAATGCTCATCTTTGAAGATAAACTGGAAGACAAGATGAAGTAGAAAGTGTACACACATTTATTTTTTAAGTCATTAGTACTTAAATTAAGTTTGAAAATGTAAAATTATCTTTGTTTCTCTAGTCTTACTTAGGCTGCTTTAGGGTCAAAGTTCAGAAACATGGCAGGTTACTAGAAGGGAAATTTCAGATTCAGCTTGGCAGCCATATCCAAAATGTTTAAATGCACAAACACTGCATTACCCAAACTTAGTATTTAATAATGTAATACGTCTGGCCAAAAATTGTCCAATGTGAAATTACACTACCCAGCTAAAAATTAAAAATATTTAGAGGTATAGTTAAGGAAACATAGATGCACAAAATGGCTTTAACTATTCTATATCGGTAATGGCCATTCATTTAATTGATTTAAAATGAATTAAAGATCAAAAATATTCACATTTTCAAAAAAAAAAAAAAAAAAGAGGTTAGAGTGGAAGAGAGCCAAAGCATAAGAGACTCTTAAAAACTGAGAACTGAGGATTGATGGGGGGTGGGAGGGAGGGGAGGGTGGGTGATGGGTATTGAGGAGGGCACCTTTTGGGATGAGCACTGGGTGTTGTATGGAAACAAATTTGAAAATAAACTTCATATATTGAAAAAAAAAGATCAAAAATATTCACATTTTCTTCCAGGGTTCTGACATGGATAGCCTAAAAATAATTGATTCTGATCTCCCAGTGCCTCCCTAACTTTCCTCTGTCAGGCCTCAGTCGGTTGAATTCAATTAATCATGTTTTTTTTTTTTTGTTTTTGTTTTCTGGGCTTTTTTTTTTTTTTTTGGTTTGGCTTTTCATTTAATAGACTAGGTATTAAGTCCAAATATTTTGTAGAAACTTATGTAAATCATATATGTAGAACTCACCACGGTTCTGAGAACATAGATCCAACTACAGATGCTAATAGTAAACATTCAGACTAACAGGTCTAGTGGGGGCAATTAATACACGAATGCAAATAAAACAACCTTCTTAAAGGACCCTACTGTAAGCAGCAATAAAACAGGGTGAGGGGCTTTGTGATGTGATGTCCAAAGCATCCATGGGAAATTTGCTAAGAGAATATGAGTCTTTGAGGACAGGGATCATGTCTCATTTATTGCTACATCAATAAGATCTAGTTTAAACTACAGAAAGAAGTAAAAAATATATTTTCTGTGTGGATGGATTAATGCATTCCTATACAAATGCACTGAAGTCCAGGCTGCAACAGTACAAAGGCACCTGGCTGACAAAGCAAATGGATACTCAAATCCAGGGCTACACCTGCCCATTGCAATGGTTGTCTTCTAATTTTCACAAAGCTGTGATAATGGGCTATCTATGGCCCTGACCAAAGAGATCTCTGCAATTGCTAAATCCAGGAGCTCGTCACAAACCACCTCTAGCTGCAAACAAGACCTGAGGATACCCTCAACCCCATGAAACCACCACAGTGACCTTCTGGGACTGTGCCATCTAGCAAAGAAGGACAGTCTTGCAGACTCTAGATCAATACTCACAGTCACAAGGTGTTGCTCTCAAAGGCCTCTGTTACTGCTGCTAGTGCACTGCCAGCTTCAGGAGACTCCATCCCCTGCATCCACACTTTCCTCTCCCCCAACCCAACATGGACAATGGCAAAAATCTACATGTGCCTCTTCATGACCCAGGTTGTACAGAGGATACTTTCATCGAAATTAGTAACATGTCTTCCAAAAGATAGATATCCAAGTCCCAAGTGTGATAAAGCTGAGAAGCAGGGAGAATACTATACTTAGTATAACAAATTTGAGCTAACTTGAGTACTTTTTATCTGCCAGGCACTATGCTGAGGTGTTTATTTGAATTATTCCATTTAACCCTCCTGACCACACTAGGAAGTAGGTCCTATGCTCCTGACTTGACAGAAGGGCAAATTAAGCTTTACAAAGTTAAATACCAAGCACAAGGTCACACAGGTGCTAGGTGTCAGGGACACGACTACACAACACCCATGATCTCAGCAATTATCTTACATGCCCTCAACATCTTAGAACACAGAATATTCTTTGGGCCTTCACAAGGAGCAATAAACGGATATTCTGCTGTTACAAAAACATTCTTTGTCATTTTAGCCATGCTTTACCATCTGTAATTCGTAGTAAAGCCATGCTTTACCGTCTGTGTCTTGTTTTTAAAAGCATATGTGGCACAGTATGTACTTTATGAATTACAAGAACATAAACTAATCACACTGTAATATCATCTCTCATTTGTATGAGAATTCCAAATTACAATTTCAAGTGTTTCCATCTATAAGTCATTAGGCATTCATTTTTGCATTATAAAAGTAACACACGTATATTAAAAAATAGACAAAACACAGAAAAGCAGAAAGAAAATACCATTCTACCAACCAAACACAACTGTTAACGTTTTGAGAAACAGGCAATTCAGAGCTCAAAAATATAATTTCATTACTCATATAAACCTGATTTCCCCCACAAACCCATAATTCAGAATCAGGAAAAAAAAATGTTTTCAAGTGTTGACAAGACCAATTCTTTAAATATAATCCCCACATGGAGGCCAAAGAAAATTTTGTTTAGCCATCATGAAAAGGCATTTACAATTTTCTTGAAATAAAAAGATCTGTTATCTCATTATTCCTCGTCCACTGTTGTCCATCTTCAGTGAACACTGAAAAAGCATGTTCATAGAAATTTTAGAAATGCATTCTACATTTCCCAGTAGACTAATTTCCTAAAGGATTCTATCCCACATTAACTTAAACTCTATACATAGATGTCCTACGCTGAAATTCTTTACATGCCCCATACGGCCTCAAACGGTGTTTTAGTATGTAAAAACATACAAAGAGCGAAATGAAAGACTTTACAATCACACCTGCCCAGCTGTCCCTTACCGTAGGCTCTTCCAAGCTACTAGCTTTCAGGGAGTTGGTGGCAGGCTGGGATGAGAATCCAGGTTTCCCATTTCCTGGTCTAGGGCCTTCTTGGGAATAGTAAGAGCATTTATTGATTTAGTATTTGACGTGTAAGTATTACTATTACTGTTTAAATGGCAGTATAGAAATGACACATAACTTAGGCAGTAGGTACCTACTTGGTCCACTACCTACTACTCACCTGCTTGCTTCCATTAAATAGACTTTGAATTAGGTTCCAGGTGACTCCAATTCCCTGCAAGAATATGAACCCTGCCTCTTCTTTTCACATCTGCTCCCTCCTCATTCCAAAGAAACCCAAGTAGGAACTCTACCTATACCATTCTAGTGAAGACAGTGACCGTGTCATCCCTGCTTCCCCCAGTTTTTATTTCACTCTTTCTCATTTCAAACCTTAGTCCAAAGGTGCTAGCTCACAAGTGTTTTGAACAGAACTGTCAAAGGAGCTATAAAACGGAGAAAAGGCAGACTTCCCAAGGCAAAGGGAAATGTCTCCAGAAAGCGGTGAAGTGCATACATTCTCAGGACCCTAGGTGTTAATCTTCTCCACAGTGCCTCTCTCTAGAATCAACTCTCCCTTCTTGCCAAGATACCCTTCAAATCATATTCAACCCTTTCTAAAGATTGATACATGGTAGCATGTCAATTGTCAGTCAAAAATGGTTGAAGAAACTAAGGGACACATCAGGCAGTGACTGATTATTCTAAATTTAAATCAGAACTATTTTTGCATTATGCATTTTTTTCACTTATAGAAATTTACAAAATGTTATTTTTATATAATAAATTGAAGGGAGTTTCCCACGAAAGAAAGAAAGAAAGAAAGAAGAAAGAAAGAAAGAAAGAAAGAAAGAAAGAAAGAAAGAAAGAAAGGAGAAAGAAAGAAAACTGCCAATTGGCTATTTATAGACTTACTAAACTGAACTTAGCAACTTCTAAGAATCCCCCTAGGATAGCCAAGCACAGGGTGAGCACTTGATCATTATTTGATGACTGGCTGAACACTTACAAAGAATGTTCCTGTCTTAATATTCTATTTAATTCTGCATACTACTGGAAAACACAGGCCTAGACATATTCCACAAAGTGGAATCAAACTGTCTCTTCCTAATAAAGTAGCAAAATACATATATAATAGGATTTTGTATTTTTGAAAGTATTTCAAAAGTTGTTTCAATCATTGAATCATCTATGGATTTGAAAGTTATAACAATATGACACCTATATTCTGGTGTTTATATTTGCCCCAACAGTGTAACAAAACATTTAAAAACTAAATTTCCAAAGAATATTTTTAGAACAACTTTCTAAAAGCTCAAACTTCACTAGAACTTCCTTTTACTTTGGGTTTAAAAAAAAATTGTTGGTCCTTTATCTTTTCTTCTTGCCACCGATAACTTTAAAAACAGTTAACAAATAGCATAACTTTGCAATCATGGCTGAATTGACCTAGATCAAAACAACACACACAAATCAAAACAAAAACTAAACACTGAATCAAACACAAGCAACTGGCAGGATTCCCAGAAGGTCACTAAACTTGGACTTGAGAAAATTGTCAACGTTTCCTGAAATTTTCAAAGATATCTCTGAGTTTTTTCATTAGTGAAAACCAAAATGCCAAAGAAACAACAAAGAGAAAAAACTAAATTGAATCATTAGAAAAGACAAACCTAGTAGGAAAAAAGTCCTTTTCCCAACTGACAGCTATAAATTTATTAGCTTGGCATTGTGGACATATTGTTTTCTGTGGTTTTCATTAAGAAAATCTTTTGAATAAATAACTCTGAACGCAAACTAGTTAAGTGGGATGGGTAGATCTGTAGCATTCCAAAAGCATTCTCGATCTTGGATTATGTGCCTTTGTCACATCATCTGACTTTTCAGAAGGCAAAGTAGTTGAATGAAAAATGTACTGAGTAGAACACAGGAAATCTGATTTGTTATCCAGTGCTATACATGAGGCTTTCACCAAGAATGATGCCTCCAAGCCTCCATTTCCTCTTTATATTACAAAAATTATAATACCCTTTAGCATTCTAAAAATTCTATGAGTACCTGGGAATCCCACGGATATTAATGTGTGATGTTACAGAACATGTTAAGAACATGATTACTCCTTTTCACAGTACATTAACCCAACTGATTATTTTTTAAATCAGCTTGGGCACCAAAATTCTAAAAAACTCTCCTCAGGTGATACCAACGTGCAGTCAAGCCTGGGAACCAGTGGGTTAAAGCAGGGATTCTCAAAGTGTGGTCTTTGGCCAGCAGCAAAAGCATCTGGGAACTTTTAGAAATGGTATTCAAAATGTTGTATTATTTTCTGAGAAACTTGAAGTACTTCACTTATTATGAAACAAATTCTCCCACTATTTAATACAGAAAAGCCATCACATGAACATAACCTATACTATTTTTTTCTTAGGATCCAATTTTCAGAGGTAAAAACAGAAAACAGAGCTGCCACTTAAACCATTTATTAATTCCAAGACAAAATAACAGTAAATTCTTATTAAGCATTTACTAAGAGTCAGGTTTATATATGCTAGCTCATTTACTCCATACAACCCTGCTGAGGGAGATAGTGTTTCCCCAATTTTACTAATGAGGAAACAGATGCAAAAAATAAAGGTATATAACTTATCCAAGTTCAAACAACTAATAAGTGGCTAGGCAGCATGGCGGAACAGTGTCCTCAATCATAAGATGGAGAAGAAAGTTAGGGAACTCGGCCTCCATGTCTGATTCTCTGAGTGAGACCCGACCACGTGCCAGGAATAAACATTCCTCCTTTGTTTCTCACAAGAATGATAATGAATCTAGCTAAAGAATTACTACTGCATGCTAAGAAATATAATCCAAAGATAATAAATACAAAGTAAAACATGGATCCATTCCAGTGATGTGTTTTACTCACAAGACTTTCAAGATTGGCCTTCATAGTAAAACCAACCACTTTGGAACAAAATAGGCCCCTGAAACCAAGTAAATGAATGCCAGGTAACTCTCATCAAAACCCTTCTCTAAGTGAGCCAGGTTATGTAAATCAAATGCAATTAAGCTAGCCTCTCAAAGAGGATCTCTGCTCCAGTCCTTATGCCTAAAAGTTGAGAATCCTAAAATCACCATGGGGGCATTGCAGCATTGATCATTCCTAATTGGCCACTTACCACAAGCAGTGCTGCCACATCCTGTCACTGCAAATTGTGACATCACAGGCTCTCTTGGCTCTTCAGATAAATTATCCAGAACACATAATTTGATTACTGGAAGTTTGAATTTTCTTCCACATGCCCTTCATTTTCCCCATCAAGAGATGTGCTTCTGATCTCTCCTCCCACCCCCACAGCTACTTCTCATCTCATAATGAGTGAAACAGAACACTGTACTTCTATGAAATTGTAATGACATTTACCAACATTAAGTTCTAACTATATTCAATTGAATAACATTCAATTGTAATTTCAAAAGTATCCTAATAAAGACGTGATTTCGCAAATGAAGGAGTTACTAAGATGCTTATGTGCTGGAACCTCCATTACAGTTTAGTCTTCCAGAAGAAACATAAGATTCGTAATAGGCAGGTATTGTTAGTTAGGTGTGAGGGTGGAGTAATAAAGCAGACGCTGGCCACACCCTCAGAGCCACCCCAAGGGTTATCATCCACACCCTCAGAGCCACTTCTAAGGGCTAAAAGAACAGGAAAGGCCTAGCCACAGAGCTGACTCAAAAGTCACAAGGGGACTTCTAAGAGCTGAGAATGAGCACAAAAGGTGCAACTTGCCCATAAGTACCTTTAAGGTCACAAAGAAAGCTCATTAGACACAGTAATAGTATAACCTCTTGCAGTCAAAGATGCAAGATAAAGGCACTTTAAGTTCAAAATCTAATATTCGCTTTATCCCTGAAATCAAAGGATAATCAAGATTAATTTCCAGGTACAGAATAATCTGGCATCCTTTTTGGAATTGATACCCTATTTTTCCATGAGAACTTTTTGGTCCAGATCAGTTCCAATCAAATACCGAGCAAAGAATTGCTTTTTGTGTATGTAGTTTGAAGCATTCTGAAGTTATTGCAGTTCAGGAGGAAAAGGATTCTTAAATTACCTCACCTCCCCTTTTTGCCAGTTTAGGCCTGTCCTTGCTGTGTCCTCATTTTGCTTTCCCTGATATTGTCTTGAACAAACCTTGATGTAACTGGATAAGGTTTCATTCTATTCTCACTCACAAGTACTTAAACACCAGGGGCGCCTGGGTGGCTCAGTCAGGTGAGAGTCCAACTTCGGCTCAGGTCATGATCTCACAGTTCATGGAGTTCAAGCCCCGTGTTGGGCTCTGTGCTGACAGCTCAGAGTCTGGAGTCTGCTTCAGATTCGGTCTTCCTTTCTCTCTGCCCCTCCCCCACTCACGCTCTATCTCAAAAATAAACATTAAAAGAAAGTTTTTTAAATACTTAAGAAACACCAGATGGTACTTCTCAACTGGTTCTCTTGAACGCCACAGCATGCCACTTTTAGATGCTTTTTTACCATCTGAATTTTCTTTTGTAAGGAATGATGCTGTGGAGGGCCAGAGTTCAAGACTATTTAAATGTGAATGTTAATAGATTATAAAATCCACCAGATGTTGAGATACTTCACCACAGTGAATAAAGACTAGTTGATCTGAAGCTAATCAAGTAAAAAAAAAAAAAAAAAAAATTCTAGAAAGTTCCATTAAAAACATGCAGTAATATTACAAAAATAATTTGAAAATATTCCTGTGTTCACATTCTGGTAAAAAGCAAATACTGTAAATTCTAAGGGTTAGGTTGACATGTGAATACAAAATCTAATTACGTTATCAACATATTTTTCATTTCAAAAAGTATTTGGGGATTAGGTTTTTTCTTAGTTTGAGTGTGGTGTGTGTATTTCAAGCTAACAAATATTTACTATTTTAAACACTTTAGTATTATTTCATTTAACTTTGACAACAATGTGAGAATTAAAAGTATGCATTATTGTACTACTACAGTCCCCATTTTACAGATGAGGAAAGTGAGGCTCAGAAAAGTTATGCAACCCTCCCAGAGCACAGGGAAGCAGAAGAGCACATTTTGAACCTGAGACTTGAGCCTCAAAGCCTCCTGTTCGTAACCACTACCTGTATTTTCCCCAGTTCTCTAAACGCAAGCTCGGTACCTGTCCCTTAACAAGCCTATATACTACAGTCACAAACTGGCACAGCAAATACCAGCTTGGAAAATAAACGTTCTCTGTACAGGATGTCTTGCTACAGTTAGCACTGTGTTCACCACACCACACATGTGCTGGGGCTGGAGTCATGCCTATTCTAGCTTTTTAATCCAATGTCAGATTTTCTAATCCATTTAAGCTTATTTGCAAAGTCATTCTATTTCTGTACTAATGACTTAGAAACAGCTGGAATCTTTTCAGCCAAAATTTTGAAATCTCAGACCTCTATTAAAAGAAAAAAGGAACCACTTCAGATAATCCAGAGACCTGCAATGCTGAATTCCTTTTCACTCTGGAGAACTGGCATAAATTCCTTAAACCTCCAACTGCTTTAAAAAAAAAAAAAAAAAAAAAAAAAAAAAGTCCTGTAATGTACACTGATGACAGGGATGATCTGGAATCTCGTCGCTGGGAGCCAAAGATTCATGTTATTACAACTAGAAAACTCCTATGTACATTTCTTCTTTGGCTTCATTTCAACTCTAAGAACTAAAAATTCCTATTCTCCCCTAAAGTATGCAAATTCCACTATGTCAAAATTGCTCAAGATGATAGCTAAGTCTCTATACCCTTTTTAGGATTCTCCAAAGTTCCCAGTATGATTTTTTTTTTTTCAATATGGGTAAAACCCTACCAATGCATACCTCGGATTTTCCGAAAAGTATGGTTTCCTTCTCCTTCTGTGGAGGGGAATCTGCAGGTGTTTGCCCTTAACTGAAATCCAACCCAACAGTTCTCAAAAGTAAGCAAATGCTAGCATCACCTGGAGGAGTCAAACACCACAGAGAGCTAGGCCCTACTTTGAGAGTTTCAGTCTGTGCCCTAAAGTGTCCCTTCAAGTTCCCAGGTGAGGCTCCTGCTGCTGGCCAGAGATTTACACTTTGAGAACCACTGCTTTAACTCACTGGTTTCCAAACTATTCCACGTGGAAATCACCTGAAAAGAGTTGGGGTTTGTTTGTTTTGCTTTGTTGTTGTTGTTGTTGTTGTTTTAATGTGGATGCCCCAAGCCCCACTCCTAGAGACTCTGATTTAATTGGCCTGGGGTCCTGCTCAAGCACCAAGTTTGTGAAGCTCCCCCACGCGCGCGTACAGTGCAGGAATCTTCAAGAGCCTCTGGGCAGCGTCCTGCGCGTTCACCCACGCTCCCGGCGCGCCACGTGTGGACGCCACCGCCTCTTCCAAGGGGGACGTTGGGCTTAGGGTGTACCTCACCGCACAGCATTCGTTCTCGGGGCCAAACACCTCGAGGCAGAAATCAGCACCCAGCGAACCTCCCGTGATTCGTTAGCACTCAGTAACTTTGCAAGAAAAACCCTGACATCCCAGCCTCCAGCCTGGGTGCGGGACTTACCTCTCAGTTCACCAACCGTTTCAGCGCAGGGACAAACTGTACCCTCAGGCCAACCAAAACGTCAGGCTGCAGCCCCCCTGGAGGGCCAGCAGGGAGAGGGGAGAAGGCAGTGTCACCTTACCTGGCGCAGCGTCCAGGGTCGGGGTGGCGTCGCAACCAGCTGCGTGTTGCACCAAGGGTTCGGGGGCGTCCCAGGGAGTGACCTGCCCCAACCCGGGCAGAATCTGGGCCGAAGAGGGCTTGCTGCCCTCCGCCCCGAGCCCCGTCTCCCCGCAGCGACCAGTGCCGAGCGCCGCGGCTGTGAAGCCTGCTCTCAGCCCCCTGGAGGCGGAGCCCGGGAGATAAGGTTCGCGCTCCCCACCCGCCCCCTTTCCGGTGGGCAAGGCCAGAGGGTGGGTTTTGGATCGCGATCTCCAAACTAGTGGAACCCTGGTAGAAACACGCTCAGTTAAAATCCTGCCAGGACCGGAAAGTAGACGACTGGAGGGGCGGACTGAGGGACTGCCCGGGAAGCGGGAAGGTTAAAGGCGACTTTCAGAGGGTGAGAGGGCAAAAGCACCAAGAGAGCGAGGACCTGGGGAGCGTCGCCTGCATTCATCAGAGGTGGCCTGCCTCTCTTGGCCCTTGAGAACGGCCCCCAGGGGTCGCCAGGGTTAGTCACCCTGCTCCGCCCTGCAGCTGACTGTTGTACCTGTCTTTGACCTAAGGTAACAGCTACCAGAACCCTTGAGGGGAGTTCACTTTCACATAGGTAGGCGGTTGTTGCCTTTGCGGACCCAAAAGTTACAGGAAGTCCTGGAACAAGGTGACTGCCTGTGTGACAATAAAGGAATACTCATTTGTTCTGTCCATTACTCACAGAGCGCAAGAAAGTTCTTTCACTGTCCTGTGTTTAGAATTCCATTGTGCCCTGGCTCCCTTTACCCCCCTCACCTGTCACTCTACCCACTTCTCACACTGCTTCCCCACCCCCATGTGGCCTGCTTGCCACCAGTGTGTTTTTCAGTTCCTGCTTCTCTTCATTCAGGTATCACATGCCTCTTCCAGACAGTCCTTCCTGAACACTATAGCCAAATGAAATTCACACAACCATTCACATTCCCCAACCCCACTTTATTTTCAACAGATTACTCACCACTCTTCGAAATTGTGTTATTTGTTCTTTTGTTTTGCATCCATCTCAAGGTAAGCTCTATGAGCGAGAATTGGTTTTGTGCCTCACTTTCTGCATCTACAACAATACTTGGAACATAGTAGGTGCTCAGTAAATATCAGCTGAATGAATGTGTGAACTAATTTATCTCCAGGGGAGAATGTTCACAAAGAAATGCCTTCCTTCGATAACTGAATCCTAAATTCAGGTCAGATACAAACATCTTGGGAGAATTGTCATTGTCTGCATTTCTTCACTCATTCATTTATACATTCATGTTATAGTCCATTGGTATGCAAATATGTTTCTTCCTAGGTCATATCAATGAAAACATAACAATTTCCCAATAAGGAGACATGGATAGCAGCTGTGTGTGTGTGTGTGTGTGTGTGTGTGTGTGTGTGTGTATACATATATATATAGCTGTAATTATCTGGGGACATGTTCAATGACTTAGATTCTCAAAGCATGACCCTCTGCTTTTCATGTATTAAATGGTTAAAAGCTTTCCATGTATTCCCATGTCTACATCTCCAACCCACGTCTCTTTCTCCAACTTTTAGCTGGACATCTTTATTTGTATGAATGACAAGCACTTCAAATAAAATGTGGTCAAGCCTGAGTTTATTATCTTTGTTTTCCTCTTTAGAAACCTGCTACTCCTCTCTGCCTTCTTGCCTTTCTCAAAGTCACCACCAGTCATCCAATTGCTCAAGTTAGGACTTTGCCTCAGTCTTCACTCTAAAGTAAATATGACCCTCTCCTGATTAAAACACTAACATGGTTTTCCTTTGCTCTTAAGCTCTGAATTGCTTAACGTGTCTCCACGACTTTTCTCCACACTTAGGACTTGCCGCTTCCTCTCCACCTTCTCACCCCCTTATCCTTGAAACACTAGCCATACTTAACTTCCGCTGCCTCGAACCCTCCGTGCCCAGACTTCTGGCTTTCAGAAACTCTGAAATAATGCATTTGTGTCATTTTAAGCTGCTAAGTTTTGGAGAATTTGTTATGTGACAATAGAAAACGAATACGGTGACCATAAGCCCAGATATTCTAGCAAAGTCTGAATTCCCTGGGCTATTTTCTCACATAATATTAATTAGATATTAAAAATAAATTATTGTATTCCTCAATAAATACCTTATTTATTGGGGCCCCTGGGTGGCTCAGTCAGTTAAGCATCCGACTTCAGCTCAGATCATGATCTTGCAGTTCGTGAGTTCGAGCCTGGCATGCTGACAGCACAAAGCCTGCTTCAGATCCTCAGACTCCCTCTCTTTCTGCCCCTCCCCAGCTCGTTCTCTCTCTCTCTCTCTCACTCTCTGTCAATAAATAAGTAAACTTAAAAAAATATTTATTATTTAATTTTTATTTGTTTAATAAACTTATTATCTATTAAACACTTTAAGACTTGTCCATAAACATGTAAATTTAAAATTTAGAAAACAGAACATGCTTGCCAAATAAAATTTCCCAATTTTTGTTTTAGGACATTATTGTATCAAATCTATAATATAGCCTCTTCCTCCTTGGTAACAGAGAGCTTAGTCATAGATCCCAAAACCAGAACAGAAGAGACCAAAAAAATCCTTCATTTCCTTTACAGTCCCCTTTATCTCATCTTGGCCCCATCCAAACCCAGAATATGGATATAGAAGGAACTGTGTTACAAAAAGATTGCCTATAATTGATATACTGCTCTCTTAGAAATGCCTTCTGCCCTGACTATTCAGGGCTTAATCCTGCTCAAGCCAATAATTTTTCCTGTTCTCCAGAAGAATAAGCCTATATTATTGCATTTTAAAATCTCAAATTTGCAACAGCTAAAACATATTTAACCAATCTACCACAGCTGAGCCACACAGCGACAACTAAAAGTACCATTGAGAAGCAAGTGTCATATCTGTATTGCTCACCATTATATTCCCATGTGAACAATAAACAAATATTTATTGAATGAACAAATTGGCTAATGTGACAAGACCAAGGGAGAATAACATGAGTGTATATACACTGAATGCACTGATGTTGTTCCAAGCATCAGGCTAGTCTTTTGGGATAGAGCTGTGAACCAAACAAGCCCCTGTCTTCCTTCAGAAGTAGCTAAAATCACCCTCAGTTAATGCACCATTCACAAAGGCAGCAGTTCTCCAATACTCTCTCTCGGATTGCAGGCAGGATCATCCCAAGCCAGTCTTACCCTTTAAGTCAAAGGCAGGCATGAAGGGAGTGAGAAGTACGATAGGCAGCTTGAAAAGGAAAAGGTGAATTACCTGACAGTCTTGGCGATGCACATCACAGAAAGCAACTCTGGATGAGTTCAACAGCAAAGGAATGTATTAGAAAGATAGTGGCCACAGAAATGATAGGAAGCCTGGAGAATCAGGCTCAGACAAAGACAGACTGGTCGGGCCAAGATTTGTGCAGCGATTACTGCCCAACAGTCCGGTAAAGGCAACACAGCATGAGAAAACAAACTGTGTCTATTCTTCCTGCTCATGCAGCACTCTGCCTAAGACCCAAAGTCCAGAGAGAGAGTCCAGTTAGCCTGGCTTGGGTTCTAAGCCCACTCCCTCATCTGGGGATCTGACAGACCCGAAGCCAGTGGTGGAGAAACATCTGATCCTAGTACACCAGCTGACAACCAGAAACTAAGCATTGTCTGATCAACCTGACCATAAAATCAGCTGTACCCAGTAGCACTCCTTCAAATGCAGTGTGGACTTAAGTAGTTCCCAAAGTCATGAGGAAATTGCTTGACCAGGTGGCCAACCTTGAGGCAGTTTCCATGTGAGGACTATCCAGGGTGCTAAATGAAGAGGCTTAGGTCACATGCTCCATCCTAGGAGTCAGGAGCGGAGCCGACCCAGGGCCCACAGACTGGAAGAGGGAGATGGCATTTCTTCAGATAGAATCAGGGCTCTGTTAACTAAAAAAGAGGAAACAAACCTGAGAGAAGGGGATATTAAAAAGCAACAAATGTTCACCACATTTACACCTTTTGCTGTTCAGGTGTATGTCCAAATAAAGTTTTTTCCCAAGTGAAGAGAATCCAAAACCTCATCAGACATGCAGCTCCAAATCCAAGATGTGCATTTTTCTTGGTCAGGTTTACATGGTCCAACAACCATGACTAAGTGATAAAATTAACCAATATCAATATTAGAGAGAGAACAAGTAACTTCAATAAAGACCCCCGATTTGGTTAAAAAAAAAAAAGAGATAGAGAATAAAATATACACCACCCCTACTGTCAATATATCCTGCTAAACAGGAACAGCCAAGACTGTTCCACGGAAGAGAAGTAGGTGTCCTGGTCAGCACACTAGTAGCTGCTAATTCTCTCCCAGGAGCATCTCCTTTGATCACTGATCAAAGGACATTGTTGCCAAGGTTGAGGTCTATCTGAGAAGACAACTTCCTTTAAACTCTAGGAGGCTTCTTTCAATTCCCGAGGCTAGAAACTAAAGGTCATTAACTTATCGAGTCATGTCCTTGAATCTAAACATCTACTGAGGATTCCAGTTTCCGGAAAGTAGTTTCAGTGTTCTGACCATCTCCTAGCCTCCATTTAAGCAATTATCAACAGGAATGTGGGGTGGAGAGTCTTGTCCAGTCTGACCTTTGACTCCAAACAAGAGCCAACTACATTTTTGCAATAAATGTCATTATCCCCTCTGACAATCAGACACTTCATAACAAGAGGTACATGCAAGGGTCCTGGAGAGTAGGCTTCTTATTTCCTTCTGTGGTTCCTACCTTCCTACTGTTGATCCTACAAGCTTTATCATTGGCCAGAGAACTTGGCTTTTCCAACTACCCAAGTCCCCAGAGCACCAGGCTTTATGCCATTTCATTTTATAGGCTGCATTCAGTGACTATAAAAAGGCTTTCTTTCACCCAACTTTTCCTGTTTTTGAAATGAGTTTTAGCTCACGTGTCAATTTCTTCCAGTGTCCACTAAAATATATCCCCAAAACATCAATACCTTCACATTTACCTTCTGTGTTTCTGAAAGACTCAAATGGTCTGAATCCCAGTTTACTACAGGCTACAGCTTAACAACCTTTCCTCCTATTGCATAATAATGGTGGCCAACTTCCTGGCCCCGCATAGCATCTTTTCCACCCTCCATCCTCCCTTGCCTAGATAATTATACATTTTAAGCATTGTGACTTGTATCACCCTACTTCTGGCCCCAATTTCTGTATCAATTAGGGCTTTCTGGTTACAAGCACAGAAACTATTTCCAATCTACACAGAAAATGAATCCTTTTGAAATATATGAGTAGGTCACAGAAGGTCTGGAAAACTACATTAGGAAAAGAAGAACCAGATGAAATCACAGATAACAGAACTATTTAGCATGTTTAAAAGGATACCACTGGTGGTAGAAATGAGCTACTTTTCCCATTCATATATTAATCTACTCAATGTATAAAGATAGTGAATTTTATTGGCCTAGGTTGGGTCATCAGTCAACCCGTTAGATTAGGAAAGAACAAGGCATCTAATTTTACTGGCCTACTAAAACTGCCTACCATGGGGAAGAAGAAATCCACAAAGGAAATCAGGATGCCTGGTACCATAAAAAGAAGGAATGAGTGCTGTGTGTGCAAGACAAAATAAAACAGCTACTATGGAGAAAGGAAAGCTATGCTATTTCCTTAGGACTTTTTCAGAACCAACTATAGAGACTACTTTCTATTCCTTTCAACACCTACATTCTTGTATCATACACACACTTTGATGGTTAAATCCAAAGGATTAATATACACTGATTGTATTCTAAGTAGGTATGGCATATAATAGCCCTACCGTGGAAATAACTGGAAAATACTTCACATCCCAAAGGTCCATGATTTTTCAGTAATGATTCTAATGGTCCCTAGTTTTGGCCCCCATGATAACATTACTGGACCACTCAATCCACGGACGAAATCATCTACACAGACTGGTTTGGGGATGGACAAATGACCCAAATTAGGCCAGGCAGAGATCTCTCTGGAATTGTGGAAGGGAGGGAAAGAGGAGTTTTTGTTGTTTTTCTTGGATTTTGAACCTTAGGGACCATGTAAGTCTGAATCTTCCTAGAAGACTATAACTGAGAATGGAAACAACACAGACATCAACAGAAACACAGGAAGAAAGTACAATCAAAAGATATCAGTTGAATATCTATATCCAGCCATTACTGAACCTAGTCCTACTTCTAGATTTTTTTCCCTTAAGTCAATAAATCCCTCTTTTGTTTAAACCAATTTGAATTGGGTTTCTGTTACTCTCAGTGAGAAGAGTCCTAAACTGAACACTCAAAGCTGAAAGAGCCTTAAGAAAACAGAATGTCAATATAAAATCATTTAGTGTCTATTACTAGGTATTTATCCAAAGAATACAAAAATGCTGACTAGAAGAGGCACATGCACCCCACTGTTCATAGCAGCACTATCAACAATAGTGAAATTAAGCAAAGAGCCCAAAAGTCCATCGACTGATGAATGGATAAAGTAGATGTGTGTGTGTGTGTGTATATATATACACACAATGTATGTATGTATGTATATATATATATATATATACACACAATGTATGTATGTATGTATATATATATATATATATATACACACACACAATGGAATATTACTAGGCAATCTAAAAGAATGAAATCTTGCCATTGGCAACAATGTAGATGGAACTAGAGTGTATTATGCTAAGTGAAATAAACTTGTCAGAGAAAGACAAATATATGATTTCGTTCACATGTGGAATTTAAGAAACAACAGATGAACATGGGGGAAGGGAAGGAAAAATAAGATAAAAATAGAGAGGGAAGCAAACCATAAGAGACCCTTAAATACAGACAAGAAAACGAGGGTTGCTGGAGGCAAGGTAGGTGAGGTGATAGACTAAATGGGTGATGAGCTTTTATAAAAGGGGTCGCTTGTTGGGATGAGCTCTGGATGTTGTATGCAAGTGAGGAATCACTATATCCTACTTCTGAAACCAGTACTTACTATATGTTAACTAAATTGAATTTAAATAAAAAAATAAATTAGTTAATAAATACCATGTTTTGTTATACATGAAAAAATCATTTTGTATCTTAAATCCTTCTTAAATTTATAGCTTGAAATGCTAAATATCATTGCTTAATATTAGAGCTTGACATCAAAAATGAATATTTTTATTCCCTTTAAAACTCCAAGATCCCAGGGCACCTGGCTCAGCAGTTAAGTGTCCAACTCTTGATTTCTGCTCAGGTCAAGATCTAGGATTGGTGAGATTGAGTACTACACCGGGCTCTGAGCTGACAGCATGGAGTCTACCTGGGATTCTCTGTCTCCCTCTCTCTCTGCCCCTCTCCCACTCTTTCTCCCTCTCAAAATAAATAAATAAATAAATAAATAAATAAATAAATAAATAAACAAACAGGTTTTCAAACTAACAAATGTACATAAAAGCTCAAGATAATTTGACTCATATTCTAATTTTGTTGGATGACCTACAGTTATTATTTCCAAGGGAAAGTTCTCAGATTGAAATGTGAGACACCTAAATCAGCAGGTAAAGTTGCAAAAAAGTACAAATACACCAAAAGTGCAGTCAGAAAGAGTTAATTATTCCATTTCATAGCTTCTCTTTTTTTCATTCAGAGTCCCAAGTTCTTCTAGCCAAGAGAACACTGAATGAATTCACATTCCCCAAGGTTTGGGTCACATTTCTTACATTTTTATTTTAGGGCTAAAAGGCAAATTCAACTTCCCTAGATTTAAACCATAACAGAAATGAGTAACTACCCTATTTCCAGCCAGCTGTGGCAATGATTTCTTGTTAGACCCCTTTCCACAGAAACTCTTCAAAAGATGCTTCATTATGGTTGTTACTGTCAAGATGGAAGAGGCGATTGGCTTTTGTGGTGAAGTCATTTATATACAGGCATCATCAAAAGTAAAAGGAAGATAAATTCTTTGTTGGTTAATTTACTAATGATTGAAATTTTGTATCTAAAGTGAAAGTACATATTCAGTACTGGTGTTCCTTTGAGTTACAGTTAAAAGTTGGAAATAGAAGGGTGCCTGGGTGGCTCAGCCAATTAAGCATCTGACTTTGGCTCAGGTCATGATCTCATGGTTCATGAGTTGGAGCCCTGCACACGGAGTCTGCTTTGGATTCTCTGTCTCCCTCTCTCTCTGACCCTCTCCCACTGTGCTCTCTCTCTCTCTCTCTTTCTTTCTCTCTCAAAAATAAATAAATAAACTTTTTTTTTTAATTGGAAATAGAGGCCTGTCCACAAGGATTCCACAAGTCCCTGAATTCCTTATAGACATGGTTAGTAATGGGCTGGGATAGATTAAAAGAGAGAGAGAGAGAGAGAGAGAGCTCACTTCCCATTAACTTTGAAGTTGGCAGTGATATATATCAAATTAGTGTTTCAAGTTCCAATGGATGTGTGAGTGTGCATGTGTGTGTGTGGGGAGGGGGGGTAGAATGAGAAATATTTGAAGATACTGAAGTTGTTTAATGTATTTTTCTAAAAATTTTGTATTTTCTAGAAATCCTGTTTCTTTAACTTTTCTTAAAGGTCATATTTGATTCCCCTGAGGGTTTGCTTAGCATCACTCTGAGATTGCTTCAAGGGTTTCATAGGACCCTGAATAATAAATAGTTCATACAGGGAATTATCAGTGATAACCACTTGGAGAAGACATCCTACAATGTGCTGCTTGCTTTAAAAAGAAAAGACAATCCAGGGCACCTGGGTGTCTCAGCCCAGTCAGTTAAGCATCTCTGACTCTTGATTGTAGCTCAGGTTATGATCTCACGGTTCATGAGGTGAAGCCTCACGGCAGGCTCTGTGCTGACAGTGTGGGGCGCGCTTGGGATTCTCTCTCTCTCCCTCTCTTTCTGCCCACCCCCCCCACTTGTGTTCTCTTCCTATTTTAAAATAAATAAATACATACATAAATAAAAAAGAGAGATAACCCTATACTGTTTAATTTCCCAATTCATGTTAATAATCCTAGATTTTTTTCTGTCATAATAAGTCATTTATTATCCAACTTACATTTTCCCCCAGGTAAATGGCTCATACTCATTCCCTTACATTTCAGTTCTGTTTAATTCCCAATACTTTGTTTTTATATAAGTCACTTTGACCAGATTTAAGAGAGATTTCATCATATGCCTTATGAGAAATTAGGATGTTGATGAAATGATACCTATGGTCCCTTCCCAGATCTAAAGTGCTTGAACCTCTGTGGGACAGGCAAGCTATAGTCCTAATCAGACATTATAACCTGCATTTTGTTTTCCTACTTCTCATGTTCTCTAAATCAGAGCCAATTGAACAAACTGTATTCTAGATTCATTACTCTCTTTTTCAATTCTGGGTATAATATCTTTCTTTTCTAACCTTCTAGACTGATTGTTGTTCTTAAAAGGGAGAATGTATGTGTACTTAGTGTCTAGATAGATTTTGCCCCAGTCTAACTGCACAGAGCCCTGTAAAACTAATCTTTTCTTAAAGACATACATGACTCTTTTCATTAGATGCAATCTCTAGAACTTGCCATCATAAATTAGGCCACCTGCCTGCCTGACATCTTGTTGTAAAGGAACAGGGAGAGAAATATCTCCCTCTCGCTCTGCCAAGGTTTTTCCCTGGCCAAAAGCATACTCAGGAAGCCTCAGTGAAGCAGCAAAGGGTGGGGATGAATGCCTTGGCTTGGCTGTCTGCCCACCTTGCAGAAATGCCAAGTTATTCAAAAGAGCAGTCCCTCTTCTGTAGCAGATTCATCTGCTAGAATCTGTGTACAGGAGAGATGTGGCTTTCCCCTCAGGCATTTCAGGAGCTCAACTTTGATAAAGCCTTTGAGCCTGAATTTGAAAAAGCCACAATGTACCTGATTAAAAAAAAAAAAAAAAAAAAGGAAAACAACAAAGGTTTAAAGAGAATCCCAGCCCATTTCTCACCATAGCTGGGCTCTGAGAGATGTGATACACAGGGTAATCACAATCGCTATACACTTTCCGCAAACGTGAACTGTGACAATTCTGAGAGGTCTGCTTGGCTCAGCTAAAAGATCCTCACCCAAGGTTCTCATCTAGTGATTGATGAATTATAAGGACATTAGGATTATAGAGTCTCCCTATAAGTTTTTCTGATTATTTTTTGTAAGGACAAGTTACAGGACTCTGGAGTATTTTTAGGAGGCACTTTAACCCATTAAATAGTTGCTGAATAAACATGAAGTTCTCTCGACGCCAAGCAGCCTAAGACCAGGCTAAAATTAAAGCTAATTCAATGGTCTCATATCACTTTTCCACCCTAGTTACACTTGCCCTGCTCTTCTTTAAGGATCTGGAAAGCTTAGTCTGAGGATGACTTCCAGGGCTTCTGATCTACCCCCTTTATCTCTGGTGGATATAGGAATGTGGACAGAGATGGAAAATATTCATTTCATAGGCATCCATTGTGTTTTCTCTTCAAATACTAGCAGAATGAATCTTCCTTCCTGCACTTTCATGTCTAGTGTCCCTAAAAGTTTCTTACTTAAAAGAAATATATTTTTCCTATGAATAGAAAAAAATGAAAATTTTTAGTGTCAAATTAGATCCTTGAAAACGTAACAAGTAAATAGTCAGAATCAGAATCAAGACATCACTTTTATGTAGTGCCAGAAGTAAAGCTTCAAAGAAAAAGAGATTCAAAACTATATCCTCCATGATATAAATTAGTTTCATACTAAGGATGAGTAAAATCTAGACTTAAGATTTTGAACCCTAAATATCTATTTTCTCATTCCACCAACCAAATAACATTAAAATGAGGGTTTTATGGCCCTTTTCAAGGGCAAAGCTATATGCTTTTTAGTCTCACATGAGAGTGAAACTAATAGTGCTTCCCCATCAGGAGGTAGATATATTGATCAATTGATGGAGAAATAAGTGTGGGCAGGTTCAGTTAGAATTTTAATGTTAAAAATGCTATAAATGAGGTTCATAATAAAATGGAGGTGGCCACAGCGTGGATTGAAGAGGCAGAGGATAGAACAGATGAATTAGAAGATAAAATTATGGAAAAAGAGGAAGCTGAGAAAAAGAGAGATAAAAAATCCAGGAGTACGAGGGGAGAATTAGAGAACTAAGTGATGCAATCAAACAGAACAATATCCATATCATAGGAATTCCAGAAGAGGAAGAGAGAGAAAGGGCTGAAGGTATATTTGAACAAATCATAGCTGAGAACTTCCCTGATCTGGAGAAGGAAACAGACATTGAAATCCAAGAGGCATAGAGAACTCCCTTCAGACGTAACTTGATCTTCTGCATGACATATCATAGTGAAACTGGCAAAATACAAGGATACAGAGAAAATTCTGAAAGCAGCTAGGGATAAACAGGCCTTAACATACAAAGGTAGACACAAAAGGGTAGTAGCAGACCTATCTAATGAAACTTGGCAGGCCAGAAATGAATGGCAAGAAATCTTCAATGTGACGAACAGAAAAAATGTGCAGCCGAGAATCCTTTATCCAGCAAGTCTGCCATTCAGAATAGAAGGAGAGATAAGGGTTTTCCCAAACAAACAAAACCTGAAGGAATTCATCACCACTAAACCAGCCCTACAACAGATCCTAAGGGGGACTCTGTGAGTGAAATGTTGCAAGGACCACAAAGTACCAGAGACACCACTACAAGCATGAAACCTACAGATATCACAATGCCTCTAAACCCATATCTTTCAATAATAACACTGAATGTAAATGGACTAAATGCTCCAACCAAAAGACACAGGGTATCAGAATGGATTAAAAAAACAAGACCCATCTATTTGCTGTCTACAAGAGACTCATTTTAGACTTGAGGACACCTTCAGATTGAAAGTGAGGGGATGGAGAACCATCTATTACGCTACTGGAAGTCAAAAGAAAGCTGGAGTAGTCATACTTATATCAGACAAACTAGACTTTAAAGGTCGTAACAAGAGATGAAGAAGGGCATTATATAATTACAGGGTCTATCCATCAGGAAGAGCTAACAATTATAAATGTCTATGCACCGAATTTGGAGGCCCCCAAACATATAAAACAATCACAAACATAAACAACCTTATTGATAAGAATGTGGTAATTGCAGGAGACTTTAGTACTCCACTTATAGCAATGGATAGAACATCTAGACAGAGAATCAATAAATAAACAAGGGCCCTGAATGATACATTGGATCAGATGGACTTGACAGATATATTTAGAACTCTGCAACGCAAATCAACAGAATATACTTTCTTCTCGAGTGTACATGGAACATTCTCCAAGATAGATCACATACTGGGTCACAAAACAGCCCTTCATAAGTATAAAAGAATTGAGATCATACCATGCACACTTTCAAACCACAATGCTATGAAACTTGAAATCAACCACAGGAAAAAGTCTGGAAAACCTCCAAAAACATGGAGGTTAAATAACATCTTACTAAAGAATGAATAGGTCAACCAGGCAATTAGAGAAGAAATTTAAAAATACATGGAAACGAATGAAAATGAAAACACAACAATCCAAACGCTTTGGGATGCAGCGAAGGCAGTCCTGAGAGGAAAATACATTGCAATCTAGGCCTATCTCAAGAAACAAGAAAAATCCCAAATACAAAATCCAACAGCACACTCAAAGGAAATACAAGCAGAACAGCAAAGACACCCTAAACCCCACAGAAGAAGAGAAATAATAAAGATCAGAGCAGAAATAAACAATATACAATCAAAAAAAAAAAAAAAACAGTAGAGCAGATCAATGAAACCAAGAGTTGGTTTTTGAAAAAATACACAAATTTGATAAACCTTTAGCCAGACTTCTCAGAAAGAAAAGGGAGAGGACCCAAATAGATAAAATAATGAATGAAAATGGAATTACTACAACCAATACCTCAGAAATACAAGCAATTGTCAGGGAATACTATGAAAAATTATATGCCAACAAAATGGACAACCTGGAAGAAATGGACAAATTCCTAAGCACCCACACACTTCCAAAACTCAAATAGGAAGAAAGAGAAAAGTTGAACACACCCATAACCAGAGAAGAAATTGAATCAGTTATCAAAAATCTCCCAACAAATAACAGTCCAGGACCAGATGGCTTCCCTGGGGAATTCTACCAGACATTTAAAGCAGAGATAATACCTATCCTTCTTAAGCTGTTCCAAAAAATAGAAAGGGAAGGAAAACTTCCAGACTCATTCTATGAAGCCAGCATTACTTTGATTCCCAAACCAGACAGAGACCCAACAAAAAAAGAGAAATACAGGCCAATATCCCTGATGAATATGGATGCAAAAATTCTCAACAAGATATTATCAAATCGAATTCAACAGCATATAAAAAGAATTATTCACCATGATCAAGTGGGATTCATGCCTGGGCTGCAGGGCTGGTTCAATATTCACAAATCAATCAACGTGATACATCACATTATAAAAGAAAAGATAAGAACCATATGATCCTGTCAATCAATGCAGAAAAAGCATTTGACAAAATTCAGCATTCTTTCTAAATAAAAACCCTCGAGAAAGTCGGGATAGAAGGAACATACTTAAACATCATAAAAACCATTTATGAAAAGCCCACAGCTAATATCATCCTCAATGGGAGAAAACTGAGAGCTTTCCCCTTGAGATCAGGAACATGACAGGGATGTTCACTCTCAACACTGTTGCTTAACATAGTGTTGGAAGTGCTAGCATCAGCAATCAGACAACAAAAGGAAATCAAAGGCATCAAAATTGGCAAAGATGAGTCAAGCTTTCATTTTTTGCAGATGACATGATATTATACATGGAAAACCCAACAGACTCCACCAAAAGTCTGCTAGAACTGATACATGAATTCAGTAAAGTCGCGACAGAAAATTAATGTACAGAAATCAGTTGCATTCTTATCCACTAATAATGAAGCAACAGAAAAACAAATAAAGAAACTGATCCCATTCACAATTGCACCAAGAATCATAAAATACCTAGGAATAAACCTAACCAAAGATATAAAAGATCTCTATGCTGAAAACTATAGAAAGCTTATGAAGGAAATTGAAGAAGATACAAAGAAATGGAAAAACATTCCATGCTCATGGACTGAAATAAATACTGTTAAAATGTGTCAATACTACCCAAAGCTATCTACACATTCAAGGCAATCCCAATCAAAATTGCACCAGCATTCTTCTCGAAGCTAGAACAAGCAATCCTAAAATTTGTATGGAACCACAAAAGACCCCGAATAGCCAAAGTAGTATTGAACAAGAAAACCAAAGTGGAAGGCATCACAATCCCAGATTTTACCCTCTACTACAAAGCTGTAATCATCAAGACAGCATGGTATTGGCACAAAAACAGACACATAGACCAATGGAATAGAGACCCCAGAATTGGACCCACAAAAGTATGGCCAACTAATCTTTGGCAAAGCAGGAAAGAATAGCCAATGGAAAAAAGACAGTCTCTTTAACAAATGGTGCTGGGAGAACTGGACACAACATGCAGAAGAATGAAACTAGACCACTTTCTTACACCATTCACAGAAATAAACTCAAAATGTATGAAGGACCTGAATGAGAGACAGGAAACCGTCAAAACTCTAGAGGAGAAAGCAGGAAAAAAACCTCTCTGACCTCAGCCACAGCAATTACTTACTTGACAAATCCCCAAAGGCAAGGAAATTAAAAGCAAAAATGAACTATTGGGACCTCATCAAGATAAAAAGCTTCTGCACTGCAAAGGAAACCATCAACAAAACTAAAAGGCAACTGACAGAATGGGAAAAGATATTTGCAAATGACATATCGGACAGAGGGCTAGTATCCAAAATCTATAAAGAGCTCCCCAAACTCCACACCCAAAAAACAAATAATCCAGTGAAGAAATGGACAGAAAACATGAATAGACACTTCTCTAAAGAAGACATCCAGATGGCCGACAGGCACATGAAAAGATGCTCAACGTTGTTCGTCATCAGGGAAATACAAATCAAAAACCACACTCAGATACTACCTCACGCCAGTCAGAGTGGCTAAAATGAAAAAATCAGGAAACTATAGATGCTGGGGAGGATGTGGAGAAACAGGAACCCTCTTGCACTGTTGGTGGGAATGCAAATTGGTGCAGCCACTCTGGAAAACAGTGTGGAGGTTCCTCAAAAAATTAAAAATAGATCTACCCTATGACCCAGCAATAGCACTGCTAGGAATTTACCCAAGGGATACAGGAATGCTGATGCATAGGGGCACTTGTACCCCAATGTTTACAGCAGCACCTCAACAACAGCTAAATTATGGAAAGAGCCTAAATGTCCGTCAACTGACGAATGGATACAGAAGATGTGGTTTATATACACAATGGAATACTACTTGGCAATGAGAAAGAATGAAATCTGGCCATTTGTAGCAACATGGATGGAACTGGAGAGTGTTATGCCAAGTGAAATAAGTCAGGCAGAGAAAGACAGATACCATATGTTTTCACTCATATGTGGATCCTGAGAAACTCAACAGAAGACCTGGGGGGAGGAGAAGGGGGGGGGAAGTTATAGAGAGGGAAGGAGAAAACCATAAGAGACTCTTAAATACTGAGAATAAACTGAGGGTTCATGGGGAGGAGAGGAGGGAAAGTGGGTAATGGGCATTGAGGAGGGCACCTGTTGGGATGAGCACTGGGTGTTGTATGGAAACCAATTAGACAATAAATTTCATATAAAAAAAAGAATTTGTAATGTTAAGTCTAAGATCAGTCATTCAAAATACAAGTAAATTCCTGTAGATAGGCAAAGCAACCCTCATCTCCAATTTATACAGAATCAGGTACAAACTTGGATGAATCATATTTCTCATACTATAGGTAGGTATTTCTCCATTACATACTTTTATTTACAATGACTGAGGAGTAAGCAAGTGCAATGAGGTCTCACAACAGGATGTATCAAGAGCAGAGGCTGCATGATTCAGGGCTGTATTGAAAGGAGAGATAAAAATATAGAGCATATGAAACTTATCCCCCCCCCCTCAGCAAATCCTCATAACTAGCAAGGTTGGACTTGATTAACACTGTTTTATTATTGAACTTAAAATAGTTTAAGGTGGGGTAGGATACAGATTGTATTGCCAAAAAGAAAATCTTTGTAACTCTCTTATGCTTCTGGTGGGAAAAGAACTTAGTTTGAGCTTTCTGGAAAGAAATTTGGCATTATGCATCAGAGGCCTTAAAATATTCATACCCTTTGACACAGTAATTTTGTTTTTAGGAAAATACCCAAATAGAATAATCAGAAAAGTAGGCAAAGATTTGTGCCCAAAGATATCAGTTAAAACATTATTTATAATGGGGAAAAGATTAAAAAAAAAACAAATATACGCCCAAATTGTGGATTGGTTAAATGAAAGGTCAGCAAACATTTTCTATAAAAGCCCACATAGGAAATATTTTAAGCTTTGTAGACCATGCTGTCTCTGTCACAATTACCACTCTGCATCGTTGATGTGAAAACAGCACAGACAATAGTAAGTAAGTGAGTGTGGCTGGGTTCTAATAAAACTTTACTAATGGACACTGAAATTTGAATTCATGTAATTTTCAAATAGCATTAAATATTATTGTTTTGATTATCTTAAATATTTAAAAATATAAAACCATCCTTAGCTCATGGATTTTACAAAAACAGGTAACAGGCCAGATTTTCCAACTGATTGATTAAATTATAGTATCCTCATTAAAATTATATGTTCATGTTTACTATCAGCCAAAATTATACAATTTGGTAGGGAGGTGGGGAGGGTGGAAAAAGGAGACAAAGGAGAGACTGGAAGATAATATGCTAAAAGATTTATTGTAGCTATTTCTAGATTGAGACATTATGGGTGATATGTATAATTTTTCTTTCATTCTTTATTTTGTATTTTTTTGGATTTCCCACAATAAGCATATGTAATTCCATGATTAAAATGATATTTTAAGAACAACTTTTTTGGCTAAAAGGATTCATTTTTTTCTCATTCTTTAAACATTACTCAGAAACTTTGGACTTTCTGAAATTCTTGACAAAGCTTGCACTCTTTTTCAGCAATAACATTTAAACAACACCGTTTGTGTAAATAGAAGCTCTCAATTCATTTATTTTTAAGGGCATATCATTTTTTCAATTATATTAAATTTTTAAATTATTTTAAATTATACTAGATCTTAGCTTCAAAGTCAGGGTGTCTCCTTTACCTTTTCATTCCCTTCCCAGCCCTGCATACCCTTCAGCTCTCCCCAGCTACTCAGCAAGTGCATGCTGCCCCAGCTCCCCGTCCTGGCATTAAAAATCCTCCAACTACTTCCCTCTGTCTGCATCTCCAATATACTTTCTCTAACCTCCGAGGCTTGCCATTCAAAGTCCACCTGCACGCACCCCATTCCCTCATCTCTTGCTCACCTGCTATTGGCTCCTGGTCAGTTAACAAGCAGCCTGTCACCTGCTGTGTCAGTGCTGTGGTGTACATACTAGATAAGGACTCATTCTGTAGGACCTCCAGAAATATCTTTATATTTATTTTAAAAGGGGGGTTGGAATCTTAATATCTTAACTCAATTGAATAATTAGCTGACGGACAAATTTCAGGCATCTGAGCCAGCATTTCCCAAGTGTATTTCACAAACACTTGTCTTAGGAGATATTGCAGGGGGGAAAATAAGATCTGTGTTCAGATCATTTTGAGAGATGCTGCTTACAGTATTCTATTTTTGAGACTCATGATTCATAATATATATTCATAAATATAATGGCTTTTAAAGGCTTTGCAAAGTCCAAAAGTAAAGGTAACCCACTTAACTTGTGTAATTCATTGTACCCCAAATTTATTTGTGACTTCCCTCTGTATTGCCCCCTCCCTGCCTCTGTACTTTGTTTTAATAGAAACACATAAATATCAAAAACATCCAGCAGAAGCAGTGTTCCCAAGGAACACTCTTGGAGATACCCTGACCTGGCTAATAGAAGAGCTGATTGGGAAAGTGGAGGTGGGGAAACTAATATGCTTAGCATCCCTCAAATCATTCTGCATTGGATGGTGATGGTCTCAGACTCTAAATCTGGCCCATTCTGGCCCAGGTTCCACCATATTGTCCTGGCTGCCCTAGCACTGCCGCCATTTGCATTTCTACTTAGACTACTGAGTGCCTTCAACTCCCTCCTTCTCCACTTGCTGCTTCTCTTTCTATCAATCTCTCTGATTCCTCGCCACATGTGCTATCACTCTAGTGCATTCCCATCATTACTGAGTGCTCACTCACCAACTGTGTATTTAAATTTAAATTAAAAGCACCATAGCTTTCCTTGGCTTCTGCCAAAAATTAGCATATGTTTTCAGTATCCATGAGACATACACAGCTGACATTTTTAGAAAATTACATTCCATTTGCAAAAACATATGTATCCAACTGTGATGAGATTAGATGTTCCCACATTTATTTTTCTAAGAATTGAGCACATCCAATATACAGTCTTCTCTGAATGCATCTCATTGTTTCTCTTTTGGCAATATCTTTCAAATGTCCAATCACCAGGGAGTTCTGCATTAACCTTTAATTCAATTAATAGCTTCTTAGAAAAACATCTACTTTTTCCAAAAGCAAATTTCTACAGCCAGTCTACAAAGCATACAGAATAAAATATTGCTTCAGGTTACAACAGCCTTCATGAAACCTATTATTTTAGATTGTAAATACGTGCCCCATATAACTAGAGCTTAAAGAAATATATGGCCAGTTCAGTATTTATTGGTTTCCAGGCTACATTATGGTATTCTGGATTTTTTCTGGAAATTTTCAGATAAGTCTCTTTATCAAGGGGGAAAAGCATGACATTCTTTCTCACGTTAACATTTGGATTCTAACCCAGCAGGAGTGACCCACTGCCACTCCACCACGCACATACACAGCATGTTTCAAATTCAACAACAGGGAAAAGGCAGAAGGTTTTAACCAAATAATGAGTCTGGTTTCACAGGAGAATATTATTTAGGAACCTAGGCTCAAGTTGAATTATTTTTTATCCTCCTTCAAGAAATGACTCAAAACCTGAAGGAGTGATTCTTCTATAACCATGGATTTAACCCAAAAGAACGTTGTGAGGTACTGTTAAACATTACAGGCAATGTGTAACTTGAGTGAAGTTTCTTTAGAAAGTGGAAATGGAAGATAACTTTCTTCCCAAAGAAGACTGTTTTTGGAGTACAATTTTGCCTTAAATAATAAAAGCAAATTTTCACTGTCTAAATGAACTCCTTTGTCTTTTGGTTTTCTTGCCTTATTTTATAGCAAATAAGGAGTTAACCATAATTCCACTACAGGGAGCACCTCTCCTCTTGCAAGATGGGATGCTGCCTGATTCATGAATCATTTAATAAAGCCAATTAGATCTTTAAAAAATATAATTCCACTAAAAATCCAAAGATCTTCCGATGGTCTTTGAAGTTATAACCTCTCAGACCTCTTCTCCCACACTTTCCCTCTCACTTAATCTGCTTTGGTCATAATGTCACCCATTTGCATAAACCTGAAAGGAAGTGCCTCCTTCAATTTTGTACCACAGGCATCTCTCTTGCCTCACCCTAGGCATGGCTCTAATCCAGAAGCTAACACTGCAGTCGGGAAGATTAATCATTGTATTTTAGTCAGGTTAAACTAAGTTATGCTGCAATAACAAACCAGTCCCAAATTCTGGTGGCATTATTCAACAAAGAATTATTTCTTATTCTCACCACAGGCAGGCCAGCAGGACCCTCTGCTTTACCTAGGGAATTACTCAAGAAACTTAGTGATAGCAGCTTTATCATGTTGTATCCCATCTCTCTGGAACATGTGGTCTCTGGTCACTATCGTGGAGGAAGAATGTAGACTTTACCCTGCCTCAGCCCAGGAGTGACTCATGTCATTTCCTTCACATTTCATTATCCAGAACTGCAAGAGGATTGGGAAAGATAAGGAAGAAAGTAGAGTATTTGATAAACCTTACTGTCTCTGCTAGACACACATATATAAATAACTACAAATGAATACAACAGATATGAATTTTAGTTATTAATGTATCTGGTTACTCAAACCTAGGCTCTTTCTTAACCCCAGGCTTGGAAACATAAGGCTCCTTCTGCCTGGCATATTCACCACAAATGCACCCCACTGCCAAATCCTACATTTGGCTGCTCAACCTTCAGGTCTTGGCTTAAACAGCATTTCTTCCAAGAATCCTTAAATAACCTTCCTTCTTTCAACCTAGACCCTCTACTGTGTTCTCATTTGCTTTTGTCACAAAATAATAGCTAGCATTTATTTTCTACTCTCCACCAGGGACTGTTCTGAGCACTTTCCATTTAATCCTCCCAATAAGCCAATGAGGTGGTATTGCAGCCCAAGCTCCCTAGAAAACAGAGCCTAAGATAAAAATGTATATGCTAGTCTTCTATTCAGTGGGCAATCCCAGAAGCACTGGAGCCTAAGAAGAGGCCAAAGGGGCAGGAAGGACAGGGAAGACATATAAGGAACTGGCACACAGAGCTGGCCATGGTTTTGTGACATGCTAGGTGCTCACAGGAAATCAAGAGATACTGAGAGAGACAGAAAAGTACTATTCTCTGAAAAGTTCATCCCAGTCTCCAATTAGACTGGAAGTAGTGTTTCCGTAGACACTAGATCTAGTAGCTGCAGCCTGGCTTCCAGACAAGCAGTTACAAGGACTGCTCCAGCTAGAAAACAAGGTGAAAATGTGGGTCTGGGGTAGTAGACAAACCCATGCCAAAAACATTGGGTTCAGGTAGTTGTGATTTATTTCAGCTTTCAGCTAAAGCAATTAATGCACAGAAATATAACAATTAAACAAGATTACACAGCTAGAAACTAACCAGGATACAAACCAGGAAATGTGGCCCCAGAACATGTGGTCTCAACCACTACACTGCTACAAGAATGCAAACTCCACGAAAGCAAGAAATGCTTTCTCCCCAGAACCCATCACAAATATAGTCTGACACATAGTAAACATAGTGAATATTTACTGAGTGAATGAATACGTTTAGGCTTAAATAAGTGGTATTTCAGGAAAAGTTAAAGAGATCAGTAGGAAAGAGAGATTATATTTTATTGGGGTGCTGTGGAAGGTTCCATGGCAGAAGTGACATCTGTGCTAGATTTTTTAAAGATCTAGAAAAAAGTTTGACCCAGTAGCACAAAAGCCATATTTGGCTTCCATACTGAAATGGAAGGTTGAAATAAGGGAGTGGTAGGAAATAAGGCTTAAAAAGTACATTGGTATTGAATTGTGGAAGCCTCACCATATTCAATCACAAGATGCTTAAGTCAGAGAGAAATTCAAAACTGTACATTCCAAAAGACATTTCCACTTGTAACAATGCCCACAGCCAAGGAAGTCAAAAGTGTGCCCCATAATATCTCCAAATCATGGTTCATTTAAGCCATGTTTTAGTCTGTACTCCAGGAACCCACCATTGTTCACTCTGTTCTAGGCAAAGGTTCCATTTTGTTGTTACCCACATCTCTATGGCTAAAGATGAAGCTGTGTTCTTGTTTTCTATCAGGAGAAATGGAAAACAGCTGTTTAACATTCTTTTTATAATACGCTTCCTACAATTTAGGCAGTTATTTAAACATTTTCCTGATATTTGAGCATTCACTCAGCATAGAGCATAAGAGATACTATAAGAAATATTAGAAGAAAGGAGTGCCTGGATGCAAAACCAAGAAAAGTGACCCCAGAACATGTAGTCTCAACTACTACACTGCTACAAGAAGGCAAACTCCATGAAAGCAAGAAATGCTTTATCCCCGACTCTCGATTTCAGTTCAGCATCCAACTCTTCGGCTCAGGTCATGATCTCACAGTTGGTGAGGTTGAGCGCCACATTGGGCTCTTAGCTGACAAGCACAGAGCCTGCTTGGGATTCTCTCTCCTTCTCTCTCTGCTCCTTCCTCACTTTTCTCTATCTCTCTCTCAAATAAATAAATAAATAAATATTTTTTTTATAAAGGAAATCTTAGCAGAAAGAACAAATGATAACATTGGCTTTAGAAAGAGAAACGCACACGCACACACACACACAAACTTCTTAAAAAATCTATAAAGAATGAAATTATATTCCCTTATGGGAAACTCTTTAGTTTATAATGTTTTCCTTGTGACACATAAAGCATTGTCTTTGTGATAAATGAAGTCTCTCTGGAACTGATTATAACACACATGGGAAGCAAATTGCTGAAATAAATTTTTATTTAGCAGCATGAACATTCCAAATAAATTCACAAGAGTTTCATAATGCTTCCATTTTCATTTGTATTTCCATTTGGTTAATGGCTTCATGCATCAGTAGGAGCAACATAAATAGAATAATCCACAAGTCACCCTTCTGCCACTGACTCCGAATCCCACCACTTGCCTTCAACTTAAATATCTTGTGTACCTTGGAAGCCATCGCCTTGTTTTCCTTCTACTTCTATGGCTGCTTTTTCTCAGTCTCCTTGGAATGCTTATTACTATCCCCCAACCATTAAGTGTCAGAATTCCTCAAGGACCAATCTTAGACACTTTCTTCTTTTTCATCCTATCCCGGTTCCCTAGAAGATTTTCTTCATAAGACTTGCAAAGTTATATCTGCCTCAAGACTTGGCTGCTAATGTACAGCTGAGCCTTGAATGAGGTGGGGTTCAGGAGGCCAACCCCCACACACTTAAAAATCTGTTTGTAACTTTTAGCTCCCCCAAAACTTCTTGTTGGCCAGAAGCTTACCAATAATATAAATAGCCAATTAGATTATAGTGTGTATGTTATATGTATTATATACTATATTCTTATGGTAAAGTAAGCTAGAGGAAAGAAAATGTTAAGAACATCATAAGGAAGAGAAAATACATTTAGAGTACTTTACTGTATTTATTGAAAAAATATAAGTAAAAAATATACTAGAAAAATATAAGTGGACTCGCACAGTTCAAATCCATGTTGTTCAAAGGTCCCCTGTACATGTAACTAATTGCCCATGTGACATTGACATCTGAATGCCCACCTAGCACCTAGAACTCAACTTATCAAAAACTGAATTTGTAATACAT
This sequence comes from Leopardus geoffroyi, assembly GCF_018350155.1. Taxonomy (NCBI): domain Eukaryota; kingdom Metazoa; phylum Chordata; class Mammalia; order Carnivora; family Felidae; genus Leopardus; species Leopardus geoffroyi. The sequence goes on from NC_059332.1 coordinate 53,733,245, forward strand.
GAACTCTCAACCTGATCCTACTCTAATGCTTTCCTTTCTCATCCCCTTCTCCTTTAACCCTATGTCTAATCAAATATAATCTAATCACCAAGTCCTATAAATATTATCTCCTCAATATTTCTAATCTATCCACTTTTATCCTTCACTGTCACCATTTGCCTAGCACAAGACACTGAAGGAGGTTGCTGAATGGGACTTTCTTGCTGCCCAGGAGCCATCAGTAGTTCTTGATGAGGTTTTTTTCCCTTCTTTACACATAGAGAAGGAAAGGTACCTCTTGCAATCCAGTGAGGGACAAACTAGAAGAGAATCACTCAGAGAACTGAGATGCTTACACAAGGGGAGACTGGCGTCTCAGTCCATGGCAGATATCTGCTTACACAGAGGTCTTGTGGATTTGCGCATTGTGCTTATTTGAGCAAGAGGAGAGGACAGTTGGAGTGAGATGCCAAGGCTGAGACAGGGCTGGCAGTGAAGCAGTCCACAGGCAACTTGGAAAAATCAGCAATGTGTGGGTTTGCCATGGGTCAAGTGGATGTCCCACAACTCTTGATGGGGATCCCAGACAAAAGAGGCTCTGGAGGGGACTGCCAGGGCAGATGCTAAGTGGGGAGTTGGAAGAGGTAATAGAATGCATGCAAGTTCTTCATGAAGAGCCAGAATTTGGATGCTTTTTGCATATGTGTCACTAAAGGTTAGTCAGTGTTAGTCCAAAAGAAAAAAAAAAAAAAAAAAAAAAAAACAGGAACTAACAGCTCAAGGACTGTAACAGAGCCAACCAAGAAAGAGACACTGTCCTTTTCCGTTCTCTCCTCCCTACTCCACCTACCAGAACAGCCTGATCCAAGAACAAACAATTGTACTCCCCACCCCCAGTGCAAAGTGGGTCTAAACTCTACTTCAAAAACACTTGTTACATAAACAAATGTGGGAGGTATCAGATTTCCAAATCCCTATACTTAAAGAAGACTCTATATCCCATAGTTCCCATATGTGACAGATCGTGTCATCTTAATTCAGTGAACAGGGGGCCTGCTTCCATCTGTGTCATTTAATTAGACCTCTTTATGTGCTTCTGCAGGGTGCACAGGGTTGCTTTTTATATTTCACTCTACTTGCTGATGACATTTTAGGAAAAAACCCTCTCCTAGACAGTTTGAAAACATTAAATAAAATTCTGTATGCTAGTTGGAGTCTTATAAGTGTAAAGTTTGTGAGATATAAAAATTAAATTCCATCTACCAATGAGAAGAAAAAGTAAGCAAATACACACCAACTAAACTTTCCTGAAAGACGAAAGCCTTATGAATTCTTTCTTAGCAGTTACTAAAGCCTGTCTCCAAGTGCTTTTAATAAAGCAATTTTACTCTGAATAACCAATCACTTTTATAGGGCTGTTATCTAACAAAAATTGCCAACACAATTATGATTTATAGCTTCATTAATGCCAATGACAAAGGACAGTGAATTTAGTCAATGCTATCTTAGGTCATGGTTATTCTTGCCATCAAAAATCAAACTGACAGTAATATTTCCAACTCTGTAGAGAGAAATTAGCTTCATAAATAACATAAACATCCAATATAAAATTAGAAAATGTACGCTTTTTAGAAAGTACTGAACATTCTAGACCAGGAGTCAGAAAAATGCAGTGCATGGACGAAATCCAGGCTACTGCCTGTGTTTGTGAATAAAACTTTATCAAGGACAACCCCAGTGATTTGTTTACATATTGTCAACAGGGGCTTTCACACAAAAACAGCACAGTTGAGTAGTTGTGACAGAGACTGTATGGCATACAAAGGCTAAAATATTTACTACCTGCCATCTTACAGAAAACTTGCTAACTCCTGTTCTCGCTGCAATGCATTATCTCTAGTTATGCTAGAATGGCTGCTCTCCTTTGAAAGAAAAGTAACTAAGTACCTAAATCTTTTCGGGTAGGATTCATTTAGAGATAGATAGATAGATAGATGATAGATAGATAATAGATAGAACGATAGAATGATAGATAGAATGATAGATAGATAGATAATAAATGATAGATGAATAAGGAAGTTTCTACTTACATATAATATTTTCATTAATAGCATCTAAAGGAAATGGGGGGAAGGACATTTAAAGTGCTTTACTAATCTCATTTTAAGAATCATTTTTATTCTTTAGATAATGTGTTTGACAAAGATTATCTACCTCAAACTGTGTTCAAGAAAAGAAAACAATTTTACCATTCTTTTCCTTTGTTCAGTTAACTATTAACAGAATGTATTGACTAAGTTGCATCAATATATTTTCTACAGCATACAGCTCAGGCTGAATGTACATAATTAACTTTAAAATCCGGTTAATTTAAACTTGACTTTAATGTAAGGAACAGATAACAAACACCTTCTTCAATTCCCCTTCCAAATAGAGATCTAAATTACTAATCATGAGTCTCAATACAGCACACATTCACACACACACACACACACACACACACACACAAATTATCTCTCATATCACCTAAAATAAAAAGGGGTTATAAGAGCTGTACATTGACATTCAATATAATAATATTAGTAGCCATGTCATTGAAAGCTAACAATGTGCCAGTGCCCCAGAGACTGTCTAACTCTTCAGCAAATCTGCTTCCTCCTCTTCTAGGGACACAGCTGGAGGTCCCACTAATGGATTGTTCCTGGTCCACAGAAGTCTCTGGTGCATGGTCCTCCATACTCTCTCTTCTCATTGATTCAAAGGAGATGATCCCAGCAACCTGAAAAACACTGTTAAAGAGGGGAGAGCTCCAAGATGGACGAAACCTCATTCTCCAACCACAGTTTGGAGGAGAGCCTGCTGTCAATCAAGATTCCCCATTTTGTACATTCTGTGAGTGAGAAATTATCCTCTGTAATTCTTGCTCCATGATACCTTTGCTGACTTGTTTGTTACCACAGGTAGCATAGCTCCAACAGGTATTCTCATTTAATCAAAAGATATTTTTCTTATTACTGCTATGTATTTATAATGTTTACCATATACACTAGTAATTTTTATTAATATTACCACACTAATGTGTAGCAGATTCTTAAAATGTATTAAAACTCCTTGATCTTAGAAACCCACATACCATTTTCATCACATTTTGCATAAGTCATTTCAGGTATTAAGTATCTTTGTTAAAACCAGAAAATACTCAATAAACTACAGATAAGCATGTGAACTATAACAATGCCAATATTAGTTTGTGAATTCAGAAGAGATGGGAAGTGGCTAATAAAGCAAGACATATTTACACTCCTGACAAATAAATGATATTTGTGCTAATTATACAAAGGCAACAGAGATCTGACTCAAATTATCATTGGTTAATTTCCATAAGTTTTTTTTTTTTTAATACTGGCCAAAATTAAAGAGCTCTGAGCATCTTTTATTTGTTGGAGCATGGAATAATATGTTCAAAGTGGCAAATTATGTCCTTTAAACCTGGATTTATTTCAAAACAATTCTGGACACTCTGTGCTATTTACATTGCAATTTTCTTTTTGTATATTTTCTATTTGGCAAGCACAGAATTAAACAAGCACCAGAACCTTTCATCTTCCTTTCCCCATAAGAATTCCTACCACCACTCTCCTCTCCCTTGAGCATTAGATCCGTCTTATTCAGCGTATGTGAATAGGCTAAAATAACCATGGGATGTTTGAAAAACTGTAAAATAACTGCCTGGGGGTTACACTTAATGATCTCAAAAAGCATTCCAGCTGACACAACCCTACGTAAAAGCCAAAAGGGAGCAGGAGGTATGACAGTAGGGGGTTGGAGATGGAAAGGAAAAGAAGCCTTTTTTTATAAGAATGTCATTTTTGTCCTCTCGTGCTCTCATTATGTGTTGCCTACCCAGGAGTCTATAAACACTGCACCGCCAACATTCCCTACAATGAGCCAAACTCCTAATAATAGCCTGAGAGGCTTCCCTCTCCCCATTCCCTTTTCCCCCTCCTCCAGATATGCAGGATATAAACTACACATTCGTGTATGTATACACCATGGTGCATTTTACAAAGCCTGTTCAAATCTGTTTTCGCTAATCTCTAGGACAATAAGGTCCTGTTCCTTGTGGCTGAAGAGGTGCATGGTCATAATCTAAATGAAAAAACTGAGGCTCAGGAATGGCAGCAGCTTCCCCACATCACACCAATGCCTGGTGAAGAATGGCCACTGCGCTAGGACCCTCCACAGACCTCCTTAAACACCTTCCTAAACACCTGAAGACTTCCACCACCATGAACACCCTCTCTCCTGAAATAGTAATAAAAAAAAACTCTAATCTCCTAGTCTTTACATAAACTATGCTCATGCACGAGAATGAAGTTGCCTAGCTTGAGCTAGGAATCAGTGGCCGCGGAAGGAGGCTGCCATGGACTGGGGACTTGTGTGTAGCAGAGCTGGCTGCCACGTCTTTGCTTGGGCCCCCTGCAGTTCCTGGAATCTCTGATAGCAACAGCAGGGGCCGGGAGTGCCTGTCTCCTGGCAGCCAAGCAAGAGCCACTCCTCTCTGAGGCAGCCCTCCTGAGAACCATCCTGTTCCTATTGCCAGATTTGATAACTCCAGGGTCGTGCAGGAAAAATACTGGAAATACTTAAGGGTGATTCACAAACCTCAGGTGCAAAATAAAAGCTGTGTTCATTTAATTGCTTTACAATATCAAAGGGGGTTCTTTTATGAGTGTTAGGTTATGCCTGTGAACAATACTGTCCGCGAGCAAGAGATGAACCAGAAAAAGGTGTTAGTAAGAGCATGGAGGTGACTTCTGTCCACCAAGGTCAGATAGTTTTATATTTTGGCTGTATGAATCAGATGAGAATTTCTCTTCTGTCTCTAAGACCACCAACCTCCCCCAGTAATTAAATTAGTGTTTAATAGCAATGAAAGGAAACTAAGCCTGATAAATCATTCAATCCCTCAGATGTTCATTTGAACACACCTTCTCGTCCCTCCACTTACCTCCTTTGTCCTACATGAATACAAACACACACAGATAATGTGGGTACCATCTTCCATTACATCCATTACCTTCCAAATAATCTATTTTACTTAACTACTATCCATGAGTTACCATCCATGCATGTCTTTCATTTGCTTAATTACTTTTTCATTGATTCGGTGAATATTTATCCAGTGTCTAGTATGGGCCAGGTCCTTGGCTAGGTCAGCTAATCTCAATTCCACATACCTTTCCTGTGGGACTCATTTACACATTTTCTTATTAATATCATTCACTCAACAGGTATTGACTAAGCCCCAAACCATCAAGAGGTAAGTTTGAATAGGTGGCACAGAACCAGGCTATTATTGCTTTATTCTACTTCCCTCCAAGTGTCTCAACTCTTCTCCAAATTCCTGCTATTATCGTGGATTCTTTTGCACAGTTGGACACAGCTCAGTGTAGCTGTCCCTCATGGAGCCTCCAGTCTCCAAGGCACTGAACCAGTCACTGGAGGGGAAAAACAAACAAGACACTATCCCTGCCCCTCAAAGCCTCCCCAGTCCAGCAGGTGATTATACTATGCTGTGCGGAGGGCAGTCAGAGAAGCCCAATCAAAGGCTGCAGGCAGGAAAGAAAGCAGGCTAGAAACATGTGTAGCTTGTACATTCTGTGACCAGGCCAGGAACTTAATACACATGACCTTGCATATGAACGATTTTACGATCACCATTCTACGTGTGAGGAAACTGAGGCTCAGAAGGGTGAAATAACTTACCTAAGTCTGTCTGACCCACAAGGCAAGAATGTTCATTCCTTTACACCAGACTTTCCCACAGTCATCATAGCTCAACAGCCCTGCCTTCCGTATTCCCTGCAGCTTCTATATCCCAGATGCTCCCAGATGGGGAGGCTTCAGACACAGGACCACAATCTGTCAGAAAGAAAGAAAATGGGAGCTTTTATATGTCTTTGAAGAGAGTGACCTTTTAAAGGATAGTCACAATACCAAATAACAATGACAAAGTTACAATTTACAAAGTCATTTATCATTTAATGCACACATGGTAAATGCTATGGGAGTATACTAAAAAAGGTTTTTTTTTAAATTAGTGTGATATGGAAAAAAGAAACTTCACCCCCAACCACCACCAACATGATCATCATCGACCTAAACAAGCACTTGCTATGTGAGCTCTAGACTTCAAGAATACTTTCAGAATTTTATAAAAGTAAAATTTCCGGGGCGCCTGGGTGGCACAGTCGGTTAAGCGTCCGACTTCAGCCAGGTCACGATCTCGCGGTCCGGGAGTTCGAGCCCCGCGTCAGACTCTGGGCTGATGGCTCAGAGCCTGGAGCCTGTTTCCGATTCTGTGTCTCCCTCTCTCTCTGCCCCTCCCCCATTCATGCTCTGTCTCTCTCTGTCCCAAAAATAAATAAACGTTGAAAAAAAAAATTAAAAAAAAAAAAAAAAGTAAAATTTCCAGCTCTGCTGATACTCTTCCTCATCATGGGCCAAGAGAATGCTTTACCAGTGCTCTGTTAACTTATCTGTCTCCTTCTTTATCCCTGTTAACTTCATGCTGCTAACTTGGAGTGGCACTTCCAAGGCCTATGAGGTGAGTGTGCTTGCCTCCAGATCTCAAACAGAAAAATTAAGAAATAAAAGAAGTACCCACTCCTTGTATCAATTGATCATGAATATGTGGGAGGCTGAGCACAGGTGTGAATCAGATGGCACCTAGACTTGGCAGATAAAGTCTATAATTAAATAACTCCAATACTCCAAGAAAAGGTCAAGTGTCATAAGTGGGTATGGGGAAAAAATAATCTGGGAGTTCAAAAAGGAGAACTATTGAATTCTAGAAACTCTTAGAAAATCTTTAAAATGGAATAATTTCACTGTTGTTTTGGAAGATGACGTGAGTGGGTTTTTAGAATTGCTGTTTTCTAAGTGGTAAGTTTCCATTCTAAGTATTTTTGGAGGAATTCTAAAAGCCCTGGTGCCTTCAAATTATAGTTCCAGGAATGCCAAATAAGCAACTGTTGATTGGGGTCACACACAAAAAGTCTGTGTTCCCAGATTAGAGAAGCGCTTCAGAAAGACTTAGTACTGGTTGCCATCAAAACTGTATTACAATTATAGGTAGCAATGAAGATTTTCATGGAACCCTGAAAGAAAGAAGAAAAAAAAAATTGGAAAATTTTAAGCTGGAGAGACATTAGCTCCTATTGGGCGTTGGTGGTAAGTTTCATTTTAAAATAAGATTTTATCATCTCTTACACACATGGTCTTTCTAGAATAAGAGAAAATAAGTTTAGAACAAATGTTCCCAGAGAAAAAAAAAAGAAAATCACAAACAAAGTTACAAAGAATAGAGCCATTTTTCTATTGTTCTATTATTATGAAACATGAGAAGACCCCTGGATGCCAGATACCTGATATAAATGGTTCAAAGTGTGTCCAGCTTACGATGGGAAACGCTCCTCTGTGCTCAGACCAGAATGCAGAGCCTTGAGCGGCATGTGGACTTCTTCCAGATGCATTGATTACATGCTCAATTATGTAAACCAGATCCAGACACTTGTTTAGCTCACACAAGTTTCAATATAGGAGGGTTTCCCCAGAAATGTGTACATGGATGTTTCCCCAGAAATGTGTACGTTGATGTTAACCATCTTGCAAAGAAGGCTATCATCTGTACACAAGTTACCCAGATGATGGATTATGTTCCTCCAACAAAGATGATCCTTCCTTATACAGTAAATAAGACTCCTTGTCATCCCAAACCATGTTGCAAACCTACTACAGGGCCACTGAGTTAATGAACTCTGGTTCTTAAAAATTATTTATGTCAATAATCCCCTTCATCACTATAAAAAAATAAGAATATGCTGTATCCACTTACCAGGCTACATAATAGCCTACTCATGTGAACTTTCTTCCCATGGCTTTCTCAGCAAAGATGTTGTTTTATGGATGAATCTCATTTAGAAAATTTTCCATGTAGGTCAGGAGAAACTTCTATTTCAATCCATTATAAACAATGTACTCTAACATTCATTGAATATGCTCAAATTTTTTGAAAAATAATTTAGCAATCTTTATAAAAGATCGTCAAAGATAAAAGCCTTAGCCCAATAAAATCCTCCTTTTAAGTATATGTCCCAGGGAAGTCAGAACGTGCCTAAAGATTTATGTGCAATGTTCTCAGTGTCATACTATTCACAAAACTGAAAAAAAAACAAAGTCCAATTTTTACCATAGTAAAAAATCATTATGAACCCATTGGTTGGAGCAATATAAGTCATTAAAATGTTTTTTAACAAATATTTAATCATGTAGAGAAATTCTCATAATTCAAAGTTACAAGAAAAAAAATTAAAGAGGGAGAATAAAAACTCACTGGGAAGCCATCTCCAACTTCACAAAGAAGTATAGGCATGAACCAAATGCATGCTTAGAATATACCAAGATGCTAAAAGTGTAAGAGCTCTATTATGAATAATTCTTATTTTCTTCTCTAACTTTCCTATATTTTAAAAGTATTTACAATGAACATGTACTAATTTTTTACAGGAAGACATAGACCAACACCATTTCTGTCAGTGTTGCTCAGTGATAGAAAAACAGGTATGATTGTTGGTGTGTGAGGGGACCACAAATAAGGAAAGAAGGCCAGTCTCCAAAAGACGAATGAAAGCCATAGAAAAATGTGAGCAGCCATTTGTAGCAGGAACCAATGTTTTAAATTTTTTTTTTTTTAAACGTTTATTTTTGAGACAGAGAGAGACAGAGCATGAACCGGGGAGGGGCAGAGAGAGAGGGAGACACAGAATCGGAAACAGGCTCCAGGCTCTGAGCCATCAGCCCAGAGCCCGACGCGGGGCTCGAACTCACGGACCGCGAGATCGTGACCTGGCTGAAGTCGGACGCTTAACCGACTGCGCCACCCAGGCGCCCCAGGAACCAATGTTTTAAATAAAGAAGCCTTGCTGAGGAGTATGCCTTAACTCAAAAATTCCAATAAAAGAGATATAGTCTCAGGAAGGCAGAGCAGGGACACACACACACACGCACACACACGCACACATGCACACACGCACACAAAACCTCCTCAGCTAGAGAGAGAGAGAAAGAGAGAGAAGGAGAGACAGAGACAAAGAGACCTCAAACAGTAAAAGCAACAAGAGTGGCCATAATTCTTTAGCTCTCAGTGCCAAGCCAGGTGTTTCAGGAATTGAACTCCATCAACCTGTTTATAGTCTGCCCAGAAGTTCCATCTTCTGGCTAAAATCTGTCTACCCTACAATTTACCTACTCCAAAACACTCATCCTGCTCCATAATATGCCTTGTTTTTCCAAGTTCCTGGGTCTATGGTCACGTTTTTCCCTTCTCCCCTTCTCTTTGCCTTCAAACCAAGTCAGATTTAGAGAGGCATCTGGTCATTAGAAATTTTTAAAGTTCCCAGGTAATTTGAATGTGCCGCCAAATGTGGGGAATCACTTATCTGGTCTCTGTTCATTTCTATTTTTGTGTCTGTCCCCCTAGCACCACCCCTTACCATCTCCCACAAATTGAATCAATAAATAACAGGGACTTGTCCATTCATTCATTCCTTCATCCAATGGGTATTTACTATGTGCCTTTATGTGCGAGGCATTATTAATTTTCATATCTGACCTCCTTTGTCTCCTTCTTCCTGCCCATTCAACATCTAGCATATAGCTTGGCTTAGAATAAAAACTCAATAAAATTGTGTTTTAATTCACTGAAATCATCACTAGGGATTTCCAGCCCTTAATCACTGTCTTAAATCGCTCTTCTTTAAGAGTGTCAATTAGCTAAGGTGTCAGGCACTTAACTTCTTTTTAACATTATACTAACTTTGTATATTTTAGATCTGGAAAGGATCTTAAAATCCAACTGTCTCTAGGATACAACTCTAAGGATAGTGTTTGTTCTGAACAGTCCATCTCACACAACACAAGCAGTTCATACATTTAAAATGTAAGTACAATGACTTCACAAAAGAATATTTACATGGGAAGTAGAAACCTCATTTCCTTTTGGTTAGGATAAGAAGGAAACATGTGACAAAAAGGTGACATCTATTAAATTAGTGTAAAGTCTTCTTGAGTACTCGCATGATATGGTATTTAACTGAAAACTCCTGAGGCTCCCTGTTCTCTATTGAGTAAAATCCAAAGGCTGTTCCCACTCTTTAAACCCTTCCTTCAGGGCCGTGCTCCCTCCCCTTCCAACCCCTCTCTCCTCCTCAGCCCACCTTCTCCTAAAGGCACTATTTGTAATAAAGTTTGCTAATCTCCCAAACATGGTTTGCTTACTCTTTTCTTCCTGCCATACACATTCTTCCCCTCTGGGCTCTCACATGAAAAGGGAATGGCAATACTAATTTTTTTTTTTTTTTTTTTTTTTGCCTTTCCCCTCAGGCTTTCATACCGGCAGTTAATTAAATGTGGATTTCCACTAGCTCAATCTGTTTCAGGAAACATAAAAGTCAAAAAGAGCAAAGGACTTAAAGTCTCCCTTGATAAGTCCTAATTAACTGGCCAATCAGAAATCATCCTAGTGTTTAGGCTAATTAACTATGCCCAGGTATGATTTCATGCAAAGTTTAAATAGGACATACTCAAAACAAGTTAGAGAAGAGGATATCCATAAAAGACGGGTTGAGGAGAGGTCAGTTTGATTCAAAAGTGCATGCATTTGAGCACTCTGCTGCCACTGAAGTTCAGTTACACATACACACGCACACGCACTAACATATGTACACACAAGGATAAGTGTGCACATACATGCATATGTCCATACACACAGAGGGACACAAAAACATACTTGCACGTGTCTGTGTACACATACACACAGATACATACTAACATACTTGAAAAAAAACACACATATGCTACTCATACATAGCTGCACATATCCATATCCACACATATGCACATGTACACAAATGCACATGTATGCACACTCTTATTTTACCTCCCAAACAAAAGTCTAAGTTCCATGAGGCTGGTACCATGTCCTCTACTTGTAAATTTCCACAGCACTTGGCACTGAGCTGAGCCCACATGAAGTACTCAACAAATACAAGTTAACTCAAAACGTTTACATAATTTTCTACATTGGTATGTCTAAATTTACTAATCATTTGACCTTCTTTATATAACTTCATATCTTGTTTTTCCCAACTGAAAACTGTGAAAAACCCCTACTTTTCTCATAAAATTATAGGGATGCTCAAAGCTCATGATCCTGGAGCACACGCACTTTTGTAAAGGGGAATACAAGTTTGATAAGGTTCATAATCTCATCAAGTTCTATATAAAATAAGACTGGAGATGAAAGGAATGTTCATAGAGAGAGATGGAATAATCTGAGGAGCAGGAAGTTTAGATTTTCTTTTCTGAAAAGAGCAGCCTTGTTTTGTTTGCTTTTTGGCTTTTACGTGTTTAAAGATAATGCTGATTTGACTTTAGTGTTCCATGTTACAGTATCATACTAATTGTTCTTAGGGAAATAATGAATAGAAAGTGGCAGAATTATTGAGGCCATTTCAGGCCTGTGAATGGATTTGCATGTTAACAGAAACCAAACACGATCCTCGGATTGAGGCTCAAATACACATGAGACATGACATTAAACCTGATCTACAACTACATCTAAGCCTTTCAAGGCTACTTGATATACTTGAAGCAGAATGTTTTATCATAAAGCAGTATTTTTCAAACTCTTTTACATTGTGGCCAGGCAGTGGGAAGAATAATGCCCTCCTACAATGTCTACACTCTAATATTCAGACCTTGAATATATGAGGCTAAATTCAGGACCTAAAATAAGTGACAAAGCAGGCATCTTTACCCAGCAAGCACCTTATAGGACTATCTTTTCTCTCCTAAGGTTATCTGAAAATATGTGGCTCACAAATCTTTTAATAGTCTCTGACACCTAGATAAGCCCACAGTAGATGCTCAGTAAATATATCTGAATGAGCAAATAAATGAGCAAATAGATGAAGAGATGAATTTGGTTGACCTTGGCACATCTTTTAGATCAGGATTTTTCAACCTCGGTACTATTAATATCTTGAGTGAAACAATCCTTTGTTGTAGGGGACTGTCTGTGCATTATAGGATGCTTAGTAGCATCCCTGCCCTCTCCCCACAAGATGCCATTAGCATCCCCCACCAATTGTGAGAATCAAAAATATCCCAATCGGGGGTGCAAAATTGCCCCTGGTTAAGAACCTCCACTTTAGAACAAAGGTCCTCAGCTATGGTTGCATGTTAGAATAACTTAGAAAGACTTTCAAAAACCCAAGGCTTAGACCACACTTCAAATTAATCAAGTCAGACTCATTCAGGGTGGCATCTAGTCATCAGTAGTTTCCAAAAGCACTCAAGTGATTCCCATATGCAGCCAAATGTTGAGAATCACTTCTCTAGCTGCTCACTATTAACACTGTGGTCTTTGGACCAGCAGCTGGGCATTACCTTGGGAGAAATGGAGAATCTCAGGCTCTACCTGAGACTCAGACTCAAGACAGAGTCCAGACAGGAGACAGAAACCACACCAATTATTTAAAAAGTGAGAATTTCATATAAAGAATTGTTAACTGGAAACAAGATGAGGATAGCAGAGTGGGAAGATGCCAAGCTCATCTCCTCCCGCAGACAAACCAGAACTACAACTATTTGCAGAACGAGTATCTCTGATAACTGGAGATTAACAGAAAAGACTTCACACACAACTAAGGACATAAAGAAAACTCACACTGAGATGGGCAGGAGAGGCAGAGACACAGTCTAATCAGGATGCACATCGCTGGAGCAGCAACCTGCAAATGAGACGGCTATCACAATCATAGAGACCCTCCCTGACAAATGAGGGGTCTGAGCCCAGCATTGGGTTCTCCAGCCCAGGGGACCTGTACCAGGAAGAAGAGACCCCCTAAGGTCTGACTTAAACGAGCAGGTCTTTTGTCCAGGAGAGCTGGAGAGCAGCAGGAAACCAAGACTTTGCTCTCCAAGGGCACAAGTACAATCTTACTCACTCTAAGTCCCAGTGCAGAGGCAGCAGTTTGAAAAGTACCGTGGTTACACTTGAAGGCGAATCACTGACAAATTTTAGGGCATATGCCAAAGGGGCAGGGATCTGTTAGAATATTGTCTGATGGAAGGACTGGCAGGCATCTCTTTTTTTTACTCCCCTTCCACCTACCTGGCCTGGCACTGGTGGGAGCCATTTCTGATACTGTCCACGTGCTGTGCCAGCACCATTGGCTCTGCCCTGGGGTTCCCCTGCACACTCACCCTGCTCAACCTGCCTACCCCAGCCAGGGCACTTCTCAAGCAGTTCCCTGCCCCATCACACCCAGAGGAAATAAAGTCTCAATAAATAAGTAAAAAGATCAAGGAAACTAAGAGGTAGTTCTTTGAAAAGATAAGCAAAATTGATAAATCTTCAGGAAGATTCATTAAGAAAAAAAAAAAGGGGGGGCCTGGATGACTCAGTCAGTTAAGTGTGTGACTCTTGATTTCAGCTCAGGTCATGATTTCACGCTTCATGAGCTCGAGCCCTGCATCAGGTACTGTGCTGACAGTGCAGAGCCTACTTGGGATTCTCTCTCTCTCCGCCCCACCCCCGCCCCTCTCCCACTCATTCTTTTTTGTCTCTCTCTCTCTCAAAAATAAATAAATAAACTTAAAAAGAAAAAAGAAAAAGAGAGAGAGGGCCCAAATAAACAAAATCAGAAATCAAAGAGAGATTACAACCGATACCACAGAAATACAAAGGATCATAAAAGACTACTACAAATAATTATATACCAACAAATAAGACAACCCAAAAGAAATGTATAAATTCCCAGAAACATGCAATCTACTAAGATTGAATCAGGAATAGAAAATCTGAATGGATTTATCCCTATTAATAAAATTGAATCAGTATTCAAAAATTTCCGACAAACAGAAGTTCAGAACCAGATGGCTTCACACGTGAATTCTACCAAACATTTAAAGAGTTAATACCTATCCTTCTCAAACTATTTCAAAAAATGGATAAAGAAAGGAAGGCTCCCAAACTCATTCTATGAGGCTAGCATTGCTCTGATACCAAAACCAGACAAAAACACCACAAAAAAATAAAAAAAAAGAAAAGAAAATTACAGGCCAATATCCCTGACGAACACAGATGCAAAAATCCTCAACAAAATATTAGCAAACTGAATTCAAAACCACATTAAGAAAGGATCATATACCACAGTCAAGTGAGGTTCATTCCAGGGATACAAGGATGGATGGTTCAGTATCTGCAAATCAATCAACATGATCCACCACATTCACAAAAAGAATGGCGAATATCATAAATCATATGATCATCTCAATAGATGCAGAAAAAGCATTTGATAAAATTCAATATTTGTGATAAAAACTCAATAAATGTCAGATATGATAAACCCACAGCTAAAATCATATTCAACAGTGAAAAGCTAAACACTTTTCCTCTAAAATCATGAATAAAACAAAGATTCCCACTCTCGCCATTTTTATTCAACATAGTGTTGGACGTCCAAGCCACCAGCAAGCAGATAAGAAAAAGAAATATAGGCATCCAAATTGGAAAAGAAGTAAAACTGTCACTGTTTGCAGATGGCATGATACCATGTATAGAAAAACCCCCCACCAAAAAAAACTACTCGAACTAATAAATGAATTCAGTAAAATCACACAATATAAAATTAATATATAGATTATATATAATAGATTTGTATTTCTATGTACTAATAATGAACTACCGGAAAGAGAAACTAAGAAAACAATCCCATTTACAACTTATCAAAGAATAAAATATCTAAGGATCAATTTAACCAAGGAAGTGAAAGACCTATGCTCTGAAAACTAGAAGATAATAATGAAAGAAATTGAAGATGACACAAATAACTGAAAAGATATGCCATGCTCATGGTTTGGAAGAATTAATATTGTGAAAATGTCCATATTACCCAAAGCAATCCACGGAATCAATACAATCCCTATCAAAAGATCAGTGGCATTTTTCACAGAGGTAGAACAAGTAATCCAAAACTTTGTATGGAAACACAAAAAACCTGAACAGCAAAAGCGATCCTGAAAAGGGAGAATAAAAGCTGGAGGTACGATACTCCCTGATTTCAAGCTATACTACAAAACTACAGCGATCAAAACAGTATGGTACTGGCACCAAAACAGACACATGGATCAATAGAATGGAATAGAGAGAGCCCAGAGAGAAACCCACGCTTACATGGTCAACTAATTTTGACAAAGGAGGCAAGAATATACAAGGGGGAAGACAGTCTCTTTAGTGAATGATGCTGGGAAACCTGGACAACTACATGCAAAACAATGAAATTGAACCACTTTCTTACACCAAAATGATTTTTGAGTTTATTTTTTTATATGGTGTAAGAACAAAAAGAAAACACTAATTTGAAAAGATATTTGCACCCCTTTGTTCATCGCATTACTTACAATAGCCAACCTATCGAAGTACCTATCAATAGATGAGTGGATAGATAAAGGGTAGTATACACACACACACACACACACACACACACACAATGGAATATCACTCAGCCATAAAAAAGAATAAAATCTTGCCATTTGCAACAACATGGGTGGATCTAGGGGATATTATGCTAAGTGAAATAAATCAGACAGAAAAATACCATATGATTTCATTCAAATGCAGAATCTAAAAAACAAAACAAATGAACAAACGAAATAGAAACAGACCTATAGACACAGAGAACCCTCCTACAGAGGGTAGGAGAGTGTGGGAACAGGCAAAATAAGGAAAGATGAAAAGGTAGAAACTTCCAGTTATAAAATAATTAAATCACAGGGATGTAATGTAAAGCATAGGAAATTTAGTTAATATTGTGGCAACTGTGTATGATTTAGCTAGATTTAGTGGTGATCACTTCATAATGTATATAAACATTGAAGCACTGTGTTGTATACCTGAAACTAATATAATAGTGTATGGCGTCTACACTTAAATCAAAAAAAAGTTTTTAATTGTTCATTAAATTATTAAAGTTGTTAAGTAGGTAATTGAAAGAGTAAAAATAAAGGTCAACTATATTAGGGAGATAACAACTGCAGAAAGCAGTGACTGCCTTTAAGCTTAGGGAAATACAGGAAAGAGGTTGAAACCTCTGACAGGGGAGTTGCATGGCCATTGCTGGGGTCTCTGAAGGGTACAATGAAGTTCATCTTGAGAAGGCTGGAAAAACTGAAAATTGCCACAGGAAGGACGCGCTGCTCCCAGATGGGAGAAGCACTGCTGAGGTGATGTTCACAGGGGCAGCAAGTAGGCAGATCCTTTCTCCCTCCTCCAGCTCTGCAGTCTCCCTCTAGTGCCCCAACTGGAAAAGTCTATCTAGCATGGAGCCAGCTGGCAAAGCATAAATGTGGTTTGCAGAGTCCAGCCCTTGCAACAGCAAGGGGAGCTTGAAAGTGTGGGTTTGGAGTTGAGGGACAATAGTTTAACAAAGGCACATCCACTGATTCAGAATCTGCATTTTAGCAAGATCCCCAGGGGGTTCCCATGCACATCAAGGTGTAGGAAATCCTGCTGCAGAGTCTGTCACTTCTTTTATCAATCCTGACTTGTAAACAAGTTACCTTAAACAAGTTACAAGTTAGTCAGTAGCTTGGCGGCAACCCCCTACTTGCAAATAATCACAATGCCAATGGTGTACTATTGTGGTTTTATACGTCTTATTGTCTCATATGTCAAGGGAGAAAGAAATGAATTCAGGCTCTGTGTTCTCTTAAAAACTCAGTATTTCCCTCTCTGTTTTTTCCCCTTCTAGTTCAAAGTATTACAAGCAAAAGCAAGTCGGCATTCTTTTGTTTCTTAGTACTTCCTTAAATGGCTAAGTAAAATCCAAAAACTTCAAGTGTGCAATTAATATCAACACAACAAGAGCCCTCAAGGAGATTCTGGGTCCTTTAACTCACCAGGGGACCAGTAAGTCTGAGAACTGAGTATTTCTTTACCACACAGCTCCTCAGCTTCTCTCCGGGAAAGAGGCTGGAGTGTCTCACTCCACCAGGCATCTGGCAAATGTGCCTTGTTCACCACAAGAGATACCAGGTGGGAAAGCATGGCGGCTCAGTGCCCACACACGGACGCAGCTGAAGAACATAACTGGTCCCCAAACGTCCTCCTCCAGAGCATCAGCATGTTCTCCATAGTATCACCTTGGCATAGCCAGCACGTTCCCAGAATAGGGGGTTCATTTGTGAACGTTCCTGGTACGCTTCTGCCACCCAGGGGACATCCTTAATTCTTATGCTTGGACTTCAATTGTGAAGTCTAGCGTTTTGAATTTATTTAAAGCTGAAGTATAATCGCTCCTAAAAACTGCCAATCTTTTTAATAAATGCATTAGAAAGTTATTTTAAATGGAATATATTCACACATGTGGGCAAGTGTAAACAACATATGCACACATATTCAATTTTACATAAATGGAAATTTATAGTATGCTTTTATAGTGAGAACACAGCTCATATGAAAGTGTGAATGAAAACAAAATGACTTTTTTTTCAAATGTAGGAAGATTCTTCATAGTTCCAAAATACACTAAGAAGATCAGAGTTCCATATATAGGTACATGTTCAGTTTTTATGTTCAAACATTATAAATTCTCTTTCAACTTTCGCATGAAGTAAAAAAAATCAAGTAACACAAAAAGTGTCAAGTATTTTGATTCAAAGGTTCACATTTGTTGCAGGCTTGCCAAAATATTTTATTTTATGAGATTGTTTTGTTTGTGTATAGGGTTATTTTTCTCACATATTTTATCAACCATGGATTCTGAGATTTTTAAGTTCTTTAAGACAATCCGTGTGAAATTTAGGGATTATTCTGAATGTGGATGAGTAAATTGATGAGTAAATATGCTGATAAAATATTATGTGACATTCTTCAAAGAACAACAAAAAATTGTAATTCCTAATAATCATGTATTTACTATGTAGAAACTAGAAGGCCAGATGTCTTACATTAAAAGGGGGGGAACCCCAGTTTTAAATCATCTTATGAATTTATTAATGATTTTTGATAATTAATGAAATAAAATATGAGATTATAGATAAAGACGCTTCTGAAAATTTCATATCCTTAGGCAACTCTGACTCAATTGCTAGCAAGCATATTATAGAAATCCTGCTCTTGAGTAAAAAAAAAAAAAAAAAATCACAGAAATTTAAGAAACATTAAGAAAAGTTTAAGGAGATAGAGAAAACACATGAAAGCTATTTGATTTTTAAATTTCATTAAAGTAAATAAAAAGTTACATGACAATTTCCAAGCAGTTAGCTAATTATGCAAAAATGATTTCAGGCATTAGAAACTATCATGAAAAGGGAGAAAGGTTTTTATCGTGTTATGTTTCAACTGAACTTGAACTATAACAGCTGAGATGCACCAGCTCCTTTTGGAATTTATCCTGGTTCATTGCAAAGTGCATATGGCAAAAACTGCATGTGGTGAGTCAAACTCAATTAAAATAAGACCAGAAAATTGATTTGAAATGGCAATTTAGTTGAACCAGAACTGGACCCAAATTATTTCGTTACTCTACCAATCAAAATCATTCCAAACTCCTATCTTCACTTTACTAAACTAAATAAGGCTATCATTACAATTGCATTTTGATGTTGAATCGTACAAAAAGGCAAGATTAAATTAAGTAGCAATTTTCTGCTTCCTTTATGAGTTCGCTGCAACGTGTGAGGGCTTAACATTTTTTGCCTTTTCAGTCAAAATGAAAAATCAATTAATAATCCACAGCACAAGAGTTTGTAAAGGGTTGAGAAATAATGCATATCAGATATATGATTTGTAAATATTTTTTCCCATTCCATAGGTTCCATTTGTTTTGTTTTGTTTCTGCTATGGAGTTGTAGGAGTTCCTTATATATTTTAGACATTAAGGAGGGGGGGGGTTGTTAAATTATGTGAAGCTTCAGTTACACTAAATGAATATCCTTGTTCTGTCTCCACAGCTTTCCTTTTCCAGAATGTCATATGGTTGTAATTATGTAATACACAACATTTTTATATTAGTTTCTTTTTCTTAGCAATATGCATTTCTATGTCTTTATTGCAGCTTGATAGCTCATTTATTCCTATCACTAAATAATATTCTATTGTCTGGATATACCACAGTTTATATATACATTCATCTACTAAAGGACTTCTTAGTGCTTCTAAGTTTTGGTAACTATGACAAAAGCTGCTGTAAGTGTTCACGTGCAGGTTTATATGTAGACATAAATTTTCAACTCGTTTGTGTAAATACTGAGGAGCACAATCGCTGAATCATATAACAGCATGTTTAATTTTCTAAGGAACTGCCAAACTACCTATCAAGGAGGCTGTATCATTTTGCATTCACATCACCTGTCACTTCCTATCCTCACCAGCATTTGGTGTTATGTGTTTTGGATTTTAGCCATTCCGATCGGTATATAGTGGTATCTCATTGTTTTAATTGGCAATTTCCCAAATGACAAATGATATCGGCATCTCCCTGTTTATCTTCTTTGTTAAAGTGTCTGTTCAGATCTTCTTCTCATTTTTAAAATTGGATTATTTTTTTTACTGAGTTTTAAGAGTTCTTTTTAAAGAAAACCAAAGTGGGACGCATCATAATCCCAGACTTTACCTCTACTACAAAGCTGTAATCATCAAGACAGTATGGTATTGGCACAAAAACAGACATATAGACAAATAGAATAGAATAGAGAACCCAGGATTGGACCTACAAATGTATGGCCATTATCTTTTGGACGTTTTATAGCTTTTCATTTTACCTCTAGGCCTATGATCCATTTTGAGTTAATTTTTATGAAACTCTGTGTCTAGAATCTTTTCTTTTTTCCATATGTGGACATACAATTGTTCCAGCACCATTTGTGAAAAATATCCTTTCTCCATGGAATTGTCTATGTCAAGGATCAATTGACTATATTTGTGTGAGTTGATTTCTGGGCTCTCTGTTTCACTTACGTGTTTTCTATTCTTTCATCAACACCACACTGTCTTGATTATTATAGCTTTATAGTACATCTTTTTGTAATTAATTAATTAATTAATTTGAGTACGGGCGCCTGGGTGGCTCAGTCGGTTAAGCGACCGACTTCGGCTCAGGTCATGATCTTATGGTTGGTGGGTTCAAGCTACACATCAGGCTCTGTGCGGACAGCTCGGAGCCTGGAGCCTGCTTCAGATTCTGTGACTCCCTCTCTCTCTGCCCCTCCCCCACTCATGCTCTTCTCTCTCTCTCTCTGTCTCAAAAATAAATAAATGTTCAAAAAAATTATTTATTTATTTGAGTATACTTGACGCTTCATAGTAAATTCTGAAGTTCAGATGTGTTAATCCTCCAACTTTGTTTATTTCCTTCAATATATGACTGGCTATCCTGGGCCTTTAGCCTTTTTATATAAACATTATCATCAGTTTATCAATATCTACAAAATAACTTGCTAGGATGTCCAGTGGCCTTGCACTGGATCTATAGATCAACTCAGGAAAAGCAGACAACAATATTGAGTTTCCCAATCCATGTGTATAGAATATCTATTTATTTAAATCTCTTTTTGTTTTTGTTCATCACAGTTTTACAGTTTTCCTCATATAGATGTTAGATATATCTTGTTATACCTATTTTTCTTTTCTTTTTTTTTGTACTCATGTAAACGGTACTGTGTTTTCAATTTCAAATTCCAATTGTTCATTGCTGTTATATAGGAAAGTAACTGCCTTTTGTGTATTAACTATGCATCTTATAAACTTGTTATAATTCCTTATTAGTTCTGGAAATTGTTTTGTTATTCTTTAGGATTTTCTACATAGACAGTCCTATCATCTATGAATCAAAACATTTTTGTTTCTTCCTTCCTAAATGGTATCCTTTCTTTCTTTCTTCCTTTCTTTCTTTCTTTCTTTCTTTCTTTCTTTCTTTCTTTCTTTCTTTCTTTCTTTCTTTCTTTTTGGACCTACTGGATTAACAAGGACTTACAGCACAATGTTAAATAGGAGTGGTGAGACATCCTTGCCTTACTCCTGAGCTTAGTGAGAAAGTATCTAATTCCTCACCACTAAGTATGATTTTTAGCTGTAGATTTTTCATAGATTTTTTATCAAGTTAAAGATGTTCTATTCTCAGTTTGCTGAGATCTTGATTTACTTTAATTAATATTAGTATGTTTCAGCATTAAACTCAGTAATATCTGTCTTAAAGCATGGTGGGAAATATATCATATTTCCTTTTCTAACCTAAAACTTCTAAAATAAGAGTATGTCCAACATACATCATATTTTTAAATGAAGAAAAAAAATGATAATCCAAATAACTTCCAGTGGGTGTAGATAAGTAGCAATGGCATTTTCCAGTCTTGAATGAAAACTATATTTAAGCAAAATAACCCTCCAATTTTCTTGGTCAAAATCACTTCTTTAAACCATTATGTATACTAATGATTTTAAATTTTTGCCTATGACACTTAGCTATGTCTCCAATTACCTCAACACATATAATAATATTTTTAAACTACTATTATGTTCCCTCTAATTTTCTCAATACAATCATAGGTGCCATGTGCAATAAACATCCAAAGCAATTTTATAATTTTTATCATTGGCTCTGGATTGTTTACAGATACACTGTACATTATGCCAAACTTCTCCTTGAGACAATATCTGGACTGTTTCTGTTATGGTAAACCAACACTTGGGAAAGAATATACCACCACATGGATGGCCAGATTGAAAACTTCATGTGAAATTCCCACAATACTAACCACCAAGAAGAGCTCTCTAGAACAATAAACTACTCTTACATTTTATCCTCACAAAAGTAATTCATAAGTGTCCATAGAACACTTAAGAAATGCTTTACCACAGGCATTAAATACAAGAAACAGATTACAGGAATGAAAGTATGATATGTTTTATCAAAGTGAGGATATATTTCCAAAATTACTGACTTATCTAGCAATCCAAAGAAGGCTCAACCTTAGCTATTACCATCCATGAGATATCTAAGACCCCTTTGAGCATGTACTCATTTCTTGAATTTTCACAGTCAACAGAACTCTTGTTGCAGCTTGATAATACAGCCTACTACTATATTAAATTGCTAACCTCCCATAGAGATCCAATATGGATCTCAGATATTTTCTGATTTTTAAAGAGGGGGGAATTAAAAACAAGTTGAAATGACAATATACATGGGTAGAAAAATGACTGAGTACAGATCAAGTTTACAATGAACCTGAG
Organism: Leopardus geoffroyi; assembly: GCF_018350155.1. Classification (NCBI taxonomy): domain Eukaryota; kingdom Metazoa; phylum Chordata; class Mammalia; order Carnivora; family Felidae; genus Leopardus; species Leopardus geoffroyi. The sequence goes on from NC_059332.1 coordinate 53,755,587, forward strand.
TTATGCAGAATGAATATAATCTTGCACAAGTGAAAACTAGTTTCTATCATTTTCTACCCTTCAAAGTCATCTCAGTAAATTCCCCCCAAAACCTTCGTATCTCAGAATTTCCTTCTAGTTATCCATTGTTTTGTTTATTCTCTTCAGCTTAAATAAGGTGAAACCTGAGATTGCTTTTCACTGACCTTAAAACTTGGTTAGTAGCCATCTGGCCTTACAAAGATGGGCAGGTCCCTGTATGTGAGCCAACATACATATTTTTACTTTGCTTAATATTCTGTCATGTTGGGGCGCCTGGGTGGCGCAGTTGGTTAAGTGTCCGACTTCAGCCAGGTCACGATCTCGCGGTCCGTGAGTTCGAGCCCCGCGTCGGGCTCTGGGCTGATGGCTCAGAGCCTGGAGCCTGTTTCCGATTCTGTGTCTCCCTCTCTCTCTGCCCCTCCCCCGTTCATGCTCTGTCTCTCTCTGTCCCAAAAAAAATAAATAAACGTTGAAAAAAAATATTCTGTCATGTTGTCAAATAATTCTAATATTTGAAAAGAATGGTCAAGAATAGTTATTTACTATGTTCTTTCATTGACTGTAATTTCTTTTTATTTGACTTCATGGGCAACTGGTTGGTATAACTCCAAAGGATAACTTAGTTTTTTATTTATGGCAACCTGAAAAATAAAGTCCTCAAGAAACAAACATGATTTATAATGACGATAAAATGAGATATTGGGAAATAGGAACAAGTTATACACAATGAAGTTATGGTTCTCAAAAGGTCACAATGCTGTAGACTGATGGCCTCTAAATACCACTGCTATGACTCAGAATGTGTCCTTTGAACAGCTGAACATTATGTTACAGTTGGGGTTTAAAAGTTGGGAGCCTTCTATTATTTTACCCTCGGTTAGGCCTCAATTCTGCAGTGTGCATTCTTCAGGGGTACACATATCTCCAGACCTGCAAAAGGGGCAAATGGAAGTAAGTGAAATCCTAGTAAAGAATAAGAATATCTGGCTCAAACACTCAAAAGTTGTGTTCGTGTGAGCCAATTTTTTGGTTTTCATGACATTCATTTTATATTATGGAAGCAATATGAATGCTAAAAGAAAAAAATAACTTGCACACGGTTGTTATCAAACACAGACAGATTAGAAGGGGCCAAGTCTAATGGCAAGGGAGGCTGTGGCCACAATTCATGAAAGAGATGATGGTGAGTAGAACTAATGCAAGTCCACAAGTTTGGAGAATAGCAACAGACTAGAGATGTATTTAACTGGTAGTATCAACAGGAATTGACTTTTAATTGGGTGAGGTAGGGAAGGGCCAAGTATTGTTCCCAGGTGTCTGTCTTGGACAGTTATAAACTTAGGGTGTCTTTCTGTGGGAGAGTGAGCATAGGACATGGAATAGATTGGACAGTGGGATGGCAGAGGGATGAGAGTTAAAAGCAGTTGGTTTTATTATGCCTATAGAAAACCCATATGTGCAATTGGAAGCTGGATATATGGTCTGAGGTAGAAGGAGAAATGGTGTGAAAATAGTAATGGAGAGTGAGGGATACCATTCCACCCTTAGCCCTGAGTCTAAGGGGTTGGTTGGTAGGTGATATAATTCAAGGTAGAACCAAGTTTTATTTTATTTTATTTTATTTTATTTTATTTTATTTTATTTTATTTTTATTTTTTTTTCAATATATGAAGTTTATTGTCAAATTGGTTTCCATACAACACCCAGTGCTCATCCCAAAATGTGCCCTCCTCAATACCCATCACCCACCCTCCTCTCCCTCCCACCCCCCATCAACCCTCAGTTTATTCTCAGTTTTTAAGAGTCTCTTATGCTTTGGCTCTCTCCCACTCTAACCTCTTTTTTTCTCCTTCCCCTCCCCCATGGGTTTCTGTTAAGTTTCTCAGGATCCACATAAGAGTGAAACCATATGGTATCTGTCTTTCTCTGTATGGCTTATTTCACTTAGCATCACACTCTCCAGTTCCATCCATGTTGCTACAAAGGGCCATATTTCATTCTTTCTCATTGCCACATAGTACTCCATTGTGTATAGAAACCACAATTTCTTTATCCATTCATCAGTTGCTGGACATTTCGGCTCTTTCCATAATTTGGCTATTGTTGAGAGTGCTGCTATAAACATTGGGGTACAAGTGCCCCTATGCATCAGTACTCCTGTATCCCTTGGGTAAATTCCTAGCAGTGCTATTGCTGGGTCATAGGGTAGGTCTATCTTTAATTTTTTGAGGAACCTCCACACTGTTTTCCAGAGTGGCTGTACCAATTTGCATTCCCACCAACAGCGCAAGAGGGTTCCTGTTTCTCCACATCCTCGCCAGCATCTATAGTCTCCTGATTTGTTCATTTTGGCCACTCTGACTGGCGTGAGGTGATATCTGAGTGTGAACCAAGTTTTAATTAAGTAAAGGAGGTAAAGGAAGTCTTTAGAGAAGAAGTTGGGGGTGTGGGGAGGTTGCTGTTATAAGAACTCTTTTGCTACAGCACAGGTATCAACATACCATAACTTCACGGACATCAATCACAGAGACCAGAAGCAGACAACTAACCCTTTCGTCTTTGCATTTACATTTGCTCTTTCAGAAATATTTGGCACTATAGTTTTATAGCATTTATAGTTTTATAGCATTAGTTTATGCAAAAACATAGTATTCAATTTTAAAAATGCAACCCAGAACCTCTTCTTAGAAATTCATCATCTTTGGGGCATTTGGGTGGCTCAGTCGGTTGAGTGTCCGACTCTTGATTTCGGTTCAGGTCATGATCCCAGGGAAGTGGGATCAAGCCCCATGTTAGGCTCCATGCTCAGGGCTTACGATTTCCTCTCTCTACCTCTACCCCTCTCCCCCCACTTGTGTTCTCTCTCTCCCTCTCTCTCTCTCTCAAAAATAAAATAAATATAAATTTTAAATTTTAAATTTTTATTTATTTATTTTTGAGAGAGAAAGAGATAGCACAAGCCGAGAAGGGGCAGAGAGAGAGAGAGAGGGAGACACAGAATCTGAAGCAGGCTCTAGTCTCCGAGCTGTCAGCACAAAGCCCAACGCAGGGCTAGAACCCATGAACTGTGAGATCATGACCTGAGCTGAAGTCAGACACTTAACCGACTGAGTCACCCAGGCGCCCACAAAATAAAAATTTTTAAAAAGAAATTCATCATCGTAGAGCTTGAAGAAACCTTAAAATCACATAACTCCTTGAAACGACTTGCATTCAAGGCCATATTATTAAAGTACAGATTTCTATACCGTCCTAAGTAAAAGAATAAAATAGTTTTATTCATGTGCCATTGGAGATAAAAATAACGTCATCTTTGGGGCACCCGGGTGACTCAGTTGGTTAAGTGGCCAACTCTTGACTTTGGCTCAGGTCATGATCTCATAGATTGTGAGCCCCTCATCAGGTTCTGTGCTGACAGTGCAAAGCCTACTTGGGATTCTCTCTGTGTGCCCCTACCCAACTCACATGCACACACACTCTCTGTCTCTCTCTCTCAAAAATAAATAAACTTAAAAAAGAATGTTTAAATAAAACAAAAATAAAAAATTTAAAAACTTCGTATTTTGTAATATCTGGGAGGGGATCATCAATGTGGAAGGCAAGAAAGTTGCTTACATTTCTCTGACCTGACACTTTTTTTTTTTCTTGATGGAATGCTTCACAAATTTCTAGGTTATCCTCATGCAGGACCATGCTAATCTTCTTTACAGTTCCAATTTTAGTATCTGTGCTGCTAAGTGAGCACTGAACTGGCACTTTTAGCTGTGTTACCTTTAGCAATTCATTTGATCCACAGACCTCCAGCTCCAAATATGGAGCTGAATTCGATCATTTCATAGATTCTGTTCAGCTAAAAATCTTTGAGCCCACAAAAGGAACAGGCCCACAGAAACTTTCTTCTTTAGAACAGTGGCACAACAGGGAATTTCAGCTCGATAAATTTTAGAATGCTAAATCTGGATTTGGAAAATTAGAAATTGATTTTGTTTATTCCTCCAAATATTTAACTTGTATATTCATAGATAAAATACTGTGACTCAGATTCACTGAATGGTTCCTGGTAAAGACCAAAAAAAAAAAGGGGGGGAGGACAGAAAGAAATACAGAAAGATAGAAATGCATAAAGATATATCACACGGGTTGGGGCGCCTGGGTGGCGCAGTCAGTTAAGCGTCCGACTTCAGCCAGGTCACGATCTCGCGGTCCGTGAGTTCGAGCCCCGCGTCAGGCTCTGGGCTGATGGCTCAGAGCCTGGAGCCTGGTTCCGATTCTGTGTCTCCCTCTCTCTCTGCCCCTCCCCCCGTTCATGCTCTGTCTCTCTCTGTCCCCCAAAAATAAATAAAAGTTGAAAAAAAAATTAAAAAAAAAAGATATATCACACGGGTTAATGACATATAATTTTAAAATAATAAAATTATCATCCTCCTCCAGCCCAGCCAAATCTGATAATGCATACTTTTGTTAATATATTTAATACATTGAGGAATATCGCTTATAATCACTGTATATAGACAAATATGAGAAGATAGTATTTTAGTTCCCAAAGAAACATTTCATATTTTCATATTTTATGAAACCATATTTTATATGGCTTAATGTTTTCTGATTAGACTTTCATCTTCAACAACATCTTTTATCTCAGTTCTAGTGTAGGCTTCACTTAATTATGCCTATGAAAAATTTTCCCTCAGAATGTCCCCTAATCCTGATCTTTCTCTAAGCTCCTCTTAAACTGAGTAATATATGTCTTACCTTAACATTATTGAATATGCTCCTTAAATAAGAAGAGTAGAGTTTGGAGGTTTCCACTCATATTAACTCATATTTCCCCTGTGGTTAAGAGACCCCCTTTCTCTACTCCCAAAATATCCAAATATTGTTTTAATTTTACTTGCATTCTCATATATATTTCCACATTGTAAGCTATTTTCTAAAATATGAATCGAAGTAATAGGAAAATTAAACAAATCTGGCCAGCTTAGCATTTTCCATATTTAGTTGTTATATTTTGTCCTTCAGAACAAAACTCCACATAAGGTAAAGAAAAGGTAGTAAATTATCAGAAAGATTATGGAGCCGCCAAAGTGTGCAGGAAGCCAACATGAATATGAGGAAATTCATGAACAAATCTGCCCAAATGTGTTTATAAATGATTAAATTAATGAATAAAATGATATGGTTCTGGAATTTGCTTGAAAATAATCAGGGTTGGGGGTGAAGGTGGGGATAGGGAGTGGGGAATAGAGTACAGATTAAACAATACTATATGTCATGGGATGATAGTTGTTTAACATGGGTGATGGGTACATGGGGTCTGTTATATGATCCTTTCAACTTTTGTGTACGTTTAAATTTTTGTAGAAAAAATATTAGTCTGTTACACTAAATGTTTAATTTATAAATAATTAAACTAGGCATTTTTTATCCTGAAATATCTTTTTAAAAAAACCAAACTACAGTAAATTATTCACTCATTAAATATAAATGTTTAATAAAATAATCATAGATTTTTATACACTAGCTTCCTTTATCAAATAATGTATTAATCTTAAAATGTGCTGGCGACGTTTTGGAGTATATTCATCAAACATAAGCTAATAATTATCATTCTACCTTTTTTTCTTTTTATTTCCTAGAGAATTACACAAACAGGTTTGGCTTCCCATTGCTTTCTTCTTAGCTCAAAACACACTGAGCTAAAGTGAACAGACCAGGGTACAATTATTCAGTCTGTATTTGATTGGCAACTGATAAGCACTGCCCCCAAATCTGTTCCATGGGTTGATTGATTGGTGAATATTTAATCCATGCAGATGCTCAAAATTAATTTGCTGCATCAGGACTCCCCTAGATGCTTTATTCACTCAGTCAGCATCTATCAACTACTCTCTCTTCTTTTTTTAACCTTAACCAACTCATTCCAACAAATATATTTTGAGCACCTATAGTGTGCAGGCCACAGTTTTAACCTAGGAATTATACTAAGGCTCATTTGCTGCTCATAGAAAAGGACTCAGAAAAGCACATGGGAAACTGTAAGACCAAGCAGAATAAGTACAATACTACAGTGGGCTGAATAATGGCTCCTTCAGAATGCTTACGTCTTAATCCCCCAAACCTGTGAATATGTTACCTTACATAATAAAATATACTCTGAAGGTGACATTAAATTAAGGATTTTGAGATGAGGAGATTATCTGGATTATCCAGATTAACACACTGTAATAAAAAAGGTCATTATAAGTGAGAGGAATACAGAAATGTCAGAGATTTGAAGATGCTATGCTGTTGGCTTTAAAGATGGAAGGACCCACAAGCCAAGGAATGCAGGTGACTTCTGGAAGCTGGCAAAGGTAAGGAAACAGATTGATTCATAAAGCACAATCCTTCTAATGCTTTGGTTTTAGCCTCATAATACCCATTTTAGAGTCCTGACCTCCAGAAACTTGAGACCTTCAGAACTTGATTTATGTTCCTTTAAGCCACTTTATGTTTTTAAGTCACTAAGTTTGGGGGTAATTTGTTACAGCAGAAATAGGAAACAGACAGATAGGAACAAAATTACTTCTGACTAGAGACATCAGGAACAGTTTTCTGGAGGAGATTAAATGGAAATATAACAGATCTCACTTCTGCATCCTTTAGATCTGTACTGTCTAGTACAGTAGTCACTAAATACATGTGACTAAATTTAAACTAGAACTAAAAATAAAAATTTTAGAGGATTTAAGATGGCATAGAAATAGGGGGACCCTAAGCTTGCCTCGTCCCTCAAACACAAGAAATCAATCTGAGAACTGAGAGAACAAACAGCATGTCCACAGTAGAAAAATGACCACTTCATGGAAAGTAGGCACTGCGGAGAGTGGATTTGGGGGAGAAAAGAGCTGCAGGTGCTGCAGAGGGGAGGGAGCCCTGGTCACGGAGAAAGGAGCAAGAGAGAGAATAAGAGTGAAAACATGCACAGGGAATTGTACAAGAAAAACTTCCCCAAAACCAATGACTGGGAAAAGGAGAGGGGGTGACCATTGTAAGTTTTTATAAGCAACAGAACTCAAAGTCTGAAGTTGTAGAGTTCTGCACCATCACCAATGTCATACCTGGCAGGATTCATGATGCTCTGGTGGGGAAGAAAGGCAGAGACCCTGGAGCAGGCAGCATGGTCTGAGGATCCCATGGGTCACAGGTGGACAAACAGTTCCTCTTCTTGGACTGCATTTGGGAGTGATGGCACAGCCTCTTCAGGGACAAAAGACCCAGTGGACACCATTGAGCTGCCTTGTTCACTGGCATAGGAACAGGGATGCTGGTTCAAAGCAGTAAGCCTTGGTGCCAACTTTCTTTTGCACTTTGTCATAAAATCAAAGCTGCTGCTTGGTCTTATGACCATTTTCTGGGACAAACAAACACTGTTTGTGCAGCAAGACCCTCCTCCACAGGATCAGAGTGGGTCCATGCCATGGGGGTCTCCGAAGTTTGGAGTTTTGAAACCCAGCTGCACCTGAGATAAAATACAGGGGTGCTGTGCCATCTGGCAGGCAGACAGCTCAGAGGCAGGCAAGGTGAAGGCAGGGATCTGGTGGAAGCCAGCTACAAGGGGGGATGATTGTTTGCTCTTCTGTGAGGGCTTCCTGAGGAGTGGCAGGCACACTGTCCTCACTCCCAAGACAGATATGAGAGACAGCCAAGCCATTTCCGTCCACAACACTGACCAACTTCTGTAAGCAAAACAGCAATGCCAAGTGGAGGTTAGAGCTGCTTACACCTGCGCCCTGCAGGTGCATCTCTACTAGGTCAAATCCTTTGAGAATCAGCTCAGGAGGCCCCACTCCACCAAAGACAGCACAAACCTTTCATATGCCCCAAGTTGAAGGATCATAGGTGCTGAAAATCTTCAGCTCTAGGGGTAACAGGATCTAGCTTCCTTTGTTTTTGTATTTTTTTATGGGATACAGAAAAAGCAACTTTTAAATTTTATTTTATTTTATTCTTTATTTTTTACAATTTTTTGGATCTATCCTCTTTTAACAAGCAGACCAAAACAGACCTAGGATTTAGCTTCCCTTTCCTTCTTTTTTTTTTTTTTTTTTTTTTTTTGGACCTCTTTTTAATATAGCTATCACTCTCAGGAGCAACCACAAACAAAACAAAATAAAACAAAAAGAGTGTCCTTGACAAAATGACAAGTGGAGGAATTCACCCCAAAAGAAAGAACAGGAAGAAGTAATGGCCAGGGATTTAATCAATACAGATATAAATAAGATGCCTGAACTAGAATTTAAAACAATTATAAAGACACTACCTGGGCTTGAAAAAAAGAAAAGCATAGAAGACAATAGAGAATCCCTTACTGCAGAGATCAAAAAAAGAAAAAAAAAACTAGTCAGGCCAAAATAAAAAACACTATAACTGAGATGCAAACCTAAATGAATGCCAGGACAACAAAGATGGATGAATCACAGGAATAAATCAATGATGTAGAAGATAAAATTATGAGAAAAAATGAAGCTGGAAGGAAGAGGGAAATAAAGGTATTGGATCATGAATGTAGACTTAGAGAACTCAGCAACTCCTTAAAATGTAATAACATTCATATCATGAAAGTCCCAGAAGATGAAAAGCGAGAAAAAGGGGCAGTTTTATTAGAGCAAATTTTGCTGAAGACTTCCCTAATCTGGGGAAGGAAACAGACATCAAAATCCAAGAAGCACAGAGAACTTCCATTAAATTCAACAGAAGTCAGCCATCATGAAGACATAGTCAAATTCACAAAATACTTAGACAAGAAGAAACTCCTGAAAGCAGCAAGAAAAAAAAATCCTTAACCTACAAGGGAAGACAGATAAAGTTCACAGCAGACCTATCCACAGAAACTTGATAGGTCAGAAGGGAGTGGCATGATAAATTCAATGTGCTGAATGAGAAAAATATGCAGTCAAGAGTACTTTATCCAACAAGACTGTCATTCAGAATAGAAGGAAAGATAAAGAGTTTCCCAGACAAATAAAAACGAAAGGAGTTTGTGACCACTAAACCAGCCTTGCAAGAATTATTAAAGGGGACTCTTTAAGTGGGGGGAAAAAAGACTAAAAGCAATAGATTACAAAGGAACAGAGAACATGATCAGAAACAACTTACAGGCCACACAAAGGCACTAAATTCATATCTTTCAATAATCACTCTGAATATAAATGGAAAAAATTCTCCAATCATAAGACAAAGGCTATCAGAATGGATAAAATAAAAAATAAAAAGACCCATCTATCTGCTGCCTACAAGAGACTCATTTTAGACCCAAAGATGCCACCAAATTGAAATTGAAGGGATGAAGAGCCATCTATCATGCTAATGGACATCAAAAGAAAGCTGGAGTAACCATACTTATATCAGACAAACTAGATTTTAAACAAAAGACTGTAACAAGAGATGAAGAAGGGCATTACATCATAATTAAGGGGTCTATCCATCAAGATATTACATTATAAATATATATGTCCCCAACTTGGACACCCAAATATATAAATCAATTAATAACAAGTATAAAGAAACTCATTGATAATAATTCAATAACAGTAAGGGACATATGATCTAAGCATAAAATCAATAAGGAAACAATGGCTTTGAATGACACATTGGACCAGATGGACTTAACAGATATAGTAAAAACATTTCATCCTAAAGAAGCAGAATACAAATTCTTCTCAAATGCACATAGAACACATTTGAGGGTCACAAATCAGCCCTCAATAAGTACAAAAGGATTGAGATAATACCATGCATATTTTCAGACTACAATGCTATGAAACATGAAGTCAGTCACAAGAAAAAATTTGGAAAGACCACAAATACATGGAGGTTAAAAAACATCCTACTAAAGAACGAATTAATTAACTAGGAAATTAATGAAGAAATTAAAAAGTATATAGAAGCAAATGAAAATGAAAACATGATAGTCCAAAACCTTTGGAATGTAGCAAAGATAGTCCTAAGAGGGAAGTATATTGCAATACAGGCCTAACTCAAAAAGCAAGAAAAGTCTCAAATACACAACCTAACCTTACATCTAAGGGAGCTAGAAGAGGAATAGCAAATGAAGCCTAAAGTCAACAGAAGAAGGGAAATAATAAAGGTGAGAGCAGAAATAAATGGTATAGAAACAATAACAACAACAACAAACCAGTAGAACAGATCAACAAAACTAAGAACTGGTTCGTTGAAAGAATTAACAAAATCGATAAACCCCTAGCCAGACTTATCAAAAAGAAAAAAGAAAGGACCCAAATAAATTAAGTCATAAATGAAAGATAAGCAATCACAACCAACACCACAGAAATACAAACAATTATAAAAGAATATTAGGAAAAGTTATATGCCAACAAACTGGGCAATCTGGAAGAAATGGACAAATTCCTAGAAACATACAAACTACCAACACTGAAACAGGAAGAAACAGAAAATTTGAACAGACCCATAATCAGAAAAGAAATTGAATCAGTAATCAAAAATCTCCCAACAAACAAAAGTCCAGGTCCAGATTCCTTCCCAGGGTAATTCTACCAGACATGTAAGGAAGAGTTAATACCTACTCTTTTCAAGTGTTTTTTAAAAAAAGATATGGAAGGAAAACTTCCAAACTCATTCTATGAAGTCAGCATTACCTTGATTCCAAAACGAGACAAAGAACCCACTAAAAAGGAGAAGCACAGGCCAATGTCCCTGATGAACATGGATACAAATATTCTCAACAAGACACTAGCAAATCGAATCCAACAATACATTAAAAGAATTATTCATCACAATCAAGTGGGATTCATTCCTGGGCTACAGGGGTGTTTCAGTATTCACAAATCAATCAACATGATACACCACATTAATAAAGAAAGGATAAAAACCATACGATGCTGTCAATAGATGTAGAAAAAGCATTTGACAAAATACAGCATTCATTCTTGATAAAAATCCTCAACAAAGTAGAGATAGAGCGAATATACTTCAATATCATAACGGCCATATATGAAAGACCCACAGTTAATATTATCCTCAATTGGGAAAAACTGAGAGCTTTTCCTCTACAGTCAGGAACAAGATAGGGATGTCCACTGACACCATTACTATTTAACATAGTACTGGAAGTCTTAGTCTCAGCAGTCAAACAACAATAAGAAATAAAAGGCATCCAAATTGGCAAGGAAGAAGTTAAAAATTCACTATCTGCAGATGGCATGATATTCTATATAGGAATCCCAAAAGACTATACTAAAAAAGTGCTAGAACTATTACATGAATTCAGCAAAGTCACAAGATATAAAATCAACGTACAGAAATCTGTTGCATTTCTATACACCAATAATGAAGCAGCAGACTAAGAAATCAAGGAATCGATCCCATTTATAATTACACCAAAAAACACAAGATACATAAGAATAAACCTAACCAAGAGGTAAAAGATCTGTACTCTGAAAACTATAGAACACTTATGACAGGAATTGAAGATGACACAAAGAAATGGAAAAACATTCCATGCTCATGGATTGGAAAAACAAACATTGTTAAAATGTCTATATTTCTCAAAGCAATCTGTATTTAATGCAATCCCTATCAAGATACTACCAGCATTTTTCACAGGGTTAGAACAAATAATCCTAAAATTTCTATGGAACCACAGTAGACCCTGAATAGCCAAAGCAATCCTGAAAAACAAAAGGAAAGCTGGAGGCATCATGATTCTGGACTTCAAGCTCTATGACAAAGCTATATTCATCAAGACCATATGGTACTGGCACAAAAACAGACTCATAGATCAATAGAAGAAATAGAAAATCCAGAAATGGATCCACAACTATGTGGTCAACTAATCTTCAACAAAGCAGGAAAGAATATCCAATGGAAAAAAGACAGTCTCTTCAACAAATGGTGCTAGGAAAACTGGACAGCAACATGCAGAAGAATGAAACTGGACCACATTCTTACACAATACACAAAAATAAATTCAAAATGGATGAAAGACTGAAATGTGAGACAGGAAATTATCAAAATCCTTGAGGAGAACACAGGCAGCAACATCTTTGACCTCAGCTTGAGCAACTTCTTACTAGACATGTTGCCAGAGGCAAGGGAAACGAGCAAAAATGAACTATTGGGACTTAAAGATAAAAGTCTTCTGCACAGTGAAGGAAACAATCAACAAAACTAAAAGGCAGCCTACAGAATAGGAGAAGATATTTGCAAATGACATATTATATACAGCGTTAGTATCCAAAGTCTATAAAATACTTATCAAACTCAACACCCACAAAGAGATAATCCAGTTAAGAAATAGGCAGAAGACATGAAGATATTTTTCTAAAGAAGACATCCCAATGGCCATTAGACATGAAAAAATGCTCAACATCACTTATCATCAAGGAAATACAAACCAATATCATGATGAGATACCACCTCACACCTATCAGAACGGCTAAAAGTAACATAAGAAACAACAGGATTTGGTAAGGATGCAGAGAAAGGAGAACACTCTTGCACTCATGGTGGGAATGCAAATAGTTGCAGCCACTCTGGAGAATAGTATGGAAGTTCTTCAAAAAGTTAAAAATAGAACTACCCTATGATTCAGCAATTGCTCTACTAGGTATTTACCAAAAGGATACAAAAATATATATTCAAAGGGGTACGTGCACCCCAATGTTTATAGCAGCATTATCAACAATAGCCAAACTGTGGAAAGAGCCCAAATGTCCATTGACTGATGAACAGATTATGAAGATGTGGTGTATTATATATATAATATAAATGTTAATATATTAATATATTTATATATATGTAAATATACACACACCACATCTTCATAATCCATTCATCAGTGGACATATATATATCATCATGTGACATATATATATATATATATATATATATATATATATATACACTACTCAGTGATGAAAAAGAATGAAATCTTGCCATTTGTAACAACTGGAGGGTATCATGCTAAGCTAAATAAGCCAGTCGGAGAAAGACAAATATCACATGATTTCACTCATATGTAGAATTTGAGAAACTTAACAGATATGATCATAAGGGAAGGGAAGGAAAAATAAAATAAAAGCAGAGAGAGAGGCAAACCATAAGAGACTCACAAGTACAGAGAACAAATTGAGGGTTGATGGGGTGGAAAAAGTGGAAATGAGTGATGGGCATTAAGGAGGGCACTTGTTGGGATAAGCCCTGGATGTTATATATGTAAGTGATGAATCACTGGATTCTACTCCCAAAGCCAAGACTACACTTTATGTTACCTAACTTGAGTATAAAAAAATTAAAATTTAACTAATTAATTAACTGATTAATAAAAAGATGTGGTATGTATACAGAACAGAATATTACTCAGATGTCAAAAAGAATTAAATCTTGCCATTTGTAATCACATGGATGGAGCTAGAGTGTATTATGCTAAATGAAATAAGTTAGTCAGAGAAAGGCAAAAACCATATGATTTCATTCATACGGAATTTAAGAAACAGATGAATTTGTGGGAAGGAAAAAAGGGGGGAACAAAAAATAAGAGACTTTTAACGATGGAGAACAAACTGAGGGTTGATGGAGGGAGGTAGGTGGGGGATGGGCTAAATGGGTGATGAGTTTTGGGGCGCTTGGGTGGCTCAGTCAGTTAAGCGTCTGACTTGGGCTCAGGGCATGATCTCACAGTTTGTGTGTTCGAGCCCCGCGTCGGGCTCTGTGCTGACAGCTCAGAGACTGGAGCCTGCTTCGGATTCTGTGTCTCCTTCTCTGTTCCTCCCCTGCTCATGTTCTGTCTGTCTGTCTCTCTCTCAAAAATAAATAAAGGTTAAAAGAAAAGAATTTTTTAAATAAATGGATGATGAGTATTAAAGAGGGCATTTGTTGGGATGAGCACTGGGTGTTGTATCTAAGTGATGAATCACTGAATTCTACTGGAACCAATACCGCACTGTATGTTAACTAACTAGAATTTAAATAAAAATTTGGGGAAAAAAGAATTTAAAAAAATGTATATTCAGTTTCTCAGTTGCCTTAGCGACATGTCAAGTGCTCAATAGCTACACATGGCTGATGGGTACTCTGTTTGACAAGATAGATATGGAACATTTCCCTCATTATAGAGAATTCTATTGGGCAGCCTGACTTAGGATTCTTAAAAATGACAACAATTTCTGTTATTCCCCTGGGATATGCTATGCTTCTGATATATTATCTTAGCCAGGGTGGTGGGCACAGGAACATGGCAAATGCAGAGGCTTCCATCTGACTTTCGATTGGTTATTAATTGTGCTCAGTCTTTTATTATCAATCCTGGCTGCACAATGGAATGCACTGGGGAGTTTTTAAAAATACTAATGCTCAAGCCCTTCCAAATAAACTGAACCAGAATCTCTAGGCGAGTTTGAGTATCAGTATTTTTAGTGTTCTCCAGGTAACTCTTTAATAGGACTATCACTGAGCAATAATTTTATTTAAATATAAGTACTAGTATTGGAAAGGGCTTTCTTTTTATTCTCATAAAAGTTACTTGGAGGCCATTTACAAATACATAATTGCTGCCAAAATAACATGTCTAGCTAGTTAAGTCTTATAGCAAAAATAGGGGCACTTGTACCCCAATGTTTATAGCAGCACTCTCAACAATAGCCAGATTATGGAAAGAGCCTAAATGTCCATCAACTGATGAGTGGATAAAGAAATTGTGGTTTATATACACAATGGAGTACTATGTGGCAATGAGAAAGAATGAAATATGGCCCTTTGTAGCAATGTGGATGGAACTGGAGAGTGTGATGCTAAGTAAAATAAGTCAAACAGAGAAAGACAGATATCATATGTTTTCACTCTTATGCAGATCCTGAGAAACTTAACAGAAACCCATGGGGGAGGGGAAGGAAAAAAAAAAAAAGAGGTTAGAGTGGGAGAGAGCCAAATCATAAGAGACTCTTAAAAACTGAGAACAAACTGAGGGTTGATCGGGGGTGGGAGGGAGGGGAGCGTGGGTGATGGGTATTGAGGAGGGCACTTTTTGGGATGAGCACTGGGTGTTGTATGGAAACCAATTTGACAATAAATTTTATATATTGAAAAAATAAATAAATAATAAATAAATAAAATATGGTACTGGTGAAAAAAAAAAGTCTCATAGCAAAAGCCTTACCATCTAATGCCAAGGAGTATGTCCAGAACAAATGAAGAAATATGTATTCATTAATACATTTATATATTTAATATAAATATATATTTGAATATATATGTTACATATAATTACATATTTACTAATATTTATAATGTTATAGAATATTTAAAACACAGTATATAAACATATTTCTATTAATATATATGTTAATCTTTTTTCCTTTCACCAGAAATCTATTTGACTATTTGGTCCATGAGCATACTTTAGGAATAGACATTTAAAACATGGGTTTTAGGGGCACCTGGGTGGCTCAGTCAAACATCCAACTTCGGCTCAGGTCATGATCTCAAGGTTTGTGAGTTAGGGCCCTGCTTCAGGCTCTGTGCTGATAGCTTGGAGCCTGGAGCCTGCTTCAGATTCTGTGTCTCCCTCTCTCTCTCTGCCCCTTGCCCACTCACACTCTGTGTGCGTGTCTCTCTCTTCCAAAAATAAATAAACATTAAAACGTGAGTTATAATACCTGGCTCAGATGTCGCAACTGAACAAGATAACAGGAATAATAAACAACTATCACTTATGGGTTTTTTTAAGGATAATGTCTTTTAATTAATGTTAGATTAATCAATCACACAATTGCTCCAGGCAAGAGGAGATGAAAAGAATAAAGTTCGAATTTAGTTGTGTGTACCTTTATAGGACTTGGCACTTGGGAGAGATGGCTTAGCCAAGTGAGAGCTGACGTCCAGCTGCCAGTGTAAATGTCAAAGTCTCACATTGTTAGACCATGTTGAGAACAAGCATGCTGGAGATGACGGGCAAAAGGACATTTTTCCAGGGACTGGCTGCATGGCTTGTGCCCCTGCTCAGCTATCTTTTAAAAGATAGAGTACGGGTTTAGCAATGAAATGCCAATGCATTTTTTAAAATGTATTGAGGTATAAATGACATAGAATACTATACTACGTTCAGGTGTACAACATAGTGATTCAACATTTGTGTACATGGTGAAATTGTTACCACAGTAAGTCTTGTTACTGTTACCTTACAAAGTTAACACAACATAGGGACACCAGGGTGGCTTAGCTGGTTAAAGTTCCAACTTCAGCTCGGGTCACGATTTCACAGTTTGTGAGTTTTTGCCCCACCTTGTGCTCTCTGCTATCAGCACAGAGCCCAGTTCAGATCCTCTATCTCCCTCTCTCTCTCTCTGCCCCTGCCTCACTCGCTCTCTCTCAAAAATAAATAAAAATTTAAAAAAAAAAACAAAGTTAATACAATCGTATTGACTCTGTTTCCTACCAATGTATTTTAAAAGACACCATTTGGATAAGGAGAAAACTTTCAAAACTCTTTGTGCTAGCCCATCAAACTCTAGCTCTAAAGAATACAATGACTCTTTTCCTGGCCAAGACAAACGTACAAAGATCGTGAGTAAAAAGAATAAACCAGAGAATACAATTCTTGGATTAGTGAGCAGAGACCAGTTCCAGGATATGAGTTGTTAGATTAGAGCATTTGTTAGAAAACATGTGTTCCTGGGATAATGATGGGAGCGGTCCAGATCATAGCCCCTTGGCAGTGAGTCACTTGGGCCCCTGCATTGCCACCCCATGCATTTTAATGCCTTTTCTAGTCCTTTCTCCGATAAACAATGAAAAGAAGAAAGAACATTGGGAAGGCTGCTAGAACCCTTCGTAGTTGGGGTAAAGAAAAATTACATTCCTTATTTTCATGAAAGGGTTAGATCTCAATAAGGTAAGTTTCCTTCAAGTGGATCCACAGTATGGCTCTACAAATTTATAAAAGAGTTTTACTCTACTTTGAAAGACAGCAGCTAACTAACATGGTTATAGCTGTGTAAATGTATACGTTATACATATATACAGACATATACATGGGCATATATGTATATAAGTCATCATATTATATAACTAATCATTTTGATTTAAAATCACAAATGCATATCTGTATGTATAGATATAGATATAGATATAGATCTGTAAAAATAATTAGTGAACCACAAGATATTGAAACTGAAGGCTCTGACTGAAAAAAAAAAAACTTGCCCTTAGAAAACTTCAGCTTAACAAACACTTGTGAGGACTCATTAAATGCTCGGCTGATTCCTGACTCCACTTCCATTGAGGAGCAAATAAGACAGACATGTAACTACAGTGGCATCATCAACGGCAGAGGAATGTTCAGGACTCTGTGTGAGCATAGAGGAAAGACATGTAGCCTAATGTGATATCAGGAAGTCTTCTTGGTGGGGATGACACCTTAACTATGTCCTGAAAAAAAAAAATGAGTCATGATATGCATCATTCTTGCTGAGTGAGGGTGAGCACTTAAGAGTTATGGACAGAATAAAGAACATAATGAACTGACAACAAAATTTTGTGAACAGGAAACTATAAAAAATTAAGCAAACCTGGAATATGCTGTAAAAGTGACTGCAGATGAGGCTGGAAGGAAAAGCAGAATCTAGATTACAAGGACCTTGTTTTAAAGACTGAACTTCTCTTTTGCAACCATTCATATTTGCATTTTAGATTATTCAGTCTAGCTGTAGTATGAAAGATTTAAGTGGATAAATAATGGAAGCAGAAAGATGAGTTACAAGGTTAATGCGAACAAGCAATGAAACCTCGTCAACTAGAGTAATGGCAGTTGTGAAAGAGAGAAGGGATGGAGTCTGTGATTATTTTGATGATAAAACATAGATTTTGATGACTGATTGGAGAAGGAGTAGAAGAAAGAATTGAGACTGGCCCTCAGTTTTCTTGTTTGGGTGATTAAGAGGATGTTGGTATTTGTTAGGGAGTGATGAGTTTGAGTAAGAACATTCATTGAATGAAAACTTCTAAGTTCAGATTTATAATTTGCTTTGAAGTATCTGTCAGAGATTCAGATAGAAATACCCAGCAGATGCTTGCTACATGGATCTGAAGTTCAAGAGAAACTTCAAGACAAAAAGAAAGAAAGAGAAAACTACTGGGAAAGTCAAAGAATATGACTGATAGTAAAAAATACAATAACGCATAAGACATGAGGTTGCCAAAAATAACAATGACAAACACCATTTGGGACACATCAATGCCACTAAGGTACATAAAGGGACAAAAGCATGTCCTTGAGGGACAAGGAAGGGTTAGTTAGGAAGAAAGATAGCCAATAGAGATTGGTATCAAAGAAAACAAGGGAAGAGAGGTTTATAAGGAAGGTATAGTCCAGAGTGGCAAAAGCATCAGAGAAGTCAGTAAAGACGCTGGGTTCACAGCCTCCTACACTAGGAAGACTGGCCAAATGACACATGTCTTTAACGCAGCTGGTAGGAAACTAACGTGGCCAAAGTACAATGGGCTGGAATGATTTTGGGTTTCAGAATCACACAAAGCTTGATTTGATTTCTTGTTCCACCACTTACAAGGGTGGTGAGTTACTCTCTGATCCTTAGTTTCCAAAATTTTCAAAGTTAAAATGAAATAATGATAGCAAGGTGTCAGTATGGTCAGGTTCTAGTGAGAACACATCCAGGATTATAGATAGCGTCTTTTGGATATGTCCTTGCATAGTGGAGAGACAGATCTCCCTCTCTATCTCTCTTTCTCTCTCTCTCTCCCTCTCTCTCTTCCTGTTCATATAAGAAGATAGTTCTATCAGATTAGGGACCCACCCTATGACCTCACTTAACCCTAATTACCTCCTTATAGGCTCTGTCTCCAAATATAGTCACACTGGAGGTTAGGGCTTCAGCATGTGAATTTGGTGGGGAACACAATTCAGTCCATAGCATAGCCATTCGGATCACTGATAAGAAGGGAATGGATATTCCAGTCAAGTCACCCTCCCTCACAACACATTCTTTGAATAAGAATAAGCACCTGAGGACAGAAACATGGATAGAGGTATTCCTGTATACCCTCCCCCCCTTGCCTCTACCTTGCCCAGCCTATTTTCCCTTCTCTCCTGCTTTGCCCAGAAATAATGCTATGGAATTAATAAAGAGAATAAGGTTTTTAAAATTGTATTATTTTCCTAAAAGAGAAAGAGCATATATCCTTCCTTCCTTAAAATAACCCATGCATTAATTTTCCTTTTCAAGATATGACACATTTTTTTTAAATAACATCAAGGACCTTGAGCCCTCCCCCCATTGAATAAATGTAACTGCAACATGTGAGTTGTGAAAGTGTGAAAGAAGATTCCCTGCCTGGGAGGCAGGAAACTTGGATTCTAGGCTCAGTTCTACTGTAAATCATCTGCAGCACCTTGGGTAATATATTTACCTCTTGAAGCTGGTTTTCTCAAATGTAAAATGACTGGGTTGGATTTAATGGTCTTAAATTTTGTTCCATTCCTAATGTTATATAATTCTAACAATGCCAAAAAGTTTCTAAGTTTCAAAACTAAGGTTTCCATAGTCTCCAACTCGAATTGTCTATTAGAGTTTGATAAGCCTAGTTTGTGATTTTCCATGGTAAGAAATAGGCAGAGACTGTGATATTATGGCTCTTATGCAATGCATGCTCTAAGTAGAACAGAAGCAAAGAGTTTCCTTTATACCTTTTAATTAGTGCACAATGTTGCTTTCTACATATGGCAGAACAGTGACCGTTAACCCAAGAGCATACCACTAGAGGGCAATACAGTAACATAGATTCTTTTGTACCTTGGCATTTTATCCTATGGTGGATCACCTGTAAACATGATGTAATTGAATGCCTGAGCACTGCCATTATTATGGGATGTCACTGCAAAGACAGAAACCAAACTAAAAGAATAAAAATTTTAAAAAATCAATGCAACTGGGAATTATTTAATACCAGCATGATAAATTTAGACACTTGGACTGATTATAAACAAGGCAAATGCATGAATATCAATCCCAATAATGGATTCTTTCCTTTTTATCTAGGTGTCTGACCATACAGTACAGTACGGCTACATTCAGCTCCTTTTAAAGGATATTGCCTCATGAAGGCACCCTGACCTATTCCCTGAACAGGGTGCCTGTGTCCTCTGCCTGTGACAGCCCTCCCGGGCCTGCAGGCCTAACTTCCTCCCCTTGATTGGATCCCACAAAAACAGATAACCCATAGCTTGACCAACCAGCTATGAGGTAAGTTTCTCTCACTCTGAAATTTAAATTTAGACCTATGGAGAGAATCAGTCAGTTGATTGCAGGAATATATACATGAGAAGAAAGTAAAGACTGATGATCTTGGATGCCTGCTGCTGAGTGGCCACTAGAAACGCTGATCTTTAGATCCAGGTTGAATCTTGAATCTTTCTCATTTCCAAATTACATTTCCTGTTTTCTAGAAGCTGTTCCTCACTTCCTTTGAGATTTCTCTCCTCTTCTTCCTCCCTTCCTCTCTCCCTCCCTCCTCTCTCTCTTCCTCTTTCCCTTCTCTTCCCTCTGTATTTGCCTTCCTTTATTTTTACACATAGATTTTTTCAATTACCTGAGTTAGGCTAATTGGGTCCTTTTTCCTTCCCCTGAAAAGGGAGCTTAAAAGCACACCTTACAGTAATTGTAATGTCATTGCTAACTGATTTTCTTTTTGTACATGGTACTTAATTGTTACTATATTGCAATAACACAAACATGTCCTTGAACTACAAAGGAGTCATAAGTTTGTTACATGCTTGCTAAGAAAAACTACAATTAAAAATACACGTTTGGGGGGCACCTGGGTGGCTCAGTCAGTTGAGCAGTTGAGCATCCAGCTCTTGATTTTAGCTCAGGTCATGATCTTAGGGCCCTGAGATCTAGCCCTGCTCTGGGCATAGAGCCTGTTTGATGTTCTCTCTCTTTCTACCCCTCCCCTGCTCAAGTTCTCTCTCTCTCTCTCTCTCTCTCTCTCTCTCTCTCTCTCTCTTTCAAAAAAAAAACAAAAATATACATTTTCAAACAGATTATTCTTATTTTTATAAAAGAATTATAGTTTTATATGAATACTGAGATGTTTTTGAGCAGCAGAGTGTGTTGCAAATATCCAAATTGTAAGCCTGTTCTAGTCATTGAGGCATATTACTTCTCCAGAAGTGTCATGTAGGATTTGAAGACACAGCCTCCTGGAGTTTCTCACTATCATGCTGGTCCACACTCAACCTCTAGCAATTCATCAAAATTATCATTCAAATGTCCCTACCAGTTTATGGCTCTAGTGGCTTCTACTCCCGTTAAGCAAATCTCGGCTGTGACTGTCTCAATCCACCTATCTCAATCCACCTGTGAATGTCTGAATTCGCCTCTCTCCACATCTCAGGGTGGCAGTTTGCTCCACAAGCTCAGTTCTCTGATGGGTCATGAAAAGTCAATGATTTTTAGTTTATTCAGCTTTTTTTTCTTGTAAGGATGAGAGTGATGACTTATGAGCTCTTTCCATGTCAGAACTAAAACTACAAGTTCAAAGATGACTTACTGACCTTTACCATGCACCTGGTGCTGTGCAACCCATTTGATAAGCGTCCATGTCTTTAATTCTCCCCATAACATTATGGCTTTGTGCTGCAACCTCCATACTACCACAATGCCTCCTTGTTGCAACCAGCTGCAGACCCCTGGGTGAGTCCTCCTCACTGTGTGAGGATTTTAATTCCTTGTACAGCAGTTTCTCCTGTTGTAACTTCTAGCAATTTCGAGATCCATGTAGGTGATTATTCCAATATTCCAGACCCTCAGTCCCTCGATCTCCCTTCTCTCCATAGTTGACTGTGCCCTTCATGCGATCTCAGTTACCTACCTGCATGGTCATATCACTGGCAGATTTGCCATGACAAATATGAACCTCTCCATGATCTCAATTTCAAATTTGAATTTTTCTACCACTACCTCTTACCTCCCCAGCTCAATCCCTCTAGTTCTTCTGCCCTCCAAAACACTTCAAAGACAACAGATTCTCAATCTCTTAATAATACTTTTCACTGATCCCTGCTGTCTTCATCATCCATGCTCTTCTACATCCATGGTCCATCATTATAATTAGACTCTTGTCTAGAGCCTCAAGTCACATTCCTTCTTCATTAGATTCTCCTCGTTCAACGGTCACTCTGGTTAAATCCAACTCTGCCTAATCCTAACCCTGTACCTGTGAAGTCATATCTAACCCTGTACCTGTGACTAAAAACGAATATTCAACCACCTTGATGGGTCGTAAGTCAAATATGTGTCCACTAGCACTTTGTAATACCTGCAAATCCAACAACTTGCTAGTACATTTTCTCTTCCATTCCCCTAGACTCTTCCTCATAAATGTTGGGTCTTCAAACCTTCAAACCTTCATCTGCCTCCTTACTCTCAACTGACAACCATACTTCCGATTACTATTTCAGGAGGAAAAAACTATCAAGAGAAAACTTCCATGCTCTCTTACAACCACCACCACCCACTTATCCTGCACCTGTGCCCATGTCCTCTGCCTTTATTCCTATTATAGTTAATCTTATATCTAAATAAGACCAGTCTTCCCATGCGTACACCAGATCCTTTCCCTCTTACCTTCTCCACCATACCTTTTCTGACATCAGTGATTTTTCCTTCTCTAATGGATTATTCTCATCAACATACAAACATGCTGTAAACACTCTTATCTTCAAAAAGTATATATTTAGTATCGATC
This sequence comes from Leopardus geoffroyi, assembly GCF_018350155.1. NCBI lineage: Eukaryota > Metazoa > Chordata > Mammalia > Carnivora > Felidae > Leopardus > Leopardus geoffroyi. The sequence goes on from NC_059332.1 coordinate 53,778,390, forward strand.
CTACTAGCTACTATCGCACTTCTTGGGCCTATTTTTCTTTCTTTTTGGTTTAATTTATTTAAAAATATTTTAATGTTTATTTATTTTTGAAGGAGAGAAAGACAGAGTGTGAGCAGGGGAGGGGCAGAGAGAGAGGGAGACACAGAGTCCAAAGCAGGCTCCAGGCTCTGAGCTGTCAGCACAGAAGCCCAACATGGGGATCAAACCCACAGGCTGTGAGATCATGGCCAGAGCCGAAGTCAGACACTCAACTGACTGAACCACCCAGGTGCCCCTCTTGGGCCTAGTTTTCAATAAAACCTCTTGGAATTGTTTGTACTTGTCTGAAACTACACACACATACACACACACACACACATAACTCTCTAACACTATCTCCTGCTTCTTCCTCTCTCTCCCTCCACTCTAGCCACAGGCCTCTTTGCTATTTCTACAACTCACTAATCAGGACCTGTCTCAGGGTTTCACATTATGTTTCCTTTACCTGGAAATCTCTTTCCTTTAATATCCACGTGGCTTATACCTTCACTTCTTCTAGACTTCTGCTCAATTGTCACCTTATCAGAAAAGCCTAACAAATTTTTCTAAAACAACAATGAGCTCTCTCCCATCACTCCACCCAGGATTCTCTTTCCCCCTTCTCTGCTTTGTTTTATTTTTTTTCCCAGAGCATTAGCATCTTCTGAATTTTTTTTTATTGGAGAGAGAGAGAGAGAGAGTAAGAGCATGAGCAGAGGACAGGGGCACAGGGAAGAGAGAGAGAAAGAGAGAGAGAGAGAGAGAGAGAGAGAGAGAGAGAGAGAGAGAATCTCAAGCAGGCTCCACAGTCAGCACAGAACCCAACACAGTGTTCCATCCCATGACTCTGGCTGGGATCATGACCTGAGCTGAAACCAAGAGTCGGATGCTAAACTGACTGAGACACCCAGAATGCCCCTAGCATCTTCTAAATTTTTTAAATTATTGATACACACCAGTAAAATGTAAACTCCATAGGAGAGGGATTTTTGTCTGGTTTAATTATTGCTTTTATTCCACAGTGCCTGGACACAGGAGCATTTAATATGTATTAGCTGAATGAACACTAAATTTTGCAGACAAGGAAACCAAATTCACAGACACTACATGCAATGGCTCATCCACTGGGAGTACAGAACTGGTAAAAATTGTAAAACTTCAAATTAAGCGTGACCTTCAGGGTGCCTGGTGGGCTCAGTCAGTGGAGCATATGCAACTCTTTATCTCGGGGCTTTGGGTTCAAGCCCCACGTTTGGCATAGAGATTACTTTAAAAACAAATAAAATCTTAAAAAAACAACACACACACACACACACACACACACACACAAACCCACCATCTTCATCAGAATATAGTTAGGAATCAATTATTCATGGGTCTCTCACATTTCTACACATTTTATGAGCAGAGGCACTAACTGGTTTTGCTCCAGGCTATATTTCCATGGGTATTTATATACTGATCAGTCCTAGAAATTAGAGATGGAATCCACCTCCAGAACAAAGGGAAGGCATGCTTGCTGGTCATTTTTTAAAAATTGGATTCCCTAAGTTCACTGTTTCTCTTCTGTAATGAAACCTACCACATGTATAGGCACAAATCTAAACCCAACACATTGGCCCAGTGGAATGTTGGGCACACAGAACTCACACAAACATGCTGCTTGCTGTGCTGTGAGTAATAAACTCCTTTGTCTCTGAGTCAGAAGTTGTGCCTTCTGCCATCATCAAAACTGTGGCAGGCTAACTTGTGAGCTTGACTTTTCACAGTTCTTCACAAACACTATACTACTGTTCCGAAGTGTCCCAAGTAAATTCTAGCAGTTTCTATCTCTGATTCTTAGAATCCCTAAATTTACCAAGAATATTGGTTATAGTTATCCCTTAATTCTCTGTTGTTGGCAATAGATGAAAGACTTGATTTTTGCCAATGTTTATATTTAACCCAAGGTGCCAGGTAAATCCTAATCAATGTGTTGAGGCACAAATGAGGGCCATTCCTACTAGACAAGCCAGGGCAATATTCAGGCTGCTCACCGGACCTTAGTGAAAAGAGTAATTGGGCACTGATTTGGTGTTTGTCTATGTTTTCCTCACTCTTCTCCATTCTAGGTGGTGTCCCCTGTATACTAGCCTGTTATCTCTTTTATCTAGTCTAGGGACAGGAAAAGCTTGCTTTGCTAGTTTGAAGCTGAGTCCCTCCAAGAAGTTACCACCTTTGTTTCCTGCTTTACACTTTCCTCAAAGCAGTAGGGACTGAACATTGACTGGGTTAAAGAGAAACTCTCAGAGATCAAATAATCATGAACTTGTTTAGGTGGTCTCTGTTAGCCCAAATAGCATCCAGTTCCTAGAGCTAACACATTGCTTAGTACTCCCCTAGGAGGACAATCTCTCCATTCACTGGCCCTGAACATGACATGGCCCTAGACACCTGGACAGGAAAATGGCAGCAGCATGGAAGACAGACCCACCCCTACACCTGATTAAGGGAAAATGAGACAGAACCAGATGTCCCACCACATCTGGACAGCCATGAAATTGCATCCACTTCTATCATAGTAATATAAAAATTGAGACCCTCTAGATGACTGTGTCATTCTTCCAACAGATATTTAATTAGCATTAGTTGTGATGACTGACTACGAATTTTAATACAAGGCAAGAGCAAACTGGGAGAAACACATGATTCTATTTTGATGTAATATTTGATTAGATATGTTATCTTCCATTATCAAAGCTCTTCATACATTTTAGTTAAGCGTATATATACAAAATGAAAAGATAATTAAGCATTGAAATCTTTTGATCTATCTGAAAGGAATCTAAGGCAGTTTTTTTTAATAATGGATTCTTTATTTAGATTAAATTTATTATATTAAAAATATACTTTATAATTCACATATGTTAATTCAAACCTGAGAAATTAGAAAAACATACTGAGTTAGAAGCAACAAGATAATCATAATTCTCCCTCTCAAAAAGTAGCTGCAACATGGGTCCTAGCTTACCTGTTGTTTTCTCTTACATAAAACTACCCTCTTCCTCATTTCACTAGGCTCTCAAACTTTGCCAGAGGAAAGATTCTAAAAACTAATCTAACTGCAATTCAGTGATATTGCGTCACAAATCAAAAAGACAGCCCTGTCTTTCTCCCTGGTTAACAATGTTACGTGGTGATCAGTTGAAACGATTCTAACAATATTTCAAGACATTTATTGCTAGCAAAGTAACTATTTTAAGTTAGGAAATTCTGAAAGACCTTTAATAAAATAACTATTAATTCAACTCATCTGTTCAGTTAAAAACATAAATTTCTATCTTGACTCGATCGGGAACAATGGTAATCAATAGAGGAGTGATTTAGTCTTAATTGAGACTAGACAGAAAAATCTAAAACTATCTCCAAAAGTTACTTGCACCGGACACCTGGGCTTGATAGAGGGAAATCTTAATGGAAAATGGGAATTTCTTCCATTCTAGTTACATACTTGGGAAATGGTTTGTGGAAATGCATGCATCTTCAGCATGGATTTTTTTTCCTTTCTACATAAACCAATATGATCAAGTTAAACATTCTAATTTGCAGTAGATGATATAAAACTTAATTACTTTGATTTTATTTTTGTGAGCCTCCTAATATTACATATTTTCTTCAAATGTTCTGAAGCTCTGTAAATATTTTAAAACACGGACAGCTTGGTTTTAGAGGAACTCTGGATTTCAGAAATTTGGGAATACATTGGGTAGAAATAAAAAATTGTTATCTAATTTCATTAAAAGCAAATAAAAATATGAGACTCATGCCACATGGTCTGCAGTGAATTTCAACAATAGAATAACACAGTTCCACCTAAGGAATGGAAGAAACTGAAGTAACAGGTTCAAAAATAAGGAAATGAGCATGTCTCCAGAAGCCTATCCATGGTAAAGAACAAATATCAGGTAACAGGTCAGTGGCTATAAGTCCCCCAGTAGAAGAGTCCAAGGGGACAGGGGTGGTCTGAAGTCAATGAGGCACTTGGATAATTTCAGAGAATTATGCCCACCTTGGAATATGGTTGAAGGTATGAACTCGACAAATCCAACAGGCCTGAACTCAAATCCTGACTTTCCCAGTTAGTAACTAGATACTCTTGGGCCAGCTACTGTCCTCAGAGCTTCAGTTTCTTCAAAATGTAAATGGAGATGGGCGTCTGGGTGGCTCAGTGAGTTAAGCATCTGACTTTGGCTCAGGTCATGATCTTGTGGATCATGAATTCGAGCCCCTCGTCAGGCTCTCTGCTGTCAGTGCAGAGCCTGCTTCAGATCCTCTCTCTCTCCCTCTCTCTTTCTCTTTCTCTCTCTCTCTCTGCCCCTCCCTCCTCTCAGAAATAAACATTTAAAAACTGTAAATGGAGATGATCACAATGCTTCTCTCCTAGGATTGTTATGAGGAACAATGAACAATCATCCACATAATACACTTAGCACAAGGCCTGGTCACAAAGCAGCACCTGCAGCTGAGGAGTCGTGTTGAGAAGAGGGAAGTTGGTAATTAGGAACCAATTTGCAATCTTAAGGAATATAAAAAAGACACAGTAAAAACCCATAAACGGGGGGTCAGGCTGTCCACTGCACAATCGGGAGTTGGGTCATTTACTACCTGCTTTAAAATAAAAAAGCACAGGGGCGCCTGGGTGGCGCAGTCGGTTAAGCGTCCGACTTCAGCCAGGTCACGATCTCACGGTCCGTGGGTTCGAGCCCCGCGTCGGGCTCTGGGCTGATGGCTCAGAGCCTGGAGCCTGTTTCCGATTCTGTGTCTCCCTCTCTCTCTGCCCCTCCCCCGTTCATGCTCTGTCTCTCTCTGTCCCAAAAATAAATAAACGTTGAAAAAATAAATAAATAAAAAAAATAAAAAGCACATTTTCTCATTTTACACGCAAATATGACTTGGAAGCAACCTAGTAGTTGTTACAATATATAAATTTGTCCAACCCACATTCTGGTTATATTCACATCATTAATTCAAAAATTCATTTTCTATGACTCATAATCACATGGTTTCTAGAATGCGAGTGAAGAATTAATATGAGTCATCTTTTCTAACAGCCCTAACTGTATAATGTCTTTAAATCTTGCTTTGTCTAAGTTAAGCAGACTTGCTTTCCAAAGGTCACAACCTCTTCCTCTGCCAAAGATCTGAACATTTTCTTATTAGATCTTTAATTCTCTGCAGACTGCCCAGTGTGACCATGAGGTTTAATAACTTCTCATCTAGAAAGACAGTGCACGTCTTTGTCCACACAGATTAAGCTCAGCTCAGTATCACAATTTGCAAAATGCCCCTCTTTATCTTCCACAAGTGAAAACTCACCTTTACTCCCTTATCTTCCAACTTGCGACATCAAATATGGAAAATAATTAGTTGATTAATTAGCTGCAGACACTTGACATTCTGATGCAAACTGTAGCTCATATTTTGCCTTTAGGAACATTTTAAATGTTTCTGTTTTAAGAGGCTCACATTTTACTCCCTTTCTTCCAGATTCTTTAATTATTTCTCAGATCTTTAATTACATAAGTCAAAATAAATTGGTCATTATATAAACCAAGTACATAAACTTGTCTTTATAGTGACAGCCGCAAATAGTTTTAAGGTCAACTATTTTCAAAGTACAAGTTCTTTTCATTAAAAAATTCTTACATATTTTAAAATCTATCCCAGTTCAAATTTGATATGATAGTATTCATACTGAATTCTAGGTATAAGACTCAATAGCTTTTGTACTCCTAAAGCCAGTGTATAATTGTCTCTTCATTTCCCATTAGTTTTAAGTCATGTTCCCAATCTCAAGAGCGGTAATTGAACTGGAAAAAAAAATCAAGTAGAGATTCTGCTTGTTATGTTTTCCACAAAATCCCCAAAGCCAAGGAAATATTGTTGAATTAATAAGTCACTATTAAAGCATTAATGTGAGTCACAGAAAGACCAAACCTCTTTCAGTTTGATGAAACCTATACATTTGGAACCATGTCAAAGGTAGAAACACTTTAGATCTTATCTACAAAACTCACCTGGAAGAACTGATAACTATCAATGTTTGGAATTATTTCCTTAAAGGATTCCCAAATTCTTTCGAGATATTCTCTGTAATTCTTTGTAAATATGGGACTCTACCGGTGTGCCGTGGTGGCTCAGTCGGTTGAGTGTCCAACTCTTGATCTTGACTCAGGTCATGATCTCACAGTTCGTGGGTTTGAGCCCCATGTCAGGCTCTATGCTAGCAGCAAAGTCTGCTTGGGATTCTGCCTCTACCTCTCTCTCTTCCCCTTCCCCTCTGCATGCTGTCTCTCTCTCTCTCTCTCTCTCTCTCTCAAAATAAATAAATAAATAAACTTTAAATAATGGAACTCTACCAGTACTGTATGTTTTACATCTACTATTTTAAAATATATAACTGAAAAGCATACTATCAAGTGGTAAGTAGGGAGAAAAATTCTAATCAGCAAATTCTACTAACTGAGCTCACAGTCTGCTGCTCCATGATCACTTGGCCTGATGAATCCAAATCTTCCCCCAGCAGCAAGCCTCCTGCTTCATGGATACAGTTTTGAAAAGGAAAGGCCATATAGTTCAGAGCCTGGGTTTAGGACCAGAGGAAACTTGGATTCAAATCCCAGCTTGGCCACCTACGTACTATAGCTGAATGACCTAGAGCAAGTGATATAACCTCTGTAATCTCAGTTCTCTCATCTTTAAAATGGGAAAAGCAGTATCTATTCACAAATTGCTTACAATAGCATGAGGCAAATAGCACAGGCTCAAACATAATAGCTATTATCATTATGATTATTATATGACATGTATCTACTGCCATTTCAAGTTTAAGGATTCTTTAACTGTAAAAACTAACTTCTTAATATTTTGTGTGCATATAGTCATACACTCACACTCTCACACATCTGATAATTATGAGCACCACCCTCCCCGGTTCCCTGGTTCTGTGAGCTCTACCAGAGTCACAGGGCTGTAGGGAAGGAGATGGGCATGGAGGAAGTCAGCGTGGAGGCAGTCAGGAAAAGTAGTTCACATTAGTAACTAGTCAAAAGCCAAATCTGTATAACCACATTGGACCATTTCCTCTCTTGATATTTAATATTACTGCCTGAATAATATAAACTGATTTTTTTCCCTCTACATTTACAACAGTTTAGTTCAGAGGTGAGAGGAAATGAAAAGGGTTGTTTGTCAGGAAATAAGTTCTCTGTATGCAGCTGAGAACACGCACTCAACAAAAGTTGTTTATGTAGCAATATACCTAAGTAATACCACAAACTTAAGTCACAGATGTAGTTAATGCAATGACAAACTCGGAACGCATAAAACTTTTGGATGAATCTCAACTAGTCTCCTTCTGTTTTATCATAGGTGTGGCATGTGGTCCCAGTTTCCTGAGCTAAGCTTAATAAAAGTTTCACATATAGGCCAGTGATTCATAGGATAATCTAGACGTCTGTAATTTCAGCATGGCAAAGATACCACAAAATTAATTTTCTTCAAGGAAAGAATCTTTAAAGAATCTTACCGATGAAACTTCTCATTGATTGTCTCATTTGACAATCAAACACCACATGGCAAAATAATTTCATAAAAATAAAAATTATGATCTGCTTTTTCTTAAAGTATTCTGTTCAATATAACCTATTATATCTTAAAACCACTGGAAGTCTAGAACTATATTTGGTTTGCTATATTGTACAAAGAAACTCAATTCTCTGAATATAAGCATATATTGATCTCAAAATATACCATTCATATTTAAGAAAATGTAATTCATGGATTTAAATTTAAAATGTAAACATTAAAATTTAAAATTATTTGGAAATAATTTGGAGTTTATTTGAAATCATTCCAAGTAAATTTGGAAATTATTAAGCTGGACTTTTAGTAGAAACCAAATTAACTGCTGCATTGTAGAAATAAAACTACTTGCAAATGGACACAGAAGGTACAGTGTTAATATTTCTGAACCACAAAAAAAGAATAAGTTAATAGTAAATATAGTCTTTATCTAACTATGTAAATCATAAAGAAAAGTAACATTTGGGTAGTAATTACCCCTTGAGTTTTAGAACACAAGCTCCAGGCTGGGAAGAGCTATTGTAGATAATCAGTAAGATGGTGGGATATTCAAAACAGCCTTTAGTTATCAAACTTAGCTGTGAATTGGGATTGGGTAAAACATTTTTTTCTAAATTGGAGTTATTTTCTTAGGATGTATTACTAGTGTGGAATTTCTAACTCAAAATATGAGGGCTTGTAATACATGCCACCAACCTGTCCTCCAAATGGGCTGCATGCCTGGCCTTCCATTAGTGGGACAGTATGAGGTGGTGTTTTTTTTTCCTCTATCGCCATTGTCAACACTAAATTATATCAGTTTTTAAAAGTGAATTTACCATATGAGTTTACAAAGTAGAGAGTGACATCGTCACCCTGCTCAATTTTAATTATGAGCACCACCCTCCCTGTTCTCTGGTTCTATGAGCACTACTCAAGTTACAGGGCTGTAGGTAAGGAGATGGGCATGGAGGAAGTCAGTTAAAAGCCTAAACATTTCTAGATGTTTCTTCACCATTTGTAGTCCTCCTTTTCCAAATTGCTTATTTATGTCCTTTGCTCATTAATCAATTGGCATGTTCTTAGTCATCTGATTTCTCTGTAAAAATTCTTTATACTTTAAAAATTGCAAGGACATGTTGGTCAATATTTTACCAATTTGTCATGTGCCCTTTAATTTTCATTCTATTGTGTTTTCCTTAATATGTTTTAGATTTTCATGTAGTTTAATTCTTTAAACTTTTCTTCATTTTATGGTACTTTTTTTGCACTTATGTTTAAGAAGGTCTTCCCACTCAGAGATAAGAAATTGCCATGTTTTCCTCCAACTTATGGTTTCATTTTTTAATGTTTTGAAAGAGTGTTATGGAGTTATCACTGACATACAATCAACTGCACAAGTTTCAAGTGTGCAATTTGATAAATTTTGACAAACACATACACCTATGAAGCCATCACCCATTCAAGATAAGGAACATATCTATCACCCACCAGTGACATTGTGATCTGTTTGGTCTTCATCCCTGTTTCCAGAGATTTGGTCTTCATCCCCAGCTGGCACAAAGCTCCTAAAATCTTTGTAATTTCCCAGGTGCATAGAAAGATATAGGTGTCTTTTGTTAAGTTAATGAGGTGGCTTTTGGCAATCACCTAAAGAGGGGGCTGGTTGCCAGGAAAACCAACCATGTGATTAGAGGGTTGGAACTTTCAATCCTACCCCTCTGAGTTTCAGGGAGTGCAAAGGGGCTGGAGATTGAATCAACCACCAATGGTCAATGATGTGATCAATCATGCCTCTGTAATGAGACCTCCATAAAAACTCAAAAGGAGGGTGTTTGGAAAACTTTCCGGTTGATGAACACATGGAGGTTCTGGGGAGTAGTATGTTTAGAAAGGGCAGGGAAGCTCTGCACCCTTTCCCCATACCTCACTCTATGCATCTCTTTTATCTGGTTGTTCCTGAGTTACATCCTCTTTTTTTTAATGAACAGTAATTGAGTAAGTAAAATGTTTCTCTGAGTTTCATGAGCTACTTTAGCAAATGAATAGAACCTCAGGAGGGAGTCATGGGTGCCTCTGATTTAGAGCCAGTCAAAAGTATGGGTAACAACCTGGGCTTGTGACTAGAATCTCAAGTGGGGCGGGGGAGGCAGATACGTAGGACTGACCCCTTAACCTGTGGGATATGACATTATCTCGGAGTAGGTAGAGTCAGAATGAGTTAAATTGCAGAACACCCATCTAGGGTCCCTAGAATTGTCTTTTGGTGTGGCGGAAGCCCACCTCACATACATGTTTGAAATGAGCAATTGAATCATTTACCACCTTACAGCATTGCTATGTAGATTAAGTGAAATGATGTATGTAAAGCACTTTTGTACACTTTTTAGCCTGACATACAAAACACAATAATTTTGAGTTATAAGTGTCATTACTTCTAGACCCTGGTGTGGTGGCTTAAAGCAGCTGTATGGAGCAAGACAGTCATAAGTTAAACATAAATGACAATGAAGTTGGGTTGTTGCCTGTGAAAGAATGGCTGCATGGCCAACAAGAAGCTTGTCAAGTGGCATTAGCTTATGACTTAGTAAACTATAGAATCTATTCCTTTGTTTTGGTAAGTCTTGATTTGATAGTGTGCCAAGAGTAAGTCATTTCCTTAGAGAGACTAACACTAGCTAGGATCACAAGTAACTGATGCAGAAGAAAGCCAATGTGTGAGCTGTAATAATAATTATAAGTGCCACATGGGTTGGATCCCTAGTCAATGTAGCCAGAACTTCTCCCTGTGGATTGTCCCTGCACTATGAGAGACTGAATATAAAAATAGACAATAGCCAGACCATATATAAACATTGAAATTTGACCCACAACCTGAAGTAATCTACAGGTTATCTGCATTAAACAGGAAATCAACTCCTTATCTGCATTAAACAACCCAGGAAGCCTGCCTGCTATGAGTCAAATGTGTGGGAAGTCAGATTGCCATCTCTGGTGACAATCCAGGAAGCTGAACAATAACTCTCTAACAATTATCCCCAAATGATCAGGACTTGATTAATAACTGACAGCATCAAAATTAGGACCAACCAGAGAAAACCAAATATGCACCCTAACCAATCACACAGAATTCCCCAATTCTACATAGCCTGCCTTCCACTTTCCCCTGCAAACAGCCTCCAATCAGGGCATACCAGAAGTCTTACTTTTTTCCTACGATTTGGCTATTCTACTCTTCTGTTTGCCTTCGAGTCTGCCAAAACACAAGTGGTGGCTGACTACCTTGCTATAATAAGGTAGTCATATAAACATATAAAGAGTCATATAAACAGCCTTTACTTTTCTCATCTAATTGTCTGGGTTTATTTCCACAGCTGTATGGGTAAGCCAGGCTGAGCCGCCCACAGGGAGACCTGCCATGGATACCAGTTTAGTTTCTTCGTTGGTAATTGCTCAGGAATCTTGAAAAATGCCTCTACTTTGTGTAAATTTTATTATTTTAGCTGGGAGAACTTGGGGACTGCCTTGCTATTGACTCAATTCACTATCATTTATTTGATGACAATGGTAATGACAGCGACGGTGATGAGGACGAGGAGGACAAGAGGAATAACAACAACTAATGTTTATTGAACTCTTGTAGTATTCTGAGTTCTCTGCACTTTGGTTACACAATTAACTCATAGAATACCCCCAAAATTCTCAAAGTACATCAAGTCTCATCTGAGGACTTGTTAGGACTGTAAATTCTCTGTCCCTTCCCCCCATCTACTGACTGGTCCTCCAGGTGATTCTGATGCCACTAAAGTTTGAGAGCCAATGGAATACCCCATGACATCATTTTAATTCATATCATTTTAAGATAAGAACAGTGAGGCACAAGGCAGCTGTCTAACTTGCCCATATTCACACATTTAGAAAGAGATAAAGGCTGGGTTCAAACCTGGAGAGTCTGATTCTCTATACTGCCTCTCTAGCTACGAGAGAAAATATGAAAAGTTTCCAATTTTCTTTATCTACTTGGTCTATGTGGATACTATTCACTTTGTGAGTTGTAATTAAAGTGGCACAAGGACAAATGGATGAAAAGAAAATATTCTGATATTAAAGATATTTTCCCCTCAGAGCCCTGAAGAAAGACCAGCCTTAGAGATTATATAAATTTCCAAGATCAACTATTTTTCCCAGTAACCACTTTTGCCTTAAGGCTATGTAACAGGGAATTACCCAAAAACACAAACTGAGATCAGTCTCAAACAAATGAGATCACTTATGTGAAAATACTTTTTAAGGAATTATACAAATTCAAGTTACCGCCATTATTGTTAGCTAGACCCAGTATCTGCAAATGATCCCCCTTGGTCCCTCTCTCTGCCCTGTGATTTAAGTAGTGTCTACTCAATGCCAAAATGTTGGTCAATGTACTGGGAGAAAGAAATCTGTCAAAGCAGTTATTTGGTACTGTCTAGTCCAAAACAATGGGTAGATCATTTTCCATCCAGTTATTTTGGCAAAACCAGCTGCTTTGTTTTGACTAAGTAAATACTTTCTATGCCTTTTTCCACATTTCAGTCTCCATGAATCCTCCTTTGCCACCCTTGTTTCATGGAATTGTTCTTAGCTAGACCTCAGCTTACTCTTCCAAAATATTGTCACACTTCTTTCTCTCTTCCAAACATGCTCTACCAATGCATTTTTCCTAGATGTTTTTCTCTATCAGCCAGCATAACAACTATGAGTGGACATGACAATATCGTATGACCTGAGTTTTAAAAATTTCCTGGGCAATGAACCTCTTTGCTATTATTTCCAACGGGTTTCACAAGGGCTCCACTACATAATAAAAATAACAATAGCAATAATAACTACTACCTTCAATGAAGCCCTGGGATGTTCCAAGATCTTCTAGTTCTCATTTCCACCCTCCCAGGCTGGACAGTGAAAGGATATATTCCCCTGAAAATAAATAATTTCTGTAAGGCATCCTGCCCATAAACAGTCCTTGGCTGACATGAAAATGTTATAACATACTAAGAATCTTTACCTTTGTGACTCCTAATTCCTGCTCTCAACCACCAATCCAGGTTTCTGATTACGGTCTCAGCTCTGGAACCACACATTCCATTCCATGCCATGTAATCTTGGGCCTCTTAGGCCTCAGTTTTAATGTCTATGAAATGTAGTGAGGATAAATTGAGATAATGCACATGTAACCAGCTTACTGATATGTCTAAATACAGTGGAATACACACAGAAATGGTTTTCCTTCTCTTCATGTGCTGCCATCACAATGTGCTATAGCAAACCCTTTTAACTTCGTTTTGGAGATATTCCATTGATTTGGGGTCATTTGCAGGTATTAAAATTAAAAGTCCCATCTACAAAAATATTTGCAAATGACATATCCAATAAAGGGTTAGTATCCAAAATATATAAAGTACTTATACAACTCAAAACCATACAAATAAAAACCTAATAATTCAATTAAAATTGGGCAGAAGACATGAACAGACATTCTCCAAAGAAGACAAACAGATAGGCAACAGACCCATGGAATATGCTCAAAATCACTAATAATCAGGGGAATGCAAATCAAAACCACCATGAGATATCCCCTCACACCTGTCAGAATGACTAAAATCAAAAACACAAGACACAATGAGTGTTGATGAGGATGTGGAGGTAAAGGAACCCTCATACATTGTTGGGGGGTGCAAACTGGTGCAGTCACTGCGGGAAAGAGTATGGAGTTTCCTCAAAAAAATTAGAAATAGAATTACCATATGATCCACTAATTCCACCACTGAATATTTACTCAAAGAATAAGAAAACACTAATTCAAAAAGATATATGCACCTATATGTTTTTTGCAGTATTATTTACAATAGCCAAGTTATGAAAGCAATCTAAGTATCCATCAATAGATGAATGGATAAAAAAGATGTATTTATATACAATGCAATATTTTTCAACCATAAAAACAAATTAAATCTTGCCATTTGCAACAACATGGATGGATCTAGAGGGTATAATGATAAATGAAATAAGCCAGAGAAAGACAAATACCATATGATTTCACTCATTTAAGAGACAAAACAAAGTGGGGTGCCTGGGTGGCTCAGTCAGTTAAGTGTCTGACTCTTGATCTCAGCTCAGGTCATGATCTCATTATTTGTGAGATCAAGACCTGCATCGGGCTCTATGCTGACAGCACAGGGCCTGCTTGGGATTCTGTCTCTCTCCCCCTCTCTCTGCCTCTCCCTTGCTCATGCTCTTGCTTGCTCTCCCTCTCTCTCTCTCCCTCTCTCTCTCTCAAAATAAATAAATAAATAAGCTTAAAAAAAAAGAAACAAAACAAGGAAAGAAAAAAGCAACAACATCAACAAAAAACAAAGTCTTAAGTATAGAGAACACACTGATGGTTACCAGAGGGAAGGTGAGGGAGAGAGGGGATGGGTGAAATAAGTGAAGGGGGTTGTGAGCACATTTGTGATGAGCACTGAGTAATGTAAAGAATTGGTGAATCACTATATTGTACACCTGAAACTAATATAACACTATATGTTAATTATACTGGAATTCTTTTTAATTCAATCTAGTCCAGACCAATGTAAAGTTAGTCTCACATCCACTTGAATGCTCATTTCTCCACCTGAAGTGTCATTAACAGTCACTGGCTTTTAAACTGGTCATTTTCCTTTCCCTATTCCAATTGCTACATGACTGAGTTCCAAACAGTGAGTGACTGGGTGTATTTAATGCTAAACAAAGTTATGCTGAACTCTGGTTTGGAAGTTCTGCATATACATTCTCATCCGTGGTTCTAGTTTTTGCATACGAAAATAAGAAAAGGAATAACATGTTTTTTTCTGTACCTTGGGGAAGGAGATAAATCAGGAGCAGGCAAACTTTAGGAAAAATTAATGTTTGATTCCAGACATGCATATACATGGTTTGTATTAGAAAAGAGCCGTAAATATCCTGGATTACTATTATGGCATAATTGAATTCCATCTAGACCACACAAGAGTTTGTTATTTTACTTCAATTCATTCTAATATATTATTTCATATTATTTCTTCTTTCACAAATCCCATTGGCCTGAGGAGGAAACTCAGTCATCCACACTGCAGTTAACTCCGACTCCATGTAAGTGAGCAAAGGAATCCCCTAGGAAGAGGGCAGCTGACCTGCCTATGTGCTAACCACCTGGATTTTACACTGACAAGACAAAATCAATTTGTATACCTTGCTTTATGCTTTATAACATGCTTTCACATATATTAGAATTTTACCATCTGGCTTATATGTCATTTCTATTTCCATTTTAGAGATGGGAAAACACTCAAATGTGTTTTGCCTACAGGGGCTTGGCTAGAACATACTGGAACTGGAAAGCAGCAATTTAAAATTAAAATTATCTCCTTTTAATGGAAAGAGAAATGGAGACACAGAAAGAAACTGTAAAGCTCAAGTCACTGTGCAAATTATTAAGACTAGTGGAAGCAAAATCTGGACCTTCTTTCTTGCACACGTATACTTTTGCCAACACACCAACTGAAAATTCTGGGCTAATGGGGTCTTCTGTTGTCAGTTCTCAGCATTTGGGGGCAGGAATCCTGCAGAACATGTCCAACCAGAAATTTCCTGGGACCCCAGTCAGTTCCTCAGCAGAAAGAGACTCCCCTAGAGCTAAGTGCTGTAGGACCCATTGCCAACAACTCATAGCTGATAAAATCAATTTAAATTTTAAGGTGGAAATTGCTAAGGGAGGGACTCCATTACCTGTATATGAACAGAACTTTGGGCTGTTTCTCAAGACAACCCCAGGAAAGTGATATTTCCACATTCCTACGGACCCACCTATAAAACGTCTCCAAGGCTAACAGGAAGCATTTCCTTTCAAAGTAACCACCACTGGGGCCACCCAAAGAGACAAGGCAGGACTTTGATAAGCAACTGAGTGTCTGTATCTGATCTCTGAAAAGATCCACAATATATGTTGCTTTCTGTCCTAAGGAGCAGCTGTTCCCCAGTACAAATTAGACTTGCCACTCTAGTCCCATTGCCCGAGAACCCCCTAACTTTCCAGTCTGTCATTGTAATAACCTCCAGAACGCCTCATAATAATTCATGACAAGCTTTTAAAAATTGCATTTTTCTTGCATATGGAAGCAAAAACTGTCAACTTCCATCACAACTTAAATGCTGAAACTTAGCTCTATTTTTGACAACACATTATTCTTTCTGGTTAGGGGAGCATTGTTTATCTGCTTTTGCCCATGGCTCTTTATACATTTCCTGGAATGGACGTGAAGGTTACCTCAGCCTCTCTCAGATGCCTCCCTCCACTTTAGGAGCAAAGTCATTTTCACAATAACCGTTGATGATAAACCAGTGGGAAGTTGAGAGTGGTGGATAATGGTATTTGACTGTTGATTTCAGCCAGTTTTTATTGTGAAGAGCAACCCCAATTTCAGAGTTCAAATTTACCTTCAGAGTTTTTCTACATTCTTTTTTTTAAGTTTATTTATTTATTTTGAGAGAGTGTGCACGCACATGTGCACATGACCAGGGAAGGGGTGGGGGGGGGGATGCAGAAAGAGAGAATCCCCAACAGGCTCTACACTATCAGCACAGACTCTGACGCAGGAACTCATGAACTATGAGATCATGACTTGACTCAAAATCAAGAGCCAGTTGCTTAACCAACTTAGCCACCTAGGTGCCCCTACTACATTCTATTTTTGTGGCTAGTTATTCAAATAAAATACATTATTCAATATCATAGAGATAGAGCAACTAAATTCATTATCTTACATATTTCACCAAGGACATTTTCCTACAGTGTGCCTGCCATCATATAATAGTAACAGTCACTTACAACTTACTGTAATAATCAAAATACAAAAAACTCTATTTCCAGAATCAGTGTTTCCAAGAGCATTTCCAATTTCCTATTATTTCCCCATGACAATGATTTACAAATAAGAAAAAAGAAAAGAGATGTTTCACAAGAAAATGCCATATAAAATAATTTTATAAAACTAAGTTTCAGATATTTTAGGTAATATTTCAAGTAACACTCATCTAACTACAAAACAACCTTTTCTAAACATTAATGATTAACAATGTCTCATCATAAATCATATGTATATTTACATAACAGACTAAGGTTCCTACAGTTTTCTTATGACAAGTTGTACTAGACATCAGTTATTAAACAGGTTTCAAACTCATGCATTTATTTATCCACATATATTTTTTGAGCATTGATCATATGTCAGGCACTGTTCTGACTCTGGGGATAAAGCTGTGTACAAGTACAAAAAAATCCTCCCTCAGAAAGATTGCTCCATAGGAGGGTATTTTCTAACATTGTCCTTTGGTTTTTAAATTTCTAGTCCCCTTATTCCGGTCCAAAAGTCTCTCTAAAGCAGGCCTTCTAAGGGCCTTCCAGTGGGCTACTTTGTTATACAACTCAAGAGGGCACGCATACTCAAATGCCAAGAAAATCTCCACAGCTACACAACAAAGCACTTCTTTCAGTGGAGACAAATGTAGTACAACTCACCATCCTGCAGGAAGCATATAGAATAGGTTCTACCTAGTCCCTAGTGCCAGAATGTGGTACCTACTTCCAAACTGGTTCCAACAATATTCACCTCATGGTATTCATGCCCTTGCATCGTGCTTTCACATGCCCAGCACATGCCCTGCTTTCACACTGAGTCAGGGTAGGTTTGTGTGACCAATAGAATGTGGCAGAAGTCACATTGCATGACTTCCAATGCTACACAAAGGCACTGTAGCTCCTGCTTGGCTTCTTGAATTGCCAACTCTGGGATGTCAGTGGCCGTGCTGTGAGGACATTAAGCCACCCTGTAGAGAGGCCCACATGGAGAGGCACTGACGTCTCCCACAACATCTGGGACTAACTTGATAACCATAAGCCCCCTGAAGTGGAACCTTGAGCTCCAGCCAAGCTTTCCAATGACTGTAGCACCATCTGACACCTACCTGTAATTCCACGAGGAACCTCAAGTCAGAACCACTCAGCCAAGCTGCTTGTAAACTCTCGACTCTTCATTGCCTGTGAGAGATAATAAATGATTTATTGTTGTGTTAAGCCGTTGAGTTTTGGAGAGATTTTTACGCAGCAATAGATAACTAGTACAACAGGCTCAGTATCAGCCGAACTCTTGAAAGTGCCCAGGCACTACCATCTCACCCATAAGGTACTTGTTGTAATATCCTCTTCCTAACTCTCTGGAAGTTCATAAGCAGTTGATACAATAAACTGATAGAGGTTACTGTGTAAACCATTGCAAATATGTTAATAGTATATATTTTCTCTACTAAAACCTTTGTATTTTTAACAAATCCTTCAGGTTAACAAACATCAGGTGTTTTCCCATATACCACTGAGCTCACCCCTCTGTGGGGCACACTGGTGAACAGAAAAGACTCTTCCTTTAAGAGCCTTATAAGGTAACAAAGGAGACAAAAGGCAGAATATGATTTGAGGCAGATAGCGTTTGGGTTGAGATTGGAAAGAGGAAGAGAACTCTAAAAGAACAGAAGCGTACGAACTAAGGTCCGTGACTGATGAGGATGATATCTGGGTAGGTGACTGTTTGTAATTTTATAATAGCAATAATAATAATGAGTACTCATCTATAGGGAGCCTATCCTATGCCAAGCACCAATACATGATCTAATCTAATCTTCATACCCCAATCTGTGAAAGAGATATTATATCCTTTTTACAGGTAAAGAAACAAAGGTACTGAAAGAACAAGCCACTTTCCCAAGATCACCCAGATAGGAAATAGTGAAGTTGGAAGCTGACCTCACATCTTTTTCATGTCAAAACCAACACAGTCTTCCCACTACACCACAACAAAAACAAGCAACCTTCCTAAAGACTCAGAACATATGCATGCATGATTTCTGTGTCTTCCAGGGCCACTTACACCACCAATCTTCTCTCCAAAAAATGCCATTAAGATGTGTTGACAGCTTAGTTTTGATTTTAAAGAAGCCAGTATGTCTTTAGACAAATCAATTCCAGAAGGAGAGTTTTGGAAAAATGCTGTGGTAACATAATGCATCTAAAAATTTCCAAGGGAGAGAAAGAAGCTGTCAGAGGAAGCCCAAGGGGCTTTTTGGTGAAAACACATTTTCCTCATTGCTCATGTCTAAATCTCTGTCTTCTCTCAACTATTCCAGGAGCCTGACTGAGTCAACCTCTGGCAAACTTAAGCACCACATATATTTTTATATGGCACCATTCACTTTTCAACACTTGGCTTTGTATTCTGACAATTTAACTTAATCTTTGGGTGAAAAATGAGTAGGACTGCTTTTCTTCATTTACCCCCTACCTTTTTTATAAAAGCACTTTTATTTGTAATTTATATACAATAAAATATGCAACTCTTATGTGGACAACTCAGTGGAATTTTACATATGTATACATCTATTTATCTACCACCCAGATCTAGATGTAGAACATACCCATCACCCCAAAAAGTTTCCTCATGCCCTTCCAGTCAATAACCACAATTATCACTATTCTGACTTCTATCATATCAATTACTTTTCCCATTCCCCAAGTTCATATTAACAAATTATATGCACTCTTTTGGGCCTGGCTTCTTTTGTTCATTGTTTTTGCATTTCATTCAGATTGTTGTATGTATCAGCATTTACTTTATCATTGATGAGTACTATCCCACTGTAGTTTTATGAAATAGTAATGAGAAATTATTAGATCTACTTGGTCAATATTTGAGTTCATCTTTTGTATTCTTTGTGTCACCTCAAAAATTTACATACAACAAACCAGACACGTAAGACATATAACTTTATTATCTATAACCATCTCATCTTGCCCTGTTGTTCCTACTTTCACTGGCAGCAGAAACATACAAATAACAATTAAATATAACTTGATACCTTCCAGCTTAAAACAATGTATGTTGGTCCAAATTGATTTGGAGAGAATATGAATTCAACTCAAAGGTCCAATCCCCAGTGAGGGCTATTTCTGCCTTCCCAGTGTTGTGGCTGGATGGAGGGGAAGATGTTCCTGTCTTCAGAGCAGCAGGCAGTGGGGTTTCAGACAAGAACCACACCCAAGGTCTTTGCTGGTCTGTTGCCCACTGAGAATCTAGTCCTTTGGGTATTAGGATGCCACGGCCACTCACTGTAGCACTCTCTGGTCCCTGCCAGAGCCTCTTGCAAGAGGTTTCTACACTCAGCAAGCTCCTCATCCCAACCTCAGCCCTATTTAGTCAACCAGTCCTGTCACCACATCTGCATCCCTCTTGGGTCCCAAAAATTCTCAGCTGCCTTTGCTGCACCAAACTGGAGAAATATGGGCTTTGAGGACTTATTTCTGGCTCATCAACTTAGATTCTTCAGATATTCTTAAAGTATCACCAGAGCAGCCCCATGCTCAGCATCATGTTGAACACAATACCTACATGGCTTGGGATTCTCCTATGAAGCATTTGAGAAGCTTTGAGTAAGTCCCACACCAGGCATTTCCTAACCTTTCTGGGTGTTCCCTGCTGCCCCCTACTCAGCCCCATGTCAAGGTTCATCCCTCAAGAGAAAGCCAAATCATTCCTGTCTGACCTCTTTGCCCTGTTCTCCTACTTCTCCCTCTCCTTTGTGATGGGGTTGTGCTATAGTCAATTCATCTGCCTTCAAACCCTATAGTTTACAAAAGTGTTCTCAAATAACATTTTCAAAATATCATCCCCATATTCCTTTCATTTTTCTCATTTATCCATTCATTCACCTACTGTGGCCCACATCATTCCATAAAAGAGTAGTCGGGACTAGTGTTATAGTGCTATATAGATGTCATGATTAGAGTAAAAGAGAGGATTCTCTTCATTTATTGAACAGCTGTTTACTGAGTGCTTACTGGGGCTCATGTTCTTTAGCATATAAGAAGGGCAGTTGGAGAAACCTGCTTTCTTCTCATAAGAAGCTGAGCCCAGAAGAGAAGGCGGTCATATTGAAAAAGGAACTAAGGCATATAACTGTGAGGGGCAAGGTGAGGAGTTTTAAGGTGATATATGGGATGCAGCTCAGGGCACACCCCACCTTCCATCTCCCTCATTTCCATTTCACTTTCCCCAATACCCCCACTCCTGCCCCCACAAACACTTTTCACATAACCACTCTGGGAGCCCTTGCTTCAGTCATGGGAAATTCTTCCAGCCAAAGTAAGATAAGGAATAATGAAGATAAGGAGGGAGAGGTTGGTCTGTAATCCTAGCAGGTGAGCTGGTTGGAACTCAGGGCAGTAAAAGAGGCCAGCAGGGAGAGACAACTTGCTAGGAGACCAGAAAGAGTTGAGCACTGAAAATAGCCATGAATCTCAGTCAGAAACGTTAGGGAAACAGAGAAGACAAATTTATTCTCCTTTATAATTCAGACTGGGCCAGCCTCCCTCCAGACACTTTAGGATTAGAAAAGAGGGAAATTTCCGTCCTTTGGGAAGACAGGGAGGTGGCCCTTTATAGCCTTATAAGTTTCTCCTTTTGTGAACTTTTCTTGTCAGAATTTACTATAAAAATTTTCACGTCATCTATGAAACTCAGAAAGACAAAAGGATTTGGTGTTTTCACTCAATTTCAAAAAATAGAACAAGGTGGGGGATAAAAATTCAATGTGGAAGTTTAGAATGGCTAAATCAGAAGATAAAAATGCTACACTTGTCCTTATCACTTACAGAGGAAAGGAAAATAGACTTTTCCTTTATAGAATGTTCCCTCAGGGGAAAAATGTCCCTAAACCAGAGAAAAAAGCAGAGAATTGACTCTGATTAAGAGAAATTAAAAAGGCATTCTTTTAATCCTTGTCTAGGAATCAAACAAGCCTTGAAAATAACCCACTACACTGATAATTACCAGTTTAGTGAGACAAATGCTTTCTTCCCAGGCACCTTTAGACTAAATACCCCAGAGAGAGCAAAATGAATTGAGATAAGAAATGAAACTAGAGTTCCTTAAATTTCATGCTTTTTGTAGACAGAGTTTGGGAATCCATGAAGACCTTTTCCCACCCCCAAAAAGTTAACCACATAGACTGAGGGGTTGAGTCACCATAAATCAAAATAACCTTTAGAAAACAAACTCAGCATGCAAAGCCATAATTATCTCAAGTTGCATTCTTACCAGCAAGTGGTTTTTTACCAAAGAAATTGGAGATGCTAAGGCTATCACCAAAGTGATCAACTTTTAAAAATCATCGATCAGAAAGAAAATAATTCAAAATTTCAGAGCAGTGATTTTGAACTTTTCTGCTTAAAAATCTGGGGAGGAGGAGTATAGCAATAATTTAGAGAAAATATAAAATAACATTCCTGTCTTTTGAATTAACCAGCCAGAATTATTTGCCATTTCTTCTTTTCCATTATTATTATTTACCTTATATTTCATTCTTTTTTTATTTTAATCAAGAAGCATTTTGTTGTTAAAAGAAAAAAATCCAGAAGTCCACTCGAGTTGGTCCTAAAAGAGGTTTTATCCTAAGGAATTAGGGTATCTGCCGGAATCCAAGGGCAGAAACACCAATGGCCTGTACAGGGGCCTGGGACACCAATAGGAACCAAGCAGGATTCTGTCTCCATCTTTCTCAGGCACTGACATGGATCCTTTGTCAGATCCTTTCTACATTCCCCCTTTCTTTCCACAGTGTAGGTCAACACACTTCCTTACTAATTAGTCACATGTCCCCAGAGGTCTGCTCAAAATGGCAGTTTCACATTAGAGTCCACATCAGCATGTAAGCCTAGCCAATTCAAATCTTGGTCCCAACTCAAAATTATAAGGAGAAGGAATCTAACTGGCCAGCAATGATCAAGTATGCACTTCGGGTCCACTCCAAACTTGGAGTGGGGAGTGTGTGCTGAGGGTCACATGACCTGCTGCCTGCTCAGCAGGAATGAGACTGCCCCAGATGAAAGCCTGAAAAAGCCTGGGCAGGTGGAAAGAGCCACATGAAGGAGAGGTGAGGAAGGGTTGGCAACCTCTCAGGGCACTTGTGTTACAACCAGGGCTTAGATGTTTCATCCTCCAAGAGAATGTTACCTAATGGTAAGAGAAGAGCAGAGAAATGCCTTTTTAGCTTTTTTTTTTTTTTTTTTTTTTTTTTTTTTTTTTTTTTTTGAGAGACAGAGGGAGAAGCAGAAACGGAGCAAGAGGAGAGGGAGGGAAAGAATCCCAAGTCTGTGCAGAGCCTGATGCAGGGCTCGAATTCACAAACCATGAGATCATGACATGAACTGAAACCAAGAGTGGGATGCTTAACCAACTGAGCCACTCAGGGCCCCTCTTTTTAGCTTTTTAAATAAGTGTTTCTTTTTATTCCTCAAAGGGTATTGTGTGTTGTCTCTCACAACATTAAGGCATTAAGCGGTGAGTACTGAAAAAATAAAGAAAAGGCAAGCTAAAATACATTTCAGGGAAATATTCAAGAATATCAGTGATTTTTCAGTTTGCTTTTGTTTTCTGAACCTGTGTCAAAGGACTTAAAGTTCTAACATCTCTCCTCCAGATGACTTAATTTAATTAGTAATCTAGAAGAAGAGGATATAAATATTATTGGGTATGTACCAGAACTGTTTTCAAAGACTCACAACCATTTGGGACTGCTTTCTACCAGTTAGTAACCTGGGGCTTTGGACTAGAGAGGAGACACTGCAGAGCCAAGATGGCAGTGATGGCTAAACCCCCAAACCCAACAAGACACCCCAGCCTCAGCTTAGCCCATTCCTTCAGCAACCCACAGAGGCCCCAGGTTTCTGTCTTTGACAGTAGGAACACTTGCCTGATGCAACGTTGGCTCATTATTTTAAAACTTTGGAAATACAATTTTCTGTAGTCAAATTTCAAATGGTTATGGTGAAATCTGTCAAGGGAACATTTAACCAGTATTTATTTAACACCTACTCTGTGTCCAACCCTGTGCTGTGTGTTAAAGCCTTGTGCCATGTGCCTGGCTCATGCCAGGCATGAGCTTATAACCTAGCAGGTACTACAGATTCTACATATTAGAATCTATAATTAGACGCCCAAACTGGTGCAAAGAGCTTATGTTCTATATGACTTTGGTAGCTCTGCCGAATTCTCTTTTGGGTTCTTTATTGTATTCCCCGGAGGCCACTGCAGAAGAAAGTGGTAAGTATTTTTGCCGTAAAGTGACTAATGTTAAGAGAGATACAAGAAAAAAGGTCCTGACTATCAAAAGAGAAGGGGATAAATTCACATTATTTTTCCCTTTCTCTTACCTCTTACAGCTTCTCCATAGGGCAGGCCCATTCACTGTAACTGCACAACACACAGGAGGCTGAAACTCAGAGGAAGCCTCATTTTTCTGGATAGAGGAATCAGTAACCAGGACCTGGAGCTGGGGAGTATGGCTGAAATCTCAGAAAGGGGTTCCCTAATTCTGTATATGAATTGACACAAGTCCTGTGATCTCCCTCAGGAGAGGGCCTTAAGAACTGAGTTATGAGATAAACTATAACCCAGTTCCAGACTAACCCTGGGTGGCCAAGAGCAGAGACCCCAAAGCATGGCAAAGCCTTTGAAGTCTGTGCTGACATTGGAACCACCACTGAAAGAAGGTGAGACAGAATTGGCAGTCTGAACCTCATGGGCTCACTGCCTCGTAAAACAAAATAAAGCAAAAAAAAAAAAAAAAAAAAAAAAAGACATTCTCCAGATGATTTTAACAGGACACAGAGTCTTGCCACATAATATTCTGAAAGTCAGAGGTGGGACTAGGGTGAGGTAAATGAAATATTTGCTTTGGGTGCAAAATTTAAAGGAGAGCAGGACCAAAAGACTCAGTGATCAAGATAAATGATATTTTAACACAATATCTTAAAAAGTCAAAATTGATGCAAAAACTTCCATGATGGACAAAATATAAAAATTTTAACTAAAGACAGAATCAGTATTATTAATTTTTCCTTTTGTATGGAGCTCTAATATGGCTCAGCAGAGCACCATTACTGATGCTGGAAGCAATATGGAAAGGAGCCCCTTCATGTACTCTATATGGTCAGTATCCCAAAGTCCGAGGCAGAACAGAGAGGGATGGAAAGTAAATTCAGACAGAAAAACAGAACATATCCAGGACACCAGTATTGGTGACTCAAGTACTGCAGCCACCATATATCACAAAAGTGGACAGGTGTGCCTCTGAAAATGAAGATATGTTGAAAGGGTTTACAAGGAGCAGTTGGACTCCCTTGCTCTACCCAGCAGGAAACCAGAGCTCCCAAGGAATTTAAATTAAGAAAATAGGACTAAGGAAAAAATGCAGTTGATGAAAGGGAGGATTAAATTAAAATCTGCATACTAAACCATGGACATTCCCACCAGAAAATTGCAATCTCCTTTCTCTCTGCACCCTGGTCTAAGAATACAAACAGAGAGGCTTATCAAGCATTGACTTATCTCCCATCCTCAACAGTAGACTAGATATTTCATCTTAGGAAGAACCCAAGAACCCTAAAGAAAAGACCTGAAGATATCAACTTCAGTGGCGGTAAAACATGTCTACAGATTATTTAGCATTTATCCCATCGAGAAGTGGAGTCCAATTTCCTTCTCTCTTTTTTTTTTTTATTTTTTTTTCAACGTTTATTTATTTTTGGGACAGAGAGAGACAGAGCATGAACGGGGGAGGGGCAGAGAGAGAGGGAGACACAGAATCGGAAACGGGCTCCAGGCTCTGAGCCATCAGCCCAGAGCCCGACGCGGGGCTCGAACTCACGGACCGCGAGATCGTGACCTGGCTGAAGTCGGACGCTTAACCGACTGCGCCACCCAGGCACCCCTCAATTTCCTTCTCTTTGACCATGGGCTTCCTTAGTGGCTCCCTCATAGTGACTACAATGTTATAGAAGTGACGCTGCAAGATTTCCCAGACTAGGTCAGAAGAGAACATTCCTACAGCTTTCATCTCACCCTCCATCTTGAGACACATGCCTTTGGAACCCTGAGGTTCTGTGTAAAATGTCTATCTACTCTGTAGCTGCCACACTGGAGAGACCACAGCAAGATAGAGAAATGCCTGAAGAGCCCCAGGAGTTCTTTTCTCCAGCTATTTGAGTCTTCCTAGCCCAGGAGCCAGCTATGTGAATACAGAAGCTTCCAGAGGACCCCAGCTCCACACACTCTGACAGCAATCTTATGAGAGCCAGTGGAGGAGAACCACCTATTTGAGTCCACTCAATCCCCAGAATCATGAGAGGCAACAATAACATTTAAGTATTCTTGTTTTTTTGTTTTGTTTTGTTTTTGCCACTAGGTAGACACCTATGTTTGGAGTGGTTTGTTATGAAGCAATTAAGTAATCAGAACCGCAACATTTGGAGTTCTCCCAAATAAAAATGTGGGTTTCCATCCAGTTATCCCACAGTTGTTTCCAAAGGGCTATTTAGTCTTTACATGTAAATATGAATAACCAGTTACAAATCATCTCAGGAAAGCTATTAAATAAAAGGTAAGGACCAAAATAATCAGGAAAGAAGTAACTTTGAGCAAAAAGAGACAATGCAGGGA
Organism: Leopardus geoffroyi; assembly: GCF_018350155.1. Taxonomy (NCBI): domain Eukaryota; kingdom Metazoa; phylum Chordata; class Mammalia; order Carnivora; family Felidae; genus Leopardus; species Leopardus geoffroyi. Next base: position 53,804,609 of record NC_059332.1, read on the forward strand.
ACAGAAGAAAACCTGAACATAAGTTTGAGAAAATCTACCAAAAATTAGAACCAAAACTTTTAAATGTGCAAGAGAAAAAGAATTGAAAAGGTAGAGAGTCTATCCAAGAGGCCCAACATCTGATGGTAGAAAATGAATAAACTATTTCCGCATACAAGAACATAGATGTATTTCACAAACAAATGTTGAAATAAAAAAATAAAAACATAAAAAAGAACACACTGCATGATTTCATTTACACAAAGTCAAAAACAGGCAAAATGAATCTATTGGAGCTAAGAGTCAGATAGCAGTTGTTTTTGAAGGGGTAATGACCAGGAAGGGCCAAGACATGCAGGTAATTTTCTGTTTCTTGGTATGGGCATCAGGCTTATAGGTGTGTTCACCTCATGAAAATTTGAGCTGTTACACTCATGAATTATGCATTTTTCTGTGTATATGTTCTACTATAATTAAAATCACATTTTAAAAATTAAGGGATAAAATCAATACATGTATTGATACTACAAGACAAGACTAAAAAAAAAGACTCAGGACCTAACTCATATAGATTTCCACTGACCACATATAGGACAACTTAAATTAAGTGTTAAGGATAAGAAGAAGAATCAATACAGTGGAATAGAACATATCTAACATGTAAAGTCCATGCTAATAAAAAGCAGTTCTCACTGATCACCCTGGATAATGATGGAAAACCAATTCATTACTTCAAGTAAAAAGAAAGAATCAGGCCTGAATTCTACCATTCCTATACAAATTAAACCTCAGAAGGAGTGAGGAGTTGGTAATGAGATTTCTCTTTATAGATCACTCCAGTTAATCAATTATAAGGGATGATAGAACTAAACTGTCATCACTTTGCAATCCCCAATAAATTAATGGAACAATGGTTACTAAGATCACAAAAAGAAAGACAAGCAGTCATTACGTGCCTCATGATGGGAGTATTTGCCACCACCTACAGGAATGGTCTTGTTCAGGGGACTGAACCTGAATCTGATCAGCCCTCTAAATACAGCTGCCAATCTCCAGAACCACAGCAGCCAGAGAAGCTCATTAAACAACAACACAGGGATTCAATCAGCAAAATCCAGACTATGGGCAACTCTACAGGACAAGTAACCAGTTTTTCAATGAAAAAAATACAAGGAATAAAAGAAAGATGAAAAGGGAAGCCTATAGATTAAATGAGACTTAAGAGTCCTGTCAACCAATTGTAATGCCTGGACCTTAAATGAGTCATAACTCCCCCCTCAAAAAATTTAAAAGATAAATAAATTAATAATACAAATAAATAAACATGCATGAATGAGACAATCAAAGAAATGTAAACCTTGTGGCCTATTTGATGTTATTTAAAAACTATTGCTCTTTTTTCAGGCATGATAATGGCATTGTGATTTTCTTTTAAAGTGTCTTTATCTCTCAGAGACACACGTGAAATTCAGAAAAAAAAATTTGCTTTGGGATGATTGGTAAAGATGTGCAAAGAGGGTGCCATTATGAATGATGCAGTATAAACCAAGAGTTGATGGTTGTTGAGCAGGGGGATGGGCCCCAAGGGACCATTGTACTTGAATGTTCTATTTAATATAAAGGCCTTTTCTCATCTTATGTATTACAATTATTTAAAAAAAAAAATAACACTGATGAAGTTCCTAAATGTACAAGCCCCCAGCTTGAGGGCTTTGGCACCAAATTTGAACTTTCAAAGAGCGGAAGAGGAAAAGCGCAGAAGCCGAGGAGGAGAAAGGAAACACAAGGGTCTGTGTAGTAATCTCCCTCCTCTCTTGGCTAATTAGCAGCAAGGCACCATTATCTCAAAAGAGTAGGTCAAAGCCAAAGCCCCTGGCAATTAATTGCAAGACTAAGTATTTACTAAATAAAATGTCTATAATTTTATGGTTATTATTCATATTTAGTAAGCAGTCTTTATATTTTATTTGAATAAGGACCTCAGATTTTTTAAGTTTCTTTCTCCAAAGTCATGTGAGTGAAAAGCAGTAGAGCAATGCAGTGAACTGTGATAGCTGTATCTGTCTTTCTATCATGACTTCTAGCACCTTAAAGAAACTCTTCCTTGGGGCGCCTGGGTGGCTCAGTCAGTTAACTATCCACTTCAGCTCACGTCATCATGATCTCACAGTCCATGAGTTTGAGCCCCACATCAGGCTCTGAGCTGACAGCTCGGAGCCTGGAGCCTGCTTCAGATTCTGTGTCTCCTTCTCTCTCTGCCCTTCTCCAATCATGCTCTGTCTCTCTCTCTCTCTCTCTCTCTCTGTCACTCAAAAATTAATAAACATTAAAAAAATTTTAAAGAAACTCCTCTTTGACTTCTTGATTCCATGTGGCTACAAACTCAGTGTATATCACAAGAGTGTTCATGAGATGCAGATGCACCAGTTAGACATCCCTATGCACTTAACCACAGAAATTGATCAATATTGGACCCAAACCCCAAAAAGAGTCACTTGGAATCTTTTCAGATATTAGCATATGAGACCATTCTCTTTTTCATGGCTAAACTGGTAAGATGTGAGTCTAGGGCTTCCCGTGTCCTTCTTTTCCAAAATATGGAGAAAGTCTGCATACAGAATTAGGCTAAGCAAAGAGGGTATAAGATTGTTTGAGATCCAGAATCTAATCATGACTGTAGCTTGATCTATCTCCAGACTTCAGAGTTACAGGAACCAAAAAGTTTCTGTTATGGGTAAGCTCATTTAAGTCAGGTTTTAGCCATCTGGGGCCAAAGAACACCAACAATGGAAGTTTTCCCTCAATTTCAGGATTCCCAGACAACCATGCCACCTCTTAGAAATTTCATCTCCTATCAAAATTAGAGGTCCTTGGGGGTTATTCTAATATGTTGGCACACATTATATTCCTCTGGGCTTTTCAATAGTCATTCACTGAATGGATAATCACTGAGTATCTACCAGGTGTAGTAGACACCTATGTTTTGTCTGCCCAGTAGTCTTCGTTTTGTAGAAACTGTTCCTGCTCTTAGCTTGATCCACAATTGAATAGCTCAGGGTGGACAACTGATCCAAGGCAGCCAATGAGTGAAACCTACAAAATTCCTTAGACTTTTGAATTTGAGACCCAGAGAAAGGTGCCCTATTCCTCTTCAAGGGAGGCAGTCATAAGACTAAAAACTCAGTAACTATCCATGGCCACATTTTCCCATGTAGGAGACTAATGGTCACATAGAGAGAGGAACAGAGAAAGAGAAAGGGTGAGAGCTTTGTCAGCTTTTGCTATTCCTGAACTCTTCCTGAACTCCAGCTATATCTCTAGCCTTGCTAAAGTTGGATATTTCAACTTTTCCTGGGATTCTTTATTTTGTGAAACCTAGCTCTAATTGATAGCTATCATTCATTTGTAATAATTTAATGTAATCAGGCGCAATGCCATAGTCACCCCACCCTCAAGATGCTTAAAGGATAATGTGAAGAAAGGTACAAAAATGCAGTTGACTTCAGAACAGAGTGATACGCTCTGTGAAGGTAGTGAGCACAGGGCACTATGCAGCCCATGGAAGAGGCACCCAGAAAAGCTTTCCAGGGGAGGAGCCAAGATGGCAGAACAGCATGGAAGTTTTTTGTGTGTCTCATGTCCATGAAATACAGCCAGCCCAACACTAAACCATCCTGCATACCTAGAAAACTGATTGGATGATTAACACAACAATCTGCACAACCTGAACCACAGAATTCAGCAGGTCTGTGGTGTGGAGAGGTGAACTTGGGGAGCTAGAAGCCACAGAGGGCAGGGAGCTGCTTTTGTGGGCAGAGGACAGAGATGGGGGTGGCGGGGTGGAATACGGAAAAAGCAGCCTCCCCAAAAGCAGCTGGAGAGAAAGAGGAAAATTGGAAACAGCCACAGGGACTAAACTAAAAAGGGAGAAAGGAGAAAGGAGACGGTTTAAATTCCATTAAGACTGTAAACAAGGGGGGTGCAAAGTCTGCAACTCAGCAGCTCAATACCTGGTGGTGCTCTGGTAGGAAGGGCGAATCCCCAGGAACAGACTGGGATCCAGGAGGTTCTTGGGCCACACGGGGAAAAGCAGTTCCACTGCTGGAAGGACATTTGGTAGAGACTGTTGAAGCCACCTGGTCCAAGCAGACCCCAGAAAACAGCCACATTCGCTGGTGCTAGAACAAGGTCGTTAAGGGTGAAGCCTGGTGCCAGATGTGTGTTGTGATTTTCATAATCCCTGAAATGCTGCTGCTACACTATCTCGCGAACTTTCTTAGGCAGATTGGCACCTGGCCACAGTCTCAGGGCACCGGCAGCAGCAGCAGGATCTAGCAGGCGTTCCTGGGTGCAGCCGACATTTGGCCATTGCTCGGTGAGACCCTCCTGCATAGGAGCTGAACGGGTCAAAGCCATAATCCTTCAGAAGTAAAGGGTCATGGAAAACAGTCGCATCTGAGACAAAACTCAGGAGAGAGGTACTGCCTGGGGCTTGGTCACGGACAGTGAAGAACTGGGGAGTGGACGAAAGCTGACGACAGAGGACAGATACACAATTGCTGATCGGGGAGAACAGAGTTCCGATACTAGAGACTGGGTAGCTGGGTAACGCCATTTTCACTGCTCCCGTGCATGCACATACACACCTAAAAGCACCACAACACTCCACCCCAGTAGGCTAGCAGCGCCATCTAGTGGAGAATGGAGCCGTTACACTAAGCCCTGCCCAACTGGGCCAACCTCACTCTTCAAGAACACAAGACTCACTGCCTGCTTAGTTTATGGACTATAAAGCACTTCATAGTCTAACTTCTAGGGGAAAACGAAGTAATTTCAGTCCTATTTCAATCTGATAGCAGGTCTATCTATTCAATTTTCTTTTTTTTTTTCTCTTTTTCACTTCTTTTTCTTGAATACAGAAAGAAAAAAATCCTTTTTATTTTCAATTTTTATTAAAAATATTTTCTTTAATTTTTTTACTATATTTTTACTTTTATGTAAATTTTTTAAAATTCTATTTTACTTCCATCATTTTATTTTACTCTACTATAGTATTCATTTTTCAAATTTTCAAACGATTTCCTTTTTTTCCTCTCTTTTTTCTCTTTTCTTTTTTTGAATACAGAAAGAGAAAAAATTCATTTTTATTTTTAATTTTTATTAAAAATATTTTTCTTTAATTTTTTCTACCATATTCCTTACTTTTGTGTAAATTTTTTCAAATTCTATTTTACTCCTATCGTCTCATTTTAGTCTACTTCAGTGTATTCGTTTTTTCAAGTTCTCAAATGATTTCCTTCCCCACACTTTTTTCTCTCTAATCTGTCAAACCACTTTCAACACCCAGACCAGAACACACCTAGGATCTAGCATCATTTATTTGATTGTGTGTGTGTATGTGTAAATTAATTTCTTAATTTAATATTTTTTAATTATAATTCTTTTAATTTTAATTTTTCTACCTCATTAATTCCTTTTCTCTCTTCAAAATGACAAAACAAAAGAATTCACCCAAAAGAAAGAGCATGAAGAAACGACAGCCAGGGATACCCAACACAGATACAAGCAAGATGTCTGGACCAGAATTTAGAATCACAATAGTAAGAATACTAGCTGGAGTCTAAAATAGATCAGAATCCCTTTCTGCAGAGATAAAAGAAGTAAAAACTAGTCAGAATGAAATAAAAAATGCAAAACTGAGCTGCAGTCATGAATGGATGCCGTGGCGGCAAGGATGGATGAGGCAGAACAGAGAATCAGCGATATAGAGGACAAACTTATAGAGAATGCAGCAGAAAAAAAGAGGGAGATTAAGGCAAAAGAGCTCGCTTTAAGAATTAGAGAAATCAGTGACTCATTAAAAAGGAACAACATCAGAATCATAGGGGTCCCAGAAGAGGAAGAAAGAGAAATAGGGGTAGAAGGGTTATGTGAGCAAATCATAGCAGAAAACTTTCCTAACCTGGGGAAAAACATAGACATCAAAATCCAGGAAGCACAGAGGACCCCCATTAGATTCAACAAAAATTGACCATCAACAAGGCATATCATAGTCAAATTCACAAAATACTCAGGCAAGGAGAGAATCATGAACGCAGCAAGGGAAAAAAAGTCCCTAACCTACAAGGGAAGACAGATCAGGTTTGCAACAGGCCTATCCACAGAAACTTGGCAGGCTAGAAAGGAGTGGCAGGATATATTCAATGTGATGAATCAGAAAAATATGCAGCCAAGAATTCTTTATCCAGCAAGGCTGGCATTCAAAATAGAAGGAGAGATAAAAAGTTTCCCAGACAAACAAAAATTAAAGGAGTTTGTGACCACTAAACCAGCCCTGCAAGAAGTTTTAAGGGGGACCCTCTGAGGGGAGAAAAGATGAAAAAAAATATATATATATGAAAAGGAACAAAGATTAGAAAGGACCAGAGAACACCACCAGAAACTCCAACTCTACAAGAAACATAATGACAATAAATTCATATCTTTCAGTACTCACTCTAAACATCAATGGACTCAATTCTCCAATCAATGCTCCAATCAATGCTCCAATCAATACTCAAAAGACATAGGGTAACAGAATGGATAAGAAAACAATATCCATCTATATGGTGTTTACAAGAGACCCACTTTAGACCTAAAGACACCTTCAGATTGAAAGTAAGGGGATGGAAAACCATCTATCATGCTAATGGTCAACAAAAGAAAGACAGAGTAGCCATACTTATATCAGAAAATCTAGACTTTAAAATAAAAACTGTATCAAGAGATGCAGGAGGGCATTATATCATAATCAAGGGGTCTATCCACCAAGAAAACCTAACAACTATAAACATTTATGCGCCAAATGTGAGAGCACCCAAATATATAAATCAATTAATCACAAACATGAAGAAACTCATCGATACCAATACCATAATAGTAGGAGACTTCAACACCTCACTCACAGCAATGGACACATTGTCTAACCAAAAAGTCAACAAGGAAACAATGGCTTTGAATGACACACTGGACCAGATAGACATAACAGATATATTCAGAACATTTTATCCTAAAGCAGCAGAATATACGTTCTTCTCCAGTGTACATGGAACGTTCTCCAGAACAGACCATATACTGGGACACAAATCAGCACTCAGCAAGTACAAAAAGATCAAGATCATACCATGCATATTTTCAGACCACAATGCTATGAAACTCGAAATCAGCCACAAGAAAAAAATCGGAAAGGTAACAAATACCTGGAGACTGAAGAACATCCTACTAAAGAATGAATGGGATAACCAAGAAGTTCAAGAGGAAATTAAAAAGTATATGGAAGCCAATGAAAATGATAACACCACAACCCTCTGGATTGCAGCAAAGGCGGTCATAAGAGGAAAGTATATAGCAATCCAGGCCTTCCTAAAGAAGGAAAAAATATCTCAGATACACAACCTAACCTTACACCTTAAGGAGCTGGAAAAAGAACAGCAAATAAACCCCAAAAACAGAAGAAGACAGGAAATAATAAAGATTAGAGCAGAAATCAATGCTATTGAAACCAAAAAACCAAAAAACCAAAAAACACTAGAACACATCAATGAAATCAGAAGCTGGTTCTTTGAAAGAATTAACAAAATTGATAAACCACTAGCCAGTTTGTTCAAAAGAAAAAGGAAAGGACCCAAATAAATAAAATCAAGAATGAAAGAGGAGAGATCACAACCAACACAGCAGAAATAAAAACAATAATAACAGAATATTATGAGCAATTATATGCCAATAAAATAGGCAATCTGGAAGAAATGGAAAAATTCCTAGAAACATATACACTACCAAAACTGAAACAGGAAGAAATAGAAAATTTGAACAGACCCATAACCAATAAGGAAATCGAGCTGGTAATCAAAAATCTCCCAAAAAACAAGAATCCAGGGGCACCTGGGTGGCGCAGTCGGTTGAGCGTCCGACTTCAGCCAGGTCACGATCTCGCGGTCCGTGAGTTCGAGCCCTGCGTCGGGCTCTGGGCTGATGGCTCAGAGCCTGGAGCCTGTTTCCGATTCTGTGTCTCCCTCTCTCTCTGCCCCTCCCCCGTTCATGCTCTGTCTCTCTCTGTCCCAAAAATAAATAAACGTTGAAAAAAAAAATTAAAAAAAAAAAAAAAACAAGAATCCAGGGCCAGATGGCTTTCCAGGAGATTTCCACCAAACACTGAAGGAAGAGTTAACACCTGTTCTCTTGAAGGTGTTCCAAAAAAATAGAAATGGAAGAAGAACTTCCAAACTCATTCTAGGAAGCCAGAATTACCTTGATTCCAAAACCAAAGACCCCACTAAAAAGGAGAACTATAGACCAATTTCCCTGATGAACATGGATGCAAAAATCCTCAACAAGATATTAGCCAACCGGATCCAACAATACATTAAAAAAATTATTCACCATGGCCAAGTGGGATTTATACCTGGGATGCAGGGCTGGTTCAATATCTGCAAAACAATTAACATGATTCATCACATCAATAAAAGAAAGGACAAGAACCACATGATCCTCTCAACAGATGCAGAGAAAGCATTTGACAAAATACAGCATCTTTTCTTGAAAAAAAACCCTCAAGAAAGTAGGGATAGAAGGAGCATACCTTGAGATCATAAAAGCCATATATGAATGACCCAACACTAATATCATCCTCAATGTTGAAAAAAGGAGAGCTTTCCCCCTAAGGTCAGGAACAAAACAGGGATGTCACCCTCACCACTGTTATTCAACATAGTATTGGAAGTCTTAGCCTCTGCAATCAGACAACACAAAGAAATAAAAGGCATCCAAATCGGCCAGGAGGAGGTCAAACTTTCACTCTTCGCAGATGACATGATACTTTATATGGAAAACCCAAAAGATTCCACCAAAAAACTGCTAGAATTAATTCATGAATTCAGCAAAGTTGCAGGTTATAAAATCAATGCACAGAAATCGGTTGCATTCCTATACACCAACAATGAAGCGACAGAAAGAGAATCAAGGAAATCGATCCCATTTACAGTTGCTCAAAAAAACCATAAAATACCTAGGAATAAATCTAACCAAAGAGGTGAAAAACTATACACTGAAAACTATAGAAACCTTACGAAAGAAATTGAAGAAGACACAAAAAAATGGAAAAAGATTCCATGCTCCTGGATAGGAAGAACAAATATTGTTAAAATGTCGATACTACCCAAAGCAATCTACATATTCAATGCAATCCCTATCAAAGTAACACCAGCACTCTTCACAGAGCTATAACAAATAATCCTAAAATTTGTATGGAACCAGAAAAGACCCCGAATAGCAAAAACAATCTCAAAAAAGAAAACCAAAGCAGGAGGCATCACAATCCCAGACTTCAAGCTATACTACAAAGCTGTAATCATCAAGACAGTATGGTACTAGCACCAAAACAGACACTCAGATCAATGGAACAAAATAGAGAACCCAGAAATGGACGCATACATGTATGGCCAACTAATCTTTGAAAAAGCAGGAAAGAATATCCAATGGAATAAAGACAGTCTCTTCAGCAAGTGGTGCTGGGAAAACTGGACAGCGACATGCAGAAGAATTAACCTGGACCACTTTCTTACACAATACACAAAAATAAACTCAAAATGGATAAAAGACCTCAATGTAAGACAGGAAGCCATCAAAATCCTTGAGGAAAAAGCAGGCAAAAACCTCTTTGATCTTGGCCACAGCAACTTCCTACTCAACACGTCTCCAGAGGCAAGGGAAACAAAAGCAAAAATGAACTATTCAGACCTCATCAAAATAAAAAGCTTCTGCACAGCGAAGGAAACACTCAGCAAAACTAAAAGGCAACCGATAGAATGGGAGAAGATATTTGCAAATGACATATCAGATAAAGGGTTAGTATCCAAAATCTATAAAGAACTTCTAGAACTCAACACCCAAACAACAAATAATTCAGTGAAGAAATGGGCAAAAGACATGAATAGACATTTCTCCAAAGAAGACATCCAGATGGCCAACCAACACATGAAAAAATGCTCAACATCACTCATCATCAGGGAAATACAAATCAAAACCACAATGAGATACCACCTCACACCTGTCAGAGTGGCTAACATTAACAACTCAGGCAACAACAGATGCTGGCAAGGATGCAGAGAAAGAGGATCTCTTTTGCATTGCTGGTGGCAATGCAAGCTGGTGCAGCCACTCTGGAAAACAGTATGGAGGTTCCTCAAAAAATCAAAAATAGAACTACCCTATGACCCAGCAATTGCACTACTAGGCGTTTATCCAAGGGATACAGGTGTGCTGTTTTGAAGGACACATGCACCCCCATGTTTCTAGCAGCACTATCAACAATAGCCAAAGTATGGAAAGAGCCCAAATGTCCATCGATGGATGAATGGATAAAGAAGATGGGGTGTATATATATATATATATATATATATATATATATATATATACACACACACACACACACACACACAATGGAGTATTACTCGGCAATTAAAAAGAATGAAATCTTGCCATTTGCAACTACGTGGATGGAACTGGAGGGTATTATGCTAAGTGAGTGAAATTAGTCAGTCAGAGAAAGACAAAAATCATATGACTTCACTCATATGAGGACTTTAAGAGACAAAACAGATGAACATAAGGGTAGGGAAACAAAAATAATATAAAAACAGGGAGGGGGACAAAACCTAAGAGACTCATAAACATGGAGAACAAACTGAGGGTTGCTGGAGGGGTTGTGGGAGGGAGGATGGGCTAAATGGGTAAGGGGCACTAAGGAATCTACTCCTGAAATCATTGTTGCACTATATGCTAACTAATTTGGATATAAATTTTTTTTAAATAATAATAAAATTAAAAAAAAAAAAGCTTTCCAGAAGCCATGCTACTGTGGGGACTGAAGGACAATGGTGGGGCTAGACCAGGGAATCTCAACCTCAGCACTACTGACACTTGTGGGGCTGATAATTCTCAGTTGTAGGGGGGCCGTCCTGTGACTCATAGGATATTTAGCAGCATTCTTGGCCTCTACCCACTAGATGCTGGTCGCACCACCACCAGCAGCGGCCATACAAATAAAAAATGTCCACAGACAGTGCCAAATGTCCCACAGGGGGCAAAAAATTATCGTTTCTACCCAATGTCTTCATAATAACCATAGAGGGGTGTGCTGCATGAAATGCAGCCAACGTAAAATAATGACTGCCTTATGGAATAACAATGTGATTTCCTCATAAAAGGTATCCTTTGTGGCCAAATGTTGACAGCCTGCTTGCAACTTAAATTCCTCAAGCAGTTCCTTGGATCATGCCTTGGGAAATATGTTGACACATTCTTGTTTCTGTAGGATGAATCCCTTGGCCACCAAGTCCTGCTGTGAACCACTTCCCTCTGAAGAGGCTATTGTGCCTTTGCTGTAGATGATTAAAATTTCTCCATGGAGGAGTCCTGCTGCCCATTTACAAAAATAACGTCAACAGCCCAATTTTCACAATCCTGAAACATCATCATGGCAGCATCAGTGATTCTGGTTTGGGGTATGGTGCAGAAATATTATGGAATGCCTCCATTTGTTTCTCAGAAATCGCAGCCAAAGGCCACTTGCACCAAATTCTGCAGTACCCTCTGAAATGCTTTCTGGGTTCTCTGAACATGCCATACATAATAAACTGGTTTCCTTATAAATAGGGTACCTGATGCCAGGTAACATGAATGGGTATGATCACTTTTCATTTCTTCCAGCTACTTATGAAAGGACTAGCCATAGTTCTTATGAAGTCGGCTTTCTGTAATCTTGAATCTCCCCTCGGTGCTGTAGTTTGCCTGAATGATCTGTCAATCAGAGAAGGCAATACCTACCTCAGGGGGTTATAATAAAGATTAAAGGGTCATACACAGTACTTCACTGATTTGGAAAAGTACAGTTCCTCTGCATCTGAGCATCTCAAGAATGGGAATGTATCTTAAAATCTCTAGCATCTAACTCCCCACCAGGAGGGAGCAGCCACAGTCTAGCTGTCATCGCCTGCCCCTGCACTAACGTATTGTTGACCCCGGTGACATGACTGGCAACTCTTCAGCTTTCAGCAAACAGACCATTCCAGAATCATCTGAGGAAGGAGTGTGGGTCCTGGTTGTTGTCTGAAAACCCTCTGCTGATACTTAAAGGAAGCACCACACCAAACCTTGCAGAAAAGGTGTCATTGGTGTGGAAAGAAATCCCAGAGGTCATAGGGAAGCATCTTCTAAGGAAAGCTGTGTCACCCACATTCTCACAGGTAACAAAGAAAATGTTGGGTAGAGAAACAAGAATCTCAACAACTCTGAAACAAAAAGGGATTCAATAGAGTCTGAATGCAAAAACAAAACAAAGCAAACAAACAAAACAACAACAACAATCTTTCAGGGATTCCTTAACCAACTGAATTTGTACTTTGCTTCTTGTATATGCGCAAGGGTGATCAGTAATAAAAAAGAACAACATTTAGCTAAGTCCAAAATAGTTCTTGCAATATGTATACAACAAAAATTGTATGTTTAACTGCACACTTTTTCTTCCTTAGTGATGCATAAAATGATGGTGTACATCACATTTGTTTTAGATTTGAGGGAATACAACACAGAGAAGGCCAATACCATGGTTCACACCTAGCTGGTTATCAACAAACTGTAGATGTTGTTGCTAGGATTTCATAGTTGTCAAATCTGGTCAAATCGAGAGGCAACATTTGAGAATACAAATTTATTCTGTAAAAAAAAAAATCTCCCAAATCAGGTGTGATACAGATGATGCTATATAATAGCTTAACCATCAAAGTCCTCTCTAAGCTATTGATTTCATGTTGAATTTGCATCCTCAAATAACTTAACTCCAAAGTGTAATTTCAATCGTATTCTCTGTTACACTCTTTCCCTAGTTATCTTGTCCATGTAGCAGACAGTCCAACAGCATCAGGAGGCAGGCAGAGCAAGAGAATTAGAAATTAAAGCCACACTCACCCACTGGCTTGCACACCTATAACAATCCTGTACATTGTTAAGCTTCTAGTACTTTTGGTTAAATCTCAATGGAATATAAAGGAATTCAGAAGAAAGGAACAGCTTCTGAGTATAGAATTCCCCCAAACATGGCCCCACGTTAGAAGAGATACTCAAAGAATATAAATTAAAGAAGAAAAGAAAAGATCTAAAATCTCCAAATGTTCTGGGAAAAGAAGTCACATTTGTTGATATTTTTAATTGTATGAAAATACCTGTTATGGCCAAATGGATAAAAAGACATAGAGGAATGTATGTGGAACTTTTGTTCTATACAAACAGTAAAATGTGAAGCGTTTTCCCTTCTCAAAGACATGACTTCCATGTAATAGGTGTTTACCTAAAGCAAAGCATATTTTGTATTCTTTCAGTGTTAAGCTTTCTACCTACAATACACTAAATAATGTTTCTTAAAACTTTCCCAAAATTTAACAAGAATTTTAATGATGAATTCAGTCCCCAAATGTAACTTTCTGTCAAAAGTTAGCATAGAATGGGGCGCCTGGGTGGCTCAGTCGGTTAAGCTTCTGACTTCGGCTCAGGTCATGATCTTGCGGTCCGTGAATTTGAGCCCCGTGTCGGGCTCTGTGCTGACAGCTTAGAGCCTGGAGCCTGTTTCAGATTCTGTGTCTCCCTCTCTCTCTCTGACCCTCCCCCGTTCATGCTCTGTCTCTCTCTATCTCAAAAATAAATAAATGTTAAAAAAAAAAGCATAGAATATATCACTCCTTTGGCATCAAAATTATTCTGTAGTAGAATTTTTCTGATAATAGGTATTTTCTAAAAACTAGTTCAAATGTATATCACATCATATAATAATATACACTACAATATATGTATAAAAACATCCAGTAACCTTAATATGAATGCTTGCAGTTGAACCCCAACAGGATTTTGTTCCCTGTAGTCTGGACCAGTCACAGGGCCCCACCTGCTCTGTTTCCTGTTCTATAAAGCTTGGAGATTGGCCTCTTCAAAATGAACCTCTGAGCCATGTCTGTGTTGTTGAGATGATTAACCATCAGAGGGCAGCAAAGCATCTCATAATACCTTTCCTTCAGTTTTTCATTCACCAAGTTGGATCATGGAATGAGGCTGTTGTTTTCTTGTGAGCCTTTTATTATATCAGTTAATGAATTGCATTTTTTAAACTTGGAAATAAGAGGTATTCGGACATTTGCCATTGATTTTCCTAAAAGTTATGTCTGAGCACACTCCGAAAGTTCTCCATATGAGTAATATTCCCATTTTTTAGTAGTGCTTAAGATTGACACATTAGGGGCACCTGGGTGGTTCAGTGGGTTTAGCGTCTGACTCTTGGTTTTGGCTCAGGTCATGATCTCCCAGTTCGTGAGTTCGAGCCCCGCAACAGGCTTTGCATTGACAGCACAGAGCTTGCTGGGGATTCTCTTTCTCCCTCTCTCTTTGCCCCTCCCCCACTCACTCTCTATTTCTCTCTCTCTCAAAAATAAATAAACTTAAAAGAAAAGATTGACATATTAATGCAGGATGAAAGATAAAGACTTCCAGTCTTAAGCAAGTAGCATATTAAATTAAACTGGGTGATTTTGGCAGAAGGATTCTTTGCAAGATTGATGTTCTATTATGTGAGTCTGAAAAGCAAGACAAAGGAGAATTGCTGGCGCCTCTGAAGTCTCATCCGAGTCTTACATCAAAGGAAATGAAATGTATTCCTTAATCTAATTTGAGATTCTCTTTAAGTATAAAGTCGTTGCAAACTGAGGGACAATAAACTAGCGAGATATGATGTGTCCGGAACACCGCTGCATAATCTTATTTGTGCTGCAAATAAATAACCACAAAACAAAGAATGCCTATTGATTATCCTAAAAAGAATGACAGACAGTGGTATTGTAGCACTGATTCTTTTTCATAGGATTTTAAATCATTCTCCTGGAATTAGAAGTCCTTCTAAACACAATGGTGATGAGAAAGCAGAGGGCAGAGACTAATAAAAGCGACCAGGGAGGGCCAGGAGGGTGTGTGCTCCATGCACAGAAAGGGAATAAAGCTGGTTGCATTGTGCCACGGCATCTGTTTCGGCTTCACACTGGTGTGGCAACGTGGACCACTCTGCAGGTTACAATAGCGGAATTCAAAATTGCAACATCAGGGAGAACAGATGCTACAGACCAGGGATGAGCGTGAGATTATTGCAAACCTGATGAAAGACATGAAAAGGCCCTTTTGTTAAAAAAGAAAAAAAAAAATCCCTGCCACCGTAAGTGTTGTGAACCTGAGAACTAATAGAAGCGATGGGGCCACAAGAGTTCACAGAAATAGAAACTGTGAGAGGTAAGGGAGATGATTCATTTTCCGAAATACCAAATAAAAGCTGTGCTGTCTAGTTAACACTGGGTTTACAACCTATTGGAAATATATATGAACTCCCCATCCCACATAATGGAGTCCCAAACCCTTAGACATTTCACTTCCTGGTTCTTCTTCCCCTCTCCGACTAATGGGGGCTTATTTTCCTGGGCTTTCAATGAGCATGCGCCAAAGAACAAAGGAGGGACTGAAAGTCTCTGGGTCACCTCAGGAAATGGACATTTGTTCCAATCAGACTACTGTTTGCCTTACCTGGGCATAGGCAACCCCTGAAAAGCTGTAACCTCTGTACTACTCAGCCAATGAGGAATCAGGGGAGGGACTTTCCACTAGGAGATAAATTGTCTGCTGCAATTGCCCTGAGTGTGTCTGTTGTCAGACACCGGCTCTTGCAAGAATGTCGATTAAAGCCTCACTTCACAGTGCTCCAAGTCTTCACATCCCTCCTTTGATTGGGTCAGTGAGCTTATTTGTCACAAAACTAAGACAGCAGGAGATGCAACATGCAAGAGCAACAGGTAAAAGAAAATGTCTTGGCAAAAAGTTGGCAGCACGATTTTAAAAGGCATTGACTGAAAAGCTTTAAAATAAAAATGGTATCAGTTGAAGAGAGCAAATACCCAGGGCACCATTCCTGGGAACTAAATGGGTACATTTGAATAACAAAACCTATTTCTATAAGCCTCAGGTAGAGAGAATGCTGGAATTATTAGCAGCAACCCCCACCTTTTTCTTCTCTTATTTAATTTTTAATTATAATAATATGAATTTAAATCTTAATCAGATAAAGGGCACAAGACAGGAAGTCAGAAACCTGTAGTTTCTATTATTTGCTCATTATGTGATTGAGACAGGTAGTTTAGCTTTGCCGACTCATGATTCCCACAGTGTAAAATAAGAGGGTTAGACTACACTACATCCTTCAAAACAGAGCCAGGGGAAATGTCCATCTTCTGAGTTTCTCCCAGTTCATGCTCTGTCTCCTACATGAATAACCAGGGCATTGATTAGTCATGATTTTGATTGCAGGTTGCACAGTTATTTGCTTAACTTTATTTTTAATGTGATAAACATTTTTTAAAACAAGTCCAAAGTTGGAAATAGACTAAATGTTCAATGATAGGATATTATTTTTCATAATTGTGATATATCATTGGACTATCAGGTATCCATTTGAAATGACATAGATCATACAGTGGCTTGGGGAAAATGCTCATACTAGTTTAATCACAGGGAGAAAAGGAAGCTGCAAAACAGAATGATCACACTTTTTTTTTTTTTTAGTGACACCGAAATGCTAACAATGTTCATCTCTGGTTGCCAGGATTCATTTATATTAAGAACAGAAGGCTAAAGCATAAAAATTAAAAAGTTAACAGCAATTGCTGATTTGTAGGATTTTTTATGGGGTGTGTGTTTGTGTGTGTGTGTGTGTGTGTGTGTATGTGCTTTTCTACAATATAAACAACACAAAGACAACTGATATCTTTTTGAAAACTCCAAAAGTCCCACTTCTACTATAGCCCTTGCAAGAAAGCCAAGCTCAGAGTGCCCTTGGGTCATTTACAAGGATATTGGGCATTGTTTTCAAGCAGACAGAACCTTTTCCTTTGGCTCACTGGCCATTTGGCCTCCCAGCAAGAACAACCACCTTCCTGGTCACTGAGAGGATATGAATCAGGTCTCTAGGTTAATGGAACACAATGAGCGCTTGCCCCTGGAAACCCCGGTGAACCTGTCCCATGACCCATCCAACGCCTCACACACCAACCGAGGCCCCACCTGATTTTACCAGATGAGGGAACACTGACAAGTAGCGAATTCAGCCAAACTCAAAAGATAGTCTTGCAAGTGAAAGAAGAAAAAAGTATGTAAACTGTGATCTCAGTGTTTTATTTTAAAAACTTATAACAGTAATAACATATGAAGGAAATTCACCAAAATGTTAGTCATGATTATCTCTGTGTGGTGGAACTATGAGTGCTTTAAATTTTCTTATTTTGCTGATCTCTGTTTTCTAAATATTTTACAATAAATATGTATCATTTTATAATTTTAAATACAATGATTAAGAGTTATTTTGTCATTTTAATCAAGCCAATAATTTGGGATCCCCTGGTTATAAATACACCCATATCCAAGCCCATATTTATAATTATTTATAAATAAGTATAAATTTATATTTATGAAATATAAGTAATAGCTCTCTAAAAGACTGAATGGTTACAGTATTGGGATTTTTTACTAAATTTACTCAAATGGCCCTGTGTTTAATGGTGGCCAGGTTTGGCTTTCACTACTGGCATCCCATCTGGGGTCTGTCCTTGAAGGAATGTTCCTCCTCTCTCACCCACTACTGATGGGGTTTTGGAGTAGTGGGGGTCCAGAGCTGATGGCCAAGAAAGAATTCTTGAGATGTCTTTGGTGCAAAAAGGTGGTGTTATTAAAGCATGGCGACAGGGCCATGGGCAGAAAGAGCTGCAATAGGGTTGTGAAGAGTGACTGGTTATATACTATGGAGTTGGGGGAAGTAAAGGCAAAACAGATGCCTCCAGAAGGACTTTCATATGCTAAAGAGCACTCAGAAGATATCTGAGGCCTTGCTATTGTCAAGCTAAAGTTGTTTTTCCTCTAGCAAGCCATCAACATTAAGACAGGAGGGGTTTCCTGAAGAAATGTTATACTCTGTATTTGCCTGAAGTATTTGTCAATGGGCTGCAGGTTCTAAAAAATTTTCATTTTACCTGCCATTTCTTTCTTTGCTCCCCACATCAGTATGGAGGGGAGGGTAAGGTTGGGACTCCAGAAAACTGAGTCTATATGTCTCTGGAAATTAGGCTATTGATAAGATTGCCTTTTTCTTGTAATTTACTAAGACATCTGTAAACTGATGGAGACTCCTGCCCTGCATGACTGTGATCTCTATCAGTTAACCATTGGTTTTCCCTTTACCTTTGTTTCTGGGCAGCCAAGAGTGCCTGAGGAATGTCACACATCCTGGAGGGGGGCTGGTGGGGGGGGGGGGGAACAGGTTGCAGGGTGTCAGCTTGCCTTCTGCTCCCTCATCACAATGAAGACACTTTTCTCTATATTAAGGCCCTGCATCTCCCATTCCTGCTGATTTTTATAAGCAAGGATCCACCCTCACCACTTCTACCTCCCAGCCCCCCCAGCTTCCTAGCCCTTCCATGAAGGACCCAGCAACCTTCCCTGGTTTCAGTGTAAGTCTTCCTATTGGGAAGCTTTGTGATTCTTCCACATGACAGAACAGGCTTGAACCTCACCCCGCCCTACATTGTCCCTTGAGTCCCAAGGGCTCACTACAGCTATACCTCTATCTCAAGTTCTATGAAATGTTTCTACTCTGAATCTCTGTCAGGGCCAGGTATGATCAAAGGCCACAGGAGACTAGCAGTGGCTCAATAATTTCTCTGAGGCATTCCTTCATGAAGCAGGAATGGCTGACACCTACTATGTGTAGACCTGCATGGAGAAACAAATTAAACTAATAAATGAAAGCATGCTTTGGGAGAGTGAGGACTCACTTCCACGACCTTCTGGGGACAAGGCTTAAGCCTCTTTTTACTAAGTCACTGTCCCAGATAGCAGAAGGACCAGGCCATACAGACATCATAGGTATCTTGGGATCACACACTTACCATCTATTTTAATGCTCATAGCTGTGTAAGATAAGCTTTTATACCTTCATTTTGCTGATATAGAAACTGAGGCTTGCAGAAGTTAAGAAGGTTAGCACAAGTCACACTTCTGGTAAATGTTAGAGAGAAACTTAAATACAAGTCATGTGGCTTTGTACCAGAGAGTCTCTGCTGTATCACAGTTCACTGTGGGAGTTATTTTAAATTTGGTCACCTGTGGCATTACCAGCTGGTTGTGTGTTTCAGAAGATTTGCTTCAGATGGAAATAAGTGAATCCTGGGAGAAACCTACCTGAGTGTGAGAGGTAGACATGAGGTAATATTTATCAACTTGTACTCACCTTACACATTTTGGGTGAGGCAGTCTTCCATGTTTCAGGGTGTTCAGCATTCCTGATACCTGCCCACTAAAATCTGATTGGGATAATCCAAAGCGCCTCCACACATTTTTAAACACCCCTGGAGGGACTATGCTTTCTCCAGATGAGAACCTCTGATCTAAAAGTTGTGCCTGTATTGCTAATAGGTGACAACTGGAAACAATAATTGTACCAGTGGGAAAAAAATTACTAGACAGGGCAGATAATTTGAACTGAGCTGACCTGGACTAAGTCGGAGTTTGTATTGAACATCAGATTTGATGGCTGATGTAATCAACAAGCTCTCAATAGGTTGGCTGCCAGGATAAATGCATTATGAGCATAATGAGTGTTGTGTGATTTTATTAGAATGAAAAAAAACAAATATCTACATCTTTGACAGAGTATGTGTCTCTCTCAGCTGTCCTTTGAATTGGCAAGGATGAGTTCTTTAGTGTCCCAGACCCTCATTAATGTTAAATTCTTTCTAATTGGCAAAGGGAGTCATCGAGACATTACTAATGGACCCTGGCAGAAGTAGCAGTGTCAGGTGCTGTAAATGAGAGAATCTAAGCAGCAACCTTTCAGAAAAGAGGCAGACAAGAATTAGAAGCCTCAATGATCCCCCACCTCCATGGAAACAAGTAGTTTCTTTTACTAGCACACAATGCTTTTACACAGATACCATCTTCAAGGGCTATTTTCTCCTGGATGTTGTTAACAGATGAATGAGCTTTCCTGTTTGACTAGGAGAGGGGATTGTGTGCTAGACCCTTTGGGGAGACCCCTCCCATAAATCCAACTTATCTCCATCCATAGCTAACCATCTGAATCACACAAGCAGCTGGTGAAAAGAGCTTTGTGCTGTGCTGTTTTTCCCATCACAAGCCTTGCCTGGTTCTCAGACAGCCAAACTGGGTGCCTTTCATTTTCTCTTGGATGGCTTTAGGGCTACAATTTGCTTTGCCATGAGTAAAGATTACATGGCAAAAACAGCTCTGATCTTATTCTACCCAGTTTGCTAGATGATATCTCACTCTTTAAAGAGCCCAGAAAAAAAGGATTCAGAAATTCAAGCAGCCTGCCCTCTCTCACAGAAGGCATAATCATTTACCATAGCTATGATTGGGGCACTTTTCAGGCTTATACAAGAGGGACTATACAGGTTTCAAGAAAGTATTTTGGTTCCATTTTTGTTTCTGAGTCGCTGGAAAATTGAATTCTCTAAAAGCCCTGGGGTGTTGTGTAAAATTCTTTCCCCAAGAGCGGATGCTGGGATGCTCATATTATCTAAAACATTGTTTCATAGGTAACAATTCCAGAAAACAATTTTTGAGGTTCCTAAAATAGATTCGAATACATCCTTTAATCTCAGGAACATTAAACAGTCAGGAGTCAAATTCATCAGGAAAAAAACAATGACAGCTCACCACAAGCCTTCCCCCAATCTATTATTAGAGATTCTCAAATCTCTAATAATTTTAAATAGCTATCTGTACTTGACCAAAATGACTCATCAGTAATAATTTATCTTCTTTATTGTTCAGTGTTCCCCATATAAAAGCCTACATGATAGATTCCTTCCTGAGATGAAAGCTAGGATTCTTCTCTCTCTCTCTCCCTCTCTCTCTCTCCTACTGAATGGACAAGGAAGATAAAGAGACCTGTGTACCCCTTAACTGTCTCTTGATTCTAAGGTCAGTGCTAACCTGACATTTATGCTCCAAAGAATAGTTTAATATTAAACTCATTTAAATAGCTTGATATTTAAAACCACTCTTACCCTTTAACTTCTTGGTTCTTGAGTCCTTTTTCCCACCCTCTTGTTTTAGTGGTTTTGCTAGTTTGCTGCTTGAGATGTGTTAATGTAAGCTGTCTCGCCCCTGCTTTGGCTATAGGTATGATACAAATATAGTGTTTAGGATTTTCTAAAATATTCCTAATCTCAGTTTTATTCCCAATAGTTTATCTATTTCCTTAAGGCCAGAAGACCACCCAAGGTTATAAAACCATGAGTTCCAATGTGGCAGTAAAATGTTCTCACAATCCTCGTATGCTAAAGCCTCACAGATGGGGAGGGTGGTGAGCTGGTTTGCCACTGAACAGTTCATTCATTTCATGGATTTGACTCTGAACTTCTACATCCTCTGTAACAATTATTTCTTTCCAAGTCTCTTTTCATTTCACTACATTCTTCTCTTAAAGTAGGAACCCATCTCAGTACATGGGATTTTAAAGTCCCCATGAAGAATTTCAACAGCCCCTCCAAAGGAAGGAAGGAAGGAAGGAAGGAAGGAAGGAAGGAAGGAAGGAAGGCAGAAAGGAAGGAAGGAAGAAAAAGAGAAGAGAAAAGAAAAGAAAAGAAAAGAAAACTAGGAATAGAAGAGAACCTTTCTGGGGCGCCTGGGTGATTTGGTCGGTTAAGCATCCGACTTCGGCTCAGGTCATGATCTCACGGTCCGTGAGTTCGAGCCCCGTGTCGGGCTCTGTGCTGACAGCTCAGAGCCTGAAGCCTGTTTCAGATTCTGTGTCTCCCTCTCTCTCTGCTCCTCCCCTGTTCATGCTCTGTCTCTCTCTGTCTCAAAAATAAAATAACGTTAAAAAAAATTTAAAAAAAGAAGAGAACCTTTCTTACTAGCTTTTACTGAAGACTAAAATGTCACAATTAGAGGCGCCTAGGTAGCCCAGTTGGTTAAGCATCCTCTTCTCGATTTCAACTCAGATCATGATCTCATGGTTGTAAAACTGAGCCCTGCATCAGGCTCCATGCTGAGCATGGCGCCAGCTTAAGATTCTCTCTCTCTGCCCCTCCCCTGCTTGCACGCTCACTCGCTGTCTCAAAAAAAAGAAAGAAAGAAGAAAAAAAGAAAAGAAAAAAAGAAAATGTCACCATTAGAGATGAATCCTTTGATTTAGAGATTTGTCTCACTTGAAAAGTCAAGGAAAGGATGAATGCAAATGTGTCTCTAACCTTATGGAATTTATGGAACTCAATGTATATTATTGAGTTTATTGGATTCCTTTTCTGAAATCACATTTTGATAGGAGGAAAGGGGTTTAAAAAAATTAGAAAGGCTGCAGATACCGAAGCTGTAGCAGGAGGAGGTACCTGGGTGGCTCAGTCAGTTAAGCGTCCAACTTTGGCTCAGGTCATGATCTCACAGTTCGTGGGTTTGAGCCCTGTGTCAGGTTCTGTGCTGACAGCTCAGAGCCTGAAGCCTGCTTCAGATCCTGTGTTTCCCTCTCTCTCCCCCCCTCCCCCACGCTGGTGCTCTGTCTCTCTCTCTCTCTCTCAAAAATAAATAAAACATTAATTTAAAATTTTTTTTTAAAAAAAAGAAGAAGCTGCAGCAGGAGGAAACATGGGAATGGAAACAAGACTAAAAGGTAAGAAGACCTGGCTCACCAGACAAAACCTTGATGATGGCACAGCCTTGACAAAGCTGAGCCTGTTCAGTGCTCACATTCATCCCATGACACCTTTCTGCAAATTGGGGAGACCAGTGGACCTGTACAGGAACAGGCTTTTAGCTTTGATGGCCAAGTCTTACAACAGGAAAATCTTACGAGTGTCTGGTTGAGATCATGTCAATTCTCAGAAGCTGAGTATCAGGAATGAGAATGGGCTGCTCCCATTTGAAAAGAAATATGTTGGTTTTATTTTGTTTTGTTTTGTTTTGTTTTGTTTTGTTTTGTTTTGTTTTGTTTTGTTTTGTTGTTGAATGCAGCAACATCCAAATGTATGCCCAGACAGTGCCAAAAAAGCAGCTAACCGGGAGGAGGATGTCATCTAAAGTCATATTTCTGTCTTTTTGTGCAAGCAATATATTTTGTGGAACTCTGCCCCTCTGTCAGGTTGTGCACAAAGGGAGAATTCTTCACTCCTGAGGCCATGTGGCAGGATCAATTAGGTTGATGGGATTTGGTTTGAACTCTAGGCCAACATCTCTCAAAAGGACAAATGCAGGTTTCTTCCAGATGAGTGTTCCCACAGTACCACGAGTGGAAAATTGTTTTATGGCAAGAAAAAGCAGAATGATTTTAGCAACTGATGAAGCAATAGCTTGTAAGAGATTTAATTCTCACTGGGCCAATTTGTGTTGAGAGAGAGAGATAGTCAACCATGCAAGACTAATGGCATTTCTAAGTTCTTGGGGTGTTCTTTTTACTATTAAGAACACACCTGTATACACCCCACCCTCATTTACTTAAAATATAATCTCCTCAAAGTTACATCTAGATCAGAAGTTTAAAATTTCAGGGCACCTGGATGGCTCAGTTGGTTAAGCATCTGACTCTTGATTTCAGCTCAGGTCATGATCTCATGGTTCATGGGATTTGGTCCTGAGTAGCTGTCAGCACACAGCCTGCTTGGAATTCTCTCTCTCCCTCTCTCTCTGCCCCTCCCCAACTCACATTCTCTCCCTCCCTCCCTCCCTCTCTCTCTCTCAAAATAAATAGTTAAAAAATAAAAAAAAATTAAAAAGAAGTTTAAAATTTCAAGAATATATGAGGTCTATAGGATCTTACAAAGTTTAATGGCACATCAGAAATATGTAAATTTAGTAGCTTTCCCTTTTAGTTGAATCGATATTAAAATATTTAGAACTGATTGAAAATGCCATTATTCACTGATTGTATGTATGATAGATGGGGAAATCAGTCTCTAATGTCTCCTTCTTCATTGCTGCTGATAGAATCCTAATTTTGTTTGTTTGCTCATCCCTTCCCCATATGACTCAGAGTGTAAACCTGATTAGTCTAAACCCACAAAGGTCATTTTATTTCCCTTGCCAGTGATTAGTGTAGGAGTGGGCATGTGGCCCAGATCTGGCCAATGAAATGTGAGGGGAAGTCTTCTGGGGACTTCTGGAAAAAATTTCCTCCATCTAAAAAATCAAACAGAAGTAAGAAAAAACAGTCACATTTTCTACAGGATAATTTTGTGTCTGAAATGATACTTTGAGACAAGGAGGGGAGATAATAGTCTCTTACAATACCCTGAAAATACCAGAGCAGAGAGAAAGTAACTAGATGAATGAATTAGCCTGCTCTAGAGCATCTACTTCTGGACGTCTTGTTACATGAAATAATAAATATACTCATTATTTAAGTCCATTTATCCAGTTTTCTATTCCTTGGAAGTGAAATAATTCTTTTTTTTAACTTTTATTTATTTATTTTTTTTATTTAGAGAGAGAAAGTGAGCAAAGGAGGAACAGAGAGAAGGAGAGAGAAAGAGAATCCCAAGCAGGTTCCACACTGACAGTGTGGAGCTTGAACTCCCAAACCGTGAGTTTTTGACCTGAGCCAAAACCAAGAGCCAGACCCTTAACCAACTGAGTCACCCAGGTGCCCCAGAAGTGAAATAATTCTTAAAGGTTCATCATACATACCCATAAGCATTTGAGTACAATTGCTTTAGTTAAAACACTACATAATGAAGTCAAGCATTTCAAATTTGTAGTCATCTCAACACTCCAGTCAGAAATTATTCAGCAATCTGTCCTTTGACTCAGTAAGGTGGAACTGGGAATGGTATTTGCAGCATATTTGTATTTCTGTATTTCATAAATGATTCTAAGAATTAAGATAAATAAATCATTCTAGAATAATCTCACCCTTTTAAATTATTCCCTCATTTATTGATCTATAATTTGTTATTCATGGACTAGACAAAAATAAAATTTTAAAGCTCTACAGCTACAGACTTTAAAGGTATGTTCTTTAGGTACGTGGATTAATCAGGAAGAGATAAAATGGCATTTTCCATAACGATTTTAGATGAATAATGAAATGCACAACCTGACTCATGGCAGTGGAGAAAACTAAATACTGAACAGTTTGGTTTTTCTGTAGCTGAAAGAAAAGCTTGGTTAAGAGTGCAGAAGTGACATGCCAGGCAGTGACCGCTTTGTAGCTTGATTAAAATTCCAGTTGGTCATAGTTGGAACCTGGTCCTCACTCCACACTCTCTTCTTCTCACTCCCATTAAAATTCATTTACACTTCCCTGGTTTCAGAATTATCTGCTTTCAGCTGCCAGGGAAAGTCCGTTTATATTTCTTGGGAGCAAAGCTTCAAGGTCACTTCCTACCATTAATTCCCTGTCAGCAAGTGTCACTCAGGGCATTTCCTGTTCCTCCTCGCAATAGCACTGAGGAAGAGAAATTCTCAATGGTCTCTAATTTTCAGTCCTCCACAGCAGTTTGCAAATATGTGCTGGTGTGCCATCCATTTCATTTAATCTTAACTATCTCGGTAGAAAAATGTCAACATAATTTCTCTACTATAAGAGACAGTCTCAGTCCTTGCTAAGACTCTATCTGTAAAATGGGCAGCACAGTATTTTCTTCCATCTTTGGAAACGAACTAGGTTGAGTACAGACTGCTTAGAAGTCACTGCAAATAAATCCTAGGTATGAATCCAGAATATCTGCCTTTCGCTGAATATCAAAATACAATTGCTTTAGTCATCTTTATTAGCTAATCCCTTTGTTCAATTGAAAACATCCCATTAAGTAAAAAAAAAAAGTATTTTAATCATTGATGACGTTGTAGAGAAGGAATAATCAGTTAATAGAATGACCGTTTTCACTTTCTGATTACATATGCAAGACCACAAGGAGAAAGCTTATTGAAATTTTCCAGTAAATACATACGAAATTGTAGAATGCTTTGAATATCTGATCTTATTGAACGTATTTGATAAGGAGAAAAATATTTTGGTATTACTGATTTTATATTATTCAGATATTAAAAATAAGTCTGTATTCTACAAGTGCTCAGAAAATATCAGAACGGGAATTACCAGCTAGTGTGTCTTATTTTCATCCAAAGCTGATTTTTTTAAGCACTAAATTAAGCTATTCTTTTCACAGACTACCTGTGAGGAAAACTACAAAATATCAAGGAAGAATATAAAAGCCTATTTAAGTAAATGGAGAGAAACGTTATGTTCCCGAATTGGAACATTTTCCAAAGACAATTTGACAAAATGATTCTAAAATTTATCACAAAAACTAAACTGGCACAAATAGCCAAGCAAATTCTGAAGCACTAGTGAAAAAGAAGGAAGTCTTACCCTCACATATGAAGTCATACAATGAAGTTACAATAGTTCAATCACTGTGGTAATGGTATGAGAAGAGACAAATGAATTCAAAATAGAAGACTCAGCAAATGCTTAGACCATCAAAAACCATCCTGCACAACACACAGCAAAAGAAATTCCAGATGTATGAGGGAGTTAAATGTAAAATTGCATCCATGAAAGAAGTGGGAGGAAACACGGGTGAAAGTATTTGATCTTGGGGCCCAGAGGCTTTTCTGGGCATAAAAGCAGCAGAAGAAAACATAAAGAAAAGAAAAAAAAACCTGGTGTATGTGACTGCACAAGAACATAAATCTTTCCATTAAAAAAAAAATCCTGAACAAAGTAAGAAGGTAAACAACTGTGAAATCTTTTTGCAAGGTTTGATAAAAGGAGTTATAGGTTTAACAGAGAGAGATCATTCAAATCATTTAGGATAAATTCCATGCCCTGTGAACAAAGGTCACGAATTACATAAACGTCCATAAATCTGGAAAATAAAGCTCCACCTCAATGATACTCAAATAAACACAAATTAAAACAACCATAATACAGATTTATGCAGAACCATCTAATATTCAGAGTGATTGTAGAGATGTTAGATGTAATCTTTGCCAGGCACAAACATGTGTGTCCTGTGAATTAAATGCAAGAAAAATGCTCATGAAAAAGTATATTACAAAACAGTTGTGCTGAAGGTTTGTAATTACAGCAGTCCCCCCACCATTACCAGAGGGGGATACCTTCCAAGACCCCCAGTGGATGCCTGAATCTGTGGGTAGTACTGACACGTTTGTATACTATACCTTTTCCTATATATACATAACTGTGACAACATTTAATTATAAATTAGTAAGAGATTAACAACAACTAACAATAAAATAGAACAAGTATAACAATATAGTGTGACAAGAGTCATGTGAATGTGGTCTCTCTCTCACACTCAAAATACCCTATTGTACTGCGCTCACTCTTCCTGTGATGATGTGAGTATAACATGCCCACGTGAGGGATGACCGGACATCAATGACGTCAATGACGTGGGCGTTGTGACGTAGCAGGTAGCTGAAACTGCAGAATGTGAAACCACAGATAATGGAGAGACTAATGTATTCAAAAATATATGCTTATGTGTACATATATGCATAGAAAATGACTTGAAGTCTCACAGGATTTTATCTACAGGTTATGGGATTCTAGACTATTTTAAATTTCTTTAAAAAAATAGATTTCTTTTTATCTTTTCTGTATTTGTCTTTTACTTTATTGATCCAAAGACAGAAACCACAAATGCCTCCTTTTCCCCCCTTGGAGTCTGATTTCACTCTCTCAGGAGCAGCCACTTGAGGATACTTCTGCTCAGAACTGCCTGATTCAGACCCAGATCTGAACAAAAAATCTCTGTTCCCAGCCTTCTTCCCAGGGTTCAACTTCCCCCAGCTTTAGGTCCCTCCTTGAGCACATACAGTGAGAACTAATCAGAATCTTTCTGTAAAATGTGAGGTTTGTCAACTATATGAAAACTAAGCAGTAAAATTTGACAGACACAGCAGCTAAATACAGGGAGTGCTAACATCCCATTTAAAATAACTTTGGTCCCTCGGATGAGGGCACCGCTACATGATTAACGCAGAACTTTACCCGATGGCTGATGTTATTCCTACATTTTTCAAATGCTTTTACTCAGACCTTTTCAAAATAAACCGTAGAATTGGGCTTTATGTGCTTATATGGCAAGGTTGCTCCTTGCGATACCGTCACAAGGCTAAAGCATAAAATCTAGTTAAGAGTTCTTGCCAAAACATGAATCAGTTGCAGCAGAATATTCTGAGCTCTGTTCTTCTTTTTTTCCATTCTCTAATATTTCTTCACATCGCAGCCCAAACAATCGCTCATAATTAAACTGAGTGAAGGAGCAGCCCTGGCAGGAAATATACTTGGCAAGGCTCCCACAGCTCTTCATTGTCTTCCACACAGAGCAATTACATCAGTTCCTTCCATTTCCAGAGGAAGAATGGATTTTGCAGAGCAACAGATGAAAATAAGAGGAAGGAGGTGGCTTATTTACATATTCCAAATCAGGTTAATGTAGATTTTTTTTTATGGGAAAAGGAAATGCCTTAAAGAATTGAATAGTCATTGAACAAATCTGCTTTCACTTCCTTCGGGATCTACACCATATGCTGACCACAGCCTCTGCTCACCAGTTACTCATGTCTGCTGAAAACCTCCAGGTTCAAAGGGAAATCTAGTCAACAAGTATGATATATTCCAGAGTCTAGAAACCTCAAGAGAAGTTAAATGCCAACCATGTTTGAAAATGTAAAAATGTATCATCGTGGAATTCTTCAGCCTCTGCTATTTACTCAGTAGATTCACTGCAAGTCCCAGTGCAGGAGAGGATTTACAGTCTAATGGTATACACCAAGATAGTGTAAGATGAGGTATGTCTTAAGAGTTATTTGGCTTCAGCTCAGCTGGATGACAAAGCATCATGTTCAACCTGCTGCATCCCGAGGATGAACATCTTATCAGCTCACAGACATGTCCGGGGCCAGGTGCCCCATCCATTTAGGGTCTACTAGATAAAGAGAGATTAGCTCCAACCTAGACTTACCCAGCCACCCTGAACATCCTTTCCTCTTCTACTGGTTTGCCCCCACTTGGTAGCCTGGAATTTATCCTGGTTCCCTAGGAGAGGACAATTAGGTTGAAGGGCCGGTTCTCACCAACCCAAAATGTGCTGGAGCCATGCAAAATCTACAGTCCAGCCTCCCACTGAGACCAGCTAAGAGAACCAAGGTCTCCATAGGAGTGTCTCAGCCATTCAGGAGCAATGAGTACCTCTTTGGATGCTAAGAAGACATTAGACTTCCCGTTTTTCCATTTCAGAAATTCCTGACCTCTTACTCATTTCCCTTGGGCTAAAGCCCCAAAGGCCTCAGCCCCCTGCGCCATCAAAGAAGGAAAGATATAAGGCAAGCAGGAAGTAGTGTCCATCATCCATCGCCAAAACCCTGCTCTGTGAAGCTGAGATAAGCCCCCTCATGTCCAGGGTGAGCCCATGAAAGACAGAGACCAGAGAGCCAAGGGGGTCAAGGCTATACATGTCCTGCCTGCCCTGAGGACTGAGAGGACAGCTCCAAGGTATTCATCCCTCCAAAGAATAAATCCTTGGGATGTGTCTTACACCAGAAAACTAATTCCACAGGGTTCCAGGTATGCCAATTCCTGGAAAGGAAAGATTCAACCCTTGATCCTGTGCTTACAAATGGATCCCTGTACAAAACCAAAAAATTTTAGAAATAATCAAAATAGACACCTGGACCCTGCAGTTGGACACTGGCTCTCAGAGTCTCTACAACTGGAAACAATATTTTTTCAAACACAGGAGAAAGAAGCAAAATTAGAGAAAATCTGGGGAATTTTATCTGAGGATAAGGCCCAATCTATAAGGTTGGCCAATGGGCGTGGTGGTTCTCTCCCTCCTCACCCTGGT
The DNA here is from genome assembly GCF_018350155.1 of Leopardus geoffroyi. Taxonomy (NCBI): domain Eukaryota; kingdom Metazoa; phylum Chordata; class Mammalia; order Carnivora; family Felidae; genus Leopardus; species Leopardus geoffroyi. The sequence continues at coordinate 53,834,590 of NC_059332.1, forward strand.
TTGTCCATGTGCCAACACACCAAGAGTATTCAGAAAGTATTGGCAGAGGAAACTCAGTAAAAATGCCCCAATAAAGAAACAAGAATATGATTTCAACAATAATGAAAGCAGCACCATAAAAGGCAGGAGTCTCTTGTTTACAAGTGACAGATGCTCAACTAAAAGGGAGTTTGTAACTTAAGCCAAAAGGGGAATTTATCAGCTTACATAAATAGGCCAGAGTTGTTTTTTTTTTTAAAGGCTCAGGCACATCTAGATTCAGAGGCTTCAATAATATCGTCTGGGTTTTGTCTGTTTCTTCACTTCTTGGCTTTTCTTCCTTCTCTATGTTGGCTTACTTCTGCAGACCTGTTCTCCAATGACTAGCAAAGGTAGTTATTGTAATGGTGTTGGTCATTCTTTTGTTCTGCAGCATCTGGAACTCCTCTCTCTGCTTAGGGAATTTCCAACCTCATAAGTCTTGGTGGGACACGTGCTCTCCCATTGCGGAAGCTGCAAATGTCAGATGCTTGTCTTCCCAAACTGCTTTGCAGCTGGGGTTCAGACATGTAACCCAGACGACACCAGTCAAACACAGCCATCCTTAATTTGGAACCAGACACAGATAAAGCAAAGAAAGAGCAAAGGGAAAAAAAAGAGAAAAAACAATCTGAGGGCCTCCCTGACAAGCTCATGTTCCTGGGACACTGGTGGCCACATTGTGGTGGTTTCTAGGGTCCTGTTCTCATAGTGTCAGCTCTAGAACCTGGAGGATTTTGTGCTCAGCTATGATGGCAATGCTGTCCTTGCTGGACCCATCCTGAGGCAATATGGGACCATAATTCTGGTTTTTGAACAAAGCATCTAATTCTCTGGCCATCCCAGGGATTCCTTCTGCTATCCACAAACATATTTCTACTTAAATCATCCAGAATGGGTTTCTATTGCTTGCACATAAGAACCTGACTGCAAACAGCTGCCCCAGATTCACACTGACTCAGTTTAACTCCACTTGAAAAGGAGGTTCTTTAAGAGTGTATACCATGGGGCGCCTGGGTGGCGCAGTCGGTTAAGCGTCTGACTTCAGCCAGGTCATGATCTCGCGGTCCGTGAGTTCGAGCCCCGCGTCAGGCTCTGGGCTGATGGCTCAGAGCCTGGAGCCTGTTTCCGATTCTGTGTCTCCTTCTCTCTGACCCTCCCCCGTTCATGCTCTGTCTCTCTCTGTCCCAAAAATAAATAAAAGTTGAAAAAAAAATTTTTTTTGGGGGGGCGCCTGGGTGGCGCAGTCGGTTAAGCGTCCGACTTCAGCCAGGTCACGATCTCACGGTCCGTGAGTTCGAGCCCCGCGTCAGGCTCTGGGCTGATGGCTCATGATGGCTCAGAGCCTGGAGCCTGTTTCCGATTCTGTGTCTCCTTCTCTCTGACCCTCCCCCGTTCATGCTCTGTCTCTCTCTGTCCCAAAAATAAATAAACGTTGAAAAAAAAATTTTTTTTTAAAAAAGAGTGTATATCAATCCAGGCAAGGATTCCTATCAATCTTTTGGGGATCACATACCCACTTCTACCCCAATCATGTTGCTAGAAGAATGGGACTCTAAGATTGGCTTAACCTGTGTGAAATGTCCATGTCTGTGGCCAAGGACAATGGACCTCATGAAAGACAACCTCACAAGGATCTTACAGAATGGAGGAGGTAAACTCTCCCCAAAGGAAATAGATGTCTGTGATAAACCCTTTCCTGTTATATAGAATTTTCCCTGCTCATTGACCAGTCTTTTAAAACTGACAAACACCAAACTACCAAGAATTGAAAGAACAAATCTTGTTTACCTCTTCAGAAGAATAAAATAGGATACCGTAAAGTAAAAAAGGCAAGGAATAGGAGAAGTAGGAGGGACCTTGTGTATGGATTTTCTCAAAATAAGATAAACTATGTTTTCTTCTCTCTAGGCCTTGGAAAGTTTGTAGAACATATTTTCAATAACATCTAGACATAATTAGGAAATCACTTCTAAACAAAATCCCCACCCTGCTCTCTTTTAACTCTCTCCCCATTTCTGGTCACCTAGAATGTGGTGAGATTCTTTAGTCTATGGGAAGATGATTCTCCTGGTGGACGTTTGCCAGGAAACCAGGCTTCACTGAGGGAAAAAAACCCAGCTGCAATCATTACATAGTGTCGCTGCACCCCAGAGAGCAGGAGCCCCACCACATGCTGAGTAGACTCTTACATGTTGCCAGAACTCTTGGGAAGTAGGACTCAGCCGAAGGCAGAAAGCCAGTTTAGAAGAAAAGTGAGAGAAAAGCAGGGCCAGAGGGAATAGGATAGAAAGAATGTTAGAGAATGAGAGGGGGGAACATGTACGAAATTGCATCAAGGTCAGCAAAACCCTAATATAAATAGTAACAGCTGTATGCCGAGTCCCTGCAGAAGGAGTCTGTGTGGGATATTTTCCATTTGGCTTTCCAGATCCACTCTCCATGCTTCCCTGCTTTGTTCACTGACCGAGAAGTCTGAGCCATGTGGACTGCATCTATCAGTTCTCTGCTGGCTTCCAGTTGGGTTCAGCCAGTGGGAGGCACCAGCAGAAGATAGAAAAGTAGGAAGAAAGTGAGTGAGGTCTGAAATTTTACTTTCCTGCTTCTCTCCCAGCAAGACCACAGCCCCCATCAGGAAGTCGTCTCTATGTGGCTACTTGTGCTGGGTTCTGCTCACTGCCCCTTCCCCAGGCCCTTTCATGGCCGGGGTGGAAGGTACTGTCTTCTGTTCTAGCCCTAGTGCACTGCTCCATCCCTTATTGGTTTCCCTAAATCAATCCCCATAGAGTAAACAGGTCCCTTTACACAGTGGTGTTTATACCCCTTAGTTACATCAGTTGAGCATCGCCATCAGTTTCCTGCTGGGTCTGTGACTGACACAAAATGAAAACATTCTCTGAAAGACCCAATGACTGACCACAGGCAGCCTAGGGTAGGGGGTGGGGGGTGGGGGGTGGGGGAATGGATAGATTCAAAGGCAAGGGAACAAGCAGAATTGGGATGAGGGTAGTAGATGTGTTACATTCAGTCCAGACATGTTCTTACATTGCATCCAAGTAGAGATGTCAAATATGTGAATGAGGGCCAATGTTTCATTTTTGGAGATGGAAGTTTAGGAATTCCTCACAGGTAGGTAGACAATAAAACTAGGAAAGTAGATAAAGTGGTTCAGGAAATAACAGGTGAGAAGAGACTCTTGATTATAATTTTTAAAAAACTAACAAAAGCCTCAAAGAGCTAAATTTCAAATGGGGAAGACAGACTGAGGTCACCAACTTTTATAACTGAAGTCCCTGTAAATTTGAGATAATGTTTCTTTAAGCAAGGAAGTGCCTTGTCAGAAAAGTTCTGCTCCACTTAAATGTCAGCATACATTTCTACAGAGATCTCATCATTGCTGTCATCCAGGTGACAAAATGGCCCAGAGATAAAAGTGACCTCCTGAGGAAAAGATTACATTCTTGATTAGAAGCAATTTCTTTTGAGAAAGAAATCATTAAGAACTCAAAACTTTAAAAAATCCTAAATAATTCCACTTAAATATACATGTCCTTTATAAACTTTCAATCATATATTGTTTTTCTTGTAGCGTATAGTGAAACTATATATCCACATAAATGACAAAAGATGAGTGAAATTTAGATTGAAGGACATGAAACAAATTAGCAGGTGGCACTAAGAACAGGACTTGGTGAAAAATATCAAACAGGGTTTTGAAAACATGAATGGATACATAAAATATGATATATCCATACAATGAAGTAGTTCTCTGCAACAAAAAGAAGCCAACCACTGATATACACAAAAACACTATGAATCAAAACATTACGCTGCATGAAAGTAGCCAGAAACAAAAGAGGCCACAGTGTATGATTCTATTTATATAAAGTTCTAGGAATGGCAAACTAATCTGTAGTGACAAAACAAAGATTTCATTGGTTGCTGGAGTCACGAATCAGACCAAGATAGACGGAAAAGAAAACTTTGAGTATGATGGAATTATTCTGTGTCTGGATTGTAGTAGTGGACTCATGTGTTGTATGCATTTGTCAAAAGTCATTGGATTGGATACTTCAAGAGGACATTACTTGTTGTACAAAACTTATACCTCCACAAAAGTGATTAAAGAAAAAAAAAATGTTGAGAAATTCTGTGGGCAGCTGATGCATTCTCCAGGACATGGGTGTTTAATGGATAAAAGGGAGCATGGCAACTGAAAAGGAGCAATCAAGAAGGAGGAATAAGCCAGTGGAGAGATGTCACTCAAGTGTCAGGAGTAGGGCTTTTAAGGGGAAAGAGCTGACTGGTTGTCAGTATGATTCTAAGAAAAGACCTGTAGCATAATGACTGAAGCTTATCTATTGGCTGCAACATTTGAGGAGACAGTTACCACCTTGGTCAGAGAAATTTCCAAACAGTGGGACTGTGGACACCAGCTGCCTGGGAATCCACAGTGAAAAGGAAGAAGAGGACACGGAGGCAGAATGTAGAGACTTGTGTTTAGGCACCCCGGATTAGAAAAGAAGGTAGACTAAGATTCGACAGTAACCAGAGAAGGAACAGGGGAAGGGGGTGATTGTTTTTTGTAATGGGAGAAACATGAGAATCATTCTATGCAGAGAGAAATATCTCAATAGAGAGGAAGAGTTTCACCCTACAACAGGCCAAGGAGAGGCGGGCTCCCGAACGTTGAACTTGAATATGAGGGCCTTCATCCCTCATGTAGAAGAGGGGAAGAAAGTAAGGATGAGCGGATGTGTAGATAAGTCTCAGAGATGGAGAACAAGTTCAGACATTTTATACCTTATGGCCTCAATTTTTTCAATAAGTTAAGGGTCATGGAAATCTGATGTGAGGCACTGAAATAGGATAGGAGTCTTAGGAGATTGTGAATAGTCAGAGAAAAAATGGAGGGGTACATGGAAATACTCTGAAGATGGAGGGGGATGACGCATGACCTAAATTTTTTATAATTAAAGACCCATGGGGAGGACTGTGTGGTGTCCACTAGCAGGAAGAAAATTAAATATAGATAAGATATAGATGAAGTTAGATAATATATAGATAATTAGGCTAAGGCAAAATAATGTGTACTCATCAGTTTCCTCCCTTCTCCCCACCTACTCTCCTTCCCTGAAATTTATATTCATACAAAGAACCTGTTAAATTTAGAGGAGGAGGGGACGGCGAGGGTGGAGGGAATGCTCTAGTATCCTCCAGTACCAAGATGTGATCAAATAACAGTAGATATGACCTTGGCTAAAATAAAATAAACTGGAAATTAGAAGAATGCTAAACTTTGAATGTCATTTGGGCAGTAAACACACACACACACACAAGCACACACACGCAAGCACACGCAGTGGTAACATACTGCATACTTTTTTAATTCAGTATCTCAGTGAGCTGTCTCATTCTCTTATAAAGCTGCATGATATTTCATAGTCTTGATGTATCATTATTTCTTTAACCAGAGAGTTCCTGACGGACGTGTAGCTTGTTATTAAGACTCATGCTTTTATAAATATTGCTGCAGTAAATAACATCATATGTACGTCATTTTGCAGAGAAATGAATACATCTATAGAATGAATTCCTGGGAGTGGGATTGCTAAGTGAAAGGGCATGTGACTTACTATTTAATATCATATCATTTTACACTCCCACAGGCAAAATATGAGTGCCGATTTCCTCACAACCTCTCTGAAATGGCACTCTGACAAAACTTACTTTTCTTTACATTTTATTTATTTTGAGAGAGAAACAGAGAGTGCAAGTGGGGGAAGGGCAGAGAAGGAGAGAGAGGGAGAGAATCCCAAGAAGACTCCTCCTCACTGTCAGTGCAGAGCCCAACCTGGGATCAATTTCATGAACTGTGACATCATGACCTGAGCAGAAATCCGGATGCTTTTTGCTGACCAACTGAGCCACCCAGGTACCCCTAACAAAATTTTTATCTACACTAGTCTGATAGGTTTTAAAATGACATCTGGGGGCGCCTGGGTGGCTCAGTCGGTTAAGCGGCCGACTTCGGCTCAGGTCATGATCTCGCGGTCCGTGAGTTCGAGCCCCGCGTCGGGCTCTGTGCTGACAGCTCAGAGCCTGGAGCCTGTTTCAGATTCTGTGTCTCCCTCTCTCTGACCCTCCCCCGTTCATGCTCTGTCTTGCTCTGTCTCAAAAATAAATAAACGTTAAAAAAAATTTTTTTAATAAATAAATAAAATAAAATGACATCTGATAATTTTAAATTAATTGGCATTTCTCTTAATCTGAGGGAGATCAAGAATCTTTGTACATACTCAGGAGCCATTTGTGTTTCCTGTTCTGAGATCTGTCTATTCATTGCCTTTGCCCGTTCATTTTTCAACTAGGCAGTTGTTTTTTTTTTCTTACTGATTTTAATAAACTCTTTTTACCTATATACACTAGGTCCTCATTATTCATGAATTCCATATTTGCAAATTCACCCACTTACGAAAATGCATTTGTAATCCCCAAGTCAATATTTGCAGTGCTTTTGTGGTCATTCTCAGATAAGCACAGAGAGGTGAAAAGTGTGAGTCACCCAACGTGCCTGCTCCCAGGCAATCAAGGTCAAACAAGGTCAAACAAGGCCATGCTCTGCCTTCTTGTTTCAGCTTCCATTCTGTAAACAAGTATCCTTTTCATGGTCTACTTCACATCGCATTTTTCACATTTTTGAGTTTTTGTTGGTAATTTGGCTGTTTTAAATGGCCCTCTAACCACAGTGCTGAAGCTCTGCCTAGTCTTTCTAGAAGCAAGAGGGTTACGATGGGTTTTACTGAGAATATATGTATGGTTGATAAGCTCCGTGCAGGCACAAGTTATAGTGCTATTGGTTATATTACACAAGGTGTCTTTACACAGAAACATGCATAGAACGAGGTTATGTATGGACTGGTTGACAAAAATGTGACCAAAGCTAACAGGAAAGTACTCCTGAATTTCCCCTAAGAGAATGGTTCAGCATTTGCTAATTCAGTATTTACAGTGACTTTATAGAACATAAGACTAATGTAAATAATGATAACCACTTGGGAAGTGAACCCTCTGTCTGTGATATAAGCTGTAATTATTGTGCTCAGCCTGTCATTTGTCATTTAGTTTGGTTTCTTTGGCAAGGATATATGTTTTTTTTTCATGTAGTCATATTCATGAAGTTTTGTTTACTATACATCTCTAGCTATTGTGACTTGTTTAGAAGAAAAAGAAGAATGAGTGGAATAAACACCTGAATCCAGGTGTTACCTGCCATCTGGTCTGTGGAGCTCTGCCCGAGCAGAAACAAGATATCTCTCCATCCACTCAAATAAAGCCTACCTGATACAGAGGAAAAGAAAGATTATATGTCTACTACTTCAAAGGGAAGCAATTAGATTCCCAGGAGTGCTCTTTCACTTTATCCTTGAAATATTTACTTGGGGATGGCATGAGCCCATGGCTTCAGTTACAAAGAAATGCATGAAAATGGTCACTTCCATTTCTACAAAATTTGCAGTAGGAATATTGTTATACTTTGGAGGTCACATTAACTTTCATCCAACATAAGCTACAAAAGTTACTTTGGGCAATTATAATAAAACTTTCCCTTTAATCAATTTTGACTGGGATCATTTCCAAAAGAATGAAGACCTACCTTCTAGCAAAATGAGGACTATTTGGTCAATTACCAGCTAAGAGAGTCCACAAGTCGTATTTAAATGAAGCTGAAAGTGACAAACTGATTCCAAATTGTAAGTCACACTTCTAGCCCCTCCACTTGTCAAATCTCAGGCAATGGCTGATTTTCAGACTCTGATAGCAACACCCTTACACAATGACACCATGCGAAAGCTTCTCCTTGTCCATTGTCCTCTCTGCCAGTAATTTGGCTTCAGCAACAGATATGAATCTGTGACCTACATGCAAATAATTCTTGATGACATGCATACAGAACTGTAAAAGGAGACTAAATAAAATCACCTGATTTGATACTTGGTCAAGTTTATCACCACTAGGGCGGCAAGCAGACCATACCTGTCAGAGCTGGCGAGCTTTACTATGTATGACCTGTACAGTTGCACCACTGAATTTTTTTATTTTGGTGATTAATCTGGCAAGTGTAGTTTAAGTGCCCTGGAACTGCACTGGAAATGCCCAAGTCCTCCCTCCTAAGTAACCACTAGTCATTCCAACATATACTTGTCTTTCATATGGAACAAAAGAATTGTATTGTCTCCATAGCCCCACAATTCTGTAGACAAATCAGGTGATTTTGTTGTTGTCTTTTTAAAGAAAACCACTTTATGAAGAAGCAGGCATCATCAGAGGTGAAGTTGGGAAATAGGTTCTCTGCTCCCCCCAGCCCCCTTCTCTCTCTTCCTGCACCAGGATGAACTGTGTCCCCATCTCCAGCCAACACAAAATTCATATATTGAAGCCCTAATCTCCAATGTGACTATATTTGGAGATGGGGCTTTTAGGAGGGAATTAAGGTTAAATGAGGTCATAAGGGTAAGGTCCTAATCCAAGAGGATTGGTGGCCTTATAAGAAGAGAAAGAGCTCTTTCACTCTGGCTCTCTCTCCACCCACATGCACTCAAAAAAGGCCATGTACCCCACATGGAGAAGGTGGCCATCTGCAAGCCATGAGGGGAGGTCTCACCAGAACCTGACCATACTGGCACCCTGATTTTGGACTTCCATCCTCCAGAACTATAAGAATATAAATGTCTGTTGTTCAAGTCTGTGATATTTTGTTAGGCCAGCCCAACTAAAACCCTGCCTGTCCTTGACTTGGGGCCTGGTGTTTTCATGCTGGTTCTGAACAGCATGTGTGCAGCCACACATTTCCCCACACTGTCCCCCACCCCTACCTCAATAGCACCCACAGTCCTAATCTTTCGAGCAACTTCCTCCTCCTCCCAGTTAATCAAAACCTTGCCTCTGACTTCTGTTCCCTTGGAGAAGATGACTGGATGATCCAATCAACTACTTCCTGTTGTAGTGTCAATGTCTGGTAATGATTTGATGTCACATTCATTTCTCCCTCAGATACATCAGAGGCAGAGCAGGTCTCCTGAAACACGTCCACATTCCCCTCACAGATTTTGATAAGGGCAGAACAAACCTGACAATCCTGAGCTTATTCTGGAGCTGAGCAGAGGAAGGGGGATGAAGAAGCACCACCCCCCAAAGGGTAACTTTGAAGGCAATCTACTTCCTTCATAATCTTGCCCAGTACTTTTGGGAAACTGCCCAGGTCTTTGGCGTCCTATTTAACAGTCCTTCCAGCCTACCCTGTTGCCTCCATCAGGAACTTTATTACAATAATAACTTTTAAAAAGTTGAAAAGTGATCATCTCAGACACTGAAGCCGGTTGCCAGAAGAGATTTTAGAGAGTAAGGGAATCTTTCAGACCACCTCCCCATAGTTCGACATTTTTACTTATCCATTTTTTAATGCTTATTTGTTTTTGAGATAGAGAGCACCAGCAGAGGAGGGGCAGAGAGAGAGAGAGAGACAGAGGATTTGAAGCAGGCTCCACACTGACAGCAGCAAGCCCGATGTGGGGCTCAAACTCCCATAAGATCATGACTGAGCTGAAGTTGGACACTCAACCGACTGAGCCACCCAGGCGCCCCTATTCATCCATTTTTAAGTGAGTATGAATTTTAGTCTATAAAGTCAAAGATGTAAGAAATACCCATTTTAAAATATTTTTTCCTTAGATTAAACTAAATGTAACTCCTAGCCCTTTTCCGGCTCATTTGTGTGGAATCCATCTCTCCCAACCTCCTTCTTGACCTACAGTCACACCAGAATCCAAAAGGCTAGGTAGCATGGAAATTGGGGGAAAGACCGGTAATGGTCAGTGTCTCTCAGGTGCCCCTGATGTCCTCATCATCGAGCCCACACTGCTTCCCTGAACAGGCATCTCTGCTCCTGCACCAGGAGTGTGGATGATGCCTCAGGTACAATGACCACTTGCACCCCACTTTGACCTTCTGACTTGATCTAAGGGAAAAAAAGCTCTTCTCCTCTGATTGTCCTTCAAAGAGCTTAGCATAAACTTGTCAGAACTGAGGCTTTAGGAAAACAAAAGCCCGGAAGAGAAGTGTGTCACAGACAACTTCTGCTTCCGGCCCAATAACAAAAACTTTCTCTAAGCCAAAGGAACATCAAAAGGATTGGTTACACTTGGGGAAATGGGAAAGGGAAAATACAGAGAGAAAAAGTAATATTTTCCTAAATTATCCTGGTTCCCAAACAACAGGTCCTGAGTAGAAATATCTGATACAATTACAGACAAGTTCTTGCTGAATGTGATTAGGCAGCTCATAACAGCACCAGCCTGGGGAGAAGACTCACTCCCTACTTCGTTAATCATTTCCTATAAACCATTTCACCTCTCTGGAAATGATTTTTCCATTTATGCATTCAGCGAACTTTTATAGGCCTATTCACTGCAGGAATTTGGAGAGAGTGTGATATAGGTCTTGGGGCTTAAAGACATGCCTTGACCTCAAGTTGCACATAGTCGGCAAATAAGCCAAAGGGTGTCATTGCAAGGACAGAGATGTGCCTGAGATGCTAGGTGAGCACCAAGGAAGGGAACTTAACATGGCCTGGAGGGGAGCAGTCTGAGCTGAGTCTTGCAGGAGTAGGTGACATGCAGGTCAAGGATGCTAAAAGGTTGGCGCTAAGGAGGCAACACCAGCAATAGAAGTGATGTATGAGGACCCTGGAGAGGCTGGCAGGAATCAAATCCCAGTGAAGCTTGTATTGGCTCCTAATACCCTAGAAAACCTTTGGTGGAAGAAGTTGTATGCTTAGGTTTGCTTTTTTGTTTTTTTAAGCAACTTAACACAAATTTATTATCTTATAGTTCTGCAGGTCAGAGACACAGGTCTCACTGGGCTAAATTCGAGGTGTGGGCAGACCTGAGTTCCCTTCTAGAAGCTCCAGAGGAGAATCCATTTCCTTGTCTTTTCCAGCTTCTAGAAGCTGGCCACATTGTTTAGTTTATGACCTCCTTCCTCCATCTTTAAAGTTAGCAAAAGCAAGCCAGTCCTCACATTCTCGCAGACTTTTTTTAGAGAGGTGAAATTCATGTGACATAAAATTAACCATTTTAAAGTATACAAATCAGTGACATTTAGTACACTCACAATATGGTGCAACCACAATGTATACCAAGTTTAGAACATTCTAGTCACCTCAAAAGGAAATTCCAGACCCACAAATCAATCACTTCCCCCAGCTCTAGCTTCTGGTAACGAGCAATCTGTTCTCTGCCTCTATAGATTTACCTGTTCTGGATATTTCATACACATGGAATCATATAATATGCGACCTTTTGTGTTTGTCTTCTTTCACTTAGCATGTTTTTGAGGTTCATGCATGCTGTAGCATCTATCAGTATTTCATTCCTTTTTTATGGCTGAATAATATTCCATTCTATGACTATGCCACATTGTCTATCCATTCACCCTTTGATGAACATTTAGGTTGTTTGCACTTTTAGCTAATATGAGTAGTGCTACTGTAAACATTTGTGTACAAGTGTTTCTTTGAGTGCCTGTTTTCAGTTCTTTTGCATACATACTAGGGAGCAGAATTGCTGGGTCACATGGTAACTCTATGTTTAACATGTTAAGAAACTGCCAACCTGTTTTCCACAGTATCTTCACCATCTCACCTTCCCACCAACAACATATGAGGGTTCCAATCTCCCCACATCCTTGCCAACGCTTGTTAATTTCTTTTTTTGTTGGTTTGTGTGTGTGTGTGTGTGTGTGTGTGTGTACGTATTATAGCTAACCTAGCAGGTGTGAGGTGGTGTTATTGTGGTTTTGATTCGCATTTCCTTAAAGACTATTGATACTGAGTATCTTTTCTTTTTTTTTTTTTTAAGTTTATTTATTTAGTTTTAAGACAGAGAAAGAGTGCAAGCATGAGCAGGAGAGGGGCAGAGAGAGAGAGAGAGAGAGAGGGAGACAGGAGACAGAGAATCCCAAGCAGGATCTGCACTGTCAGCACAGAGCCCGACCTACAACCCCAGGAACATGACCTGCACCGAAATCAAGAGTCAGACATTCAATCAACTGAGCCACCCAGGTCCTGTGGGTATCTTCTCAAAATTTGTTTTAAATAACTGAATTTGGAAGTTGTGTGAAAGATAGATTTAAAAGAACGTGAAAAGCAGTTTGGAAAACGAGTTTTCCAGATGAAATCTGGTGAGGCAAGGAATAAAAGATGAGAATAGGGAAAGAGAAGGAAAAATAAATTGGAGAAATATTTAGAAAGTAAAATTATCAGAATTTAGAGACCAGTTAAGCGGGGGTTGGAGGACAGGGAGAAGTCAAATTGCCCTTACTATCCTCTTCTGTAAAACAAAACGGTGGGCCATATGACACGGAGTGCTGCCCAGTGAACATTCTATCTCAGAATGACTTTACCTTGCAAATATCAAAGAGGTTTATGAGGTGAAATTTACTCAGGGCTTCTCAAAATTGATGTTGCACACATATATTAACTGCTTATAAAAATAGGTCCTTCTCCATTGCAGGAACAGATGAGACAGGATAAAATTTAAGTGGAAACAATTTAATTATTTAAAATTTAATTGTTAATTAATTTAAATAATTAATCTAAACCAAGGTATCCTCTAAATATCAGTCATTGTGTTCTAGACAACATTCCACAATTCAAGAGCCAAGGATTTATCACTCTGATAAAGTCTATTACCCTATCAAAAGGGGAATATGAATTCTAATGGAGATTACCTTTTAAGATCTACCAAATGCAAATATGTCAATGCTCCAATTCCCAATTAAAGGCATAGAATTTTTATTCTAAAATAGCATAATTCCCTGATAATAAGGGCACAGTTACATAAGGACTAACAGATTTTATAATTTACAATTCTCTTAATTTGAGATCTGGCTTTCTCTATTCTTACAAAAACATACTCAAGTTGGCACATTTTAAAACTTAGACCTGATTTGATTAGATCCCAAACAGTTTTATTAAGAACAGTTCTTCAAAGCTATAAATGAATCAACAGAATGTTGTTTTTTATACAAGCCTTCTCTTAAAAATTTAGGAATGAATCAAATCCATAAATAAATTTAAGTGGCATAATCCCAACAAGCAAGAACTGTACCCATTTGTAAAAGGTAAAAGTGATAATATTATTATGTCTGCTAATGCCAAATCAAAACAGTTTGTGCTGAATCGGACACATGAGATTCTGTGCTAAAACCCACACAATCACTGTAACACTGTCTTTTTTCAAAGACTGATGAATCCTTTAGTTTTATTATCACTAGGTCATTAAGACAGAAAGAGAATGGAAGATTTTGCCCTTCATAAGCTATATTAAAACATCTTTCATTTTCTCAAGTGCTTTTCTCCCATTTATTCACAATTATTCATCACTTCTTTCTCTGAGCTTAGTCACCTTGGAGGCACACATTCCATTCAACCATTAAATTGAATTACCATCTTACCGAGTAATTTATATTCTCTCAATCTTATTCCTAATAGGATATAAAATGTACATTTTTCTAGTATTCAACCTGATCATAAAACCGTTTCCACTGAGGGTTCATAGAGAGGCCATAACAAAAGTTAAAGGTTAAACTGTGAGGTTTGTGACGAAAGGAATTAGAGAAAACATCTTCCCCTGGTGTTGTCTCCCACAGCTCATATACCAGGAACATTTTCACCCCCATGGGCTCTGCTGGGTTTAAGGCCTGCCTCAGGTCCTGACCCAGTCCTATGGGGGTAAGCAAGCATTATAACTTCTGATCCTCCTTTTCTTCCCATCCACCAATCCCTTTGTGCAGGATATTAGGGAACTAGAAAATGTTCCTCTTTGTCTCTAGTAATATTTTCCATCTTAAAGTCTATTTTTCTCATCTTAATATAGATACTTCAGTTCTCTTATGGTTGCCGCTTGCATGGAATATATTTTTCCATCTGTGGTGTAATAAAAAATACATATTTGGTCTTTATCCCAAGTCCCTGGCACAGAACTCCTAAAACCCTTGAAATTTACTGTCTTTTGTATGTTAATGAGATGATGATTCAGGTGGGGAGAGGGGCAGGGGCATAAATAGCTTAAGAATGCCAGAAAAACCAACCATTGATTAGAGTGTTGGAACCTCCCGCCCTAACCTCCAATCTCTGGGGAGGGAAGAGGAGTTGGAGATTGAAGCCAATTATCTGATGGCTGATGATTTAATCAGCCAGGACTACAGAATGAAATCCCCATTAAAAAAATGCTAAGGGTTCCTGGGTGGCTCAGTTGGTTAAGCATCCAACTTCTGCTCAAATCATGATCTCATAGTTTGTGGATTCGAGCCCCGGGTCGGGATCTATGCTGACAGCTCAGAGCCTGGAGTCTGCTTCAGATTTTCTGTCTCTGCCCCTCCCTACTCACACCCTGTCTCTCAAAAATAAATAAATGATTTAAAAAAACAACTTAAATCATGGGGCTTGGAGAGCTTCTGAGTTGGTATGCACATCCATGTGCCAGGAGGGTGTGCACTCTGACTCCATGAAGAACAGAGGCTCCTGTGCTTGAAACCCTCCCGGACCGTACTCTGTGTACCTCTTCATCTAGTGGTTCATTCGTATCCTTTATAATCAACTGGAACAGTAACTAGTACACTTTCTTGAACTCTGTAAGTTGTTCTAGTGAAGTACCAGACCTGAGGTAGTGGGGTGCTTGTCGTTGGAACCCCCAAATTTGTTGTCATTTGGGAAGAAGTGTGGGTTGCTTGGGAATCCCATTTAGAGTTGGTGTTTGAAGTGGAGACAGTCTTATGGGACTAAGCCCTTTCAACTGTGGGGTCTGACACTAACACCAGGTAGATAGCATCAGAATAGGACTGAATTGTTAGACATCCAGTTGATGTGAGAGAATTGAATTGGTGTGGAAAATCAACACAGATCTGGTGTCCAAAAAAATTCACACCATCTTTTAATTTCCACCTAGTTGTATCTTTGAAACTAAAGCATGAATCTTGAAGATGACAGATAGTTGGATCTTGTTTTATATCAGTCTGACAGTCACCACCTTTTAATTGGATTGTTTTATTTCTTCACATTTAATATTATTATTGATATAGTTGGATTGATATCTTATTTTACTTTAAAGTTTCTATATGTCTTATGTCATTTGTGTTCTTCTGTTTTTTCCTATACTGTGTTTCTCTGTAGTAAATACACATTTTCTTGTGTATGATTTTATCCTTTAATAATTTTTGGATTATTTTTGAGTGATTTTTTTTAGTGTTTGCTCTAGAATCAATAATAACTTGTTAGAATCTACTTCAGATTTACACTAACTCAATTCCTATAATATGTAGAAACATTGCTCTAGTATAACCCTATTCCCATCTCCTAATTTTTGTGTTATTATTGTTGGGAATATTAAAGCTATGTATGTTACAAACCCAAAGATTACAGTGTTATTGTTATTATTTTGTACAATCTTATGTCTAAGAGATAAAAGGGGAAAAATCTATTTATAGAGGGTTATTTTTCTTTGTTTTAAATTTTTTTAATGTTTATTTATTTTTGACAGAGACAGAGAGAGACAGAGCATGAGTGGAGGAGGGACAGAGAGAGAGGGAGACACAGAATCCGAAGCAAGCTCCAGGCTCTAAGCTGTCAGCACAGAGCGTGATGTGGGGCTCGAACTCACGAG
The DNA here is from genome assembly GCF_018350155.1 of Leopardus geoffroyi. Classification (NCBI taxonomy): domain Eukaryota; kingdom Metazoa; phylum Chordata; class Mammalia; order Carnivora; family Felidae; genus Leopardus; species Leopardus geoffroyi. Next base: position 53,850,330 of record NC_059332.1, read on the forward strand.
CCATGAGATCATGACCTGAGCCGAAGTCGGACGCTGAACTGACTGAGCCACCCAGGTGCCCGTATAGAGGGTTTTTTTTTTAAGTTTATTTATTTATTTTGAGAGAGAGAGAGCACATGAATGGGGAAGGGGCAGAGAGTAAAGGAGAGAGAATCCCAAGCAGGTTCCCCACTGTCAGCCCAGAGCCTGACACAGGGCTTGAACTCGTAAACCTTGAGATCATGACCCGAGCCGAAAGCAAAAGTCAAGATGCTTAACTGACTAAGCCACCCAGGTGCCCCTATTTATAGAGTTTTTTTATATTAATTGTTTTATTTACCACTTCTGGTTCTCTTTATTTCTACATGGGGATTTGAGTTACCATCTGATTTCATTTTCTTAATCCAGTAGTTTACTTTCCTCTCCTGCTTCTTTGTGTTCTTGTCAAATATATTACACCTATATGTTATAGGTTCACCAAAGTAATTATACTTTCTTTTATAGCTACCTGCATAATTACCTTTACCAGCACACCTTGTTTTTTTATATGAATTCAAATTACTCTCTGTTTTAATTTCTTTTCATCATTAAGAACTTCCTTCAGTATTTCTTATAAGCTAAGTCTGCTAGCAAGGAATTATCTCATTTTTTGTTTATCTGGAAATTCTTTATTTTGCCTTCATTTTTGAAAGATAGTTTTCCCAGGTATAGGACTCTTGGATGGAAAAGTTTTTCTTTCTTTACATTAACATGTTATCCCACATTCTTCCAGATTCCACTGCTTCTGACAAAAAAAAATAGCCATAACCTTATTGGGATTCACTTGTACACATAGAGTCATTTTTCTCTTGCTGCTTTCAAGATTTTCTCTTTCTCTTTGACTATGATGTATCTGAGTGTTGATACCTTTGTGTTTAACTTTCCTGGAGTTCACTGAGCTTTTTGAAGAGTAAGCTAATATTTTTTTTTTTTGTTTTGCTTTATCAAACTTGGAAAATTTCAGCCATTATTTCCTTCCGAGTTTTATCTGACTCTTCTCTCTTCTTTTCTTCTAGGATCCCTATTATATTAATCCCATAATTAAGCATTAATTATGCAACTAATGCTATCTCACATTTTCTGAGACTTCATTTTTCATCATTTTTTTCTGTTTCTCAGATTGTATAATCTCTATTAATCTAGATTCAAGTCTGTTGATTTTTTTTTCTCCTACCAGCAAAGTAGTCTGTTGAATCCCTCTAGCAGATTTCTATAAGAATAGTTCATCTATAACTTCCTGTAGGTTCTTTTCCTAAACCCAGCAATTTGGTTCTGCCTTTCTGAACTGACCCAAGCTTGACCCCCAATTACTCCTTCCTGAGAGATTTCAGGACTTTGTCTCTACCAAATTTCATGGAAGTTTGGTCAGCATCTTTGGAGTCATGCTGCAACTATCCACTATCTGTAAGGCAAATGCCATTATTCCTGTTTTAAATAAACAAGAAAATTTAAACTCAGAATTGAGCAGTAGTTTGTTTAGAAAATGAAGGACTAGAATGCAGATCTTCAGAATTTTAACCAAACCAGTTATTGTGTTTATATAAGAATCACCTAGAGATTAGTTAAAAATTCAGATTCCTGGCTCTAGTCATTCTGATTCAAAACAATTGAGGTAAAACTCAGGCATCTGAATTTTTGATAGCACTTCAGATGATTCTACTATAGGGAATCTGAGAATAGTAATATAATGGACAACCAGTTACATGTTCAAAAGCAGTAGGAAGAGAACAACAGCCTAGCCAGGAAAATTAAAGGATGGGAAATAAAAAGAAGAGAAAGCATCCTCGTTTTCTAATTAGAGAGATTGTCACTAGTCTGAAGTCAACAGCAAGGACTTCAAGCTAGGACTTAGCGGCCCAATAGTTCTTACCCTTAATAGGAACTACATAAGAACATTATCTTAGTAAAAATATTATCCTGAATATGACTAACTTTCCCAACTCCAAATAATTTTAAAGAAAATTCTAACATTTAGAATATCTTAAGCCTTTAGCAGAACTGAGAATTTCAGGGACGCCTGGGTGGCTCAGTCAGTTAAGCATCAGCTTCGGCTTAGGTCATGATCTCGCAGTTTGTGATTTCAAGCCCCACATGGGGCTCTGTGCTGACAGCTCAGAGCCTTGAGCCTGCTTCAGATTCTGTGTCTTCCTCTGTCTCTGCTCCTCCCCCACTGACACTCTGTCTCTCTCAAAAATAAATAAACATTAAAAATTAAAAAAAAAAAGAAATGAGGGTTTCAAAGTAGTATCTACAGATCACATCTGGAGTTGGATGATTTCCCAGAATATTAGCTTTTTAAAGTTTTGTATTCCATCTTATTCCAATAAGGTTTGAGATTATTTCTGTAATATATTTTGGTACGTATATTTACTAAGTGTCCATTACAACAGCCTTTTTTTTTATATAAGTAAATAGAACAAGACCCTGACCTCAATGACTCAAACAGAAAGATGAATACATTGATTCAAACATAGTCTGTGGAATCAGGCAGCCCTAGGTCTATGTTCCAGCAACTTTCCTTATTAAGGTGAAATCATGGGCTGATTATTTGACTTCTTCTATCCTCAGGTTCTTTGTATAACAGAGAAAACAACATTGTCTACCTCACAGGATTTTGTGGGAGTTAAACAGTATATTTCTCAAAACATTAAAGACAGGACTATCTTCCAAACTTATAGTGAACATGAGACAAAGAGTTATTTAACTCATTAGTGAAGAAGCCAGCAGAATGACAAAGCTGATTCAAAGGGGTATGGGAGAGGCTCGTACACATAATAAAATGAAAGAAAGTGTTGGAATAAGATTGTTAAATGATTTAGAAAACCAGTTACTATCTTATAGAGTAACAAAACTGAAGTTATCTTTTCCATAGAAATTATTTGCATCTCTACCATTTAAAAATTATTTGAAATGTATCAGTCTGCTAGAAATTTTCATCTGATTCCATCTGGGCCTGCACCAAGAGTAAATAGAAAGTCAAACAAAGATGTATTCCTAGACAATTAGATAATCCTTGAATGGTCCTGTCAGACAATATTACAGCATGGTAAGACATGCAGTCATCATTTTGCCTTATTTCCAAGTTTTGGATAATTTTTCTTAATACACATTTAGCACAGAGCCTTCTACATAATTAGTGCTGAAAATATGATAGCATATTTATTATTTCTATCTTTACAACCCAGCTCTGTTGCATACTAGCCGGCTGATCTTGGGCGGTGTTCTCTCTTTGCTCTAGTTTTCTCAACTACAAAATGAGGATAATACCTCCCAGGGCCATTGTGAAAATTAATAAGGCTTTAATAAGTGCATAACGCTTAGTGTCTGGCACACACTAATCACTAAATAAGTGAAAGTGAATTCTTTCATTCCCCAAGTCATTTGATGTCACACTACAGCCAACATTTTCACAATAGAAGGAAATAAAAGGGAGAAAAAATATTGCTGTGATGTCAAGAGGTTGGGCACAGCTGGTTGGAGGATGCCTGAAGACCTTTTGCAGCTTGAATTTGGACTAAAGAACAAGCTATTTATAGCTGGGCTGGGAAACCAGCTTACCCTTACCTCAAACGTTATTAAAATGAACATATTCCAGGGTTCTGAAAGCAAGATAAATTTTATATGCTTGTTTGTCTAGGTTTTGCTCTCATCCTGACATTGTAATAATACACAACATACTTTCACAGGTTACCACGTGAACTGCCTGATGTTTTCAGACCAAATCTAGGCCTATGTGTCCATGACGTCTTTCCCTGGGGATGAAAACGTTAATTATTTTTTACTAAGACCAGCTTCCCTAACATGTTTGACAGCCGTATTTGACGTGCAAATAGAAAGCAAATGTCATCACCCACCAAACACTCTGTACGATCACAGCCCGTATAGCTATTTTCATATTTTCCCCTTTGTGCAAGGAGCATCTAAAATGTGTATAGGGAAGACTAATTATTATCTTCCCAGCAATCTTCTTCTGCCACTAGCACATTGACCAATGATCAATGATCAGCTTATGCTGGTGTAAATAAAACATGCATCTGAGCTTTTCCATGAGTCATTATATGAAGGATAAAGAGCATAATTATAAATACCCAGAACCCAGAGACTGTCCAGCCATTTATTTTTTTAGATACATGAGTATTAATAGAAATAGAATTGATGGTGGCTCTGGTGGGTACAAATTACTGGGCGGCCACCAGGAGTTGTGTCTCTCTCCTCTCAGGTCACGTGTCCTAGGTTGTGAATGCAGCGTCTATGAAGCCTGAGAGTTCAGCACACTGTGACTGTCACAGAAGATGCATTTTAATAAGCACATAACAAGAATGAGAGGGGATATGTGTCATCCTTTAGCCAATGATTAGTGTTAAAACAATTGTCACGGCCTTTCCAGAAGTCATTTGTTCTTCCCTACTTATTTGTCTGGCTATTCCTTTATTGATTTACCCTCTAATAACTATATTACTGATTTCAGATCATCTGTATGTTATAGAAAATAACAAAAGGAGTAGCCAAAAGCTCTGCATAATTCCACCACCTAAATATTATCCTACCAACATATTTTTATTTGATGTACTTCTAGTGTCTTTTCATGATGGAGAGAGAGAGATAAACCGTATCTTTGTATACTTTTGTACATACATTTGTAACCTGGCTGACAGGTAAGGTTGGTTCCAGTTATCTAAGTCTGTACAACAAACTTCCTCCAAACTTAGGGGCTTTAAAAACAGCCACCTTTATTTTTCTCACAAATCTAGAAGCTCACAGTTTGTGCAGGGCTTGATGGGGACAGCTTATCTTTCCTCTACCCTGTGTCAGCCAGGCAGCTTAGCGACTAGGACTGGCATCATCTGAAGACTCTCTCTTATGTAAACCTGGTGCCTAGCCTGGAAGAGCTGAGCTGGACAGCTGGTTGTCCTTGGGCATCTCTTGTTTTCTATGTGCTCTGTCCTCATGGTGTCCCCAGAATGGTAACTTTTTTTTAATGTTTATTTCTTTTTGAGAGAGGGAGAGAGAGCACGAGCAGGGGAGGGGCAGAGAGAGAAGGGGACAGAGGACTTCAAGTGGGCTCTGTGCTGACACCAGAGAGCCCAACGTGGGGGCTCAAACTCATGACCAGTGAGATCATAACCTGAGCCAAAGTCGGATGCTTACCTGACTGAGCCACCCAGGTGCCCCTCCAGCATGGTAGCTTTGGGTAGGCAGGGTTTAGTACATGCCAACTTAGGGTTCCCAAGGCTTGTGTACAGCTGCGGGTGGATAATATCACCTTCTATGACTTAGCCTTAGAAAAATGTAGCATTGCCTCCACCACATTCTATTTCTTTAAAACAAGTCACTCAAGCCAAGCCATATTTATGGGGAGCACAAACTGCAATCCACCTTCTTGGAGGAAGTATCAAAGAGTGTCTGAACATGTTTTAACCCCCCAGGGGAACTTAGCAACTAAATGGATGGTTGAATCAATAAATAGAGAAGGGTGAGCCACTTCTGAGAAAGGTTAAGAAAATCTTTTGACACGAATCATCTATTTCTTCTGTGTGACATTATATAGCCCATCTCATTCTTGAAATATACCTATTAAAGAAAATGCATACTTTCCATGACAATAAACATTTGTTGGCTAAATGAATTTAGCAAGTCATGAGTGCCTTCCTATATCAATGATTATTTTCACAGTACAATTTTAAGGGTCGTACTGTGGGTGTATCATAACTTATGTAATCAATTGCCAGTTAATCAATAGATACTAGACTATTGTTGTATCAATAACTCCATGATTAACACCCTAGAACAGAAGTCTCTATTTATTTTGAATACATTCATGAACATAGAATTTCTGGGTGAAAGGAATACATATTTTTAAAGTTTTGAATAACTACTGAAAAAATGTCCTAGTTTTTTTTTAGTAGACTCTATTTTTCAGAAGAGTTTTAGATTCAGAACAAAATTCAGCAGAAGACACAGATTTCCTATATACCCCCTGTCGCCACACATATATAGCTTTCCGACTATCAGCATCCCCTACAAAAGTGGCACCTTTGTTACAATCCATGTACCTATACTGACACATCATTTTCAGGGTCCATAGTTTACATTAGGGTTCACTCTTGGTGTTGCACAATCTATGGTTTTGGAAAATGTATAATAATGTATATCATTATAAAAACATACAGAGTATTTTCAAAGTACAATGACATATATCCATTATAGTATTAAACACATAGTTTTACTGCCCTAAAAATTATCTGTGTTCTGCCTATTCTCCTTCTCTCCCTGGTAGCCCCTGGCAAACACTGATCTTTTTACTGTTTCCATAGGTTCACCTCTTCCAGAATGTCATATAATTGGAATCAAACAGTATGTAGCCTTTTCAGATTGGCTTCTTTCACTTGGTAATAGGTATTAAAGTTTCCTCCGTGTCTTTTTATGGCCTGATAGCTCATTTCTTTCTAGCACTAAAAACATTCCATTGCCCGGGTGGACCACAGTTTATTTATCTGTCACCTACTGAGGGACATATTGGTTGCTTCCAAGTTTTGGCAGTTATGAATAAAGCTGCTGTAAATATCTGTGTACAGGTTTTTGTGTGAACATAAATTCTCATCTTACTTGGCTAGATACCAAAGAGTATGATTGCTGTATAATAAGCCTATGTTTAATTTTGTAAAACACCACCAAACTATTTTTTAAAGTGGTTAATTATTTTGCATTTCCACCAGTGATGAGTAAGAGTTCCTGTTGCTTCACACCCTCAGAAGCATTTGGTGTTGTCAGTGTCCTGGATTTAGGCCATTCTAATAGATCTGTTGTGGTATCTCCTTGTTATTTTAATTTGCATGTCCCTGATGATATATGATGTGGGGCATCTTTTCATATGCTTATTTGTCATCTGTATATATCTTCTTTTGTCAAGGACATTGGCCATTTTTTAGTTTCTTTGTTTTTTTACTGTTGAGTTAAGTAACAGTAAGTTAAGTCTTTACTGTTGAGTTAAGACTTCTTTGCATATTTTGGATAACAGTCCTTTTCAAATGTGTCTTTTGCAAATATTTTCTCCCAATCTGTGACTTCTCTTTTTATTCATTTGACAGTGTCTTTTCCGAATCAGAAATTTGTAATTTTGATGAAATCCAAATTATTGATTATTTTTTTCATAGATCATACCTTTGGTGTTGTATCTAAAAAGTCTTCTCTAAACCCGAGGTCATCCAGGTTTTCTGTTATCTTCTCAAAGTTTTGTAGTTTTGCATTTTACATTTAGGTCTGTGAGCCATTTTGAGTTAATGTTTATGAAGGGTGTATCTTCTGCGTCTAGATTAATGCAATGATAACCATTTAGTTGTTTAGGTCCATTTTATGAGAAGCCTATTTTTTTCTCCATCATATTCCCATTGCTTCTTTGTCAAAGATCACTTGGCTTATTTTTGGGGGTCTATTTCTGAGCTTTCTATTTTATTCCGTTGATCTCTCTGTCTATTCTTTCACCAATACTACACTGTCTACACTGTCTTGATCACTATAGCTTTCTACTAATTTTTGAAGTCAGTAATGTCAGTTCCCCAACTTTGTTCTTGTCTCTCAATATTGTGTTGGCTGTTCTGAGTCTTTTGTCTACTCATATGAACTTTAGAATAAGTTTATTGATCTCTACATAATAATGTGATGGAATTTTGATTGGGAATGCATTGAATCTATAGATCAAGTTGGAAAGAATGTACACCTTGACAATACTGAGATTTCCTATCCACAAACATGGGATATATCTGCATTTATTTAGTTCTTCTAATTTCTTTCATCAAAGTTTTGTAGTTTTCCTCATACAATCTTATACATATTTTGTTTGATTTATACCTAAGTATGTTATATTTTGGAATGTTAATGTAAATGGTACTGCGTTTTTCATTCCAAATTTCACTTGTTCATTGCTGGTATAAAGGAAAGGAATTGACTTTACATAATGGTAAACATGCTATAATCAATTATTAGTTTCAGGATTTTTGTTGATTCTTTCAGATTTTCTCTACAATCATATCATCTGCAAACAGTTTCATTTTTTCCTCCTAGTTTATATACATTTTACTACTTTTCCTTGTCTTATTGTATTAGCTAGCATTTCCAGTGTACTATTGAAAAGCAGTGGTAAGAGCAGACACCCTTGTCTTATCCCTAATATTAGAGAGAAAGCTTTGAGTTTCTCACCTTTAAATGTAACAGTAGCTCTAGGATTTTTGTAGATATTCTTTATCAAATTGACAAAATACCCCTTTATTCCAAGTTAGCTGTTTTTATTATGAATGGGTATTGGATTTTGTCATATGCTTTTTCTAAATCTATTGATATGATCATATGATTTTTCTTATCCTGTTGATGTGATGGGTTACATTAATTGACTTTTCAGTGATGAACCAGCTTTGCATACATGGGATAAATCCCACCTGGATTTGGCATGTAATTATTTATATACATTGCTGGGTTTGATTCACTAATATTTTACTGAGGATGTTTGCATCTGTGTTCATGAGAGATATTGGTCTGTAGTCTTCTTTTTTTGTAATTCCTTTGTCTGGTTTTGATATTAGAGTAATGTTGGCCTCATAGAATGAGTTAAGAAATATGCCCTGTGCTTATATCATCTGAAAGAAATTGTAGAGATTTGGCATAATTTCTTCCTTAAATGTTTGGTAGAATTCACCGGGTAACCCACCTGAGACTAGTGCTTTCTGCTTTAAAAATTATTAATTCTTGATTCAATTTCTTTAGTAGATATAGGACTGTAATTTGTGTTGTCTCTCTCCTTTTTTCTTGATTAGCTTGACTGGAGGTATATCAATTTTGCTTATCTTTTCAAAGAATCAGCTTGTGTTTCATTGTTATTATTATTTGAAAAAAACTGTTATCTGTTAGATCATTTAAGAATAAGAAAAATAAGTTTTTAGTTTACTTTCGCTTATTCCTTCTTTGAATCTCTTCCTTCAGAATCGCAAGTTCCTGATCTATGTCACTTTTCTTCTTTCTAAATAACTTTTAATATTTCTTGCAAGGCAAGTCTACTGGCAATAAATTCCCTCAGTTTTTGTTTGTCTAAGGAAGTCTTTATTTCTCTTACACTCTTAAAGGATAATTTCACAGAATTCTAGGTTGAGGGGTTTTTCTCTCAGCTTTTTAAATATTTTAGTCCAGTTTCTTCTTATTTGTATCATTTCCGAGAAGTCAAATGTAATTTTTATCTTTCTTGTTATATAGATAAAGTATTTTCCCTCTGGCTTCTTTCAGGATCTTTCCTTATTAATATTTGCTTTTCTATAATTTGCAAATGATATGTCTAGTTATAGTTTTGGGGGTGTTTGTAGTTTTTTGTTTATTTGTTTTGTATTTATCCTGCTTGATGTTCACTGAGTTTCCTGGATCTGTGGTTTTGTGTCTGACAATTTGGACAAATTCTCAGTCATTATTGTTTCAAATATTTCTTCCGTCTTTTTCTCTGTTCTCCTCTGTACCCATGATGCATATGCTACACCTTTCGTACTTGGCCCACAGTTCTTGGATATTCTGTTCTCTTTTTCTCGATATTTGTTCTCTTTGCTTTTTGGGTTTTAGGCATTCTATTGATATATCCTCAAGCTCTGAGATTCTTTCCTCAGCTATGCCCAATCTAGTAATAACCCTGTTAAAGGTATTCTCTGTTCCTGTTCGTGTTTGTTTGCGTGTTTGTTTGTTTTTTGTCACTACCATGCTTTTTGGTTCTTTCTTAGAATCTCCATGTCTCTGCTCACATTCTCCTGATCTTACATGCTGTCTACTTTACCCATTAGCACTCTTTGCATATTAATCACAGGTTTGTTTGGTTTTTTAATTCCCACTGTGATCATTCCATCATCTTTGCCATATCTGAGTCTGGTTCTGATGCTTGTTCTGTCTCTTTAAACTGTATTTTGTCTTTTGGTAGGTCTTAAAATATTTTCTTGAGAGTCTAGCATGACTTACTGGATGAAAGGAACTGTTATAAATAGGCGTTTGGTAATGTATGGGTAATGTATGGGGGAAGATTTCTATAGTCCTATAATTAGGTCTCAGTGTAATGTTTGCTTGGATTACAATTCTAAGCTGATATGTAATGCAAAAACTGAAAAAAAATGCAATCTAAAAATAACTTAGGAACACAGATCCATGCCAAAGGGACGTGTGGTGTAATAGTATTTTATATCAATTGTGCTTCTCAGTCTAGCATTATTCCACTTCTTTTCCCATGAACTGCTTTGCTATGGACAATTTTTAAAATTCTGTATCATAATTTCTCTTACTTATATTTAAATAATTACCAAATATATAGGATTTCATCCTGTGTCTCTCAATATGCTTCCAACATTGGAATGGATTCCTTCCTATTGATCTATTTCTGATTTTGTTTAAAATTATGGCCCATTTTTCATATGCAGTGTAAATGGCTTTTGTTGGAACTGGAAATTGTGCTTCCCAACCCCAGCTTTCCTCTAGCTCTGCTTTCAATTAAAGCTCAATTTCACTCCATTGTTGGCCATATTATGAGATGCATTATATAAAATCTAATTTGCATATACTGAAACATTAGAAGCACACCAGAGGCACTTTTTAGTTATTTAAATTCTAAAATTATTCCTTTATCCCACATCTGGTAGAATCATGTAATGTTCACTTTTTCTTAACCTCTGAAATTCCCCTGTGAGCTGTTAGCATTAGATGAAATCATCTTCAAAGACTTTGAGAAGAACTTTTTCAAAGAGTCATACCTCTAGCATCGTGCTTTTTTGTTTTATTCACACATTAAAAAGTCCATATTCACATGAACAACTTAGCTTTACTTATTTCTATGAACACCATGGCATTATATTTATATTTAAGAAAGTGAGAAGGATCCATGATTTCTTTGGACCTCTCTTTCTCTCTCTCTCTCTCTCTCTCACACACACACACACACACCACATCCAAGATTGTTAATATTCTAATATAGTTATGACCTCTGTGGTTGTACAAAGCAGAAACCCAACACAAGCTACCTTAAACCTAGGGGCTCTAGCAATAAGTAACATCATTAGGCCTCAATCTCAATCTCTCTTCTCCTTTCCTTCATTCTTGCACAGGCATGTCTCTATGGGACAGGATGGCCAGTAGCACCTTTGGCTATAAAGTCTGCCAGCTCAATGACCACAGTGAGACTGTACCACACTGGACTGATTTGGATTAGGTGATCTCCCTGAATCAACCACTATAGCCAGAGAGTGTACTCATTGAACAAGCCAGGTTGTGTGTAGCTCCCAGATCCAGGCTCACACAAATACTTGGACTGAGAGTTGGGGAGGGGTAGTTCTCGGTGGAAAAATCAAACTGACTGCCAGAAAATAGTGGTGTTTTATGGGCAGATACACAAAATAAATATCCATTACACTCCCTAGATAGTTTGGAGAATCAGGCATCCTCACAAACCGGATCTGACTCTTGAGTCTTCTTATTCATCTACTGTGTTCAAATAAACCAAATGATTCAGTCAGCAAATCAGGTCAGTGAGAAATATTTGAAAACTTGCACTGTGTTGAAATATGGACTCCAAACATTTCTCTTCCCAGACAGTATGCTGTCACTGTTATCATTGTATGCACCAATACAGTACCTTGCTATATAGTCATCACAATGCTAAGAAGACCAGCACCAATGAAACAGAAGGGTTAATAATTTCAGTTAAAGTGGCATATTTATCTCATCTTCCAAAGTCTACCAAAATCACAGCAAAATTTTTCAAGCAAAAACTCACTAGTAGAAACAGAATCGAAGAAGAGATGACAGCAAAAGGATTTTCGAAGCTGGAAAGCAGATGGACATGATTTTGGAAAGGTGAAAACTTGGCCAGCAGTGGACACAGGACCCAGAAGCAAGTCAAATCAAAGCAGAATGGATGAGAGGTTAGAAGCACCCAGTGGAGTTCAGGTGGGTCCAAAAGCAGAAGAATCTGATAAAAGTTAGGCAGAGGAGTAGAGAGATGTCCGGACCTGCCTTCCAAGCCAGAGTAGCATGGAGACTAACCTTACAGCACTCAGGTAGAAGACTGGAGGTGTAGTCACTGGAGAGGTGAGAGGAAGGAGAATGAATATTGGCACCCCAGGCATTGCTAAGTGTAGGAATAGAGTTCTGAAAACATGTGGGCCTTAGTATAGATCTATACTAAGAAGTGAATTCCCAGCTCCCTTCTCCCAAAGATTTTTAAATTTGATTTTTTTAATACAGATATAGTTAACATATAACATTGTGTGACCTTAACGTGTGAAAGATATTGATTTGATACATTTTTATATTAGGATTACCACCATAAATTTGGTCCTGGATTTCCAGGTTATTATGAATATATAGTTGTTGAGGTAGAAGAATTGAACATACTTTATTAACACTTTGTTAGCTTTACTTAAAGTTTTTATGTTTACACAGGTATAGCATGTGGGTCTCCATTTATATTTCTGCTTCAGTTTCAAGAAACAAAATTCAAAACAAACAAACATGAATAAGGAATCTTGAGGAACACGGACAATATAGGGAACATATTAAAAACAACAAAAAGCTTCACTATAAATGATATTTGAGGATGTCCATCGACAGATGCATAGATGAAGATGTGGTGTATCTATACAATGGAGTATTACTTGGCAGTCAAAAAGAATGAAGTCTTGCCATTTGCAACTACATGGATGGAACTAGAGGGTATTATGCTAACAGAAATTAGTCAGAGAAAGACAAATATCATATGACTTCACTCATATGTGTAATTTAAGATACAAAACAGATGAACAGAAGGAAGGGAAGCAAAAATAATATAAAAACAAGGAGGGGACAAAATGTAAGAGACTCTTAAATACAGAGAACAAACTGAGGATTGTTGGAGGTGTTGCGGGTGGGGGGATGGGCTAAATGGGGAAGGAGCATTAAGAAAGACACTTGTTGGGATGAGCACTGGGTGTTATACATAGGGGATGAATCACTGGAATCTACTCCTGAAATCATTATTGCACTATATGCTAAATAACTTGGATGTAAATAAGTAAGTAAGTAATAACATTAAATAATAATAAAAATAAATAAAAGAGAAAAAAATAAATGATATTTGACGGAAAAGAGATAGGAGGAGACACTGCTAAGAGAACAGAGTTCCATCCCCTCCCAGTGACTCTGCCTCTTTCCTGACCTACACAGCACCATTAACTTGAGTGAACAGGGCTCCCTCAGAGTTTCTCATGTTCCATCTAAGAACATCCCCTTTTCAAGAGGCTCTACATGTTCCCATTGACACCATCTTCCATACTGCTATAGGATGGTTCCACAAAGTTCTGTGTGCTCATGGCAGAAACTGTCCCCCTCCCACATTTCACTACCGTTAGGCCTGAGTCTGGGGTCCTTCATAACTGAGAAAAGCAGCAATACTAGAATCTCAGCCCAATGGTTTTGTATTCCCCTAAACTGGCCCAATTGTACTCTTTCCAAGCCTTAAACATCTACTGTGACCTCTAGAACATAGGATCAAATACAAACTCAATCATAGCAATCACTCAATCCTCCCTTCTCTACTTCTTTTCTGAAAATTCCCATCATTTTCTGGTTCTCGAAAAGAAAAGGCTTATCCTAAAGCCATAGCTTCCTATATGCCCAATGCAAGTGGTGGCTGCTTGTCTCCCACATCCCACACACCAAAGAGCCTGGAGGAAAGAAGGGTCACCCTTCTGCTTCTCATCACCATTTCCATTTCTATCTGTTCATCCTCCTAACCCCTCAGTTCCTCTGAAGCTCAGTTATACACACTCCATTATCTACCATCTTTATTAGGTTTCTCTATATCTCTGGGTTGCTTCTCATTCCATGACCATTCTGGCATCTAACTTGTGGTCACTTTCTTCTACACTGCTTCAGTTAGAACACCTGGCAATGTCAACATGTAGATGACCAATCCAATATCTTGTCTGCTCACTTCCTTGAATTGCCCTCTTCCAATGATCCTTTCTCCAGCCCACCTGCTCCCAGAGTCCTTCATTACTACTTTGCATATGTGATCTGCTCTTCCATTTTACCAAGCCCTCTTGGCCAAGTCCAGTTCCACCTACTCCACATAGGCACCTTTGCAGTTGAACATGGCTGGAAAAAAATCGGGCAGCCATGCTAACTGACCTTACTTTTAATTTGTGATCAATAACCCCACATGGGCCTTCAGGACTGATCTGCAGCACCAAAATACTTTCTTCTTCCTTTTTCACTCCTGCTTTCCTAGATTAGTATTTTATGCCTTCTCCTTTGTCCTCAATCCTCAACATCTCCATCACCATCCTTACCTTCAGTTGATGCCCTTGCTTCTTATTTCACCAAATAAATAGACATGGTTAGAGGTGCCTGGTGACCCAGTCAGTTAAGCATCTGACTTCAGCTCAGGTCATGGTGTGTGAATTCGAGCCCCACCCCAGGCTCTCTGCTGTCAGCACAGAGCCCACTTCAGATCCTCTGTCTCCCTCTATCTCTGCCCTTTCCCTGCCCTCACACACATTCTCTCTGTCTCTCTCTCAAAAATAAACATAAAAAACAATAAAAATAGACATAGTCCGAAGAGAACTTCTACATGCTACTATCACCAAATCTCCTAGTCTACCCTGCATCTGTACTTTTACACTCTGCCTTTATTCCCATTAAAATTGAATGAGTGGTCCTAGCTCTAGTTCAAGACCAGCACCTTCACTGTTTACTGGATTCCACCATTACCCCCACCTTCTCAAGAACAGATGGAATATAGTTGCCCTCTCCCTGATACTGCATCCATCAATTTTCCTTCTCAGGTAGATCATTCCTATTGGTACCGCAATTAAGAAGGAGGAGGAGAGGGACACTTGGGTGGCTCAGTTGGTGAAGTGGCTGACTTCAGCTCAGGTCATGATCTAGCGGTTCGTGGGTTCAAGCCCCATATCAGATTCTGTGCTGGCAGCTCAGAGCCTAGATCCTGCTTCAGATTATGTCTCTCTCTCTTTCTCTCTCTCTCTCTCTCAAAAATAAATAATTTTAAAAAAAGAAGGAAGAGGAGGAGGACAAAAGATACTATACTTGAACTCATATCTATCTCTAGCTATCACTGCATTATTCTGCCACCCTTTCAGTGAAACCCACAAAAGAACATCTATAGTACCTGTACCCAGTTCCTCTGTTTTATTCCCCCTTGATTCCATTACAATCAGATCTTGGCCCTTATCACTCAGTCAGAATGAATTTTTCTATGTCAGTGCAAAGGTTAATCCTCAGTTTTCATTTTACTCAATTTTACAGCAGTATTTGATATAGTTAATTCCTTCTTCCCTCCAGAAACACTTTCTTCTCTTGGTTTCTAGGATAATACTCTCTCTCAGTTTTCCTCTTGCTAGGCCAACCAAGCATAACCAGCCTCCTGTGCTGGTTTTTCCTCACCTTCCCAAACTCTGAATGTTGGAGTAGACTGAAACTCAGTTCTTGGAGCTCTTTTCTTTCCTTTTCATTAAATATCATGAGACATTGCACTACTAATTTATATCTCTAGCCCAGACTTTTGTTTTGAAACCTCTTATATCCAACTGACTTCTTCATAAATGAACTTGGCTTTCTAATTTTATCTCAAATTGAACATGATTAGAACTGAAATTTTAAATTTCCCTCCCAACCTGGCTCTCCTTATATCACCCTCATAATTATAAATGGCAACAACACTCTTTCTGTACTTGGTCCTAACACCTTGGATTCATTCTTGAACCCTCAATAGTGAACTCTTGTTCAGAATCTGGCCACTTCTTACTCAATTAGTCAAGTCTGAGTTACCATTACCTCTCACCTGTATTATTGCAAAAGCCTCCCAACTATTCCTTCTTTCACTATGGCCCTCCTGTTGCCCATTCTCCATGGGGCAGCCAGAATGATATTTTAAAAGTATAAGTCAGATCATGACTTTCCTCTGCTCAGAATCCTCTGTGATCTCCACCCCTGTTTCCTTTCTGACTTCATCTCTGGTTTCTCTCTCCCTTAAGGGCTCTGGACACACTAGTCTCCTTGGTTTTCCCTAAACTTTCCATATTCCTGCCTCCAGGCCTTTATACTTTTCATTTCCTCTGCCTGAAAAGCTCTTCCCCGTACCACATCTTACTCTCTCACTTCTTTCTAGTCTGTTCACACATATCACCTCATCATTGAAGCCTTTCCCGACTCTCCCATGTAACCCTGCAGCCCCTCTTCCAGGGACTCTCGTCTTCCCTTTCCTCTGCTTTGTTTTTTTTCATGGACTTATAACTACCTAACTGACACATTAAATATGTTTTTGGGTTTGAGCTCCCCGAGCACAGAGATTTTATCTGTTTATTCACTGCCAGTTATGCAGAGCCTAGAAAAATACCTGGGACATAATAATGGGTGCTCACTATTTGTTGAATACATGACAGAATGAAAATAAGTTGAAAAACACTAACAGAAGCCTATAAAAGAGAGGAGTTAGAAAACAAACTAAAGTGCTCTTGAATATTAAAATACAACAGCTGGAAATAGAATCTATTAGACAGGTTTGAAGATAAAGTAGAAAAATTTCTCCCAGAAAATACAAGGGAAACCCAAGAAGATGGAAAATAGAAGACAAAAGATAACAAAATTGAAGGATTGGAATAAAAGGGAAAATACCCCAATTCTGAGAATTCTAAAAAGTAAGATAAGAGCAAAGAAATAATCAAAGAAAGAATTCAATAAATTTCCCAGAACCAAAAGACATGTGTTTCAAGATTAATGTTTGCACCAAGGGAATCCAAAATTACACAACACTCATGTAAAGATATTGGGCTATATCATACAAAATATATATGTATTTACCATTAGACCAAGCAATCCCACTCTAGGACTCTATCCAAAAGAGATACTTGCAAATATGCCAAATGACATATGCACAGGGATATTTGTTATACAGTAATTTGTGTAATAACAAAATGCTGAAAACAATCCAGATGTCTATCAATAGGAGAATGATTGAATAAACTATGTTATCCAGTTGTAAGTAAAATGTTTGAGCAATAGAAGAAATGTGACCATAAATGGAAAACTAGATAATATTAAGGCATTATTATGTATTTTTACAGAGGTAATAATGACATCATAAGTATGTTTAAAAAATTATCTCTTAGAGATGCATATTGAAGGATTTATGGGTGAAATAATAGATGCCTTGTATTATCTTTAAAATATTCCCAAAAAAAATTTTAAAAAGGGATGGTTGATGTAAGCCTGGAAAATGTTTATAATTATTTAATCTATATGATTAAACAACATTGTATGCAAGTATTCATTACAGTATTCTCTTTACTTTTTATTATATTTGGAAATTACTATAATAAAATATTTATTTCAAACACAATGGGTTTTTATTACTATCATTAACGTGTATTATCCAGAAATTAGTATGTACTGGAGACAAAATGAAAGTCCTAAAAGCTGAGAGAAAGGGGGAGGGGAGAGAGAATAGGTGCTGTAAAAAAGACCAAGAATTATAAAGGCACTGGACTACTAAATACTAAACCTGATATCAGACAATGAAAAAGTGCCTTCAAAATTCTGTGGAAACAACTGAAAATATGGGAGAAAGTATCTGTAATCATATAACTAACAAGAGACTTGTATATAAAATATTAAAAGAAATTTTACAATTCACCAATAAAAAGACAAATAACCAATTAAGTTATCAGCAAAAAATTTGAATAGGCATTTCTCCAAAAAAAAAAAATACACAAATTTCCAGTAGGCACATGAAAAGATACCCAACATCATTAATCACTGGGGGATGCGAATCAAAACACTGAGATACCACTTCACATCCACTAGGACAGCTATAAAAAAAAAAAAAAAAAGACAAACAATAACAAGTATTCACAAGGCTGTGGAGAAGTTGGAACCCTCATACATCATTGGCAGGATTGTAAACTGGTGCAGCTCCTTTGGAAAACAGTTTGGTAGTTCCTCAAACTGTTAAACATAGAGTTACCATATGACCTGCAATTCTGCTCCTAGGTATATATGCAAAAGAATAGAGGACATTCATCCACATAAAAATGTATTATGCAAATGTCCATAGCAACATTATTTTTTTATTTAATGTTTATTTATTTATTTTGAGAGAGAATGAGAGCAGCACAAGCAGGGGAGGGGCAGAGAGAGAGAGGGAAAGAAAGAGAATCCCAAGCAGGCTCTGTGCTGTCAACGTAGAGTATGATACAGGTCTTGATCCTACAAACCATGAGATCATGACCTGAGCCAAAGTCAAGAGTTGGACACTTAACCGACTGAGCCACCCAGACACCCCAACAGCATTATTTATAACAGCCAAAAAATGGAAACAATCCAAAGGTTCATTAACTGATAAATGAATAAGAAAAGCTGTTATATTCTTACAAAGGGATTTTATTTAGCCATAAAAAGGAAAGAAGCATTGATATTACTATATGAATGAACCTTTAAAGCATTATGCTAAATGAAAGAAGCCAGTCACAGAAAGAACTTATTATATAATACCATTTATATGAAATGCCCAGAATAGGCAAATGTACACAAACAGAAAGATGATTTGCGGTTGCTAGGGACTTGGGACGTGGGAGATGACTACAAATGATTCAAGGTTTCTCCTGAGGGTAGCAAAAATACTCAGGAATTAGATGGTGGTAGTGATTGCAAAATTCTGTGGATATACTAAAAACCACTCGACTGTGTACTTTAAGTAGATTAATTTTATGGTGTGTGAATTATACCTCAATAGAGTTGTTATTTAAAATATTGTGAAGATGTGACCGTGAGTGATGATGCTGTGTGCAGTCTGCAGCTTAATCAGTTGGCATCTACTCTTTGTCTTATGTGCTGATTAGCCAAACATCATTAAAGGCGTTCAAGCATCCTACTCAATTTACTAATCCAGAAATTCTTAACTATTTTGGATTTGCAATCTTCCCAACTGAATCTAGTGAAAATGCATTCTGAATTCATAGTAATGATTAAAAATCCACATTCATAGACAGCCTATTCTTGACTCACCTATGTAAAATTATTTTGAGTTGGAGAACAAAGAGAGTTGAAAAACTGTTCAAAGTGATGCTCAAGGGGTTAAGCTAAAGAGAGAGACAGAGAGTCAAACTGTGACTTAGAGCAGTGGTTACACCAAGACATGATGAGCAATCAACCACAGAGTCTGTTTTGGTATCTCTTACATTGATGAGCAGTTTGAATGATCTCTGCATGATAAAAATGGTTTGAATCAGTGGTCATATCACAGAGAACACAGTGCAATGTTGTTTTTACTCTACTTCACTTTTTGAGCACGAACTTGAATCCTCAGAAGCTAAGTTTATGAAGATAATACACATTCAGGTGAATTATTGTACCTGTCATTGCAAAAGCTAGCAACCTTATTCAGATGAAACAGCAATTGAAGACATGGATTATTGATGAAAGTTAAAAACATGACATCAAACTTGTCACTGTTTTTGAAAGTTTATCACTTACCTGAATAAGAATCAGATGAAGATGAAGAGTTTAAAGATCAGACTGTGTTCTCTCAAGTCTAGGATTCCAATTTTTGTGGTAGGATCCAGTTGATTGATGGAAATGAATGATGAAGGGTTAGACTTCATCTCTCTCCATGGGGCTTTGTGGGCATGAAGACTCCAGAACATAATGACTGTGGCTGAGGATGACACTCATCATTCACTTGCAGATCTTGAGGGGTAATCCCAGCCTTCCCTACGGAAACATTCATTTGAAAAGGCTTAAGAGAAACAACAAAAAAGTGTAAAGTAAGGATGTAAATATAAGACTGCACCTTGCCGGAAATGCTTGTCTCGTGCAAAAGATGAATGCACCTGAATCACATGCACGCAGGCCACACATGGCGATGGCAGTGCCTGTGAGCACCTGTGTAAGACAACACGCCAGAGCAGGAATTTGGTTGTATGTTTTTCTGAGATTGTTGGAAGAATACTCATCCTAAGTTCCTATGAAATTTTATTGTGGTTTTATCTTTGTTGTAACTTTTCCTAAAAAGTACATTAACATTGTCATTGTTGTGGTTTTTATGCATGCTGTGAATGCCTATTTTCATTTTCCTTCCTTTTTAACCACTAATGTTGGAATCAGTTTTCAATGACTGCTTAGCAAGTACCATTAATAATAAATTTCTTTGAGATCAACAGGCCTAACTAGTGAGTCATTGATTAAGACTACTGATGTGTATCAAGGAAAAATTCCTTTTTATCTAAGATACTTTTGAGTGGTAGGACTCCTATCTATTGACACAAAGATGAGCTGATGGGGCCAACAATGAGTACATTGCTCAGCATGCAGTCCAGCTTCAAGTCTCCCACTTTGTTCTTGCTGTATATGTGTGAGCATAACACCTAAAACCAGTTTGCTGCTACCATTTGAACCAGATGATTTAACTATACATTTATCTCCTTACCAAGCAAAACAGTGAAAAACAATATACTTAAAGAGCTTTTAGGGAAAAAAAAAGAGACTTCTGGAGGGTAATTTTTTAAAGTCTTCTAGATTCTGATGCCAAATAACTAACAGTAAAAGTAATTGCAGCAAACTCATTATAAGCCATTTTTATTTTTACTTGTAGTCTTCTCAAATATTTATCCCTAGAAAGTTAATCTTGGTTACATTGTGCTACAGAGTAAAATAGCCTGTAATTTCCAGCTGTTGGATTTTAAGTTAAGATTCTCACCTACAAAATAAGAGTCAGTAAGTTTTTTTTTCCTAACTAAATTCGAAAATAATGTTCTCTTTTTAAAGATTTTTATTTTATTTTATTTTATTTTATTTTATTTTATTTATGTTTAATTTATTTATTTGGGGGGAGGAGAGGGGCTGAGAGAATCTTAAGCAGGTTCTGTGCTGTCAGCTCAGAGCCCGAGGCAGGACTCTATCCCAGGACCCTTGGGTCACAACCTGAGCTGAAACCAAGAGTTGGATGGTTTAACCAACTGAGTCACCCAGGTACCCCTAAAAATAATTTTAAAAGCCTTAATTAGACCTGTTCAAAAACCATTTTAAAGATCAGCCTCAGCAACAGACATCAAGTTTATCTGGGATGAGTCTTTGAGATTCCAAACCCAGAATTCTTTAGTGGCTTTGGCCAAATGGAGTCCTCATACGTTCCAGGCCTTCTGAATTTTAATTGTTTCCTTAGGGAATAGTTTTCTGATGGAATGTGATTAGTAATAATGGCTATGCTATATTTAGATCGTCTCATCCGTTGTCACCCATTCCCATCCCTTTAATTTTGGGTAATACACATTTCTCCATATGATGTACAGGAATATATTTGAAATCAATGCTAGCTCAAGCTGATGATAAATGGCTGCCAAGTGTCAAAGCTACTCATTTTTCACCAATTGTGTTCAAAGTGCGGCCTTAATGGTCATTTTTTCCTTTTTAATGTCTTACTATAGTACCTTAACATGAGACTTATTCAAAGTGTTTGCTCTTTCTCAACATTTTTCCTGACTCAAATCAAAATGGATATATTAAAAAAAAAAAAAGAATGGGAAGAAAGACAGCAGGGGGCGTTGGTTTATTTGTATTTTCACTTTCATTAATTGGAGATACAGAGATTGAAAAGAAGTTTAAGGATTGAAAAAAAGTTTAATTTAAGTTTAATTAAGGATGAGGTAAGATTTTTGTTTTATATTTGGTCACAAGAAAAAAAATCAGTTAAAAATATGAGTATTGAAGAGATGTTACTTCAAAAATAATCAAGTTTCTCCCTAACTCTGTATCTTTACCACTGAATAACTATGAAAGGTCAAATGGAATATGGTTTGTTTTTAAGGAATAATTTTATCATTTACCTTTAGGAACATGATTAAAATGTTACATTTGTTTCACAAATGTTTCACACATTCTTACCAACAGAAAGTATCCTATGACTTTGGTACACTGCATAGAAGACCGCTTATTTCATGGGTGCCTGGGTGGCTCAGTCAGTTAAACGTCCAACTTTGGTTCAGGTTATGATCTCATGGTTCATGAGTTTGAGCCCTGAGTCAGGCTCTGTGCTGACAGCTCAGAGCTTGGATCCTGCTTCGGATTCTGTCTCCTTCTCCCTCTCCCTCTGCCCTTCCCCTGCTCATGCTCATGCTTTGTCTCTGTCTCTGTCTCTGTCTCTCTCTCAATCTCAAAAATAAATAAATATTTAAAAGAAGAAGAAGAAGATCAGTTATCTCAGGACTCCTGGGTGGCTCAGTCTGCTGAGCATCTGACTGTTGAATTGGGGTCAAGTCATGATCTCAGGGTTGTAGGATAGAGCCCCATGTCGGGCTCTGTGCCAAGTGTGGAACCTGCTTGAGATTTTCTCTCTCTCTCTCTCTCTCTCTCTCTCTCTCTCTCTCTCCCTCTGTCCCTCCTCCTGTTCATGTGTTCTCTCTCTCTCAAATAAAATTTTTTAAAAGATCAGTTATTTTAGTTATTTTGATATTTGTTAATTATACTAAAGAAAACTGTCTTAAAACAGTATTTATAAATTGCCACTTATAAACTAAACCCTGTGACATTTAATAAAATTGTTACTCAGCAGAAGTTAACATTTAATAATGTTTGTAGGGGTAGGGAAAATCTACACATTTTAAATCACTTTTTTTTTACTGCCTAAAATTAGAAAAATGATTTCACTTATATCTTATATGTTATTTTACAAAGATATTACTAATTTCTACCCATAAAAATGTACTATATAAATACTTGTTTTACATAATAATTATATCCACCAAACTAATTATTTTCAATAAAATAATATGGCTTAGATATTTTCAAAAATTCTGAGAGAAAATAATTTCCAACCTAGAATTCTATAATAAGTCAAATTATCAATCAATTGTGAGGGTAGGATTAAGACATTTTGGAACATGCAAGCTCTCAAAACATTCATTATTCATGCAAACTTTCTTGGGAAGTTATCAAAGAATATGTTCTAAGAAAATGAAGGAGCAAACCAAGAAAAAGAGAAGTATAAATCCATTAAGCAGGTGATCCAACCAGAAGAGAGATGAAAAGAGTCCAAGGTGATGCTGAAAGCAAACCCAAGGACAATAGGCCCAGAAGAGAGCCATAGGGACCCAAGGCTCCAGGAGCTATCCTCCAAGAACAGGTGACAGTGACGGACAACCTGATAGGCAACCACCTTTTAAGAGATCTATGTCTCTGGAGGACAGTCTGAGAATAAATAAGAAAAAAAACACAGCAAATGGGGGGCCTGGGGGGCTCAGTTGGTTGAGCTTTGAACTCTTGATTTTGGCTCAAGTCTTGATCTCATGATTCATGGGTTTGAGCCCTATGTCAGGCTTTGCTTGGGAGTCTCTCTCTCCCTCTCTCTCTGCCCCTCCCCCACTTGCGTGCATGTGTGCACTCTCTCTCAAAATAAATAAATAAATAAATAAATTTTTTAAAGAAAAAACACAGCAAAAAAATATTTTGGGAGTATTTTTCTTGAACACTACAAAAACGATTATGTGGACTCCGAAAACAAAGCAAAAGAAACAACAAAAAATGACTCTTAAATACAGAGAACACACTGGTAGTTGCCAGAGGGAGGGGCAAAATAGATAAAATGATTGAGAGGTACAAACTTCCAGCTATAAAATAAATGAGTCACAGAGATGAAAAGGACAGCCTAGGGAATATAGTTGGTACTATTATAATAATGTATGGTGACAGATGGTGACTACACTTATCGTGGTGAGCACACTGAGTAGTGTATAGGAATGTCAAATCACTATGCTTTATACCCGAACTAATATAATATAATGTATTAATTAATCATACTTCAATTTAAAAAATGATTAGCTCCAAGAGAAAATAAAGTTATACAAAATAAGAAATGTAATAGTACATTAGGTGACTTAGCGGTTAGTAAGTTTTATATGAGAATAATCATATAAGCAATGTATACTGAACTATTATTATATAAATACATGGGGGGGCTGGGAGAGGGGAAGTTGTGTGAGTGTGTGAATACTTGTATTTGTAACATCTGCAATACCCTAGGCCTATTGGAGAGGGAGCTATGAGAACTCCATCCTCTTCTGCAAAGGAGACGTCACTAGAAAATAGCTAACACTGCATAAACCAAAACTCTCAATATAGTTATATTTTTCAAAAAAAAGTTTTAGGTTTATTTATTTATTCTGAGAGAGAGAGAGAGACAGCAATCAGAGGAGGGGTAGAGAGGGGTGCCCCTAGTTATGTTGTTTAGAAAGATGGAGGCAAACTCCAAAAGAAATAGCTAAGAAAGTTGAAAATGTTTGCCTTTGTGAAGTAGAAATTAAGGTGAGGAGTGCTATATTTTTATAATAAACATTGTGGAACTGTTTGAGTCTGAAAATATAACTTGGATTAAAATATAAAATTTGGGGGGCGCCTGGGTGGCTCAGTCGGTTAAGCGACCGACTTCGGCTCAGGTCATGATCTCACGGTCCGTGAGTTTGAGCCCCGCGTGGGGCTCTGTGCTGACAGCTCAGAGCCTGGAGCCTGTTTCGGATTCTGTCTCCCTTTCTCTGATCCTCCCCTGTTCATGCTCTGTCTCTCTCTGTCTCAAAAATAAATAAACGTTAAAAAAATTTAAAAAATATATATATATATATATAAAATTTGGGGGGCCAAAATTTTGGGTGGCCCAGTTGGTTAAGCAACCAACTTTTGATTTCAGCTCAGGTCATGATTTTACGGTTCTTGGGATCGAGCCCTGCATGCAGCTCTGTGCTGACAGCATGGAGCCTGCTCGGGATTCTCTCTCTCTCTCTCTCTCTCTCTCTCTCTATCCCTCTCTCTTGCCCTCCCCCACTCACACACATGCTCTCCTCTTTCTCTCAAAATAAATAAACTTTAAAATATATATATAATTTTTATGAGAAATATAAAAGTATACATATATAGTCAGAACTCACTTAATTCTAGCTACTATTCAGTATTTAAATCTACACAGGGAAAGAAAAATCTTAAAACACAGGCTCAAAATATCTTGAATATAAGTCTTTAAGAAGTGGTCATTAACTTTTGAGGACGATCAGTGACTCCTTTCAAAATCTGTTGTGAATCAAGATCTCTCTACCCAGAAAAGTGAACTCAAAATTCCAGAAAGTTCACAGACTTCCTGAAGCTCATTCATAAATCTTCTGGATATCCACATATCACAATTTAAGAACCCTTATTTCAGAGAAAATAATAAATACGCTCATATAATGTCAAAGCCTTGAAATGGGCCACATGAAAATGGTTTTTTTACTCACCTGAGTGGCATTTACAAAAGTGGCTGTGATCACAAGCAAGAGGTGAGCCATTACATCTCCCATACAGGTCTACTGTTCCAAGTAGATCTCAAATAACACCAGACTTTAAGCCTCTGAAATTACTTCCTTCTCTCAGTGGTTTTAAGACTAGAGGGCGGTGTTTCTCTCGCATATTAAATAGATCTCTTTGTTTCAAAACAAAAGAAAGCATACTTTGGAGATTTGATTGCACAGGATCTCCACACATTTCCTGTCTATTTGCAATGCTTTGTTTAGTTGGAAAGTGTAGGTCCACGGTTTCATCTTCTGGACCCAATTTGGCCATAAAAGATTAAAGAAACCAAAAACAGATTCTTTTCGCATTAAAAATGATGAAGGCCCCATGGAATTTGGTATATGAATGTTTGCACTTAGCATAGAAAGTTTTCAAAACAACTACTGAGGCAAACCAGAATTGGCTAAGAAAGCGTATTTTCCAGATTTTGTGTCATTTGGGTCCATTTTAGGGTTTTTGAAACATGTTATAGAAGACATGCACAGAAAAAAAAGAAAAGAAAAACTAAGTGAAGAAGCCTGAGGTAAAGTACTAGTTTGCAGAGTCTTTGAACCAGTGAGTTTTCACAGTTGTACAATGACTATCTGTTGAGTAAGACTTAATGCCAATCACCCCCTTTAGTAATCTGTGATTCACATGCAGCCCGTTGCCAAATTAAAAGGATGCCAAATAACATTAGTTACAAAATGCAGAAGAAAATTTAAGTTGCTCTTTTATTCATGTTGGCAGGCCTCCCTACCTGAAAGAAATTAGTAAGATTTTGCCAGATGCTCACACAAAAGAAAAGAAGCCTTCTTTATTTTTTAGCCTTTTTAGAACTGGTCAATTGCAAAGCTATCTTCTCCTCTCCATTTTTCTTTTTAAATCATAAAAAGCTACCTCAGAAAGTACTCATTTTCCATATTTGGGCCTTTGTTCAATTGAATTTCACCAAAGCCCTCTCCGTTTCTTTGCTCTTTCCAAAAAAGGGCCTCATGAACAGGAATATTTGATACAGTTATTTTTCACTATCAGTTATGAGGCTTGCCTTATATGTTTTCCATATGAAATGAAAATAAACAAAGAATCTAAAAAAATTTTTTTAATGAGAATTAAGAGTAAAATTTGGAAAAAAGGTATATGTTAATCACATGCAATGAATCATATGGACATGATAAAAGACATATCAAATAGTTCAGCACTTAACTAGTAGCAGTTTAGAGAAGAAGTCTTTAAGAGGCTCCACTACCTATAATCACCATGACTATCAGAATCATGGGTCAGAACCCAAACACACCAGCTCACCAGTGCGCCTCACCAGCACACTCGGCCTTAATGAGAAGCAAACTAAAAGTGCGTTTTTTATTCTATCAGATTTTTTTCACTGACCTATTTCACTACCCGCAACAGGACAGTTTGAAAGGGACTATTTAACAATACTTTTTAAATAGTGAGGAACGGCAATTAGAAAAGTAGATGAAATGTTTCAATAAGTCAGTCAGAAGCTCTATTTACACTAAAGTCATTAACACTTACTAACCACCAAAGTTTTCCCCTACTTGTCTTATTTACTGGTTTGCTAACTGGAAGATGGATGGGTCTATCAAACTTTAGAGTTAGAACATTCTCCTGGATGGCATGACCAAAAATATAAATCTACTTCAGGTCTGTAATCCCAATGCCTCAGAGTCTTGCCTAATTCTTCTTTACTTCAAATATTTAAGAGACTGCTTTGTGTTTTTTGGACCCATCCACATATACCTGGAACAAGTCAAGAACTCCATTTACATTTCTTGTCTTTCAAGACTCTTTCCTTGATTGCCCTACAAGGTTATAGCTGAAGCTCTTAGTTGCTTAGACTAAACCCTGTTTGCATCTGAGTTACTTGCTTCCTCCAAAAAGCCAAAGGCTTCACCAACCTTCCATGGCAATCTCATCCCCATTGCTGTTGATTGGCTTAGGACTAGTCCTGTGATGCAATTTTGGCCACTCACTCACCAAGAGAGGTCCTCTGGAGGCCACATGGGAAAGATATGGTCTTAAGAAGAAACGCAAAAAGAACAAAAAAGATCCGTGCTTTCTCTGGGAACATTGTCCTGTCTGGAAGGGATACTGAGGATTGTTGTCACCTCTCATTACCAGCTCAAAGATAAAGCTGATTCTCAGTGGCTGGTAGGGCCAAGGGGGTCACACAGAAGCAAAGACAGAGCCTAATAGGTTATGCCTGAAACCTGCCCTCCTTCAAGACATCCTGTAATTTGAATTAATGAATCCCTTATTGTTCCAGGGAATTGGGTGCGGTTTTTCTGACCCTTTCAGCAGACAGCAGGCTAACGTATTCAGAGGATAAAATCCAGAGGACCTTCACCCAGAAGATATTCCTTTTGGTCTCTGCTTTTTTCCTTGCTAATATTCTCATAATTCCCACTCTCCGGATATAATAAGTAGTTTAAAAAGATCAAAAGGAGAAATATCCAGACCAGAACACTCATAAAATTTCCCTCAATGCCACCTGAAATAGGCCGGGTTTCCTGAAAAGATCTTAAGGTATATCTTTGGGAAAAGCTTGGAAACTAAATTATAATGACAGAGTGATCTTGTGGGCAATAACCCATTCATGTTGGGGGTTTGAAGAAAAAAGTGACAATTCTTAAAACAAAGAACTATCTAGAAATCATAGAAATAAGGATAAAATAGGGAGGGATAAAATGAAAAAACAATAGCAAATGTAACGCAAGGATATAGTTCTCCTCAGCCAAGGGAACTTAATATAGTTTGTTTGAAATGTTTTCCTTCTAAATAAATCGTATTTTAAAATTACCAATGGATAGGGGCAAAAAACAACTTCATCACCAGTTGTATATTATCAGCATTAAAATATACAACTCACACTTGTATGAATAGGCTCCTGAACACTGTAGAGGTGTCTACAGAGAGCGAGGTCTCCCCAACTTGCACAGACAACAAGGTTTTTTTTTAAATGAACTGTAAACATGGAGTAGAGGCCCAAGAGTCAAAGGTAGTGTCACATTGCCATGGGCTCCAGCCTGTTGCAAGGATAGCACTCAACACATCGAGTGAGGAATAGAGGACGCTGATCCCACAAGCTCCCTGCACCTCCCGGAACATCTGGGTGAGCGTCATTCTGGTTTTTTTGGTTTTTTTTTTCAAACAGACAAAATTGACTCTTCAGATGGAATTGATAGAAAGTGAAAGACTGAGTCTAATGTGGTAAGAAGCTGTTAAAAGATTAGTATTGGCTTTTGGTGGAAAAACAATTATGCAGAATTACATACACATCTGCCACACACCCAGCAAACTATCAGAGAAGCCAGACTTTCTTCACATTTTACTTCTTGGACGCTTTTCAATTTTCAAATAGAATCCAGTGCTCTAGTTATTGCTTACATGCATTTTCTTTAAATAAACTCCGAACAAACTTAGAAAGCCCGATATTGTTTCCTATAGAAATTTTTTCCCCAACCACCTCCCCAGCAGGAAATCAAAGTATAGCCTCTACTTCTGTAGTGCTTTATAGTTTTCAAAACTCTTTAACGGGCATTCATTTGACAAAGAGCATTCATTCATTCATTTGCATTATTTCATTTGGTAAAAAAATAACAAGCTTAAGCTTCTTATAGCTCTGCTTAGAGCAATTCTACAAAGATAAAAGGGCATGCATTCGTGTTTCCTGTCTCATTCATTCATTCAGTAAGTATTTATTGTCTACGAGG
This sequence comes from Leopardus geoffroyi, assembly GCF_018350155.1. Classification (NCBI taxonomy): domain Eukaryota; kingdom Metazoa; phylum Chordata; class Mammalia; order Carnivora; family Felidae; genus Leopardus; species Leopardus geoffroyi. Next base: position 53,879,432 of record NC_059332.1, read on the forward strand.
TGCCAGGAGCTATTCTAAACACTGGGAATACAGCAGTGGGAAAAAGAAATGGACAAAACCCCTGTCCTCGTGGTACTTATGTCCTCAGAAACACGATGTAACTGTTTTACATATATCCATTTAGTTATGGGCCCATCAATGGCAAATAGCTTAGTTTTTCTGTGTTTCATTATAGAAGGCGATTTAAATAATTAGTTGAAGGAGCAAGACCCCAAACCTAATACACTGAGATAGGGCACTGCTTAACATTATGAAGAAAGTTTATTAATTCATTAAGGAAAAAAATCAGGCTCCTTTGATGTATTTCTCAAGTGAGAGAGTGGGTTTTCCATATACCATAAATCCAACAAAGAACAATGAACATCACAGTACTTCTCATATCCATTTATCACACACAGATTCACTATGTGTAGGACCTATTACATTTATTTTCACTTGAATATTTACATCAATTCTTAGATGTTGTTAAAATTATCTATATTTTCCAGATTAAAGCATACACACACACACGCACGCACACACGCGCACTCACATGCACAATCTTGGAGAAATGAAGTAATGAGCCTGAAGTCAAAATTGTTGTGACGTCTCAGTAAGTCAACAGGTATATGATATCCTTAAAACAGTGCCTGAGAAATAATGAGCATTAGATAACTACAATGTGTAACTATTATTCACCAGATTTAAAGATGAGAGAACTAAGGTCCAGAGAAGTAACTGGTCTAAGGTGCAAGGCTGGTTGGTAATCACCTCCTTCCCCAGAGTGACTGACAAGGAACCTGGCTGGGCCTGATCTCCTTCATCCTGGGGTTTGTCATATCCAGTCCATCCTACATACCATAACATTAGACAGCCACCGATAGAGGACTGTTTCTACGTCATGTTTGAATACATTTGACTTGGGTAACAGAAATCAAGTAGGTAATATAACAGCCACTAGGCATAAGCCTAACCACCTGCTACTATGGGTAAACAGGGTAAATGGGAAAACAGGTTCTGATAATACTGGACATAGGCTGCTCCTTTTATTGGGGGAAGGACAAGGTTGCAATGACAGTCCTAGGTAGAGGGGAAGTCCCCCCCCCCCCCCCGGGGAGCCAGGACAAGGCCAAGGGCACCTAGAGGTTCCCTCTCCCAGGCTCACTTTAGTGACTAAGACATCTCACCCGGTGCAATGGCATCATGGTTAGTTAGCATTATTACTTCTTTAGACTGACCCTGCTGGATAATATAAAGGAACTTTTGGGGGGAAGCATTTTAGTCTAAAGGCATCTCTTTCAAGGCTGGGCAATAGGCTTTTCCCAGGATGCTTCAAGAACAGATCATGTCTATGTTTACAGAAGCCTCTGTGCTGCAACCGTCCCTTCCATAAGGCCTCACAGGAGAACGCTCTTCCTTATCCGTAGCTGGCTCTGGCAGTTACAGGTGGACACGATGGGAAACTGAGCAGAGTCTTGCTGCCTCCTCAGGGACTGTCAGAACCTCTTCCCACCTGTGGGGAAGTTAGAGCTGTCATCTGGCCTCCTGGAGGTCACCACAGATTGTGGGTCAAAGTTCTATCTTTATAGGTGGTCGGACCCTTGTCCCTTTGCATGTTCAGTCTGTCATCTTCACACTGAAGACCCAGACTGTCTCCTACTTCGGCTGCCTGTAGGCTCTTTTCCATTGGCCCTGAAAGCCGCATGCTGCGTAAGCTCCAGCTTTAGTTACAAACCCCAAAGGGCCCTAGAAAGCCAAGTACGTGTGTCAAGCAGCTCTGACCTGCGGTATTATTCATCAAGGACCTGGTTACAATGGCAATCCTTACAGTTTTAGAAAGGAATCTCACTAAGAAGCCAGAGACAATCATCTGGTGTCACGTGGGATAGACTTCTTGGTAAAAAGATGAACAACAAGAGATTTATGAAATCTTCTTAGTCCGTTATTTAAAAGATGCAGGGGTGCCTGGGTGGCTCCGTCGGTTAAGTGGCTCAGGTCATGATTTCATGGTTCGTGGGTTTGGGCCTCATATTGTGCCTTGTGCTGACAGCTCAGAGCCTGGACCCTGCTTCGGATTCTGTCTCCCTCTCTCTCTCTGTCTGGCCCCACCCCCTGCTCACACTCTGTCTCTCTCTTTCTCAAAAATAAATAAACACTAAAAAAAATTTTTTTAAAGGGGCAAAAGTATCCAGCATCCTTCAATACTAAAAGCATATAAAAAAGCTTAAAAGCCTTTGTTGCCCTCTGTCTCATAAGTGCACCCACGGGTCCAGGGAGGCTTTCGAACTCTGGAGAGGACCACGTGTGGCGAAATATCCTCCAGAGACCCGAGGTCACAGAGGCACTGAGACGTGCTCAAAACCATTTTCCTCCAGCAACCAGGAATCCCAGAATAACAGAGCCTTGCGAGGTAACCTTGGCTGAGACACGCAAGTCACACTGGTCATAGAGTTCAAGAGGAGGTCAAGAGCCATTCCGTGCACACCACCCAATTACCGTCTATTTGTGGAAAGCGTAATTGTGTATTTTTGTTAAAGGACGACCATATGCTGAGGAGAATTGAGTTGGCAGCCTTGGTGTTTAAAGGATCCATATCATAAACAAAGTACGTGCAGAAGGAAAATTTTACAAATAAGTATTCGACTCCAAGGGAGATGGGCTGAGATGACAGATGAAAATGAACTCTGTGTAGCAGTTAGTCAGGTCAGAGTGCCCAAGGTGACAGAAAAGTCACACAGCTTTCTTCAATGGACAGGCCCTGAAAAACGAGTTCCTCCACAAGCAATTCATTTATTTTCCAGCCGACCACAAATTTACCCAGTAAGCCATGAAATTGTGTCTGCAGGCAAACTGTGGCGAGGCCCAGGAAGACAGTTTATCACGTTTTGGAAAGGCTTTTAAAAATTAAAAATAGGTGGGGCGCCTGGGTGGCGCAGTCGGTTAAGCGTCCGACTTCAGCCAGGTCACGATCTCGCGGTCTGTGAGTTCGAGCCCCGCGTCGGGCTCTGGGCTGATGGCTCAGAGCCTGGAGCCTGTTTCCGATTCTGTGTCTCCCTCTCTCTCTGCCCCTCCCCGTTCATGCTCTGTCTCTCTCTGTCCCAAAAATAAATAAACGTTGAAAAAAAAAAATTAAAAATAGGTAAGATGCTCCATGAAAAACTAGATACCTCGTGGGGTGAATCTCATTAAACTAAGAAAATAGCACCACTGAACTCTCTATTTATAGGACAAAGGTTGAAATGAGGATCATTTAAAAGGATCTCCAGGGGCACCTGGGGTGGCTCCACCAGTTAAGCATCAGACTTCAGCTCAAGTCATGATCTCATGGTCCGCAAGTTCAAGCCCCAGGAGTTCGAGCCCCGTGTCAGGCTCTGTGCTGACAGCTCGGAGCTTGGAGCCTGCTTTGGATTCTGTGTCTCCTTCTCTCTCTGCCCCTCCCCCATTCACACTCTGTCTCACTTTCTCTTTCAAAAACAAATAAATATTAATTTAAAAAAAAAAAACAGGATCAAAAACTAATACTCAATGTATATTTGTAGGCTCTTTCCCTGTGTCTCTCTCTAAGGAGGATTCTAGGCATACTTCTCTTCTTATTTTACACTCCCAAGTAGCAAAGATGCTGACTGGCTTGATGAGCTCTGGGCTGCTGATTGCACAAAATGTAGAGAGTGGGAGAGCCAATAGCAATTGAAAGCTCATGGAAGGTGAAGCCAACCCACATGATAGTTGAGCCAGGGCAGATGGGGGAGGGAAAAGAGGGCTTCTACATCAATTAGGTTTAGAGTAGCCAATCTTGGAGATGAGTCTGAAGTGAGAGGAGACTTTGCAGCTGTTGTAGTAGGTAGAGAACTTGGATATGAATAATATAAGGGAAAAGAAGTTTCAAGTTTTCCTGTGCTTTATGAAAGCACACTCCTTTCTCTCCTGTTTGCTCTCTTAAAACAAAACAACTTAGTCTTTTGAGAGAGATGATAGGAAAGATTTCAGTTTCTTTTAATTATGTGCTGGTGTTGCTAGTCTGTGTTTTCAATGCCCACCCCCAACCCCCACAGTGACTGTGCCATATGACAACAGGGCATTATACAATTTCATTTAACAGTTGGCCTAAGGGTGCCTAGTTTTTGCCCACATCCCAGCCCTTCTCCTAGCCCCACCCCCACTTCTTGTGTTTATATCCACTAAGGCACTCTCAGAAGGAGAGACAGGATGGCCTACAACATCAGACTGCCACCATTTCTTAATGGTCTGGTCTCCCCTACTGCAATGTGGTTTCCAGGAGGGCCGTGGTTGGACCCTACTTACTTTATCTCTGTATGCAGTGCTGCGTAGCATGGGGAAGTCCCTCATCAAGTAAATGTCATCCAGCCTTATCTAGCCATTACCTCCTGGCTCTGTCATTGTCAAAGCCTGTAAGGGACCCAGTGTAAGTCGGCCAGCATTCTCTCTTCCAGCACACTTCTGGCACTTCCCTCTTTCTTATCTTTTCCATTTCTCCCAGAATAATAATGAATGCTGATTACAGGCACTGTACTAAGCCCTTTATATTCATTGCTTGCATTAATTCCCACAACAATTCCGTGAGGTAGGCATTATTTTTCCCATTTTGAGGTTACAGTCTGAGGCTTCGAGAAGTTTCACGACATGCCTAGGACATAGCTAATCAGTAATGAAAGTGGGACCTGAAACCCACTGGTTTCAGCCCTTTCACTGCTGTGCCATGAGGAGCAGACTGAATTTCATGTGCAGCCCTTCAGCCAAACCCTACCCTGGGTTACCAGAATCATTTTCCACCACCTCCCCACACGCCAATTCAAGAGCACCACCAGGATTCCCTTCACGTGTCCCCACAACTCTGCTCCCCCGTTGCCTCCTACTGAAAGCCCCTCTTGCTTGACGCTCTATTCTACTCACGCACGTTTGAAGACGCAGCTCAAATGTCTTCTCTGTCATGAGGCCATCTCTGTTTTCTCCACTCTCCACACAAAGATGGGTTTGAACTCTCTTATAATACATAATACATTCTGCCCCAAATTAGAGCAATTCTGATGCACATATTTTACCTTTTTACCTTTTTTTACCTTTCCAGTGAGGGCATAATGATAGCAAACACATATGGCACTTACTAAGTGTCTGGGAATAGTCTAAGCACTTAGCATGTATTAAGTTACTGAATCCTTATAATAACTCCATATGGTATGTTCTATAGCACAGACATCAGTAAACTTGCCTGGGGTCACAAAACCAAGTAGCAGGGACAGGGCTTGACCCAGGCAATTCAGCACCAGTGCCCATGCCATGAACCATTGGACCAACCTGCCTACATATAGCGAGATCACAATAAGTGTTTGCTGAGTCAAAGAATGAAAGAATATACAACTGCATGAATGCAAAGCGATCAATTTAGTGTAAAATTACACAGGCCATGGGGCACCTGGTTGGCTCAGTCAGTTAAATATCCGACTTCGGGTGAGGTCATGATCTCGCAGTTCGTGAGTTCGAGCCCTGCATCCGGCTCTGTGCTGACAGCTCAGAGCCTGGAGCCTGCTTCAGATTCTGTGTCTCCCTCTCTCTCTGCCCCTCCCCAGCTCACACTCTGTCTCTCTTTCTCTCTCTGTCCCTCTCCCTCTATCTCTCTCTCTCAAAAACAAACATTAAAAAAAATTGTTTTAATTACATAGGCCAGTCACAGCATTTGGTTTATCTGACATCCAGTTGCCTCAAATTCATAGCATTAAAAGGAATTTTTATGGAGTCATCACTGACTTATTTCATTCATCCAACAAAAATCTTCTGCAGACTCTGTGTCAGGCCCAGAGCTAGAAGCTACATGAGTCTGTGCCCTTGAGAACTCACACAACCCAGTGGGAGATGCTTGTAGATGACCACCATTTGCACTGGGGTTGGTTACATAGACACACAATGTCTGGAACTTTATAACTAACTGTACTTGGCTGCCTTGCAGTTGCGAACCAGTGACTAACGCAGTGTCCAATCTAGGTTGACTTGCCCTTCCCCAGGTGACACTGTCTGGAGACATTTTTGGTGTCACGACTGGGGGTGTAGGTGATCCTGGCATCAGGTGACTAGAACCCAGGGATGCCGCTAAACATCCTACCAAGCACAGGACAGGACGGCCCCAAAAACAAAGAGTTCTATTGCCCCAAATGTTGATAGTGCTGAGGTTAAGAAACCTTGTACAAAAATGTAAAGAAAAAATCCTGTATCCAAGAATCAAAGAGTCAACTAGCAGATAAATAAGTCTTGGAAAACTAATACACGGTACAGTGATTGTAGACAACAGAACTGTATTATAAACATTTAACTTGCTAAGAGAATAGATCTTCATTTTTCCCAACACTAGAAAAAATGATAATTTTATGATGTGATAGGCATGTTAGGTCATGCTACAATGGTAATCATACTGTAACATAAATGTATCAAATCTATATGTCATACACCTCAAACTAACACAAGGTTGTATGGCAAATATAACTCAATTTTTAAGAATCAGAGATGAACAAAAAGCTCTCATTTGAGGTACCTCCCAGACTTCTCAAGGAAAAGAAAGGCCTGTGTAAAATTGAAAAAAATAAATTAAGCCACAGCACTGATAAGGAAGTAAACAAAGCATATGCAGTAAGATAAAATCAAGTTTAAAATATCCTTTAATCTGCAGTGTTGGCAAATTAATCTAATTACTGGGAATTTTGCAAATGCTGTCAGTGGTGCTGGTGTGCCGGAAGGAGGAAGATTCAATTTCTAGCCTTCCCCAGAAATTCTCTTAGGAAAATCTGCTAGTTAGCCCTCCTTGCGTGCCACAGAGCTGAGGTTCTAGAATGAGAAACTGCTTCATGTAAGATAAAACATTCCTTCCAAACCTGAGGTGGACAGGATGCCTGGTTCAGGAATACCCATTCTATTTTAGAGACTAAATACAGATGCAGAGGCCACCTCCTGCAGACCAGGCCTCCACAGGAATGACATGACAACCCCTTTCCTGGCTGCACAGCTCTGGGTGTAGGCTGCTCTTGGGCTTTTAAGGAATTCCAAAGAGGGGTCCTTTCCCCGAAATACACTCACTCAACCCTAAGGGACAGGAAGCATTCATTCTCCTATAGGACAAAGGGGGTAAAATACATGGAATAGCACCAGGATGTTTGTGTTCAAATCCCGCTCCACCATGTCTTAGCTGTGTGATCTAGATATACTTAACCTCTCAGTACCTTAGTTTTGTCATCTGTAAAATGAGGGCTAACCCATTTCATGGGGTCCCTGGAGGAATGAAATGAATTCACTTGCAGGCAAAGCATTGAGGATAATTCCTTGCACACAAGAAGAACTATAGAAATCTCAGTTATTCTAAGTAGAGCGTGAATCCCTTGGAGAAAGAAGCTTCATCTCATTGTTACGGATTTCCCTGGGCCTAGCATAGTGACGGCATTACTCCCAGAATATGTGACCGTGATTAAACTCCCAAGTGGTTTTGCTTTGGTTTGATGTCAATATTTGTTTTATTTATTTTTTTTTAAGTAGGCTTCACATCCAGCATGGAGCCCAATGTGGGGCTTGAACTCACGACCCTGAGGTCAGGAGCTGAGCTAAGATCAAGGGTCTGATGTTTAACCTCCTGAGCCATCCAACTGCAACCCTGATGTCAATATTTGACTCACGGAGCTCCCTCATCAGTGTTAACACAAATTTGAGCTTTTGACAAGTCACTAGATTATCTGAGAACTTTTTCCAAGTTTATTTAGAGTTATAAGAGAAGTCTCACAGAAACGTAGATTTAGTTCTTTAAATGCTTTTTGAAAGCGTTTTAGTCAATATGGAGAAAAGGAACTGACAAAGGTTCACCTGGGGCTGGGGCACAAGAGTGGGAGGTGGGAAGAGGAGAACAAATATTGAAATGTTTTCTCATTTCCATCGAGATTTCTTCTTTGATACATCTGTTAATTTTTATTTCTACTTTTTATTGAATAAAGCGCCCCAATCCAAGTGTACGGCACGACGCATTTTACAGATGCATAACTGTTCCAAACCACCAGATCCAGAGCTAGAAGGAACATTTCTAGCATCCTGGAGGGTCCATTTGCCCCTTCTTAATCCCAAAAGGGGATTAAGCCACTCTCCAACTTCCATCACTCTCAAGCAGTTTTGTGAGTTCTTGAACTTCGTAAAAAGATACCTTTCTATGTTTTTCTTTCTGAGAGCTTTATTGTTTTCCTTTTCATGCTTAAGTCTATGATTCATTTCAAATACATTTTTGTGTGTATATAATGAACTACGGGGCAAGTTATTTTATAATCCAATTCATTCATTACTATTTATTGAAAACACTGTCATTTCCCCCCTGAGTTGCAGAGGTACCTTTATTATAAACCAGTTGACCTCTACGCGAGGGTCTGTTTCTGGACTTTCTAATAGGCTTTCTGTGTTCCTTTGGTATATTTGATTATCCTTTGTTAGTACCATACTGAATTAATTATGGTAGTTTTATGGTTTTATAATTTCATAAGTTTTAAAATTTGGTGGTGTACAAGTCTTCCAATTCTGTTCTTCAAATTGTCTTAGGATTCTAGGCATTTCCATAAACATTTTATTTATTTATTTTTTAATGTTTATTTACTTTTGAGAGAGAGGGAGACAAAGAGAAAGAGAGAGAGCAGGGGAGGGGCAGAGAGAGAGGGAGACACAGAATCCAAAGCAGGCTCCAGGCTCTGAGCTGTCAGCACAAAGCCTAGTATGGGGCTCAAACTATAAATGGTGAGATCATGACTTGAGCTGAAGTCAGACACTTAACAGACTGACACATCCAGGTGCAACAAATTTTAAATTCAACTTGTACATTTCTACCAAAAGAAAAATAAACAATACTTTGCTTGGATTTTTATTTTTATTTTTATTTTTATTTTTATTTTTATTTTTATTTTTATTTTAGAGACAGCACACACACATGCGAGGGGAGAGGGGCAGAGGGAGAGAGAGAGAGAATCTTACTTAACGGAGTGTGGAGCCTGATACTGGGCTCAATCCCATAACTCTGGGATCATGACCTAAGCTGAAATCAAGAGTTGGATGCTCAAACAACTGAGCCACAAAGGTGCCCCCAGAGAAACAACTTAATTTTGTTGATTTTCTCTGTTTATAATTGCTTTCTATTTTACTGATGCTACTTTTGTCTTTATGGTTTTGTTTCTTTTACTATCGTTGGGTTTAATTTGCTATTTTTAATCAAATACTTTTGATAAACAGAAGCTTAGATCGTTAATTTTCAACCTTTCTTTTTTTCTAATATTTTATTTAAAGCAATAGATCTAAGCACTGCTTTAGCTACATTTGGCATGTTTTGATATGCCATATTTTCAGTATCATTCACTTCAAAATATTTTTTTAAATTTTTTTAATGTTTATATTTGAGAGAGAGAGAGACAGAGCACAAGTGGGAGAGTGGCAGAGAGAGAGGAAGACACAGAATCTGAAGCAGGCTGCAGGCTCCGAGCTGAGCTGTTAACACAGAGTCTAACGCGGGGCTCGAACTCGTGAACCGGGAGATCATGACCTGAGTCAAAGTCAGATGGTTGACTGACTGAGCCACCCAGGAACCCCTTCAAAATATTTTCTTACTTTTTACTGTGATTTCTTCTTTGACTCATGAGCTAAGTAGAAATATGTTGCCTAATTTCTAAACAATTGGAGATCTTTGTTCTGCTGAAATCTATCGTTCTGGTTTTGAAGACAGCATCTATATTTCTGTTTTTGCTTCTAGTTTAACTCCACTTTGATCAGAGAATATATTGTGTATTATTGTAATCCTTTCTAATTGGTTGAAATTTGGTTTCGGGGGCACCTTGGTGGCTCAGTTGATTAAGCGTTGGACTTCGGCTCAGGTCATGATCTTATAGTTTGTGGGTTCGAGCCCTATATCGGGCTCTGTGCTGACAGCTCAGAACCTGGAGCCTGCTTCAAATTCTGTGTCTCCCTCTCTTTCTGCCCCTCCCCTCCTCATGCTATCTCTCTCTCAAAACAAACAAACAAACAAACATTAAAAATTTTTAAGAAGAAAAGAAACTTGGTTTTTGTTCCAGCATATGTTCTGTTTTGGTTCTGACTTTAGTATCATGTATGCTACAGTTTGGGAATACTGATTTTTTTGTCGTCTTTTATCAGCTGCTGAGGGAGGTATTTTTAAATCTACACTTATGATTGTGTATTTATATAGTTCTTTTATTTTTGTTTCATATATTTTAAGTGTATATTATTAGATACATACACATTTAGAATTATGATTTCCTACTGAACTGACCCTTGCATTATTATGAAATATCCCTCTTTCTATCCCTAGTTACCTTGCCTTAAATGTACTTGGAGAGTCATAGCTGTACCAGCTTTCCCTTGGTTAGTGTTAGTATATCTTTACCATCCTTTTACTTCCACCCTATCTAGGTCCTTATATTTAATGTGTAAATTACAAACACAAAATATTTGGGATAACTTTTTAAATCTGGTCTACCAATTTTGGTCTCTTAATCATAGTATTTAGTCCACTAATGTTTAATGTAATAACTAACAATTTTAATTACTAACTAATGTAATTACTATTATACCAATAGCATAAGTTTACTATACTGCTTTTTGTTTCTGTTTAACCTTCTTGTTTTTAACTCCTTTTTCCTGCTTTCTAAACTTCTGTTTAATCAAGTATTTTCAGTAATCTACCTTATCTTTTCTGTTGGCTTTTAATTAAGCATTATCATATTATTCTTTTAGTGGTTACTCTAAAGATTCTAATATGCATCTCACTCTTGACTACAATCTACCTTAAATCAGTACTTTCACCACTTTGTCAACAGTGCAAAACAGTTTAACCCCATGTACCTTTTTCCTGGTTTTGTGCTGTTGCTTTTGAATATTTTTCTCTCACAAATGTTATAAACCCTATAAGACATTAATAGTATTGCTGCTTTAAGTTGCAAATATTTTTTTCCCACATTTACCCTCAGTTACCCTTCCTGGAGATCTTCTTCCTGAAGATCCTTGGGATCATTTTCTTTTACTCTGAATAATTTCCTTTAAGATTTCTTGTATTCAAGTTCTGCTAGTTACAACTTTGCTCAACTTTTAATTGTCCGAAAATGTCTTTAATTTGTCATAATTTTTGAAGGATTTTTTTCAGAATATAGAACTTTAGGTTGGCAGGGGTTTTTTGCCCCCCTTCAGCACTTTAAAAATATGATCCCACTGACTCCTACTTCCATAAATTTTGTTGAAATGTTAACTATTTGTCTTAGTATTGCTCTTTGAAGAAGATCTAGTCTGAAGCATATATGTTTCTTACTTATCCACATTTTCCATATCGCTTCCCAGGGAAGGAAGCAACCCAGGCTCAGTGAAAGAGCCTGAGAAGAGTGACAGAGCCAGGAGAGTAAGTGAGTGCTAACATTAGGAAAGGGCAGGATGCAAAGCTAGCGAGAATGAGATGCACAGGGGCTCGTGGATGATGATGGGGCAGAGACGGCGAGGAGAAGTGAAGAAGTCAGAGGATTCATAATAGGCAAGAGACTCTCTAGAAACTAGGAACATGGAAATATCAGAACTTTCTGACTGTGAACACATTGCCCAGGGTAATGGATGCCAAGCGAGGCTGACAAGCACCCATAATGAGAACTATTCTTACAGAGGCTCTTAGGAAATTCCCATAGAACTACAGTTAGTGATAATGATTTCTTATTAGTGCCTGTTAAGATAATAATAGTTGCATGCTTGCTCTGTAACAGGCGTTCAACTGAGGGCTATGGAGGCTGCCTCACCTCATGCTCTACTAACCTAATGGAGTGGGCATATTTTAATCCATATCATAGAATGGCCACAAAGACTTGGAAAGGACAATTTGCTCAAGTTCACAGAACTAATAAATTGTGGAACCACAGTATTAACATGGGTCTGCTAGATGGCAGAATATTGTGTTTGGTAGGGGTCAGTGTATGTGGCTGAATATCCAGAATTATTTAACAAATGCTTATCCAGTACTCACTGTGGGCCAGAAAGTGCACCAAAATTAAAGAACAAAGGGGCCTTACATGCATCTAATCTTCTTATTTTGAGTGTGAAAAAACTGAGACTTTCAGAAGTTGAGAGAATTTGTAATAAAGTGACATCCTATCTTTGTCAACTATGAATGTGAGACAAGAGCTGAAAAGAACAGAAAGAAATTATAGATCTATGGATTTTTTAACGCTTATTTATTTTTGAAAGAGAGATAGAGGATGAACTGAGGACGGGCAGAGAGAGAGAGACATAGAATCCGAAGCAGACTCCAGGCTCTGAGCTGTCGGCACAGAGCCCAATGCAGGGGTTGAACTCACCAACCGGGAGATCATGACCTGAGCTGAAGTCAGATGCTTAACCAACTGAGCCACCCAAGTGTCCCTATGGATTTTTATTTTAAAACATTTAGTGGGTGCCTGGGTGGCTCAGTCGATTGAGCTTCCGACTTCAGCTCAGGTCATGATCTCATTGTGGGTTTGAGTACTACATTGGGCTGTGCACTGACAGTGCAGAGCCTGCTTGGGATTCTCTCTCTCTCTCTCTCTCTCTCTCTCCCTCTCTCTCTCTCTCTCTGTCCGTCTCCTGCTTGCTCTTTCTCTCAAAATACATACATACAAACATACATACATACATACATAAATAAACTTGAGAAAAAGAAAACATTTAGGTGGTGACACCATGACAGTGCAGTAGGAGACCTCAGCCTCTGCCTTCCACAAAGATCAACAATTACATAGCTATCCACAAACCAGAATAACTCTGGGGGAGCTCAGAAGTCCATTTTAGAAACCTCAGCAACACCGTAGAACAAAAACATTGAGAATAACTGCATTTAAAGGGAAGGAAGAACAGCTCCATTCATCCTACATCATTTCACAACCTCCCACCCCACACCCCAAGGCCAGCACTGTTCTATTCTGGAGAGGAAATGCGCTAGCTAGAGAAAGTTCTCTTGCTGGGAAAGGAAAAGCAGATGATCAACCAGCTTCTACAGGCTTTCCAGATACCAGCTTCTACCTCACTCCACCTAGACACCGGCAAAGCTAGATGTAGAGAGACAGTCGGGAATAAGGAAGAGCAAGGGCTACCAGTATCAGCCATGCACCAGGAGGTTCCCAGTGACCTGCTTTGCCAAGGAGCCCAGCAGCTTTTGCCACTGAAAAACTCAATGACAAGCACAGTCGCTGTACGTCGCCTGCAGATTTTACAGGGTTTTCATCTCACAGGTACTTTCCAGCCACCTGATTCCTCTCCAATTCCTAGCCTGCCCACCCCCAGCAGAGCCTAGAATCCCCACTAGCAACCCCCAGCCTCTGCAGCTGTAGAAGTACAAAAGGCAAGGCTACAGTCCCTATAGCAGGCCCTCACTCACAAGTGCATGCTTGAAGCTAGCCGCTCTGGCTGTGCACCTGCACACCCTTGCCCTGAATCCCATCACCAGTCTCCTCTGCTGTATACGTGCCAGTGGGGAGATCCTGCAGCTACAGGGGCACGACGGAGAGCCAAAGCCCTTGCAGCTGCTCCTGGGCCTGGATGTAGGCCTCTCATGTCACTGGCCTCCCCTCCTGGGCTTGCTTGCAACTAGCTGTGCACCTGCACCCTGCTGACCAAGTCTAATCACCGGCCTATAATGCAGTGTGTGCACCAGTGCCAAGACCCTGAGGCCATGGCTGCAGGCCTCCAGCTTTCAGTGTGCCCAAATCAGAATAAGAAAGGAAGACATAAAATCATCTTTGCTGATGACATAATCTGTGCAGAAAGAAAAACCCTAAAAACCTCCACCAAAAAAAAACTGTTAGACTAAAGAAATTCAGTAAAGTTTCAGGATATAATATGAACATATAAAAGTCAGTTGCATTTCTATACACTAACAGTGAACTCTCTGAAAAAGAAATAATGAAAACAATCCCATTTACAATAGCACCAAAAGGAATACAGTACTTATGAATAAATTTAAGAGAGGAACTATAAGACAAAAAATATTAGACATTAATGAAAGAAATTGAAGAAGACACAAATAAATGGAAAGATATCACATGTTCATGGATCAGAAGAATTAACATTGTTAAAATGTCCATGCTACCAGGGCACCTGAGTGGCTCAGTCAGTTAAGCATCCGACTCTTTTCAATGTTTATTTATTTTTGGGACAGAGAGAGACAGAGCATGAACGGGGGAGGGGCAGAGAGAGAGGGAGACACAGAATCTGAAACAGGCTCCAGGCTCTGAGCCATCAGCCCAGAGCCCGACGCGGGGCTCGAACTCACGGACCGCGAGATCGTGACCTGGCTGAAGTCGGACGCTTAACCGACTGCGCCACCCAGGCGCCCCAAGCATCCGACTCTTGATCTCAGTTCAGGTCTTGATCTCAGGGTCATGGGTTCGGGCCCCATGTCGGGCTCTGCACTGGTGCAAGGGCTACTTTTAAAAAATGCCCATACTGCATCTTTTGGGATGAGCACTGGGTGTTGTATGGAAGCCAATTTGACAATAAATTTCATATATTAAAAAAAAATGCCCATACTAACAAAAGCAATCTACAAATTTAGTGTAATCCCTATGGAAATTCCAATGGTAGTTTTCACAGAAATAGAAATAGTGATCCTAAAATACATATGGGACCAAAGACCTCAAAAAGACAATGCAATCCTGAGAAAGAAGAACAAATCTGGAGGTATCACATTTCCTGATTTCAAACTGTACTAAAAAGCTATAGTAATCAAAACATATGTATGGTACTGGCATAAACACAGATACATAGACTTAAAAACCAGAATTGAGAGCCCAGAAATAAACACTTGCATAATACTTGACAAGGGAAGCAAGAATATTCAACAGAGAAAGGCTAGTTTCCTCAGTAAATGGTGTTGGAAAAACTGGGTGTTCACATGCAAAAGAATGAAATTGGACCCTTATCTTCAACAACCTTACGAAAATGAAAGCTAAGACCTTAAACTGTAATGCCTGGAAGAATATAGGAAAAAAGCTACTGACATTGGTCTTAGCAATAATTGTTTTGATATGACACCAAATCATAAGCAACAAAAGCAACAACGAGTGGAACTACATCAAACTACGAAGTTTCTGGACAGCAAAAGAACTAATCAACAAAATGAAAAAGCAACCTACAGAGGGTCAGAGAAAGGGTGGAAGATATTTGTTAATCATATACCTAATAAGTGGTTCATTTCTAAAATATGTAAGGAACTCAAACAACTCCAAAGCAAAAACAAACTGACCAATTAAAAAATGGTCAAAGACCCAGTCACAGAGTCACTGCTCAACAAGGACTCAGAAGCCTCCTCCTTGAGCCTTTTGCTTCCCAAGGCTCCATCCCCACGCCCACCTTCTCCCACCATTCTTCCACTGTTTCCACTGAGGAAAAGGAATCCTATAGAATATCCACTATCCAAAACCTTCACTCTTTTGATCCCTTTACTGATACAAGTAAGGGTGATGATCTGCTTCCTACTGGCACTGAGGATTATATCCTCAGAATTCAACAGAGAGGGGTGCCTGGGTAGCTCAGTCAGGTAAGACACCGACTTGATTTCAGCTCAGGTCATGATCTTAAGGTCCTGGGATAGAGCCACTTGTCAGCTCTGCACTGGGTGTGGAGCCCACTTGGAATTCTCTCTCTGTGTGTCTCTTTCTCAATAAATAAATAAACATTCAAAAATCTATATTAAAAAGGAATTCAACAGAGCAACAACAGGAAGACCCCTAGTACTGTCTAAGGGATCACTAAGGATTATGATAAAAAGAAACTAGTGGGGTGCCTGGGTGGCTCAGTCGGTTGAGCCACCAACTTTGGCTCAGGTCATGATCTTGCGGTCTGTGAGTTCAAGGCCCGCATCAGGCTCTGTGCTGACTGCTTGGAGCCTGGAGTCTGCTTCAGATTCTGTGCCTCCCTTTTCCTCCGTCCCTCCCCCACTCACGCTCTGTCTCTCTCTGTCTCTCAAAAATGAATAAACTTAAAAAAATAAAAAAATAAATAAAAAGAAACTAATGAAAGCATTTAAGAAGAAATTTGCCTGCAATGGTACTATAAGTGAGCTTCCAGAATATGGAGAAGTAATTCAGCTACTGGGAGACCAGTACAAGTATATATGCCAGTTCCTCCCTCACAGAGATTGGACTGGCTAAGGACGACCAGCTGAAGTTTCATGGGTTTTAAGTGCGTTTGGCTCACTGAAGCTTAAGTGAGGATTTCCTTGCAATGAGTAGAATTTCCCTTCTATCCCACGTCATAAGTTTGAAAACCTCACAGCTTGTATAATGTAACCATTTGGGGTCTGCTTTTAACTTGGACTAGTGTAACTCCTTCATCCGATAAACTGAAAAGAGCCATGCTGTCTAGTCTTGAAGTCCCTCATTTAAACAGAGGTCAAGCAGTAGGCGTCTGGCAGTATCTGGCCTGAAACCAAGCAGTAATGTGATGTTTCAGTCAAGCCCAGAGCCCCAAGATCACAGCAGGCTACATCTGGCCAGAAGCTCATCAGCTCTCCCTCTTCAGAGTTTCCTGACCTAAGAGAATGTCACCACCCGAACAGCCCACAGCAGAGCTGGGAGGACAGGATGAGGTAAGACGTCGGTGGCAGTCGTGCTGCTAGAGGGAGTCCTTGGTAGTCAAAGAAAGATCCCTGGTGTCTCCGACCTGCTGTAGACAGGGCTTAGAGTCACCATCTTCTCTCTAGTGAAGTGTGATAGGACATCTGGCTTGCCACCAAGGTTTTTTTGACCAGTCATATCCGTAGCTAATTGACATCCAAACACCAGAATGTGAGGCCAACCTTCTATCAGAGTTAAACTTTTGACAAGGGAACAAATTTCAAACTGATGTATCAGTCATGTAGCTGGCTGTAGACCTTGCAACTTACTAGCAAAAGCAACCCGATGTCATGTGAAGTAACACGCTGGTTTTTTATTTAACTTTTCTTCAGTTTTAATGTTATGTAATGTATTTAACCCCCTACTTAAACAGAACTTGCTTTCAGAAACAAAAAATTAAATTAAATTAAAAAATGGCCAGAGAAATGGAGTGTGGAGAAAAGGGAACACTGGTGCACTGTTGGTAGGAATGTAAATTGGTATAGACACTACGAAAAACAGTATCCAAAAATTAAAAATAGAACTACCATATGCTCCAGCAATCCCAGCTCTAGGTATATATATATATATATATATACACAGGAAATGAAACCACTATCTCAAAGAGAAATCTGCACTCCCATGTTTATTGCAGCATTATTCACAATAGCCAAGATATAGAAATAATCGAAGTGTCTATCAACAGATGAATGGATAAAGATGTGAGATAGATACAGATGTATAGACATACACATAATTGCATATTATTCAGCCATGAGAAAGAAGGAAATCCTGCCATTTGTGATAAGATGGATAAATCTTGAGGGTAATTATGCTAAGTGACATAAGTCAGACAGAGAAAGACAATACCGTATGATCTCACTCACATGTGGAATCTAAGAAACACTGAACTCATAAAAACAGAGAGTTGGATGGTAGTTGCCAAGGGCCAAGGGACTGAGGAAATGTAGAGATGTTGGTTAATGGGTATATACTTCTAGTTATAAGATGAATAAATTTCAGGGATCTAAGGTACAGCATGGTCACTGTAGCTAACAATACTGTATTTTATACTTGGAAGTTGCTCTGACAGTAGAATCTTAATGTTCTCGCCATAACAACCAAATATGAGGTGATAGATGTGTTAAAAAAACTTATCATGGAAAACATTTTGCAGTATATACATGCTTCAAACCATCACACTGAATACCTTAAACTTCTACAATTTTATATGTCAATGAATAAATTCTGGAGATCTAATGTACAGCATGATGATTACAGTTAACAATACTGTATTTTTTACTGAAAGTTGCTAAGAGTGAATCTTAATTGTTCTCACCATATGCACATACATACAAAGACAATTGTGTGATGTGATGGAAATGTTAACTAATTCTACTGTGGTGATTATCTTGCAATATGTAAGTGTATCAAATGAACACATTGTATACCTTAAACTCACACAATGCTATTATATAAATTATATCTCAATAAAGCTGGGGGGAAAAAACTCAAAAGATCAGACATGTAAATATTCCTTAGAAGTTACTCCCTCTTCTGTTCAGTTAGTCACTTAGGATGAATATGAATTAAAGGAAAATTTGAATCAAGGAAAAGTGAAGTGGGATTAACTTTTCCTCCCCACCAAAACCTGCTTCCAGGGTGAAGTCTGTGGCTTCTATGCCTTTTTGTCTTTGCATTTTCACGGTATGCTGTTAGGTACCTTTCCTGGAATTATCCTTCAATGTGTTTATAATGACTGTTCATAGACTGCTTGGAGACTGGTCTAATTAAATATGGCAACTGAAAGAAGCAGGACTTCCCCAACAAAGGACATGTGGCTTTTAACTGGAGTCTGGGAGACTGTAAGCATTCCGCACTTTGGCCCACCAAAAACTTGGAATGTGCCATTACAATGGCACCACATGAGATGTATTCACTGAATTAACATCTGGGTATGGTTATCAGTTTGTTTTCATCTGGAATATTCATTTTTAAAGTTTGGCCCAAGCTTCCCATTTATTTTTCAGAAGGTATATAAGGTTCCAAATACTTTAAGCAATCCGTGGCAGGCGTCAACCTGGCTCAATTTTTGGAAAGGACTCACAACAGAAAAACCCTGTGAGCAAAGTCACATTCACGTAATTCAGGCAGATTGCTGTGGGGAGGGGAATCAGGTTGATACTAGTTACATAGCAAGGGTGTTCTTTCTAGAACCCACAAAAGTAAACTTGAATCCAGTTCCAGGAATCCTCGTCGATTTCTGTCATGTAGCCTGACTAACAAGCCATGAATCATGGGAGGGCTACAGCCATGATGATTCTTATCTTTAGCCAGTATGGAACCAATGCTGGTGATAATGAGCAGCCATTTTCAAAGTATATTCCACAGAAAGTTGATAGGAAATTAATATGGAAAAATAACTTTAAAACATGTCTTGCAGGCAAGTAAGTTTGACAAATGCCAAGTGAAATTGAAGGTAAATGGATTGTTTGTGACAATATTTTAGAATGTTCAATGGTCTATTGTGCCTCTCCAAACTTATTTGAATATACACTTCCCCCACCCCCACCCCCACCCCGACCCGCACGCCCAAGGATCCTGGCTTCATTTTTCCTTTGCAGTGTGTCTGTTCCCCTGAAGGGCCGATCACCATCCACTCTAACATTCAGCTTTCTCATTTCCAAAATAGAGTAACACTTATTTTTATGGGTTTAATATGAGGATTGAGTAAAAGTTTACATACATATGTATTGCCTTGTAAATGACAAAGTATACAAATGGCTGTTTTCAGGCCTGGGCATATCTGTTGATAAAGACTAATATGTACATATCTCTTCACACCTTTTGCTCTGTTTAAACATATCTGTAGCCCTTCCCAGCTTAAAAGCATGAGTATCATATCTTTCTTGGGCAACCTCATCTCTGATTATGCTACTTTGACCTCTGGTTCTTACAATTCTATCCGTGACCTCATTATTGCATCTGTTGCACCCAATGCTAATATATACATATTCACAGCATTTTCCCAAATGTGAAACTCGGGGGAAACACAGGATTAAACAATGCTCAACAGATGTTACCCATTTCATTTCAGCAGGATGTCTCAGAGCCTTCGTTATGTATGGCATTATGCCCCTCTAAGAGGGATCTATAACTTACAGCATATTTTCCAAATTTATTTTACAATGGAACTTCACTTTTCTTGCGGTGTATGTGGGTCCCAGTGGTCTACAGAACACACATTTGGAAATGCTACTGTATAGGCCTGATGGAAATGAAATGGCTCCACAGCTAAAGACAAGGAGAATCTCAGAGACCATATCCCCAGTAATCTCACACTGTCCTCTGATACTGATCAGAGGTTAGGAATGACATTTAAACTTAAGTGTGAAGTTATGGGAGCCAAACGTACCTACAGCACCCAGTTTACTTACATTAGCATAAAAATCACTTTGATAATATCACAGCTAAAAAATTTCACAGACAGCAAAATCTTGAGTAACTTAAATTTTCCTGAACATATTGTTTTTTCTGGCTAATTCTAGTTAATTTAGGCTAAAAATATTTATAAAATCTATAGGAATACTTTTGGACTTTGTCAATTCAGTAAGTAAACACAATTGAAGTATGTTTTAATGATTTGAGTTTTTTTTTATTTGTGCAGAATGTGTATTATCCAGTGGTTATAATACTATCTTACACAAGTAGAAGATTCTGGGGATTTGTCTTCAATCTTTTCTGATCTACAACATATCCTAGAAGCTTTGTTGTTGTTGTTGTTGTTGTTGTTGTTACATTACCAAAAGTTTGTTTTCTGGACATATGCATTATATCTTAGGGTTTTAGGAAGGCCAATAATTATCTTAACACCCATATTCTGTTACTAATAGTTATAACTTAAAATTTTTTTAATATTTATTTATTTATTTTTGAGAGAGTATGAACATGGGAGGGACAGAAAGAGGAGGGAAACAGAGGATCCGAAGCAGGCTCCATGCAGACAGCACAGAGCCCAACGTGGGGCTCGAACTCATAAACCGAGAGATCATGACCTGAGCCGAAGCCAGGCGCTCAACCGACTGAGCCACCAGGTGCTCCAATAATTATAACTTTTTAAACTAACAACTTAACGGAAGCAATTTACCATTCCAGAAACAATTCATATTCTATTATTAATAAAACTGCAACATTGATGGTCTTTGTATAGGGTAGCTACACCACAAGACCCTCCTCCTCTCTCACTACACCCCAAAACCATAGATGACAGGGACAGGCTGAATATCAGTCCCAAGCTTGGCCAATCAGATTCCTTCTTGTTGGAATTTGGAAATGGAATATACAATTTTGAGTGCCTGCACTTTATTTATTTTGGGTCAAGGTAGTATTTATTTTGGGTCAAGGGAAGCCATAGTTCCATAAGCCAATGAGAGCAAGGGATTTATCTATTATGACACAGGTTCAACCACCACAATAAAGACAAAAATAAAATGGCTTAAATTAGATAGAAGATTTTGTTTTTCTCTCCCAGGTAATAGTTGGAACAAAAATTGTCCACACTAGGGGCGCCTGGGTGGCGCAGTCGGTTGGGCGTCCGACTTCAGCCAGGTCGCGATCTCGCGGTCCGTGAGTTCGAGCCCCGCGTCGGGCTCTGGGCTGATGGCTCAGAGCCTGGAGCCTGTTTCCGATTCTGTGTCTCCCTCTCTCTCTGCCCCTCCCCCGTTCATGCTCTGTCTCTCTCTGTCCCAAAAATAGATAAACGTTGAAAAAAAAAAAATTAAAAAAAAAAAAAAATTGTCCACACTTGATATAGCAAAACCTCATTGCTGGGGACATAGGCTCCTTGGAGTTTGTGGCCTCATCCTTAGGGTTGCATGGTCCAAAATAGCTCTCTACCATATACATCCATCAGAAGAAGGATGGAGTAAGGAACATGCCCCCTTAGGGTCACAAAGTTGCATACAACACTTCCACATCAAACCAGAAGTTGGTCACATGGCCACACCCAGTTGCAAGAGTGTCTAGAAAATATTATCTTTTGCTGGAAGGCCATGAGTTCACCTCAATGCTAGGGTTCTGTTATTAAAAGGAAAAAAGAAAAATGGATGTTGGAGATTCTATGATTTCCCAGTTCCTGGACACCCATCTGTCCTTACTGCAATAGAAACTAGGTTCTATGAAATTCTTCTGTAGCCTTTCAAGAAGCCCTATTGTTTCTAGAGCTAGACTGACTTGGTTATTTTTCTTGCAACTGAAACAATGCAGATAACATTTATTGCATTTATTGAGCACTGACAATGTGCCAAGGGCTTTATGTGGATTATCTCATTTAAACATCGTAGCAATCCTACTAGGTAATTACTGTTTTTTCTCAGTTTTACACCTGAGGAAAATAAAAGGGTTGGGAAGGTCTCACAGATAGCAGGTGGCAGAAAATCATTTGAACCTGAATCTTAAGCCTTGCCCCATGTTGCTGCTCTTCATCATCACCAAGGTCAGGCATGAACATGTGCACCTACAGGGTGAGGCCAGGGCAGGGCTGGGGCCTGGGCCTGAGCTGACTCACTAAAATGAGGCAGGTACCAAGGAATCACATGCAGCAATGTGACCTGGGAAGGAGCTCGGCAGGAGGCAGAAACTCAGTGTCTGGGATGAGCAGTTGAGTATGTTAATCTGAATTGTTGGGGGTGTCCACTGGGCACAAGGATGATGGATCCTGGAGCAGACAGGCAGGCTGGCAGATGGACAGCAGTGGATAAGCTCATCAATAGGATTCCTCAACACTAACATTAGAACCCTGAGAAGAGCTGTTACAGACCCCATGTTTGTGTCCTTCCCAAATTCATATGTTGAAATCCTAACCCCAGTGATGGTATTCAGAGATGGGGCCTTTGGGAGGAAATTAAGTCATGAGAGTGTGGCTTTTATGATGGGATTAGTGCCCTCTCAGAAGAGGCACAAGAGAGCTTGCCTCTCTGCTCTCCACCAGGTGAAGATGCAAGGATGCTGCCGTCTGCAAACCAGGAACAGGCCATCACCAAGAACCCTTTGTGGCTTTCAGAATTGTGAGAAACAAGAGTCTGCTGCTTAAGGCACCCAGTCTGTGGTAACTTGGTACAACAGCCCAAACAGCCTGAGACAAGGGCCTCTTAAAGGCCTGGCAGAGACTGGCAACTAGACAGTCCTTTACTCCTTCCAGGGAAAGGAAGGGCTCCACTTAGCATGTTAACTGCATCCTGATTGATTGCAGTTTTGTGCTGAGCACACTCACCTCTGACTCCTGAGAGAGATCTGACCCGATGACTCATTGCCTAGAGGCTTGTCTATCATGACACCTTCTGTCCTTGTGTGGCTCAAACAACATGGAACCAGTGCTGCTGTTGGAATTAAAGCAAGGACAGGATTACTGGAGCAGATGGCGGCATAGGAGGACGCTGAGCTCACCTCGTCCTGCTGATTGCTTAGATTCCACCCACATCTTCCTAAATAACCCAGAAAACTGCCAGAAGACTAGCAGAACGGAGTCTCCAGAGCCAAGTGCAGACAAGAGGCCCATGGAAGAGGGTAGGAAGGGCGGAGGGTGGTGCGTGCCATACAGACTGGTGGGAGGGAGCCGGGGCAGTGGAGGGGCAGGCCCCCCGGCAAGGGAGAGCCACCAAGTCAGACTTGCAAAAGCAGAGGGGCTGGACGGAGTGTGTTCTGACAGCCAGCAAGACTTAACATCTGGAATGTTATAAGTCAACAGCTCTGCTCAGAGAGCGGGAGGGCAAGAGGACACCAGCAGAGAGAGGTGTTGAGCCCTGGAAGACAGAGCTCAGCTTGGCGGGAAACAAAGGCACTGTGAAGCGCCATCTCCCTCTCCCATCCCCCAGCAAAAATTCCAAAGGGAACCAGTTCACCGAACTTGCTTGCACCACACAAACACCCAACTCTGTGCTTCTGTGGATCCATCCCTCTGACGGGTCAGCCTCCCTCCCAGTGCTGCAGGGCCCCTCCCACAGGGGACTACTGATGGCAAAGTGAGCTAAGCCTGCCCCTCCCACCCCTGTGCACCTTGCGGATCCACCCTGGCTAATATGCCAGATCCCGTCGAAGTAGCACCACAAGCCTGGCAGTGTGCAAGTAGCCCAGACAGGGGCCATACCACTCCACAGTGAGTCCTGCCCCTGGGAGAGGGGAAGATAAGGTACACACCAGTCTGACTGTGGCCTCAGTGGTGGCCTGGGGACAAACATCAGGTCTGACTTCAGCCCCGCCCTCCAACACAAGTTACTCCAGACAGCACAGGGGAAGTGTCCTGCAGTTTGGAACCACTGCAGGAACTACCCAAAATGATGAAACAGAAGAATTTTCCTCAAAAGAAACTCCAGGAAGTAGAGACAGCTAACGAATTGATCAAAAATGATTTAAGCAATATAACGGAACAAGAATTTAGAATAATAGTCATAAAATTAATCGCTGGGCTTGAAAAAAGTATAGAGGACATGAGACAATCTATTGCTACAGAGATCAAGGGACTAAGAAATAGTCATGAGGAGCTAAAAACTGCTATAAATGAGGTGCAAAATAAAATGGAGACAACCACAGCTCAGATTGAAGAGGCAGAGGAGAGAATAGTTGAATTAGAAGACAAAATTATGGAAAAAGAGGAAACTGAGAAAAAGAGAGATAAAAAAATCCAGGAGTATGAGGGGAGAATTAGAGAACTAAGTGATGCAATCAAACGCAACAATATCCATATAATAGGAATTCCAGAAGAGGAAGAGAGAGAGAAAGGGGCTGAAGGTGTATTTGAACAAATCATAGCTGAGAACTTCCTTGATCTAGGGAAGGGAAAAGGCATTGAAACCCAAAAGGCACAAAGAACTCCCTTCAGATGTAACTTGAATCAATCTTCTGCATGGCATATCATAGTGAAACTGGCAAATACAAGGATAAAGAGAAAATTCTGAAAGCAGCTAGGGATAAGCATGCTCTAACATATAAAGGGAGGCCAATAAGATTAGTGACAGACCTATCTACTGAAACTTGGCAGGCCAGAAGTGAATGGCAGGAAATCTTCAATGTGATGAACAGAAAAAAAATATGAAGCCAAGAATCCTTTATCCAGCAAGTCTGCCATTCAGAATAGAAGCAGAGATAAAGGTTTTCCCAAACAAACAAAAACTGAAGGAATTCGTCACCACTAAACCAGCCCTACAAGAGACCCTAAGGGGGATTTTGTGAGTGAAATGTTACAAGGACCACAAAGTGCCAGAGATATCACTACAAGCATGAAACCTACAGACATCACAATGACTCTAAACCCATATCTTTCTATAATAATACTGAATGTAAATGGACTAAATGCTCCAACCAAAAGACATAGGGCATCAGAATGGATAAAAAAACAAGACCCATCTATTTGCTGTCTACAAGAGACTCAGTTTAGACCTGAGGACACCTTCAGAATGAAAGTGAGGGGATGGAGAACTATCTATCATGCTACTGGAAGTCAAAAGAAAGCTGGAAAAGCCATACTCACATCAGACAAACTAGACTATAAATTAAAGGCCATAACAAGAGATGAAGAAGGGCGTTATATAATAATTACAGGGTCTATCCATCAGGAAGAGCTAACAATTACAAATGTCTATGTGCCAAATACAGGAACCCCCAAATATATAAAGCAATTAATCACAAACATAGGCAACCTTATTGATAAGAATGTGGTAATTGCAGGGGACTTTAATACACCACTTACAGTAATGGATAGATCATCTAGACACAGGATCAATAAAGAAACAAGGGCCCTGAATGATACATTGGAACAGATGGACTTGACAGATATATTTAGAACTCTGCAATCCAAAGCAACAGAATATACTTTTTTCTCAAGTGCACATGGAACATTCTCCAAGATAGATCACATACTGGGTCACAAAACAGCCCTTCATAAGTATACAAGAATTGAAATCATACCATGCACACTTTCAGACCACAATGCTATGAAAGTTGAAATCAACCACAGGAAAAAGTCTGGAAAGTCTCCAAAAGCATGGAGGTTAAAGAACACCCTACTAAAGAATGAATGGGTCAACCAGGCAATTAGAGAAGAAATTAAAAAATATATGGAAACGAATGAAAATGAAAATACACCAATCCAAACACTTTGGGATGCAGCAAAGGCAGTCCTGAGAGGAAAATACATTGCAATCCAGGCCTATCTCAAGAAACAAGAAAAATCCCAAATACAAAATCTAACAGCACACCTAAAGGAAATAGAAGCAGAACAGCAAAGACACCCCAAACCCAGCAGAAGAAGAGAAATAATAAAGATCAGAGCAGAAATAAACTAAATAATTCTAAAAAAACTGTAGAGCAGGTCAATGAAACCAAGAGTTGGTTTTTTGAAAAAATAAACAAAATTGATAAACCTCTAGCCAGGCTTCCAAAAAAGAAAAGGGAGATGACCCAAATAGATAAAATCATGAATGAAAATGGAATTACTACAACCAATCTCTCAGAAATACAAGCAATTATCAGGGAATACTATGAAAAATTATATGCCAACAAAATGGACAACCTGGAAGAAATGGACAAATTCCTAAGCACCCACACACTTCCAAAACTCAAACAGGAAGAAATAGAAAAGTTGAACAGACCCATAAGCAGTGAAGAAATTGAATCAGTTACCAAATATCTCCCAACAAATAAAAGTCTAGGACCAGATGGCTTCCCAGGGGAACTCTACCAGACATTTAAAGCAGAGATAATACCCATCTTTCTCAAGCTGTTCCAAAAAAATAGAAAGGGAAGGAAAACTTCCAGACTCATTCTATGAAGCCAGCATTACTTTGATTCCTAAACCAAATAGAGACCCAGCAAAAAAAGAGAACTACAGGCCAATATCCCTGATGAATATGGATGCAAAAATTCTCAATAAGATACTAGCAAATTGAATTCAACAGCCTATAAAAAGAATTATTCACCATGATCAAGTGGGATTCATTCCTGGGATGCAGGGCTGGTTCAACATTCACAAATCAATCAATGTGATACATCGCATTAATAAAAGAAAAGTAAAAACCATATGATCCTGTCAATCGATGCATAAAAAGCATTTGACAAAATTCAGCATCCTTTCTTAATAAAAACCCTCGAGAAAGTCAGGATAGAAGGAACATACTTAAACATCATAAAAGCCATTTATGAAAAGCCCACAGCTAATATCATCCTTAATGGGGGAAAACTGAGAGTTTTCCCCCCGAGATCAGGAACACGACAGGGATGTCCACTCTCACTGCTGTTGTTTCACATAGTGTTGGAAGTGCTAGATCAGACAACAAAAGGAAATCAAAGGCATCAAAATTGGCAAAGATGAGTCAAGCTTTCATTTTTTTGCAGATGACATGATATTATACATGGAAAACCCGATAGACTCCACCAAAAGTCTGCTAGAACTGATACATGAATTCAGCAAAGTCGCAGGATACAAAATGAACGTACAGAAATCAGTTGCATTCTTATATACTAATAATGAAGCAACAGAAAGACAAATAAAAACACTGATCCCATTCACAATTGCACCAAGAAGTATAAAATACCTAGGAATAAACCTAACCAAAGATGTAAAAGATCTGTATGCTAAAAACCATAGAAAGTTTATGAAGGAAATTGAAGAAGATATAAAGAAATGGAAAAACATTCCGTGCTCATGGATTGGAAGAATAAATATTGTTAAAATGTCAATACTACCCAAAGCAATCTACACATTCAATGCAATCCCAATCAAAATTGCACCAGCATTCTTCTTGATGCTAGAACAAGCAATCCTAAAATTTGTATGGAACCACAAAAGACCCTGAATAGCCAAAGTAATATTGAAGAAGAAAACCAAAGTGGGAGGCATCACAATCCCAGACTTTAGCCTCTACTACAAAGCTGTAATCATCAAGACAGCATGGTATTGGCACAAAAACAGACACATAGACCATGGAATACAATAGAGACTCCAGAATTGGACCCACAAATGTATGGCCAACTAAACTTTGACAAAGCAGGAAAGAATATCCAATGGAAAAAAGACAGTCTCTTTAACAAATGGTGCTGGGAGAACTGGACAGCAACATGCAGAAGAATGAAACTAGACCACTTTCTTACACCATTCACAGAAATAAACTCAAAATGTATGAAGGACCTGAATGAGAGACAGGAAACCATCAAAACCCTAGAGGGGAAAGCAGGAAAAAAATCTCTCTGACCTCAGTCTCAGCAATTTCTTACTTGACACATCCCCAAAGGCAAGGGAATTAAAAGCAAAAATGAACTATTGGGACCTCATCAAGATAAAAAGCTTCTGCACTGCAAAGGAAACCATCAACAAAACTAAAAGGCAACCGACAGTATGGGAAAAGATATTTGCAAATGACATATCGGACAAGGGCTAGTATCCAAAAGAACTCACCAAACTCCACACCCGAAAAACAAATAATCCAGTGAAGAAATGGGCAGAAGACATGAATAGACACTTCTCTAAAGAAGACATCCTGATGGCCAACAGGCACATGAAAAGATGCTCAACATCACTCCTCATCAAGGAAATACAAACCAAAACCACACTCAGATACCACCAGGAGAGTCAGATACCATGACTCAACAGGAGAAGGTGCTTTGGATAAGAGGTCTTCCCCCTGGCTCTGACCAGTAAGCAGACAACACACACCCTAATTAATATAGCGTCAAAATGAACTGTGCTTACCTTTTCATAGCAGAATAATTGGATGACTCTCGATGACATCTTGAGTTTAAGGAATGAAAGTTCCAGGAATCACAGATTCTAGAGGTGGTACACCTGAGAGGAATCACACGAATTCATCTAAAAGCAAAAATTCTGAAGTTTCCAAAGAGAGATGAGTCAACTTAGTTTCAAATCATTCAGATTGCCAATCTTCTTTCTGTATTATTTCTGCCATTTTTCTGCTGGACTCAGAGGTTTCTTGCCTTCCCAGCTGCACATGTGTCTCTAACAGCAGATGCCAGCTCAGTATATTCAGAAATAAGTAGCATTTTCTTCTTTTTAAATTTTTTAATGTTTATTTTTTTAGAGAGAGAAAGGGACAGAGCATGAACAGGGGAGGGGCAGAGAGAGAGGGACACACAGAATCTGAAGCAGGCTCCAGTCTCTGAGCAGCAGAGCCCAACATGGGGCTCAAACTCACGAACTGTGAGATCACGACCTGAGCCTAAGTCGGGTACTTAACCAGCTGAGCCAATCAGGTGCCCTATAAATAAGTGGCTTCTAGTAGAATTCTGGAATCATAGAAATCAGACTCCCAAGGGTTTTCTAACAAGTCTTGGACCTAATATTTGCCACTGTGTCTTCCTGCTTGTAGAAGGGGTTCCAGGGTGGGGTAGAGAAGATATTTTCTTCTACTGGCAGGCTAGAGAGATTGGAAAAGATGAAAGGGGCATACTCCTTTCACAAATGGAATTAAGATCCTTGAGTGATTAGATCATAGGAGAAGCCTGGGATGCAAAAAATAATTAACAGAGGGTAAAACCTCAGAGAGCTAACTATGATAACTTCCATAGGGACAGCCCAATCTAGGATACTACCAAGAGACAGAGAACTATTAAGATTTATTAATAACATTCATTAATAAGATTAATTAATTTTTTTTGTAAAATTTAGGTCAGTAGTTCTCAACCTTGACTCTGTACATTAGCATTCCAATGCCCGGGCTGCAATGGAGCCAATTAAGTAGAAGCCTCTGGGGGTGGAACCCAGCCCTCAGTTGTTTAAAAATCTCCCCAGCTGAGTCCAATGTGCAACCAAAACTGAGAACCACTGATTTGAGCAAGATTTGAGAAAGAAAGTTTGAGAAGATCAGCACATGTTATTTGGAGCATTAGGTGAGTTTCATATTCAAGAGTCAGTTGCGGGGATAGGGTGCCTGGGTGACTCCGTCAGTTAAGCGTCCGACTTCAGCTCAAGTCATGATCTCACAGTTGGTGAGTTGGAGCCCCGCATTGGGCTCTGTGCTGATAGCTCGGAGCCTGGAGCCTGTGTCTTCGGATTCTGTGTCTCCCTCTCCCTTCCCCTGCTCACACTCTGTCCCTCTCTCTCTCTCAAAATTAAATAAAACGTTAAAAAAAAAGTTAGTTGGGGAAGGTGGAAGTATTGATCATCTCCAAGGAAACATACCAGGTACAAGTGAGACCTGGCAGATGGGAAGCAGCAGATAAGAAGAGATCTAGGTCTCAGAAGTAAAAATCTAGGTCCATGGGGTTTGCTTAAACAATGGAGGTTCTCAGGGGACCCAGAACTGGCTGACTTCATCTCTTCCTCACTGTGGTGCCCGCTTACTGCAGAATCTCAAGGACTGTGTCAGACTGGATCACAGCTAGTGGAGACAGGCAAGAACCAGCCTCAGAAGCAGATGAAGATTTTACACAGGCAGCTGAAAGGAGTAGGGAAACGAAACTTTATGGAATATCCCACTACTACAGAGAAAGATGTAGTTAGTAGAGGGGCCCAGTGATTCTGTTGCTATTAAATCTGGTAAGTTACTCAAGGTCTAGACTAGTTAAAAGATGAGACAAAATGGCCAACAAGCACATGAAAAGATGCTCGGGACCACTAGCCATTGGGGAAGTGCAAATCAAAACTACAAGGAGATATCACCCTGCCCCCATTACGATGGCTACTATCAAAAACAAACAAAACAAAAGTGTTGGCAAGCATGTGGAGAAATGGGTACTCTTGCGCACTGCAGGAGGGAATGCAAAAGGTGCAGCAGCTTCGGAGGACAGTATGGAGGTTTCTCAGAAAATTAAAACTAGTACTGCATGACCCAGCAATTTCACTTCTAGGGATATACTCAAAAAATAAAAATTGAAAGCAGGGCTTTGGAGAGATATATGTACATCCATAGCAGCGTTATTCACAATAACCCAAAGGTGGAAACAATCCAAATGCCCGTTGATGGATGAACGGATGAACGAAATGTGGTCTGTACACACAGTAGAATATTGTTCCGCCATAAAAAGCGAAGGACATTCTGACACATGCTGCAACATGGATGAACGTTGAGGACATTATGCTAAGTGAAATAACCTAGTCTTAAAAAGACCAACTTGTATGATTACCTGGTTAAAATGGTAAATTTTGGATTACGTGTATTTTGCCACAGTGAAAAATAAAAATTATATGTAACCAGATATTTTTAGGTTAGAAAAAGCAAGGTGTAGTATTGTTTATATTATGATGCAAATACTTTTGGCCAAGGAAGAGGAATGAAAGTTCGCATAATCTCTTATTTCTTGCTGTATTTGTGTGTATACATATTTCTGTGTGTGCGTATGTGTGTGTGTGCGTGTGTATATGTGTATGTACTTGTATTCATACCAAGAACCAGTGGGAAAATAAACAAAATGAATAAAATGGGATGAAGGGAAGAGAGACAGACTTCTTGTGACACCGTTGTAATAGTTTTGAGTCAAGTAAATGTATGGCCTATTAAAAATTAAATTGTTAAAATAATAAATCTAAGGACGGGCAAAGCCAAAGACAGAGAAGAGGCAGTGGAGCAAGGGTTGATCCTCTGTGGGCCTCTTGGGGCCTAATATTTAATAGACACATCAACGGTGGCTTTCTTCCAAGTGTCTGTGGTACCCATTTGTCTTTGGCTGAGACGAATGTGAGATTAAAGGGAAACTCTCCTAGGAGACAGCATGCAAAGGCGTGAGAATTGCAGAGCTGGAGGCAGGGGAGTGCCAGCCTGCCCACAGCTGCATGAGGCCCAGCATCTTGCTGAGGATGGAGGAATCCATGGGATTAGGGCCTGGAAATGTTCCCACTGAGCTGCATATTACATCTGAAGGGAACCACAGTCCCAGGAGGGAGTGAAGGCCATGTCACCCTGGAGGAGCAGAGAACATAGGACTCAAAGGGGAAAGAGCAAAAAATAAGCTGTAAGCTAAATAAGCTACATTCAAAGAGGAAGAATCCTGGAGTGTCTCAAATGCTACTCTTTGCGAAAGAAGTTAATGTACATCGAGTCCTCTCTCCCCATACTGAAATGTCGTGTCCCCAACTAACACCTTGATGCACCAGCTTTCTCTGTGGAGACTCAGTTTACAAACTGTACACTCACTCTGGACCCCAGCTCAGCTTGACCAGCATCCCGGCAGGCTTGAAACCACGGATATCTTCTCTATTTCCCTCTCCTTCTACACCCAGGCAATGCTAATTCATCACTTTGGTCTTTGGTTGGCAAAGCAAAGTGGGTCTGGTTAGGGGAATATTATTTTTCCTGGAAAACTGTCCCGTGTAGCACACATTCTTGTTGGATACATTTCCAGAACCAGTATTGTTAGGTCAAAGTATACGTGCATTTAAGATACTGATGGATATTGCCAAATTGTCTCCTAAAGAGGCCATTCAATTTTCACTCTCAGCAACAGTGCATTTTGAGGGTCTGTTCTATCATGTTCTTGCCAGCACTGTATACAATCAGACTTTTCTATATTTGCCAAACTACTAGGGGAGAATGTGATCTCATAACTCTTATATTTGAGTAGAGTTAGCCATTTATATTCATATTTATGTATCTATTTATTTATTTAGAGTGTGTTCATGTTAACGGGGACGGGGTAGAAAGAGAGGGAGAGAGAGAATCCCAAGGAGACTCTGTGCTGTCAGTGCAGAGCCTGAAGACCTGAGCCGAAGTCAAGAGTTGGACACTTAATGAACTGAGCCACCCAGATGCCCCAGCCATTTATATTCGAATGTGAATTGTATTTTCTGGTCCATTAAGAACATTTTAGCCTTTGCCATTATAATATTTTCCCCAATTTGTCTTTTGACTCTGTGGTAGTTTTTGTGGTGAGCAGGTGTTTGTCTGTCTTTCCTTCATGATTCTTATATTTTGTATCTTGCTTAGAAAGGCTTTTCCCACTCTAAAATTATAATTTAAAAACTCATCTCTTGGATTGTCATGCTTTTTCAGTTTTGCTTTTGGTAAGGTGCCTTAACAGAATCTTATTTTTAGGTAAGGCAGGCTTCCACCAGTTGAAATAATGAGAACATTTTATAAAACTGGGCATATTTCTTGTATAGCTGTTCCCCCCAAGAAGTTATGGCTCTGGTTTCACCTCTCTAGGGGAGTTTTCAAGTATTTCTCATAATTTTAACCTAAAAATACATCTATAGAAATATTGCTACCTCCGCGCATATGCACAACTGAGTTTTTATGCCTTGGGCAGCCTGCATTCTGTTCTGGCACCCAGACAGAGATTGTTTTTACAGTCTTAACAACTGTTTCCAGTAAACAGATTACATTGCGTGGGAGAACCAAATTTGAAAGGGGCCCCAGTTGAACTTCCATTATTTGTCAATTATTAGCATGAAGCTACTTAAAGGTTTCATGTGACAAGTCTTTAATACCATGGGCTAGAAGATGTCCATTAAGGAAGAATTGTCCTAAAGGGTTTCATTCAGAAACATTAAGAAATGTTTCCAAAGCAATGGTTTCATCAACTTCAAAGTAAGGCCAACTTATAACTTATCTACTTATGTGATTTGGAGAGTCTGCCAGAACTATTCTAATCCCTACCTCTAAGAGGAATACTCCCAGTGTTTTATCCTTAGGGAACAAAACAGAAAATATACTTGATACTGCATCTTGGTGGTGAAAATTCCAGAATTCGTGGTAGGAACACAACCCTCCATATAAATATATTTCCAAGGATCTCCACCACCAATCAGTTCAAGAAATATCAATAAGGAGCAAAATGTTCTCTTTCATATCTCCACTGTCCCCTGTACCTACCAGGGGCTGGACAGCAGTGAGATGATCCTGCCAAAGGAACAAGAAACAGAGAAAATGGAAAGACCATAAAAAGCTATTGTTCCTCAAAGCCATAAACTGTAAAGTCATTCTGTTCCTCCCCAACCCCTAGCCCATGAAGATGATGAAATCTGGATTCCACTCTCCAAAACACCCCACCTCTGCTTCTTCTGCCCCTCACAGCCTCAAAAACACGTCTGCATGTGATCATACATGTTTTTAACCACCAGCACCTGGAAACATAACGTTTCCCAAGCAGGGTAACCAGATTCAGCAAATAAGAATGGAAGGTGCTCAGTTAACTCTGAATTTCAGATAAACAATTAGTAATATTTAATATAAGAACATCCTATGCCATGTTTGGGACTCAGACTAAAAATTTTCATCGTTATCTGCAATTCAAATTTAGCTGATGTCCTATATCTTATATAACAACTCTACTCCCAAGGCAGCCACCTTAGAATAGTTAAATGAATAAAAATTCTTTCTCATAATGAAATAAAAATCTGTCTTCTACCCATTGGTGGTCCTTCAGATATTTAAAGAAAGCTGAGGAAGCACTAAAGTCAGACAGCTTAGGTTGAGTTTTGTTACTTTGTGACCTTGGGCAGTTTCTTTAACCTCTGTTTTCCATCTCCAAAATGAGATAATATTACCTGCCTTACAGGGAAACCGTTATTATTGCAGCTCTTAAAAGCCCCAAATAATATCGTTCAGGCTAGTCAAAGTGATGGTTGGAATCAGCCACAATTCCGAGTAATGTTAATGGAAATTTAGAGAAGACTGTTTTCACTAGGGTAAAACACTAAGATTGCTGTTAACCTGTCCTGGAGGATGAAGGGGGATATCAGTTAGAGAATGTTTAGAACAGTTAGAGGATGCTTAACTGATGATTACTTTCTCTATATTCTGTATCCAGTCATCATGACACTGGCTCCTAGGTCTGTTGTCTCAAAAGTACAAAGAGCAGCTGCATAGTATTCACAGGTGTCAATAGTTATTTCTGAACTACAATAACTGTGATCTTGAGAGACTATATTCATCATAGAGAATAAATGTTAGTTGTTGGAAAACAATTGTTGTCAGTCCATGTAATAATTTAAGTGAATTTTTCCATCAAAGTTGTGCTAAGTAACCTATTAACTATGATTTCACTGATCTGTTATAATCAAAGTAATTAGCATACAAACTGTGCAGATTCTCCTGCAGAAAGAAATTTCTTTGGAATAATTAACTTGAAGGAATTTATATTAAGCACACAATATAAACTCTTATTCCTCCATATTATTACAGCCTTTTCCAATAGGGTTCTATGCTGTATCCTAGTCCCTTACCTGAAGCTGCCCACGTTAAGACGTGCCACAGTGAAGCAGGACTTTCTCCTCTCTTGTGCTGGGCCTTATATTTCCAGTAATAAAGCTCGAGATCATTTGAAACATCACAACTGACTTCCACAGAGCTGTTAGTTACTCAGTTACAACCACTTTTTGTTCCTCTATATGCTATGGATAAATTTCTTATATTTTGCATTTGGTTTCTTTGTTCCTAAATTTATAAAACTTGCTAAATTGTAGCTTTGATTTGTAGGTGGAAATCTAGCATATCCAGATTGTTTTTGTACTCTTCTAAATATTTATCCACCATATATTTACTTTTTTGTTGTCATTGGTCACAAAGCGACATTCTTTTTTTTAATCTATATATTTGTTTTTAAAAATATTTTGTGATTTAGAAACTCAAGCTTTGAGGCAGGATGACTGAGGAATTTTAGGTTTAAAGCTAAAAGAGATTCCTTCTGTGTTGCAGTATATCAGAGGGAAGGGGTTTTTCTTACCACCAGTTGCTTGGTAACTAACATTCAGGTCAATTAACAGACATGCGTGACCAGATGGCTAATCACTCTAGTGTATCTACCTAACAGGGAGGCCATACAAGGGAGGTAATAAAGATGATAACAGGTCTTTGCAATATTCTGAGCTTAGTAGAAAAGTAGATCAGCTTTATTTTGCATTTTCAAACATGTGTTCTAGAATCAGGTGATCATTTTTCCTTAATATTTGTCCACAAATCTGTTAGTAGATACACGTCACATAGTTCAGTTCTGGCATTTAAAGTTCTATATATAGGTTTGGAACAGCTTTCTATCTGGCAGTGGGGAAGAAAAGGGACTTCTCTCCAAAGGCCATCCTTGATCTTAAGAGACCTAAGCCCGACATACCAAAGAGAAGAGGCAGCTATAAGCCAAGATCACTGATCCTTGGCACAGAAGATGGACTGTTCCATCCAGTTGGAGCCATAATTCAGCTTAATCCTAAACACGTTTATATATTATCCTCTAAAGCTAAGGATTTCCTTGCAAAGCTGAGCACAAATTGTGCATTTTGAATATACATCATAGTGTAAAAGGACCACATTCCTTGTTGCTTCCCAATTGTCGTTTTCTGCCTTTCTCTCTCTCTCTTTTTGCCTTTCTCTTTCTAATCTTTCCCCACATTTAGCTGTCAGGTGATTAATGTTTGTATGAACCAGGTGAATTCTGTTTTTTAAAATGTTTTACTTTTTTGTTGGCAGGAGAAGCAGGATGGGGAATAATATGTTTTTAGTTTAGTTTTTTTTTTTTTTTTTTTTTAAGTTGCTAAAGTACTCAAATTAAGAACAGATAGGGGGCGCCTGGGTGGCGCAGTCGGTTAAGTGTCCGACTTCAGCCAGGTCACGATCTCGCGGTCCGTGAGTTCGAGCCCCGCGTCAGGCTCTGGGCTGATGGCTCAGAGCCTGGAGCCTGTTTCCGATTCTGTGTCTCCCTCTCTCTCTGACCCTCCCCCGTTCATGCTCTATCTCTCTCTGTCCCAAAAATAAATAAACGTTGAAAAAAAAAATTAAAAAAAAAGAACAGATAAAGCAAGAAACTGATTAATAAGATGTGGGCCAGGACACGAACAATAACGCCAAGAAATAACCACTCACACAGTAGCTTGGTATAATAGATGGGCTTTGGGTTCAACCAGAACTGGCTAGTAAACATGGATTCTTCTACTTATTAACTAGGTGATTTTGAGCATGTAATTCTCAGAGCCTCAGCTCACTCCCCATTCCTTTCATACCACTGCTATCTGCCAACAGCCTTGTGAGGGTGGGAGGAGTCAAACTCCAAAACGGCTCTAATATTCTTTTAGCTTTTCCCTAGAAAAGCAGCAGCTAGGGGAATTGGTACAGCAGCTAGGGGAGAGGATGGAGCTTGCTTGGGTCTATTGATCCAGTTGTTCTGGAACATGTACATGTAGGAAAAGTTTAATCATCAGACACTAGCTATATGAGCTATGTCTTCAGAGATCCAGAGAGTCCAAGGACATTTCTTGTGCCTTGATATATTGAAAGACCCCAACCAAAACATTTTCTTACGCTTGCATTAAAAACCTGTGTGATATGCCTAAAATGGCATGACATGATAAGGTATAATTAAAGAGCTAAAAGAAAAAAAAAGTAATAGAAGTAATAAAAAGTAATAGAAGTAATAAAAACTAAAGAATAGCTCTGTCCCCTGAAAACCAATGTATGTGTTTGGTATGAAAAGTGCTATCTGGATTGTCTCTGGGTTAACAATAACTCAGAGGCAAGCTGGCGTATACCTACTGTGAAAAACTCTAGTGTTGCTTCATTCTACATGACATTTCTTGGATAAACATTGGTTTGAAGTTCACAAAACTGTGCCTGCTCTTGAGGTGTTTTGTGCACTTCGGTTTTCTAGACAATGCTATGAAGCCATTCCTCTGAATATGAAAGTGATCCTACTGGCACCAAGCAAATGTCAAACCACACTGAGACATGTATACAAGGAGGGAGGGCCCATAAGAGCATGTTTTATCTTTTGCCAAACTTTCCCCTGCTTCACAAAAGAGTATGTGTCTTTTAAAATGCATACGCTGCAAATGTAAGATCCCTTGGAAAAAAAATTTGAACGAGATACTAACTACGACCAACTAGTTAATTCCTTGGAGCTCTAGGCCAGCAGAGGAACATTTAGGTGCCAGTGACAAGCACATATTCCCAGCCATGAACATTGGGTGTTCTCCAGTAGAGCAAATCTAATGTATCCATAGAACAGCAACCTAGAGCCTCCAGAGTTACAAAGGAAGGGGAATTAAGAAGAAGGAAATTGAGGCAAGGCAACATTTAACCAAGGGGTGAGGTGGGTTCTAGTGAGTTGCCAGCCTAGAGTCTTCACTCCATCAATCCTCTCATTGTATTTGAAGAATGTTCATTAACTTCCCAGTGCCTCTCCATTGTCCCTATTAGGGAGCCACTCATGTCCATTTGTACTCTACCCTGTTTTTGTTGTTGAAAATGTCAGATAACACTCCTGTGGCCTGGGATAAACAATCTTTGCCTGGATGATTGTCTTATTTATTTCCCAATATGACACTTTTTAAGAAAGTGAAGCTTTGGAGAAACATTCCTCTTCCAAACTAGACTATGTTGAATCGGCAATTGAATTTTGATATGTCATACTCTTCACGTGTGATGAAAAGGACTTTGAGATTTTTTTAGAGATTTTAAAACCTGTTTCTTCATTACATAAGTGGGTCAAGAGATTAGAATACAGCTTTTATGATTTAGTATGATGGTAGGCAGCCTTCAAAGATGGCCTTCAGTGATCCCTGCCTCCTGGTAGTCATGCTCTTGAGTGTGGGCTGGACCTAGTGATTTGTTTCTAATAACGTATGGCAAAAGTAGATAGGATGTCATTTCTGTGCTTAGGTCATGGAGAGTGTGACTTCATCTTGTTGGACTTTATTGGCCTTTTTAGCTTGCATACTTTGATGAAACAAGCTGTTGTGTTGGAGGGGCACACATGGCAAGGAACTGAGGGTGGCCTCTAGCCTGGCAGCTAGCGAGGAACAGAGTCCCTTAGTCCAACAGTCTATGAGTTAACTTGACAACAAACTAACCAACCAATGAGTGAACTTGAGAGTGGATCATGTCCCAAATCAACTATGACACTGATGAATGAGGCCCCAGTGGGAACCTTGACCGTAGTCTCATAAGAGATCATGAAAGCAGAGGAGCCAGTTAAGACTCATACAGATTCTTGGTCACAGAAACTCTGAGATATATTGTTTGAAATCACCCAGTTTTTGGGAAATCATTGTCCAGAAAAGGAAAGCAAAATAGAATAGTAGCATTCTATTTCTACTTCTAAAGACTAAAATACAGATAAACAACTCAAGCGTCTTTGACTTTTTTTAGTTTAAGTATGTAACTAAGGATACCAACCAGAGAGTACAATATGACTTCAAAAATTTTAAACAAAATAACAACTACCTACAAAATTTATCAGTGACTTATTCTGAGTAGTGGGGTGATTAGCAATTTTATTTTCCTCTTTGTACCTTTGTGCATTTTCTAAACTTTCTACAGTTAACAAACATAGCTTTATAATAGAAGTTGATAATGAAACATATCACTAAATGTGTAAGAATCCCACTTCCAAAATGCAGTCAATATAAATCAAAGGATTGTACTAAATAAAATTATTCACTGAATTAACTACCTTTTATACACAGTTTGACAAAAGCAAAGGATTCTGACACTTTTATATAAACTGACATTTAAAAGATGCATTTTCAGAGTAGGGTGAGAGCCAGATGGGCAAAAGAACATATGCGTGAAAGTACCAACATAATCTGAAATATATTTAAGTGATAGATCCAGGATAAATGCCTAGGACCACCTTGTAAAGCCCTATTGTCAAACTAAGTAAAAAATGAAGCAGAAAAATCTGAATGTACATCATTTCTTACATACCTTAATTAGATATTTTTTTGTTTAGGTCACATTATATATGTTTCCACACCTGAAGTTAATTTTTGAAAAACACTTGCCTTGAAAATACTATACCATAACATGGTGAATGAAGAGTTACGATATTTATCCACATATATTTTCAATGAATTTAAACAAAAGGCAGAATATTCAAAAGTTTAATTCAGGTAAGGCATTTAGATTACTTACCTGGCAGCAAGAAGAATCAGGGCTCTGGTAACTAAGCGATGAATCAACTTTACAGGGAAACATTTTACGCATCTTGCAGTGGTTGGAGGGAAAAGGGATGTTAAATATTAGCTATCTCAAAACAGACCATCTTCCTCAGCAAGCCAATTTTAAAAGGTTGCTACTTTTTTTGGAACTAGATAATTTGATGAGACATGAAACAATGGAAAATTAGTCTAGTTATGGAACACAAGACATTTCCAACACTCCAATTATCTTAAGATGAAGTTTGCTGCTCTGGAAAATCCAGATGTGGTGTGGCTTCCTGAGAGAGGTCACGATCATGTCTTCTTTATGAAGGTGCCATCTTTAGAAAAGAATGTGTAGGCCCTGACATAATGGTGACGTGTAGTGGAATGACTATTGGTCTCAGTATGAAAATATTTATCTACTCATGTTCTAGCTGTGTAAGCTCGGAAAAACAACCCCCCTTCTAGCTTCATTCAAATTATTCATTAAATGCAAATAATACTTATCTCCTATTTCAATGACTGGTTGAGAACCTCAGTAAGATATTTATTTATGTTAAGAGCTTTACAGACCAAAGTTGACATACAAATGTTAAGACTAAAAGAATCAATATGGGCATAATCAAGTATCTGAAGAAGCAAAAGATTTCCCAGGAGAAACAACTCCAAATTAATCACTGATGAGATACTGTAAATGTTTTTAATGTTTATTTATATTTGAGAGAGAGAGAGAGAGAGAGAGAGAATGAGCAGGGAAAGAGCAGAGAGAGA
The DNA here is from genome assembly GCF_018350155.1 of Leopardus geoffroyi. Lineage (NCBI taxonomy): Eukaryota > Metazoa > Chordata > Mammalia > Carnivora > Felidae > Leopardus > Leopardus geoffroyi. Next base: position 53,919,665 of record NC_059332.1, read on the forward strand.
GAGGGATGGAGACAGAATGTGAAGCAGGCTCCAGGCTGTGATCTGTCAGCACAGAGCCCAATATGGGGCTCGAACTCACGAGCCATGAAATTATGACCTGAGCCGAAGTCGGACGCTTAACAGACTGAGCCACTCAGGCCCCCCCATGATGGGATACTATATGGTTTATATCTGAAGACATTGCTTCAAACCTATTCTATTTCCCTGAATTGACTGGTCAATTCCCAAATAGGCATATTGTGACTAAATTGTTGACCAGATCATATTTCCACAACTGCTTATTTTTGAAACAAACTTTTCTACACTAGTAATTAAAAACACAACTATGTTATGTTATGTTCTGGTCAGTCCTCCTTCTGAAAGGCCATCTTGCTTCTTTCAGAAACCTAGTCTTTATGGCAGTTCATTTTTAATTCTTGCCTACAGCCAGATCTAAAAAGTATGTATCAACATACTACACTCCTGAGGCCAGAGACTTTGCCTTCTTAAAAAGCCACAGCTATGCACACACACACCAACACACACCAGCCTACTTGGGGCTTTGAAGCACGACCTAGCTCAGTTGAAAGGCAGTATCTTCCACCCATTCCTCAAATCTAGGAGGTGACTATTATTGTGTTCTACATGCAGATTCTGCCATAAGCACAATAAAAATCAAGATGTGGAAGAGCTGAGACTAATTTTTAACAAAATACTGAGGCCACCAAAATTCACATTCATGTAACCCTTAGACAATGCCCCAAATATAAATCACTCGTGGTCATACATGTGCTCCTGTGTGCTCATTCGTACTGCTCTAGCCTCCTACCGCCCTGATCCAAACTCCACTCGTGGTGTGCCTTCCTCCCAAACTCTTTCCTGTGGGAATCCTGCAACCTGATTCTGAGGTAAAAACCCAGCCTCTGCCCTCTGTTTCCTTCCATTGCTCAAACCCTTTGCTCTTCCTGTTGAACCTGACTGGAAGGAGCCCAGCTGTAGATTAACCTTCTGTCCCCTCTGTTCCTATACTACGTTGCACCCTGTAGATCAGGGTAACTATAAACCCATGGTCTCAGCTACTTTGAATCTTCTCGGCTCAACTCCAAAACCTTAACCTATAACCTTTTCCTTAGCCCCAGGCAGGACACTGTACTTTCTAATTTGCTGAGAGAAATAAGCCAGTGCAGGGTAACTCCCTTAACTTCTCTTATCCCATTTTAATCACTCTTTCTTCACCTCAAAAAGGCATGTCCTTCCCCATGAGGCCAAATTCTCCAACATGATGATGTCTGGAGAACACATGGGAAGTAAGGCAATAAACAGGCACTGGTTGTAGTAAGACAGGTGAGAGGTAACAAGGGCCAGAAGGAAACCGTGGTTTTGGAAATATTGATGTGTTCCTCCCCCTCCCCAACCCTGAATTTTTGGAGACTAGCTAAGCAGGGCTACAACCACAGATAACCACTAGCAAAGGCATGTATCTTTGCTTAACTAGGAGCAGAGGAGAAAGGAACTGTAGAACATACTTCTACCCTGTGGAAAAATGGGTGAGTAGTGGCAGAAGAAAATAGTGTAGAACAGTGATCTCTAAAGCAGGTTGTACACAAGGTGACCGCAGGGATGTGGGAAAATAAGATATCTATTTCGAATTCCATTTTGTTTAAAAGAAAGAGGAGGAAACTAACCTTCCCGAACATTTACGTTGTCTATTTCAAATATATACATATACCTGTATTGATGTTGTTAAAGATAGATCATACTCTAAGATTATGTTGAGCCTTGCAAAATTAGCTAATGATAAAATACATGCAAAAAATACCTTGGAAGAAATTAACATGCATATATTGGAAGGGTTTGCTCAAAAAACTTTTATTGATAGAAACATGCCATCAAAGATGGCTGGAGACTACGGGCATGGAATAGGCCCTGGGAACTAAATATCCTAGTCTTTGCCCTGGGGTAAAAGTAGTTATATTTTACTAATATTCTAAACGAATGGTTTGTTTTTAGGTGAGGATAACTTTTGAAAGCTTCTTAATCTCTATTTTATTCTCATATCCTATGGAGTCTTTTAATTTCAAATAATGGAGTGTAAGAGAAGTGTGGTAAAACAATACAAAATCCCTTTGAACACATTTTGCTTTGCATATAGTCTTAGCATGTTGGAAGCGGAAAGAATTCCCTGTTTTTGTCATCCTTCATCCTAACTAGATAACCAACATTTCCATAGGCTCTGAAATTACATAAAATCAACCCAAGTTTTAGAATTCGGCAGGTTGTCAGATTTCCGTCATATGAACTATTTCTTGCACAAACGTGTTACCCATGACTCTATTCTCTTCCCAGTAGATTTTGATAAGCATGAAGTCAATCCCTAACATGACTGAAGGGAACTTATTAAAGTACTTAAAGACAAAGTGTCCATCCTTGCCTTCTTTGTGGGACCCCCAAAGGTAAGTCACGGCCAAGTGGAGTGTCATCAGATAAACACACACAACAGCTCGGGCACTTGTACTGTTGGGTGGTTATCTGCTCACCCAATTGACAATAAAGCACATGCATTTCAAAGCATCTTGTCAAAAAAGGAGTAAAGCATTGCACTACATTACAGTTTCCCCTATAAATGCTGAAAGCAAGTTTTACAAGGATAAAAAAAAGGCGGGGGGGCGGGGAGCAACATCCTTTCCTAGTCTCTCCTCCTTTTCAGCTTTACAGGTCAATTCCTGACAGTCACAGGGCACCACCCAAGCCCTTCCACCAGCATGTGCCATAAAGGGAACCAGACCTGATATTTGGCCAGGCCCATCTAGTTCTGCACTGAAATCAAAGAGGATGCTCCATTATTTCAAAACAAGGTAGCAGTACATCAGAACTAGTAGTTTTGATTTTTTAAGACAAAAAAGCTACTCCATGGTTCCCTAGTGCTTAAGAGCTGGTATTTAAACAAGGAGACCTTTAGGCCAAGGTGGCTCTAATGTCGTAATGGCCTAACTTAGCAAACCAAAGTTTAAGCCTGTAAATGCCTCAACGTTAAAAATCAAAATACCTTGGGATGCCCAGGTGGCTCAGTTAGTTAAGTCTGGCTTTGGCTCAGGTCATGATCTCACCGTTCATGGGTTTGGGCCCCACGTTGGGCTCTGTGCTGACAGCTCAGAGCCTGGACCCCACTTTGAGTTCTGTGTCTCCCTCTCTCTCTGCCCCTCCCTCCACTCATGCTGTTTCTGTCTCTCAAAAATAAATAAAACATGAAAAAAAAATTAAAAATCAAAATACCAAGGACAACCAATTACAAACGGCCAACTAGGGCTTAAGCTATAGTCAATCAATAATTTCCTTCCTTTCCTTCCTTCCTCGCTTTTGTCTACTCTCTATCTCTCCCGAGCTCCTGTCAGTGGAGCACTCCCAACCACTTCCAGTTTGGTGCTGATTCCAATAGATTTTTGCTCAAATAAACCCCTACAATGTTTTTAAAATGTTTATTTCTGAGAGCGAGAGTGCCCAAGTGGGGGAGCAGAGAGAGAGAGGGAGAGAGAGAATCCCAAGCAGGCTCCACACTGTCAACGCAGAGGCTGACACAGGGCTTGAACTCACAGACCGTGAGATAGTAACCTGAGCAGAAATCAAGAGTCAGACACTTAACCAACTAAGCCACCCAGGCACCACAAAACTCCTAAAGGTTTTATAAAACTCCTAAAAGTTTTATAAAAATTCCTCAGTTTGTGGCACCTGAGTGGCTCAGTTAGCTAAGCGTCTGACTCTTGGTTTCAGCTCAGGTCAGGATCTCATGGCTCCTGAGATCGAGCCTTACGTCGGGCTCTGCACTGACAGCTGGGAACCTACTGGGGATTCTTTCTCTCTCTCTGCCCCTCCCTCACTCATGCTCTCAAAATACATAAATATTTTTTAAAAATTCATTTATCTTTTAACAGAACCAAACTTTTAAGATTTTTAGAGTTGATGGGGCACCTGGGTGGCTCAGTCCATTAAGTGTCCGACTTCGGCTCAGGTCATGATCTCGTGGTTCAGGAGTTTAAGCCCCACAAAAACTCTGTGCTGACAGCTCAGAGCCTGGATCCTGCTTCAGATTGTCTCCCTCTCTCTCTACCCCTCCCTCACTTGCGCTGTCTCTCTCAAAAATAAATATTAAAAAAAAAAGATTTTTAGAGTTGAGATTTATTTCAATGTCATGTTTTTTTTTTTTTTTTTAAGTTTATTTATTTTTGAGACAGAGAGAGACAGAGCATGAACGGGGGAGGGGCAGAGAGAGAGGGAGACACGGAATGGGAAGCAGGCTCCAGGCTCTGAGCCATCAGCCCAGAGCCCAATGTGGGGCTCGAACTCACGGACCGCGAGATCGTGACCTGAGCTGAAGTCAGATGCTTAACCGACTGAGCCACCCAGGCGCCCCTCAATGTCATGTTTGTTAAAGAAAAAGAGAGAAAAATGAAAAAAGAGACAAGGAAAAGGAAGAAGGTGTGTGTGTGTAGGGAAAGAGGTGTGTCTGCTACATTCCCTGAAATTTATGGGAGGACTCTTCAGAAGTCAACCTGTGGGTCAAGGATTAGTTCAAAAGGAAACAAAGATCAGGCATCAAAGTTTGAAAAGCTCCCCATGAGGGCAACTGCTGATAACTAGGAGCAGTTCCTTGAGAATTCTCTGAAGTATTTTAAGCCACTTGTCTTTCTTCAAAAGCTTATTTAACTTATAAAAAAGAGAGAGAGAGAGAGAGCAAAATCCCCAGGTCTTTAACAGGGGTGGCATTCAAAGAGGCTGAGATAAAAAACATTCCCTTAAATTTGTCTTTGAAGTAGAAATGTGATCACACGCAAATCACCGAAGGAATAAGGACAATTCCCACTGCTTTCTCGGATGACACGTTTATAAATGCATGAATGACAACACGTGATCTGTTAGGTTAGGATTACCCTTTTCCATCAAGGACTCCCACCTGAGACCCATGCTTGGAGAGAAAAGGAATTACTATCACTTAAAAGCGGCACCTAATTTCTGTCAGTGGAGACTCCAGGCCCTTCTCTGTTGGCCTCTGTGAACAAGGCCAAGCAGGGAAAACATAATACTATCCCCTTGAGCCTCAACAACATTTGCTGAGATAAATTTACGGAGTTCTGGGGGGAGTCATAACCTGTCACGCCCTAATCAGGATTGGCCATTCTTCTAACGGCCATTTTTTGTATTTAGGAAAATTTGATCACTCGATTTTTAAATGTACACAGGCCAGAAAAATATCACTATATTGCCTTAATAATAAAATCAGCACCCTGTCACACATCCCCTGGTTTTAATTCACGTTTTTTAGTGATTTGAGTGATTTGCTTGTTGATGAACTGTTTTCCCCCTGAATAGAAGATAGCAAGGAACCTGCAGCCTCAGGGGAACACAGGAGCTTGCACACGGTTGGTACTAAAAATATTTGTAGAATACTGAATATATGTTAATGTCATTCTTAGTACATACCTTATTGTGTCCCTGTGTTTTGATGCCCCCCAAACTTACCGTCACACTATTAGTAAAAATACATCAGACGTACAACCTTTATTCAAAACAAACAAACGATAGAAAAAGTTCTTTAAATAATCAGGTATTCCACATGTTCAAGTGAATAGGTTTTATTAAATGCATACTAATATCTTTCTATAGTATGTGAGTATACATAATAAATTAAAATGTATATATTTATTAAATATAGATATAATACCAGAACATGATTATTTCAGATGAGAAATCAAAATAAACCCATTTTTAAGTATCTTTTGGTCACTCCAAATTGATATTGCTCATAAAAAAATACACGGATTTTCCCTGGGGAAAAAAATTAATTCCATAGCAATGTAGTTAAGGGACATGTTTTATTTCATAGCTTTCTGCAAGCAAAATTGCTTTGATACAAAATGAGTTCAATGATACAGGTGCTACTGTCCACTCAAGCAAAAGAAAACCTCACATTTATATGAATGCACTTTATAATTATATTCTTACAGTATAATAGGTCTAATATCCGGGACGCCTCTGGCCTCATGTGAAGCGATGGCACAGAAATGCTGTAAGGTTCTCGAATGTCATAGCACTGGCAAGTGCCTAAAGTAACTTCCTGTGAGTTCTCTGTCAGACACTGCTTAAAGAACTGTACGTGGTTGTGTTCGTCTGTCTGCCCTCCCCCTTTTAGTTTACATTTTAATGATCTCAAAATGTATCCCCGGTGTGTGTCTTTTGGCTTCTCAGAGTGTCTACAAAAGCAAGAAAATGTCATGAGGTATCCTTAACGTTAGTCGCAGCTGTCGTGCTGTGGCTGTCAGAGAGGATGAGGACTTACCTGTAGGTACAGTCACCGATTCTAGTGTGTGCTCCACACCTTACAGTGCGGAAATGTTAGTGCATGTTAGACTCTTTCCTCCCCCTCACATATGATGTGACTTTAACCCCCAGAATATCTGACAAGAAATTATACAGATAAAATAAGAAGACAAATACACAAATAAGGCCATCTGCAGAATTTTAAACTCAACTCCTTGCAATTATTTCACAATAATTTCTACATCATATTTTACATCTTTCAAACTTAAATAATAAACGCTCAAGGAAGGGCCGCGGTGGAACCAATTGCACTATCTCTTTGAGGACTTGTCCAATTTGCTGGCAGGTGATTTCCTCTGGGGCGTGGGGATTTTGGAAGGCTTGGCTGTGGAGGGCCGAGAACCTGCTCGGGGCGTAGGCCTGTGTGTCTGGGGGACAGTCTCCACGTCTGAGCACACAGACTGGATTTCCGAAATGTCAAAGTCTGACGCATCACTGCCTCGGCGGCTGCTGGCCCTGCTGCCAGCTTTGCTTCCGGCTCGGCTTCCTGGTCGGCTGGGAGTCTTCTTGGGATCTGAGGAGAGAGGAACGGAGTTGAACCACCCTCATTCCCGGGTCCATCGACAACACATTCTTGAAACCTAATGCCACCTTTAATCTCAACACATTTTCTTGTCACCTAGCAGGCACTCAGCAGACACTTGTGGATTCGTGGCCTTTCTGCATTCCACTAGGGTCGGTAGCCTCACTCTAAGTCGATGTAATATACAAAACGGTAGGCTTACAGACAAAAGGTAGGTTTGGGCTTAGACAGGATTCCATTTCCTACAAACAGATATTAGGAATATACCTAGAATTTAACATTATGCTTTCCAAAGTTTAACATGTGTACCTAGGGATGTGTGCAGGGCAGACATGGGGCAAACGCTTTACCCGAGGATAAGTAATTGGAAGCACAGAGGAATTTAAAAGAGAAGTCTTGAAATTTTAAAGAAACTTCATGCTTGCTGAGCCCACAACCCCAGGGACCAGGTTCACTATTCTGTGAAGAAGCAAGACTAGCACGGGTGTAAGGCCCAGTCCAGTTGGGTTTTTCCAACCACCCAAAAAGGAGCCCAGGCAACTTGTAAGCAGACAGAAGAGCCAAGAGCTTCCAGCGTAAAGGGGTAGGATACTGCTCTAGTTTTTTTTATGCTCATCTTCCTTTGGTACTTTCCAAAAGGGATTTTCTTGTCATTTATCCCCTACCGTTGTTGGAGGACAGGGCTATGTGTCATTTTGAAAGAATACAGCACTGTCAATTTGTTATTTCATCCACCATGAAGAAGAACAGGAACTTTCACCTTCAGATCATACCGCAAAAAGCTATCACAGAAAGAGCCACATCACACTTACCAGCAAACTGTGTTCGGACTCTGGCGGCTGCGGTGGTTATCAAGCCACTGTCGTCCCCAGAGTGGAAGCCTTTCCCTGATAAATATCCTGGAAGTCGAAGCTTGCTTCCTTGTATTGGTGTTCCCTGTATTTAATCAGTGAAAGGACATTTCAAGAAATCGTTCCTGTTCCACAATATTCCACTGACACCACGTTATAGATTGGTGGAAGCCCCTGCACTGGGCCTCCTCAGGAGGGGGAGTGGGAGAGGCTTTTCAATTAGACGTGGCATGGGGTTCTCTCCACTTGCTTCTTCCCACTCATTCCTTATTCCCTCCCTGAGTTAAAAAGGAATTCATATGGAAGAGAAAACACAGAAATAGAGCTCCCCAAAGGATAGCAAGGGAAAAAAAAAGGCAAATTAAACCGTGAGCACATTAGTATCTTTCAGGTTGTCAGTGAACATTATGGAGTTAGAAGAGTCTTGCCAGAAAGGTTGGGAGTGCATGGTACAGAGAGAGAATGGGACTCTGAAAAAGCTGTGCTTGGATATTCTGGTGCCTCCAATGCTTTTAGGGAACCAGCCAGAAATAAACTGACAGAACAATAAGTAAATGATGCCTCAACAGTCTTCATTTAAACAAACTTAACTGCAAAAAAGAGGCAGTGACATTTTACAACTTGGTACCACATCACTTCATCTACTTTCATTTCCTTCTATGGTCTTTATGCAGGAGACACGTGGGCAACACTTAGGGAAAATTCTTTAAAAATTCTTATAGGAGTTCACAGAGAATGCCTAAAGCAATCACAACCATGAGATTTTATTATAAGCCTAAAATCACTGCATTTTTTCCAGACCACTACAACATTCTGAAAATTTCCCCAAAGTTAACAAAATAAGCAAATCTCCCATGAAGTATAAGGGAGGTCACTTGCCTCAATGAACTCACAGGGAGCTGCTCAGAGAAAATGAACCTGTACAAATTATGTGGGCATTTTTTATTTTTATTTATTTTTATTTGTTTATTTTAATATGAAATTTATTGTCAAATTGGTTTCCATACAACACCCAGTGCTCATCCCAACAGGTGTATATGGGCATTTTTTAAATAAAAATTTTTTTTCTAAAAACAGAGTGAGCAAACATGAGTGGGCAGGAGGGGCAAAGGGAGAGAGAATCTTAAGCAGGCTCCCTGCTTAGTGCAGAGTCCAATGTGGGGCTTGATCCCATGACCCTGGAATCATGACCTGAGCTGAAATCAAGAGTCGGACGCTCAACCAACTGAGCCATCCAGGCACCCCATGTGTCCATTTTTTTTAAAAATTAGTTTTTCTCATATTAGTTGTAAATGTGTAATGAAGTGTATGTAAGACATTTTGATATATTAGAGTTGCAATTTAATATAAATGTAATATTCAAAATTCATTTACATATGTATTCTATACATACATTTAAGGACAGAATTAATATGTGATTTGTATACGTATATAACTTAACTCTTCAGGGCGCCTGGGTGGCTCAGTAGGTTCAGCATCAGACTCCTGATTTTGGCTCAGGTCATGATCTCACAGATTGTGAACTGAGCCCTGTGATGGGCTCCATGTTGACAGTGCAGAGCCTGCTTGGGATTCTCTATCTGCCCCTCCCCTACTCGCTCTCTCTCAAAATAAACATTAAAAAAAACCTTAACTTTTCAAAATACTTTCATCCATGTAAGGATAATTAATCCTTACATTCCCCTAATCACAACTTTCTTGGCAAATGTGAAAAATGAGGGCCTGAGGAGGGCAGTGATCTGCCCAAGATCTGACAACTTTCATCTAGTTAAATTCCTAAGTTTAAAAGAATCTTGACAACCCACAAAAGAGTGAGGACCCCCAAATTATGAAACATATCACCCAAGGTGGCAGAATTCATTGCCATGTAAAATCATTCTTCTCGGAAGGCCTTGACTGCTCTTATTTTAGGGTCACCAACCCTACCTAGGATTCTCACAGACCCCTCCATAGAGGTATATACCTTAGTTGTTTTCTCTCTTTGGTTGTTTTGTCTAATGAGGCTATTTGAAACGAAACATAGTTTTATAGTAGTTAACATACTTAAACTCTAATCTGGGGGAATCTCTAGTTTTAAAAAAATTGGAACATAGCAGCATAGCCCTAAATATTTAAAACATATATGTTGCTTGAGGCCTCTTGAACTGTTCTCAGTTTTTGTTACACTAAATTCACCATAAGTGACAGGGTGGAAATGAAGGGTCAGGGAATGAGGAAGAATTGAAGAATGGATTGTTTCTGCCTCAATTCTACCATTACCAGTAATGACATTTTGAATCATGAGAGTAATGAAATTTTCTCTGCTTACCTCTTACTACTGATGTGAGGATTAAATAATAGATTAGAAAGTGTTTTGAAAAGCATACAGGGCTTTTTACAGGTACTATATATCACTTTCATAAAAGGGTCCTGGACTTTATTTCAAGCAAAGTTATTTAGGGACATCACCCCAATTATTGTACCTCTAATCAAGTATGTGATCATTTGATACCTATGTGTGTGTCATTTTACAGAGAACTTTCTTTCAAATATATTTGGTTGATTTTCACTTGAATGAAATGGTCTGATATATGAGCTAATTGGGCACATTTTACATGACCTAAATATCTTATCTCCATAAATCCTGCCATATAAAAAGCTGAAGCACACTTAAATAATAATCCTTAAAGTCTAATAAAGACACATACCTATTGAAAATGCCAGATAACTTTTTTCATACCTAAGCCACCCCCCCGCCACTGAAAACTAAAAGGCTTTTATGTCTTACCCACCCAGTGTTCTTGTGCAGAAATAAATGTAGCATACATTTGGAAGGACCTTACTCACAGTCTACACTTAATAAATATTCTTTTAAGCAAATACTTGTAAATGACATTGCCTCTCACTCTCACCTGAAGGGGTATTGTTGCATTTCTTGCCCAAATAATGTCTAGAAGCACAAGCATACCATGAGCTCTAACAGAAACTTGACATAAGTCTAATATAATCTCCTGTATTTCACTCTCCCAAGAGAGAAAAGACACTCTCATGTCTTCCCAGAAATGCGGAGTTGTTTATTATTTTATAGAAGTCTGTAAAAAGACGTGGTATTATCAAAAGTGCATGTGTTAAGGGAGAGGTAAAGCAATGTTAGTGGGTGACAGTTTCAGTTAAAGAAGACTGTTAGACTAGAATCTGGGCCTTACGATACCTCTGCAGACGGCACGGAAAAGTCTGAGCACTCTGCTGGTTTACAAGGAGTTGACATTTTGCTGTTTGTCAACCAAGGTTTACCATAATTGCGTGTTAAAGGATGGAGAATCTGTATGGAACAATGGCAAATCAAATGTAAAGGACAGTAGATAAAAAACAAACCACAGAAAGAGATATTCATAGCAGAGTAATGTTTCACAGTAAGAATGATAACAATTAAAAATAAGTGGAAAGATTGGATGGCAAATTATATACATCAAAAAAATAAAATAAAAAAATAAAGCTTTATTTAAAAAGAAAAAGCAATCTGAAAGGTAACCAAAGCCCCTAAATCGACAGTCTCCATATGGGCCACAAGGCAAAAGCACATATGTAGATACATGTTTTTAAATCCTTCGTGCATCATATTGTGAGAAGGGATACAAATGGAGAAGACAGGTCCTTCAAATGCTGGGGTCCCAAAACATTCAAAAGTATACCGGAGACAGTGACTGCATGGGAGAAAGACAACCTTTCCCAGCTGAGTCTTACCTTGGGTGTGCTGGTGGCAGGGACCTGTGGAGAGGCCGCCTGGCCAGCCTGACTGGACACAGACGTTGAGCGGTTGGGTGAAGCTCCTCGTGACGAAGGCCGCGATCTTCGGCCCCGGGGCCGGAAGGCTGCCATACCCTGACTGGCACCATCTGCTAAAATGAACTTCTCCCGAAGTTCCATGTTTGTCCTTCCTTTGGCTGGATTACGTGGCACACAACGAGGTACACAAGCAAAAGAGGAAGGGGGAAAAAAAAAGAGATGCTCAATCAATTTACGGGAAGAACAACCAGCTGGCACCACAGATTAAGTTGAGGATTTCAAGAACATCTTTTTGCCATGCCAACTCCAACTCAGCATAACAAAAAGTTAAATGCATTCCTTTACAATGCATTCCTTTTGGATACAAGTAAGTTTGGGAAAGAAAAAAAAAATAGTGTGTTTATTCTAACACTAGACACCAGCAAGAATAACCACTATTAAAGAAAGAGTCAGCATGAAAATGGAAAGCTCATGCTAAAATATTGTTAATCCACCAGCTACTGATGCCCACATGGTTTCATCGCCCTTTCTGCACACTGAGAAGACAAGCCAGTAAGGCGGGGACTGTGTCTTTTGCATGTACTACTGAGGTAAGGAGAATGCCAGTTTTTTAACACTGGAATTAATTAAACAATAGAATTACACAGAATGAGAGATGGCTTGTTAATTATGATGACAACATATAAACTCTCAGGTTCTTCACTTAAATGAGGCAACTAGTATTTTTTTTTATGCCTCCAAAAAGTCTGTTTAACCAACATGCAAATAACAAACACCAGACCCAAGGATAGGAGATAATCAGTGATGCAACACTCATACAAACACATATGCACACGGAGAACACTCCACAAGAACCCAATGAGCAACGTGTTAGCATGTGTTTGATCACTTACAGAACACCTACGTGTGCAACACACCGGAAGTGTGTCAACGGTTCAGAATTTAAATTTGGAAGCACCAGCTCAGTTGGATATGAGTTAAGCCATACGCGATGGATGAAGCGTGTTATCTTAAAACAAATGATTAAAGCGAGAATGTAAAAGTAGGAAAGAGAAAAGGTAAGAGGGGAGAGGCAAAGAGAGGGGTTGCCAACCTATAGTAGGCTGAGTAGTAGTAATTGAAGAGTTTGATTCCGAACGTAACATTTTACTCCCATGATGATGAACTAGAAAAAATGACACAGGATACCAATCACATTAAAGAATACTGTTAGCAAGAGAAGAAACAAAGTACAGTAGTTGAATATGCAAAGGGTGCTCAGATCCGGCTTTTAGCACACATTTTAGAAGAAAAGTTGCATCAGGAAAAGAAGCACTCTGAGATTTGACTCCATAAGAAAAACCTATTTGGAAGACTTGGCCGCAGCCACAACAGCCTCTCTAAGCAACTCGACAGGATGCTACACATTCTCATTTCTTTGTTTCATAAATGAAGGTACATTACTTCAGGCTGCATTTACTAAGAAAGGGAGTTTTTGTTATTTTGCCCCTTTTTGGGGTGTATCTGTGACTTGCAGAGAGCAGAGCTACCTGTAGGGTTGTATGCGGATCGAAGGTGCCCTTGGCAGAGCAGGGCTCACTCTGATACACCTGTGCATCCAGGTGCCAGCACTAAATTAACAAACAGGCCCCACTGGAAGAACCCCGGCCTCCCGCAGGGTAGCCTATCAGTATCAGCACAAACATTTGTGGTTGTTTGTTTAAGAGGAGTAAAATGAGCTCACAGGTTAAAGAAAATCACAGAATTTTATTGTTTCCTTTTTTCAAAGAAAAATGGACCTACTAAGTAAAGGGGACCTAACTAGAAACTGCAATCAAATGACCATTTGTAAGGTAAATCAGTTAAGAATTCCAAAATCGACTATGGGATCTGAAAGATAAGGAAAATTAAAAGATAATCAAGGACTCTGTGGCTGGTAGATATGGAGTGAGCTATATAGTAGCATATGTTTATATTTTTAATGTGCTAACCTACAGCTTCCAAGTAAGCGTCAAGTTAGCAGTTGATAATTAATTTTTAAATGTTTAGGTATTACTTTCCTTACCTTCCCCCAATGTAAAGGAAAAAAAAACTTTCACTTTTAAACTTTTACCATCCAGCATGTTCAGTCTTCTTCACCTCGGTTTCCTTTCATTTTACTTTGCTATTTAATGACAGATGAACTCTTTTCCCTAGTTGATGTAATTACTGACTTTGAAAATTGCATATGGGAGCATTTCATTAAAAAATGAATACATCTACTCTAGTATTTCCTGTCTATCACTCTCATAATTATCCAGAAGAAGTAAGAAAAAAAATGAGAAGAACATGGTTTACATGATTGCCGAAAGTTCTTTGGGAACTTTAGGCTGACAGAGACCAATGTGAAATGTTCATTACCGTAATAAATAACCAAAATTAGACCCAGCATGTTTTTGATGCTGGGAAGTAATACAAAATTGGTATACTTTCATGGTATTATTATCATAACATAGCATCTCCTTACCCCTGCAAGGATCATTTTTCACCAAGAACTCATCAAGCGCCATCCATCCGCCTCCAACACGAACCATTACGGTACTTCGTAGGATTCGAACGAGCCTCAGCTGCTGGGAGTCCCCAAACTGTGAAGATGAAAGACAGAACCTCTAATTGTCAACAGTAAGGCTAAACACCTAAGGATGATATGCAATCTGCAGTAGCTTAAGCAACCAACTTAAATTTCTTGCTTAGTTCACAGCGATTAGTAAAATCTCATAAAAAGGGGTTTGAAATGATCTGCGTTAGACTGCTGCATGCTGATTTAGCCCAAAGGAAACAGTTTGAAAAAAGCTACCAAGGTTATCAAGTGTAATATTGAAGCTTTGTTCCAGAAATGAATTTTCTTTATGATAGAAACATTAGTAAGGCAGTAATTGAAAGATGTTTCTAGAAATTAAACACAACATCAAAATAAGCACTGGCCCACCTGCCAGGGCTTATACAAAATAAGATTCTAAAGAAAGTTTAGTAAACTCTGATTCTTCTTCATTAAAACTTTCTCTTATACTAAAACTATTTTCCACTGAAATCTGCAGGAATAATCTCCATAAGCTCATTCGGTATTCCCTAAGAGCAGTTTTGACTTTAGAGAGATAAAGCAGTAAATGAACATGACCAGCAAAAATTTCACAGTCAACTAAAATTTCTGGATCACTAATGATCTGGTAAACCAATCTGTCAAAGGCTGGATTAGTGTGCCATTTTGGATTACTGTAATATTAGAACAGCCAGTGACACATTATTAGTGATACAGCTTTCGAATCTAAAAGGCTTTGTCTTAAAGCTGTTTGTACCATAATTACTGACACTAATACACATTTGTGTTCTTACCCTTTCAATGGATTTCCAATCACTTGGATATGCTACAAATTCTGCAAGTCTGGAATAACCGTCTAGAGTACAGATAGTTTTTGATCCTAAGATTTGTTTTGAAAGCCCATGAGAAATAATTTTATACTTTGAAATCATTTCTAATAGGCTCATGTTCAGCTTGTAAAAATCACCATACTGATTTTCATGGTTGCCAACTCAACAGATACCATAGCAAAATGAACAGTCAAGTAAACATAGTTTCTTTTAAAGGCAGGTAAGATGCAATTGTGACTTTGACTATTTGTCTGGACTCATGATGGGTAAACAGAAAACTTCACTTTAAATAGAAAACAATCTGCTGCTTTTCAATATGCTTTAACATTGAGTTTCAGGAATAGAACCTAAAACAAAGCCAACCCATGACCCTGAAACTCAAAAGGACCTGGAAAGCATGTAAAATGCACCAGCAGGAACTCATGCGTTTTACATCAACCCTTTTTATATTGCTATTTCTAAAGTAGTCCATTTTCAAGCCTTGAGATTTAAACTCTCTTATAATTGAACCGGTTCCTGAAATGTAAATTAAAATTTTGAAATTAAAATATATATTTATTTTGTTAGAAAAAAATTTGGTGCTGCTAATAAGCAAAGGAAAAGGAAGGGATTTAAAGAAAATTACCCTTAAGAAACCAGATAATTAGACAAGATACTTTCAATCCAAGATTATGTTCAAAACAAAAGGAGAATTACTATTTTATAGAGATATTTCAAGTCTAATAAATATAAATTTTTATTTTGAGAATGTATTTTCTAGACAATAACATTGCCTTCAGAATGTCTCTAATTTTCCTAACAGCCAAATCGTGATGTAAGAAAAAAATAGATTAATGTTGCTCTTTGTGTTTTCAGTAAATAAAACCATTTAAAGTGAGCATTTTTCTCATCCTTTCCACAAATAAAAAATACTACCCCAATTGCTAACTCAGAAAATAATAATAAATGAACAGGACAGTAACTTTTTATATATTATACTTAATGCCAAGTTTTAAAGACATCAATTCGAAGGACCTGAAAATTTCTATTTGAAAAAAAATATGTGCTTGCAATAAATGGGAGTAAGAGGGAATTTGAAACTTAAGCTACAATATGGCTTAACAACTGAGAGGCAGAGGAATATCTAATATGATATGGTCAGGTATTACAAATAGTATGCTTCTTTCCAAAAGCATACAGGGAAGAACTCTTCTCCTTTGTTTAAATCAAAACACAATTTCTCTTATCTTTAGTTCTAAAACTTGTGATCATGACACAGTGTCACTGGACAGTTTATACGGACTTCAATGTGAAGTCAAAATGGGATAAAGCGTGGTTTAAGATTTCATATGGGAGATACATGTCCTCAAAATGAATGATACCAGTTAAAACCTCCAGAGTTGAAATTTCTACTTGGAAAATGCAAATCCCTAAAATTGATGATTTAGGACAAATAGGACAATAGCTGCTTTGGAGAGAACACATTACTTGTGGCTGAGTGCCAGGGAGACTTCTCACTTCTCTGTCTTCCCACGTCAGTGCCTGACGCTCGTCCTTCTCTAGCTACTGTAGACCATGTGACCTCAATGGTTAAATACAGTGTAGAGATGTGTGCAGAATCAAATTTGTGTTCCAATGAGTATTTGCATAAAATACATATAACATATTATTATAAACTGGAATTAAAAATTGCATTTGCAACACTGTGACCAGTCAAGCTAAAATTTATTATCTGGTTTGCTTAAAAGTAATCTCCTCATTTAAGACACACTGCAAAAAGGAATCCTGGATCAAGGATCCTTACAGCATTTACAGAAACACCACGCCAACCAACAATGTAGTAGCTAGGGCAACAGCATGGGAAAGATTGGCCATGGCAAGCTTTAATGGCTATGAATTAAAGTTAAAAAAAAAATCATTGGGAACTTGAGAATACATTCCACTGGTTTATACCTGATTTCCCAGGAAGAACTGATAAAAAAAAATGAAAAATGGAAGAAAGACACAATTAGTTCAATAGGAAACTTTCTATATGACTCTAGAACACACACACACACACGCATACACACACACACACAATCGTTCACACTCGGGGCTCCTGGATACAGTACCTAGTTTAGAAATGTGCAGGTACCCATGTGTTCAGACTTCAAACCAAACAGGCAGAAAATTTCCTATACAAGTTTTTTTGAAAAGCTTTGGGTTTCAAATTTAGGTTAGAAATTCAAATATGTAGATGAATATTTTCCAATGTGGAAATATACAAATTAAAATTTAAAAAAATTTCATTCGTAAGTAACAAACTGTATTAGGGAAACTCAGCACATTTCCTGTCTAGCTACTACATATAAGAGATATCCCAAAACAAAGAAAAAAAAGAGAGAGGAGTGACAAAGTCACATTAGTCTTCAAATAATTGTTCTGAAGAAGGCGGACTGAGCTTTTGAGACTTCGAATGAGAGGAAAAATAACTGTACAAGTGGAAAACATGGCCTCTTTTTTCACTTTTCTAAAAATGAGTCAACATTTTTAACTTCATGGTTCTGGCTTGGAATAGCTTTGTTACTAGAAATATGAAAACTTACCTGTAGTCATAATAAAATATATTATAAGTCACACGAACCAACTGAGTATGTGAGATGTGTTTTCCTCCTTAAAAGTAACGTACATGTCAAAGATATGTCCTAATTTACAAAATGCAGGCTATGTTTATAGAATGTAAAATGACAAAAGTTGGAATTTTATAGACCACTATATTGTGATGTGAGGTAAAAGTAATTAGCATTCCTGGAAAGCAATGCAGATCAAATTGCATACAAATTTCAATTTTTCTCCTTCAAGAGAACTAAACCGTTATTTTGCAGACTTACCCTGTATTTGTTATCTCCGATCTGTTCAACTTGAAATCGTTTTGCACATTTACACTTAGCTACTTGTCTTGTCACCTGCCAAAAAGAACAATGAAATGTCCACTTTAATGTTATTACACACTGCGGAATCCTTAAAACCTTGACAGGACAACTCAAAATGAAATAAATAAAACGGCTGCATGGGTTGTGCAGGATATCCTGGCAGCACAAGATGTTGTTGCAGGTGGCGGAAAGATAATGATACCTCATCCTCGATTTTGTCGGCGTCAGTGACAGGTTTATATGCGTCTTTATTCGGATGAAGGGCCGCTACGAACTCATAGTAGTCAATGTATCCATCACCGTCTCGGTCAAAGATGTCTGCAACTGCGCTCATCTCCAGGCGGCTGGTTGGAAACTCTAAAATTTTCAGATAATAGTAAGTAGCATTACTGAGGTATAACTGACAAAATTGTAAGACAATGAAAAGTGTATATTGTGATGATTTGATACACGTACACACTGTGAAAGGATTCCTCCCATCAAGTTAGTTAACACATCCATCACCTCACATATTTATCTTTTTGTTTTGTTTTGTTTTTCTGAAAACTTAAGTTCTACTCACTTAGAAAATTTCAATGGCACAGTACAGTATTATCAACTATAGTCACCACATTATACTTTAGAACCTCAGACCTCACTCACCATACGGTGAAAGACTGTACTCTTGTACCAGACTCTCCCTATTTCCCCTCACCCCCACCCCCAGACCCTGGCAACCACTTTTCCACTCTGAGTTTAACTCTGTATTTAGATTCCACGTATGAATGATAATTAGGATACTCTCAGAATAAGCCATACTACATTCCCAATGAAAGTTTTTAAAAACCTAGCTATTTACAGTAACATTTGACAAAAAGATTTAAGCTTTAAAAAAAAAAAGGAAGAGGTATAACATGTTAATTCTGCCTCAAGACATTCTTGATTGTATTATTTTGATCTTAATGCTGCCAGTTAAATTATCAGGGTCATCAAATATATTAAAATCCTTTTAAGAAGCCGATTGACATCGAAACAAACGAAAGCAGTGTATAGGACCTACATTTATCTTTAATGACTACACCAGGGTGAATCACTTGAAACTGCTATTTTTCTAGTTCAAAAACTGTTTCATATTAGTAAGTTTCATATGGTTCAACTACCACTTTACTTAAGGAATATATGGATTTTATACATATGAATATACACATTCATATGATTGTATTAAATTTCCTTTAAGAATTACTTCCAGTAACATCTTCCAGAGAAGGCATATCCATATGACTAAACTACCAATAAAGTGACAAATACCTTAAGAATTTTTAAAGAGTTCTAATTTCCTACTAATGACAATGATCAGAATGTCAATTAGAACAAAAAAAGGGAAGAGACTGACTTGCGTTTATTGATTTCCCATTATATGTCAGGCCAAACAATCTAAGAATCAAGTATTATTAAGTTTATTATCCTAAAGAGGACACAGCTGCAGTGGAACAAGGAATATACTAATTGTGGTTACACAATTACAAGTGTGCCTGAATCCAAACCCATGAATTTTACCAAGGGCACTTTTCACTGAGGGCTGTGACTTCACAGCCAAGTTTAAAGGCGATGCTTTATTGGTAACACAAGTTTAAACGGTGCTTATTTTCTTTAAAAATTACATCATTTACAGTCACCCCTGTTGGGACTTACTTGAGGAAAGAATTCCATCAATAAATTCTTGTCGGGTTATTTTCCCGTCCTGATCTTTATCAATTCTCCTGAAGAAGTCCATCACTCGAGATTTCTTATGATTCATCCATCTCATGTATTTTTTGCGCCAGATATCAAAATCAAAGTTAGCAAATTCCCTCAGCTGGAAAGGACAAAATGTATTTTGGTTAATTCAGTGCTCAAATTATATCTTACACTCTATGAATAAAGTTATTTTTAATATTTTAATATTTTTGTCTTCTAGATAAAGCACCTATCTTTCCCACTTCAAACAAAGGTATGATCTTGCACAGAGAACTCAGAAACATTTTTCCTGTAATTTCACTAGTGTCACTGGCTTTTCTTTACATATAAAAGTTCCTCAAAAAGTCAAACTGAAAAAAAAATTTTTTTAAGTTTTTATTTATTTATTTTGAGAGAGAGATAAAGACAGAGACAGAGACAGAGAGAACACAAGCTGGGGAGGGGCAGAGAGAGGGGGAGAGAGAGAGAGAATCCCAAGCAGACTCTGTGCTGTCAGTGCAGAGCCCAATGTGGGGCTTGAACTCACGAATTGTGAGATCAAGACCTGGGCCAAGATCAAGAGCTGGATGCTCAACCAACTGAGCCCCCCAGGCACCCTCAAACTGAAAATTTCTGATCATGCCAATGTGATCATGCCCCAAAGTAATAACACCTCTAGAAAGTTCTCTGCCCACTGAGCACCAGGCCCAACGTGGTAGCACTTACCTCTGTTCTCTCTCTGCTATTTGTCATTCTACCTCCTTTAGGCTTCTAAAAATTTCCCAGTTTCAGAATCTGAAACTCTAAATCTCAGATCACAGAATATAAATAATGAAAATATATGAACTATAAACGGTTACATTTTCCAGGTAATACCAAGCAAACATGTCAAGCTGGATCTTTTCTTTTGAATTTTTTAAAAAATTTTATTTGAGAGATAGAGAGAGAGAGAGAGAGAGAGAGCGCGAGAGAGCAGGGGAGGGGCAGAGGAAAGGGAGAGAGAGAATCCCAAGCAGGCTCCATGCCACCAGCACAGAGCCCAACATGGCGCTTGAACTCATGAACCATGAGATTATGACCTGAGCCAAAATCAAGAGTCGAATGCTCAACTGACTGAGCCACCCAGGCGCCCTAAGCTGGATCTGATTCCTTTTCTTAAGGAGTCAGCTTCTGCTTATGTTTAAACATTATAGTTTGACCCTTGAACAACATGGGTTTGAATTGTGTGGATCCACTTACGTGCAGGTTTTTTACAAAATAAAAAAAAAGACGTATTTTCTCTTCCTTGTGATTTTTTTCTTGTGATTTTCTCAATAACATTTCCCCTCTTCTAGCGTATTTGATTGTAAGAACACAGTATATAACAAATATACAAAATTTGTGTTAATTGATTGTTATCAGTAAGGATTCTGGTCAACAGTAGGCTATTAAGCAGTTAAGTTTTGGGGGAGTCAAACGTTATATGTAGATTTTTGACTATGCAGTGTGTGGAAGGGTGTTGGTGCCTCTAACGCTCATGTTGTTCAAGGGTCAATTGTAATTTTTTATTATACTGATTCCCTAAACCCATATCCCATATATCAGGGGTGCAGAATGTATGAGTTTTCTAACCTCTTCCAGTCTGTCCAAGGCATCATTAAGCTTCCTCCTTCTTTCCAGTGCGAGGAGCCAAACTTGCTGCCATTTGCTCACCAACAAGTTGACCCTGGGATTCTTGGTTTCGATTTGTGTCTGTGATCCAGAGGGATATAAGCTTGATGCTGGGAAGCGCTTTCCTGTTAAAATACAACTTTAGTTAGGAGGGCAGTTTCCAGGGTTCTGAAATATGTTAAGGCCGGGCCTTTATCGTTCCCAGCTAAGACTGAATCACCTTAATTATTTAGAAATATCCTATTTAGATGATGCATAATGTTCAAGTCCAAATCTGTTTTACTTACCAAGGATCTTTTGTATAAATTAGAGAAACATATCTTGACAAGGGCATTTAAATACTGGAATGATCTCTTATAAAATTATGTTTAAAAGCATTTTCCAGCTTAAAATCCATGCCATTTCAATGACAATGAATTACCTTGTGATCTTCTCTCTTGTTAAGGGATGATAAAAGAGATCTCCCAGGACAGTGAGACTTATCTTAGAATAAGCTACACAAACTCAGCTGCCCTTCTTAGAAAAAAAGGCTGAAAGGAGGGCAGGTGAGGGCAGGAGACACTGGCCATTCATTAGAGTCAGAGCAAGATACTTTACAAATTCCAATCAAATATCTAAGTGTGTGTAAAATCTCAGCGTTCATCCAAATCCATTCCCCGCTGAGATTGCATGTTTCCCGTGCAATCTTACTGCCTTACTAAAGTTTTCTCCCTCTTTTCTGGCTATTTTTCACAAGTTTTTATAATGTCACAGAACAAATGTCTCAATGCATTTTCCTCATCTACCTGATTAAATGTGGCCTAGAAAAACTACTGGCCTAAAGTCATTCAGGAAGTGAGTGTCCAAGCTGGGAAATGCCCAGAGTTCCTAACTCCTATTAGAGTTATCAATAGCTAATATTTATTGAGCATTTAACTAACATGCCAAGAAGTATGCTAACCACCTCACACACATCAGCTCATTTAATTGTTACCAGAATCCAATGAAGTTATAATTATTCCCTTATACAGATGAGTAAATTGAGGCTCAGACAGAGTTTAAGTAACTTGTCTAAGGTTATATCTCCCTAGTTGGTAAGTCGTGAGAAGAGCCAAGGAGTCTGTCTCCAGAGTTCTTAATCACATTGTTACCTTGCCCCCTTGTGCAATACAGTAACTAAAAGATCTGAAACCATTTTTTTAATTAAGGCACTATTCAGAAATACATCAAATATACCACTATTCAGAGATAAATTTTGCTTATTTTAAATCTTCTCCAAACCAGCTATTATTGTTTTAAGTGTCACTTTTGACACTCTTTTGTGGAGTCAAGATAGTCTGAGAAGTAAATAGAACCTGAAGTCATATGAACATGGGCAAAATCTATTGGACTGCTGGTCACCAATGAATAGTTAGGTCATGAACTTTACCCAAGTCATGGTTATTTCTGTTATATTCCATCTTAGGGCTAGTTATATAACGAAAGCAAATGGAGATGATGATTTCTGTTCTTGTTGCAAATTTTTTCCAGTTTCTTCTAACTAATCTAAAAGATACCCTTCAAGCAAATAAATTTACACACAGAGGCCTGGATATATCTTTTTCTTTATTTTTAAATAAGTTGCTACAGTATTTGAGCCCACGTATTCTTTCAAGGAAACCTTTTATGATAGAGAGCTCACAGAATCACCAATTGTTCTAAAATTTCAAACGACAATTCAAAACTAACTTCCTTGCTTAACCATATTCATTTTAAAGAAATTAGGGGGCGCCTGTATGGCTCAGCAGGATGGGTGTCCAACTCTTGCTTTCAGCTCAGGTCATGATCCCAGGGTTGTGGGATCGACCCCCATGTCAGGCTCTGTGTTGAGTGTGGATCCTGCTTAGGATACTTTCTCTCTCCCTCTGCCCCTCTCCCCTCCTTGCATTCTTTCTCTCTAAAAAGAAAAAATAATAAACAATAATAATTAAAGAAATTAGCCACTGCTTACTTCCTGCTCGTCCCTTATCCAGGACTGGAATATGGGACTGTAATGAGGCAGGATCAGCTGCCCTCCTCTTGTAGGTCTTGGTAACTTTATCCACATCAGGTTGTTTTCTGGTCATTTCCTCCATGAAGGTCTGAAATGTCAATGTCAATTAAATACAAGTATACCGGAGAAAACTATCTTTAGAAGTGAACTAAAAACAAAAGGATAAAAGGACCATGCTATTATTTCTGGAAAAAGGAATAAACATGTTGCATCTTTGGGGGAAAAAATGTAAGCCCACATAACAAAGCATTTACTCATATGTAAAGAATATAAAATGTGATACCTGTTAAGTAATTTCAGCATTGTAACAGTAATTTGTTTTAGTTTGAAGACCACACATAATCTGCCTGGGTATCAGCCCAAGCTCTTTCTGAAGAATCTTAAAGTGAGCATTTATCTGCAAAGCAACTAGTTAACTGGGTTGGTGCTTAGAACTTCTTTGTAGCACATTTCACTTACATATTTGAAATATTTAAGATGGCTCTGATGTACAGTGATGTAAAGCATCCACATTCAATGTGGATATATTTTAAATAGTCCTGTTAACATATATGCTATGCCAAGGCAGATAAAAGTTATTCAGGTTAAAGTTTCCATTTAACAGGTTTGACTATCTTGCCATTTCTTATCTCATCTCCTTAGGCTTACTGACTTACATATCCCAATATCTGGAATATGTGGCAAAGGCACAGATTGTGGTGAAAAGGGGTGAAAAAAAGAGGAGGGGGATAAAAGTGAAAAGTGGAGTAACACATTTCTGGAGTGTCTGTCACATGGAAGAGCTCTCATCACAGAGAACATGGCGTGAGGCACTTCAGGGCCATTTTGGACATGGATGGCTCATACCTCCATTAAGATATAATAGCGATGTTAACTCTTAGCCAACTAAGCTGACCTTTAATAATGTATATTAAACAGACTAACAAGCAAACAAATAAGTCAGCGTTAATGTGACGCCCATCATTTCAAAGTTTAAAACAGATTAGGATAGAGCAGTAGCTTTTTTTTTTTTTTTTTTTTTCTTAACAAGATGATGCACTCCCTTGTAGACAGGATATATTTGAAATACTGGTGTATTGGTGGACATCATGGGAGATGCTCAGCACCAGACAGTGGAATACACAAGCAGGGAGCAATAAAGAAGGGAGATCGCCGAAAGAGAGAACAGGATGGGGACAGAGCTGAAAATAAAGGTAAGGAATTAGAAACCCAGGAGGAACGACTCGAGGACATGAAGGTAACAAGCACAAAGCAATCTTTTGAGCAGTATGGTGGTGAAATAAAGAACCAGGGGTTAGGATGAGATTTATTTTACCTGGTGCTCTGCAATGAGGGCTTTCACCTCTTCGATTTCCTGGGGGATGACTTCCTTGTCCTTATCACTCAACGTGGTTTCAGCCCATTGCAGCCAAGCCAGCAAAGCTTCCAACAATTCCTGTTTAGCAATGAGCCCAGCCAGAGCACTTGCTAATCTCTGTTGATGCTGCTTCGCCCAGGCCAACACCTGTTGGGGAAAAAAAAAATTTCCCTGAATTTCTTTCATCTTAATTATTTAATTGATATAAAAGCCACAAAATTTAAATGTAAATTGGGATCATCCTGGGCCGGACTCATAATACTTCCAGTCTTTCTATATCCCATCCGTGGTACCAAGAGCCAGCTTGCAGAGATGGATGTCATACACATCCCAGGTTTCCTCTTGTTTTCTAATTTAAGTTCAAATATGCACTTGCTGGGGGCGCCTGGGTGGGTCAGTCGGTTAAGTGTCCAACTTGGGCTGAGATCATGATCTTGCGATTCATGGGTTCGAGTCCTGCATCAGGCTCACTACTGTCAGCACAGAGACCACTATGGATCCTCAGGACCCCCTCTCCACCTGCCCCTCCCCTGCTCGTGCTCTCTCTCTCTCCCAAAAAGAAACATTGGGGCACCTGGGTGGCTCAGTCGGTTGAGTGTCTGACTTTAGCTCAGGTCATGGTGGTGCAGTTCGTGAGTTCGAGCCGCGTGTTGGGCTCTGTGCTAATAAACAACTGAGAGCCTGGAGCCTACTTCAGATTCTGTGTCTCCCTCTCTCTCTCTCTCTCTCTCTCTCTCTCTCTCTCTCCCCCTCCCCTGCTCATGCTCTGCCTCTCTCTGTCTCTCAAAAATAAATAAATGTTAAAATAAATAAATAAACAAACAAACGTTAAAAAATTCAAACATGCATTCTCTGAAGGATCAGGTATGCTTATTCCATGTAGCACTGAGCAGAAATAAAAATAGCTAAAATCGTAAGATACAGAATTTAGTTCATGCATGCACTTCATTCCACAAGCATACGCTCGTCTGAAATACAATTCAAGTGCTGGCTTATCCAACAGAGACAGTGTGTAAGTGGGACAGAAAGTAATACAGTGAACCAAATATTTGCCTTTCCATGTTGCAGGGGCATAGCTGCAAAACTATTTCAACTTTTAAAAGTAAAAATGGACTTCAGAGACAGGTAATGCACACTGGAAGGTATTTTAAAGAGCATTTTTCTTTGCAGAGGCCTCATGTTCCCACGGTCATAAATGTATCGCAGTTGCCCCAAGTCTCCACACCCTCATTCTCAAAGCTGTTGCTGCTCTAATGATGACCTCAGACACACTGACCTCCTCAAACCTGGCCCGGATGATGGTTATCCAGTGCTTAATGGTGGTGATGGAGTCAGGATGGCACATGGCCAAAACAGCATCTCCCATGCTGGTAGCTTTATTCAGTGCGGCTCTTTTTTCTTCTAGTTTCTTCATGAATTCCTACAGCAGAAAGAAAGACTTCGATTAACTGTTGGCACTGGCTGAAAACAAAACTCCAGGGATGTGTATGTGACTGTCAGAGTTAAATAAAGAAGAACTTCAATTGGTTTATTCACAGCTGGAATAAATTCACTAATTGGGGTATTAAGAGAGAAGGGACAAAAATGGGAAATGAAGTACTTTCTAACAAGTATTTCAAAGTTCGAGGATAGGGTGACATCTCCTGCTTTACAAAGTATGTTACACAAAAAATACATTCTTCTAGATCTGGATATATTATATTAATGGAGAACAGGACCAAGAGACACAGTAATAGCACAGACAGAAATAATACTGATTGCAAAAAAATATGTTCTAACAAAGAAGACAAGAAAGTTGTATATTTAAAATAGCATGAACTGTGCCAGGAATTATAGGGATATGTACCAAAAAAGTGCCATGGAAGAGAGAAGGCTCAACAAGAAATGATAAATATTTGGGGTGAGGGGGCCCAAATGTCTAGCAGGAAGGAGTCAGGGAGAGGCTAGAGGTGCTGGGGGCCTGATCACCAGACAGCCTGTGTGAGAAGAGTCCCTTTCAGAGGCTAGTAACAGCCATTCTCTGCCCTGGAGGGGTGAATAAACCTTAAAAGGCTTCGAGAAGCTTTTGAATCACCTTTTGGCAAATGTCTTACACATATACCTGTACTTTACACCATCTGAACTGTAATTCATAGACACATGGGTCACAGAACTCTGAAAGTGTGGTTACAAATGAGCACCTCTGCCTTAAAAAGGGTCACATGCTTCCAAAACCCCATAATGAATATCAGGCATCTACTAGCACCCAATCCCTCAGTCAGGCTGACAAAGGGCTGCAGACACAGTTGACGATCAGTACTACTCATGCCATGTGATCAAGGTGATGATTTGAAAATGTGTTTCCTACAGTGTCTTGTTTTCCAGGTCTGTGAAGCTGTCACATAGCTCCTACTCTGGTATTTTGCTAAACTAACCTGTTCATATAGATATCTACTGGATATTAAGGTCCACAGGATCAGAAGGCTGTGTCTTATTCATTTGTGAGTCTTTGTGACTGAATAAATGCTTTTTTTTTTTTCACTTTTATTTACACATTTTTCCTGCTGTGGCATCAAGGCTTGATTAACAATGTACTCCATTAACATGACCTACTTTTTAAATACCATGACCTACTTTTAAAAGTATTTTAATTTTCCCCAATATAGATCCACTTAACTGGAAGGAAAACAAAAACTTTACTGGGAAAAAGGTAACAGGTCAGTAACAGGTTGACCTACTGGAAGAGGTCAACAACAGCTGTGCTCTTCCAAGGACAGGTGACCTGACCACGTACTTTTACATCACTCCTAACCTAGCAGAGCCAGAGTCCTGCCCAGAATGCTGTCGACTGGACTAGCAACTCCCTGCTTGCATTCTGTGCTCTTCCAACCCTGAGTGCTAAGTGGTTAGTGCTCACCTGGGAAAGCTTGCCAGTTTTACAGAGTGGACTATACCGAGAAGCCTCTAGTCCTGGAGCTAAGAATTTAAATACTCTGTTTTACTTTTATTTGGTCAGAGTGTGAAGGAAGCAGGAGATCAGAAAGAATGGATGATGCTACTGCAAATTATTATTACTAAGCACCACTTTTATAAAATTACATGTAATTTTACACTATTTAAAAATATTGGGGTGCCTGGGTGGCTCAACAGGTTAAGCATCCAACTCTATTTCAGCTCAGGTCATGATCTCATGGTTCATGAGTTAGAGCTCCATGCTGGCAGTGGGGAGCCTGCTTAGGACCTGCCCCTGCCCTGCTTGCTCTCAGTCTCTCACTAAAATAAATATATTAAATAAATAAATAAATTAATTAATTAATTAATTAAATATTTATAAAGATAATTTGTTGTAAAAAACAAACAAACAAACAAACAAAAAACCCCACAACACTACCTCTGCTCTCAATACCTGCCTCCTGGTGTTTCTGGGGGTTCCTTCCTGCTGTGAGGGTGGAGATACCACCACGAGGCTCCTTTCTGTAAGGTGTCAGACATGCAGCCTGCACTCCAAGAGGCTATTCTAAGACCAAAGTATGTTAGTGGAACTCGATGCTGGCTGATGGTCAGCCAAGAGTAATATAAGAGATTTTCAAAACATTGAATTGAATCAAAAATCCACAATAAATTTGCTGCAATTTTCCTACTCCTATATTCTGCCTCAAATTTAAATGGTTTATGTAGCATTTCATTCTTCCAGATAATGTTAGACAAGCTCGCATCACTTTTGTTAATGACAAGGCAAGATTTCATTGCTATAGGTTAGGCAATCCATCAGTAATCACTGTAAGCAGTCTCCACAAATGATGGAATCCATGTGACACCAGAACTCATGATGTATTTCCAACTTGACCATGAAAGATAAGCTTATTCTGTGGTGTTAAACAGAACTTTTAAATGGAAATGTTGACATCAATACTGCATTGAGTGTTAGCATTGCAAATTCCTAATTCTTTAAAGTCAAGGGTTAAAAAAACAAACAAACAAAAAACATGTGTTAACATGTATCTGGACCACTCTCTTAAGGGTTTTGCTACTTCTACGCAGTTACAAAATACAGGATGACCTGAAAACTCAGTGGCCAGATTTTTACTTTGGTTAACTATTCAATAGTGCATCTACTTACAGAATTCATTTTTAATTTATAATTTATACTACAGGCTACTTCTCAAAAGAATTTAAGTGGATCTCAATTAAAACCAGAATTGACAGAGATTTAAAAATAAAATTTGAACAAGTTATTAAGTTACTTGTCTTACTTACAAAGGTCAAAATTATTAACTTACAATTCTAATGCATTATAAATAAATTTATAAATGCCAAACGCTCATTACGGAAGTTTCGTCTTTGAAATGCACACACAAGTGCAATGAAATCGGCCAGTTTTGGTTAGAAGCCAAATAACTCCCTAGAAAATTCCCTGATTTTAGAATAACCACCCTCTTCATAAAGAAACCATGAAAAGATAGCTATACATATGTAGGGGCATGGGAACATACCTATGTAAGCCAGGAGGACACAGGTAAATTCTCAACTGTACCAATATCTTTAATTACTTCTCTCAGGGAGGGAAATATTCATGTATTTGATATTTATGATCCTGGGTCTACTTGATTTTCTCATTTAGTTTTACTTAGCATCTATATAACTCACTTTATGCTGATCAATGAGAGTCCGAAGAGCATCCTCATCATCTGGGAGAGCGCCATGGAAACGAAGGGTTTGCTCCGCCTCGGCCAGCCACTCCAGGAGGGCATGCACCACTGAGTGAAATTCCTCTGCCTAATAGTTCACACACACACACACACACACACACACACACACACACACACACACCGCAAATAAGATCCCCAAATATGCTTGTTAGTATAGATTTCTCTTCTCAGTGAAAAAAAGTCTTAAACTGATTAATGATATGCATTATTCCCATTAAAAAGATAAAGATATATGGTGCTACTACATTTTACAAATGTAATACCTCTAATATATCACAGAGGCCTATATGAAGATTAATTCACCATTTGAACAATCTGATTTTAGATACAGGGCAGCCCATTGCACACTGAAGCTGAAAAATTAATAGAGCAGCACTTTTACGTAAAGATGAGGCAACTTCCTCTGTGAGTAATTTAAATTCTTGTCAGGAAGACCAAGGCAAGGATGCTCTAAGAATCTCCTTCTCATGATTGTCCCACTTAAGAAAAGGGGGAACGGAACAGTTCCTCCCAAGAGCAGTTCTCGTTGAGGCTTCGAAACCTTTCTCACTATGTCCAGATGCAATTTGCATGACATTTACCTGACGCAGGGCTGCTTCCAATCGGGTCTGCTTTGATATAGAAAGTGCACACACAGTCTCCCAGCGTGTGCTTAGTTCCTGCATCTGGACCTTGACCCAGGAGGAGTCGTCTCGGCTGCCCTCTATGAGCTCTCGTGCCGAGCGCTTCAGGGCCTGCACGCTGCTGGTCCTCTTGCCCAGTTCTTTCTGGAAAGCCTAAAAGACCATGTTTTTAGAAAAATTAATTTTTAATTATAAAATCAAGCCAGTAAAAGACACTGCTTGGAATATACGTACACATGACATCATGTACCAATCTCTAAGACCTACAGCTTAATGACACATACTTTTCACAGAATCTTTAGAAGCTGAGTCGTGGCACACTGCTCCCACCAGAGCACTGTTAATAACACAGTCTTGTATAAATCTCTTCAATCTTGTAACATTCTCCTGAGTGAACAAACCTGATTTTTTAAAATGACACATTGGATTTAAATAATGGCAGCTATTCTTTATTTCGGTTTACACAAAAGAATCAAATTCTTTTTTTTTCTACGATTCTTTAGTATGGCATCCCAGCTCCTCTCAAATCATTACTCTAAGTGCCTAGAATGTGCTGGCTACCTCATTACTCTTAGTTAATAAACATATCTAACAGACTAACAAATAACTAAGCAGTCCTGGGCTGTCACATGGGGGTTTTGGAGGTAATGGCAGGGAATCGTACAGGGACTTGACATGCAGTCTTCTTCTCTGTAGCATGGCTTCAACTTTCACAGTATCCTGAGAGCTAACCTAGAATGTCAAACTTTAGAGGCTTAAATCTTTGTCATTTTGGAAGAAAAGTTTCCCCCACCCCTTGCCTAATTTTGATGAACTCTGAGGTGCCAGGAGTTGAACTGGCTTCCTTTGACCACAGACGTAATCCAAGAAATGAGCCCAGGGTACTTCATTTCTGATCCAAAATTCTGTACATGCAGCTAGATCTTTCAAGTAACTAATGTTACGTATAGAATAAAGTTAACTTATTTTTCTAAAACATGGTCACAAATGAGTATCACTAATCACACTTTATAATTTTGGCTATATCCATGAGTTTCTATTCTGACAATCAAATCATTCATAAAAAGGAGTCCATCTAAAACAAACCAAACATAGTGTGATGAATTCTTTGCTTGATTTCACTCTGATAGTGTTCAATGAGATGTGCCTGCAGATAGACAGACAGACACACAGAGACACACATCCATACACAGGCATAGGAAATACAGTGTCTATACAATCTGTTTGTGATAGGACGAGTCCAATAGTTCTGAGAAGACTTTCCAATGTACTTTGTATACTTAAGCCTGAGCCTTCCAATTGCATTACTAATGCTGAATGATTAACTCATTCTTGATGACCTTTAATATATAAAAAAAACCTGGCAAGTGCCGAAGGGAGTAAATGTTTAGACAGTGAGTTTATACAAATGGCATTTATGTAAAAAGTAACATTACACTATTCATTACTCATTGAATGAATGCCAGGGCATAAAAAAGTTTATATTAATCATGCACAAAACATTTGTTTCAATACAGGCAAGTAACAAAACTTAAAATTTTTGATTTCTGTAGGCCTGATCCCTGTCCTTCATTTATTCTTTGATTTTTTGATAATATTCAAATGTAACACTCTTTTATAGATATAATGAGATAACAGAACCAGGAGAGGGGAAATAAATATGCTGAAAGGACCAACCATTTAAAAAGGAATAGGTAAGATCAAAACAGGATAGCTAGGGAAATATAAAGAAAACATTTTAAAAGGAAATGAATCTCCTGAACTCAAAAATAATGAAGAGAAAGAAACACAACACGGATTCACACACAGTGCTGTATGATACCTGTATATAAAGTCTACTCTGATACCACCACTCCACGTTAGTACTGTGCCCGCGAGGTTGTTTTCAAGGTTCTTTAGGTTGTAATACAACATTTTACCATAATTTAGGACCTTACACTCCGTATCAGCTGGATGTCTTGTACATTCCTTTTTACCGGCACAAAAATTTTGAATACCCTTCAGGAGGGTTGCAAGAAACCGCTTTTCTGAAGTAATAATCAAGTCCCTCACAGCGTATACTGATATCTCATCAATTGCTGCAGTTAAAGGGGCAAGTTTAAAACAGTTTTTAAAAACAAAAAAGCAGCCTGTCTTGACCCCAGAGATCATGTTACAAATCCATACACTTATGCAATGACCACGTTCCGGGTAAATGAATGAAGAATTTTAAATTATATTCCATAATTCTTTCCACGAATAATGAAAGACTGTAAAACATTCTTGGAACATGAAGCACCAGAGAATAAAATCATTTTCTAAGTTCTAAAAGGTTTTAGATTTGGAAGTTGAAAAAAGAAAAAAAAAGTATCTCACTGATAAAGTACCTTTTCTGACTCACTTTTAAAGTTGGCTTCCTGATTCTGCTCATACGTACACATATAACATTATTAAAGACTGGTATGTAGTATGATATGCAGTCTCTAGTTTTTAAAAGGCTGAGTTAAGGGGTTACATTTTCTTCTATACTCATGATAATCAAATGAGATAAATAAAATGTCCCAGATAATGATACCTTGTGATTATCGATCAGATTCATCACTAAATCAATGTCTCCATGGACAGGCTGGTCTTCTGCCAGCTGGGGTTCAACTCTATACAGCCAATCAATGAGGGCCTGCAAGGCATCGGTGAATTGTCCAGAAAATAACAGGGCTTCCTCCAGTTTGTTTTGTCTGAGGAAGAAGGTGGAAAAATCAATGTGAGCAACAAAAAAGCCACCCTACATATCTGAAAATCTAAAATCCATTTATGAAGGTTGAGAGTACTCAAAGAAAAAATAATATATTGGTACTCACTGCTGTTTCTTTGCTTTCCTTAGAAAATAACAAAACTTTTCTCAAATTTTCTTTTTTATTCCTTAAATACATAGCATGTGTTCTCAGAAAATTCCCTCATCATCACCTCTAGAAATCAATAGCCCTTTGGTTTCTTCGTAAAAAAATATGCCTTAAAATTTTTTAATATATTGTTTCAATGTTTATTTATTTATTTTGAGAGAGAACATGCATGAATGGAGAGGGGCAGAGAAAGAGGGAGAGAAAGAATCCCAAGCAGGCTCCATGCTGCCAGCACAGAGCCCAATGCAGGGCTTGAACGCACAAACCATGAGATCATGACCTGAGCCAAAATCGAGAGTCAGATGTTGAACCGACTAAGCCTTCTAGGCACCCCTAAATTTTTTTTTATATTTTAAATTATCATACAGTAAGCTTAACTTTTCTGGGTGTACAGTTCTATGAATTTTAACACATGTATAGACTCATGTAACTATCATCATGATCAAGAAACTGAACATTTTCATCATCCCTCAATCTGCCAAATGTTGTCTATAGTCCTAGCCTGCCCCATCTTCATCCCCTTGTATTCACGTATCTCTCTGCCATGAAGTCATTTATATGACTTAGTAAAAAAGCAGATAACCTTTTGACATTGAAGGTTTTAAATATTTTTTTTAATGTTTATTTATTTATTTTGAGAAAGAAGGAGAGCACGAGTAGGCAGGGGAGAAAGAGAATCCCAAACAGGCTCTATGCTGTCAATGCAGAGCTGGACCAGAGGCTCGATCTAGTGAACCATGAGATCATGACCTGAGCTGAAATCAAGAGTCAGGCACTTAACCGACTGAGTCACCCAGGTGCCCCAGGTTTTAAAGCTTTTTAAAACCCAACCCCCAAATTTCTATATTCCTTCCATATATTCTTTAGAATATATTTTAATTTCCTTTTCTAATATAATTTTATTATTAGAATATAATATTCCATTCAATCTTGATACTGACAAAAGTAATTAGACTATGGATCTATGAAATATTTGAAAACATTTCTAAGATATTTGAATTCTTCTACTACTACATATTTCAACTGGTTCAAGTGTAATGAGAAAGAAGACTGGGAAGGAGTAGATGGAAGTTGGAAGCGAACACTGGGGTCAGATTGGTAGGACCTTGCACGACACATAAAGGAGCCTGTGTTTTGGCTCACACTCAAGGTATAAGAAGTTCCTAAAAGGTATGAGGAAGGGAAATGATAAGATCAAACTTATTTTTTAAAGAGACCACCCCAGTAGTTACATGGAAATTAGCTTATGGAAAACAACGGCAAGTCAGGTATCAGATAATATGCTTAGAGAATGATACCACTTTTGAGTGAACTGAGGAGTTAAAAATAAGTAAAAATGAACAACAAAGCCTTCTCCGTGCAGATACTGTGTAAGTGGGGCATTAGAGAGAAGAAACAACTTCTTAAAGGAGGTATTTAGGTTCCTAGAAAGTTCCCACAAAGCATCACTACTGTATGTTTGAAAGAAGCCTACAAGGTAACCAAACTGCCTTAAAGAACATTTTACCTTTCCACAGATTTTCCACAGATGGTATCCCATTTGTCTCTGAGTTCACTCAGCATGTCATCCAGTTTCAGGTTGTCATCAGCCAGGGAGGTTTTCTCCTTCAGAGAACGTCCCGTTCTGTTGGTGGTGTCATAGACAGAATGCTTGGCTCCGAGTGATTTCTGAAACTCCTATATATTTAACAGGAAAACAATGTGCATTTCTACTTAGGACTATTAAATAGGTAACAGACATCACAAAAGGCATCCCTAATAAAAGGAATCTAAACAGAGGAAGACATCAGCAAACAGGTCAGATGGTGTAGTGCTGT
This sequence comes from Leopardus geoffroyi, assembly GCF_018350155.1. Classification (NCBI taxonomy): domain Eukaryota; kingdom Metazoa; phylum Chordata; class Mammalia; order Carnivora; family Felidae; genus Leopardus; species Leopardus geoffroyi. The sequence continues at coordinate 53,954,153 of NC_059332.1, forward strand.
TGTCTACACAGGAACACACCAGGGTGGAAAAGAATCCTTACATTTTCAAACTGAAGAACTTATTTTTCCCAGAAGCCTACTATTATGAAGAAAGTGATTTCAAAGCACAACAAATCTTGAATCTTTCATAGCTATAAACCACAAATAGTATACTAGTTATAATAAAATGGAATTGCTAATCTGTTATTGAGAAACCCAAGATTTTAGAGAGGAAAAAGTAGTTAACACTCAATGAGTAACTAAATAAAGGTCTATGTGGACACAGAGTGACTCATAACGTGTAAATTTACTACAGGTTTTGTTTTTTTTTTTGTGGGTTTTTGGTTTTTTTGTTTTGTTTCATTTTGTTTTGGTCAACTAGATCTGCTGTCACACATTTTGGATGTTTACAATGATGATACGTATAATTTCATCTGTGAGCCAGGGTGAGGGGCAAATAAGAACCACATCTCGAGATTCCTATGTTCCGACCTACTGCCCCTTCAATTCACACCCCTTGGCAAGCCTATACCCCTCCTCCCCAACTCTATGATGCCCTACGAACGTCTCTCAAGATCTACAGATTACTTTTCCAGTATCAAATAGCTATATTGCTAATGTGACATCTATACTTTCCTATTTTTTACATTGTTAATCTGCATGTTTGTGTATGAAAATTTCTATGTGTGGGAAAGATGGATTATATAATCTGTCTACACAACTCAATTAAAAGCTTTTCTAAAGTAGGGATACTGTCTTTGCAGGCCTCTCTCATTATCATCTTACATTTTGTGTGTGTTTGTAAGTATGTAATAGCAAGAATGAGACCACTGCTATTGCATATACAATCTCAGAGATGTGAAGGAAGGAAGGTCAACTTAATGGGCATGTTACAAGCTCATAATATATTATGGAAACACTAACACAGTGATTTTAACTCCTGGTAGCACATTAGAATCACCTTAGAGAGTAAAATGCTATGCAAATGTATAATTTTCTAAAATAATCTTGGTTACCATTACCTAATGCATTTTTATTGCCTTTAAAGCCCAGACACTTTAGGTGTCTTAATATGACTAAGATATTTACTTGGTCTTATAATAGGAGGCCACTACATTTGGGATTTTTTTTAGCAATAAACACTATTATAATACCACGCTATTTCTAAAGTGTGCTTTCTGTAATTATTATTTTTTCTTGTTATTCTAAATAGAATATTAGTTTTAGAATCATGGCATTGAAAAAATTTTCCTCAAAAGAGCAGATGCATAAAAAAATGTTACAGCTGAATACAGGATAGATGAACACTCTTTAAAGACAGAAAAATAGCCAAAAGAGGAAAGAAAATACTTACTTTAAAATTGGCTTCATGTGCCTTGTTACCCTTATCTCAGACAAGGGTACCCTTGTACCCTTATCTCAGACAAATGCTGACTTTGGTAACAAGTCACACCAGGAAAAAGAGAGGATCTAGAAGGGTTCCTCACGTATTCTTATTTCTAGGATTCTCCAACTTAAACACACAATATACTTTCCTAAGACTCCATGACATGATATCTATGTTCAAGTTCAAACAGGCAGTGTATTTTGAGAAGGAGGCTCTCGTTTCTCCATCAGGGGAAGGAAGGAAGGTGCTGCTCCCCCTCACTCTGCTCTCAGTACTGAACATGGTGGCAGCTCACAGGTAGAGGGTGCCAGCAGAATGAGCCACTCACACGCCCTCATCTAGTCAAAGAACAGCTTCTTTCTGTCATCCTAGGATCGTGACCTCCCAAGGTGACTTAACAACCAGCATGGAAACTATCAATCGGTATGAATATGATGGCTAGAATTTTCTGATGATGATAAACCTTACATCACCCCATTTTTTCCAGCTTTCAAAAAATTATCATGTGTCAAGCAATAATAGATGATAGTTAGATAGATAGATAGATAGATGCTTAAAACTTTATAGGTTTTGCAGGAACCACTCTCCTTTTACCTACTGCACTCACCCTGAAGGCTGATGATCACTTTATAACCAGAATGACAGACCCAAATTCAAAAGAGTTGAGAAAGATGGGGGGGGGGGGATGTTCTTTGAATGCAATGTAGTAGGAATATAAAAGGTAGAAAATATAAAATAATATGTTTCTGCATCTTCTAGTCTACATAAGGAAGCCACTGACTCTATGTCTTTGAGGATAAGGATAGAATTTCATATACACCAGTTTGTGCAGAGGCAACCAATTTTCCCCACATAACTGTTTGAAAGAATCTATACGGCAAAATTTATATTACTTTTTGCTATAAAATTATCTTCTGCATAGCATTTGGTCTATGAAAGAAATTACAAGATAAGACAGATAAGTGAAAAATTGAGACGCCAACACTTGACCCCCTCTCAATCTTTTAAGTTCTAGATTGTAGAACACTGCCAGCTTTAATTTTGTATATTTTTTGTTAACAGCAATCGTAGAATGATGGTGGGATGGTCAGCAGAGAGTAAAGATACTATTGCTACTTGACTAATGTGATGGGCAGCTGGTTTTAAATTTAACAGAGGTCCACAGAGGACACCTTTTTTTTTTTTCTAGTGATGAATAAATACACAACCAAGTAAGGATTTAAAAGGTGATCTTGAGATACAGAATGACATATATGCTATTCCTAATTATAGACCCACCTTATGCTGTGCAAGCTGTGTTTTTATCTTGTCTGGATCATTGGCAATTTCCAGTTCAGAATCCAAAGACTTCTCTGACTCCTCTAGCCACTCCATAAGTTTACTCCAAGCTTCATGGAACTGTAAAAGAAATACACATCTCAATCCAGAGAATTTCCTGGTATGCTCCCTATATTTTTAAAATAGAAATTAATAGGGGCGCCTGCGTGGCTCAGTCAGTTGGGCGGCTACTACAGCTCAGGTCATGATCTCGCGGTCTGTGAGTTCAAGCCCTGCGTCGGGCTCTGTGCTGACAGCTCAGAGCCTGGAGTCTGCTTCAGATTCTGTGTCTCCCTCTCTCTGCCCCTTCCCTGCTTGCTCTCTCTCTGTCTCTCTCTCAAATATAATAAACATTAAAAAAATAAAATAAACAAAATAGGAATTAGTATTAATAAAAATGTTTAAAATACTTAATTCAAATTTCCCCTAAAAAAGAAGAAAGTAGTAGCTTTATTGGATTCGTCATGTCTTACTAACTCTTGGCTTCTGTGGTCGGGCCCCCACAGTCACTTTGTTGTAACTCATTGAAACATATAAACTTTAACAAAAATAGAAATGAGCCTAGAAACAGGGAACACCAGGGAGAACTTCCCTCCCTTTCCTTCTGCTTAGCAATTAATGTAAACTCTCAAGAGAATTTGATTTGCCCACTGCTGTCACTGACAGATCTAGGTTTACTTCTAAGGTGTTTAATTCCCATGTTAAGGAATAGGAACAAAAAGGGAAAGACAAAGGATAAAATTAATAAGCTCGCCTTAAAAAGTAAAAGAATAACAACAATAGAAGTCCATAACATTCCTATTTAATACAAAAGGCATTCAGTACCTTTACTGCTACTACCAAAATCCTCAACTTAACGCCTGGGCCTCACTTACTGGTTTTATATGTAAGAGCACCCACAGCACTTGAATTCTAACAAAATAGAATTCTCTTTGGCCTCCATGATTTTGCAATATTCTAGTGCTGTGTATACTTGGCTTCAGCCACAGTCTCTTTTCTGTTTATCACAGAGAACTAGCGGGTACTATTTTTGGATCCCAAATTGTGAAATTGGTTATAAATTATTTCTCATAATAAACTTAAGTGAACAGATACATAACAAAAACAGAAGTAATCAAAATAAAATCTGCTTTATATCAAAGCACACTAATAAAGAAATAACAAGAAGACATTTAACAATCAGCACAATAAGAGCACGGGATCACAAAGCTGACAGCGCCCGCTGAGATCACCTCATCACAAACCAGCTCTCCTGACCTCTCCTTCCCACAACTCCAATTAATTTAAATACAAAAATAAAGAGGCCAGAAGAGGTATATAAACCGCCAAAGTCAGAGAACTATGATCAACATCTGAGCCCCAAACTAAGAAAGTAGGATAATGAGAAATAAAGAAATAGTCGCAGTGTTTGGTGGTCTTACCACAATTAATATAGGCTATAACAGACGGTAAGTTTAATGATACAAACGCACAGGTTCTAAGACTGGTCCTGCTTTAAAAACTATTTTTAAGCCACATAAATACAAGAAATGCCATACTTTTGTACCTAAAAGCAGTAGAAAATTCACAGATTAAGCCAAATGAGAAAATAAAATTGACAACATGGAGAAAGGAGAAAGACTTCTATAAATTAGATGTTCATAACTCAAGAAATGCCCATACTACCGAGGACACTGCTCGGTGCAGAGAAGAATGTCAGGCTTATCAATACTGTCTCATAAAAACAAGAAGAGACCGATTCTATTCCACAATCTCACTGATAACATTGAACGCATCATACATCCCACTCAAAAAAAGAAATAATATGGCATGTAATCCTACAACAATGCAATTTGTCATTTCTAAGCTTTTAACAAATTTATTCTGAGAGCATTATTCACAGAAACATTTGACTCCCAGACATCTTTTACATCACCCAACTGAGCCTGGATCCCCAGAAGAATGGAGTCCAATACCAATTACAGAAACATGGAACTGAATGGGGCAAAAAGACTCATAAAATTCAGCCTCAACGTTACAAAGAGTTTCTAGTAAAATTCAAAGATAGTTGCCAAACAAGGTGGGCACATCTCTCTCCCAGAGTAGAGAGACACATAATTCTACTTCTTTTTTGTGTTTAGCCTAAGAATGGCATATTAATAGTAGGTGAAGAGAGTTAGGGGAGTTCTTGTGAGACCCGTGAGATTCTCTAGATGAAAAGAAAAAGGAAAAAAGAAGCCTTAAAAGGTTCAAACAATTCATTTAAAAGCAGGGTGGACAGCAATAGCACTGCCAGGAATTTACCCAAGGGATATAGGAGTACTGATGCGTAGGGGCACTTGTACCCCAATGTTTATAGCAGCACTCTCAACAATAGCCAAATTACGGAAAGAGCCTAAATGTCCATCAACTGATGAATGAATAAAGAAATTGTGGTTTATATACACAATGGAGTACTACATGGCAATGAGAAAGAATGAAATATGGCCCTTTGTAGCAATGTGGATGGAACTGGAGAGTGTGATGCTAAGTGAAATAAGCCATACAGAGAAAGACAGATACCATATGGTTTCACTCTTATGTGGATCCTGAGAAACTTAACAGAAACCCATGGGGGAGGGGAAGGAAAAAAAAAAGAGGTTAGAGTGGAAGAGAGCCAAAGCATAAAAGACTCTTAAAAACTGAGAACTGAGGGTTGATGGGGGGTGGGAGGGAGGGGAGGGTGGGTGATGGGTATTGAGGAGGGCACCTTTTGGGATGAGCACTGGGTGTTGTATGGAAACCAATTTGACAATAAACTTCATACATTGAAAAAAATAAAAAATAAAAAATAAAAAAATAAAAGCAGGGTGGAACTGTATCAAAATACCAGAGAAGAAATGAGAGCTTGTCAACAAGCGTAAAGATTCAGAAAGGTGAGGAGTACCGAGCAGCTTAGACACAGAATCAGCCCTTTCAGGAAGCTGTCTGGAGGGCTGGTGTCTGCCTCTCAGCCCTCAGAGTTTGTGGACAAAGTCTGGCTTAGGACTAAACACAAGGTAGCAATATACTAAAGTCTGATGACTTACTCCAGCTATGAGAGTGGAGATTGCAAGCACAAAGGAAAAAAACAAACAAACCCAGTAACAAAAAACTTGAGCCTCTTTTTGGATCTTAGTAAGAGTGGGTCTATGAAGCCAAGCTATAATCAGTCTTTTCAAGATTAGTCCCCAGGTCCAGAAGGTGCTAGGGCAAAACATGATGTTATCATTGAAACTTGGGCCCTTTTCGGGTCTGTGCCCTGTGCCATGATTGTTACAACCAATACAGCCTACGATAAAAGTACTTGAATGTCATCATATATATTTCAATACCTAGAACTGATTTATTGACTAGTTTAGAAAGGTTTACCTGCTTGGCTCTTTTCCTTGCATCATCCAAAGATCTCCCTCTTTCTACTAACCGCTGAACCACTTTTTCCCACCGACTTTGTACACTGATCAGTAGATTCTTAATTAGGACAACGTCTTGTTTCTGACTGAAATACTTCAGGTGGGTCCCAGTTTTGTCCAGCTCTATTATCTGCTCACGGTGAGAATTTACTTCATTGGCGAAGACCTTTCCCAAAAAGAAGGGTGGAATTAGAAACACATGAAAAACTGTTCTGTTTTATAAGTGCTTCTGGTGTCATAAGCTGAAACCATTTTAAAGGACAAAATAAAGTTTCTAAACTACCAAATTCATACTTCTGACATGAAAACAGTCTGTGGTCTAAAAAGGTCTGAAATAAGAATACTATCCATCTGAGTTACATCATACCTTGTGTTCATCGATTTGAAACAAGACTGTGTCCAAGATAAGACTTGGCCGAGAAGCTACATTTAGGGTCTGTTCAGCCTGGGTTAGCCAGTTGATGAAGTCTTGGAGGGAATTATGGAACTCCATTGCCAAGTTGAGGGCCTCTTCCAGTTTAGTCTGCAAAGGCAGATCATTTAGTATTTGATGATAGTTAAGTGTCTTCCCCCCAGTTTAACCACTCTCTAGCAGATTTCCTTCCCATCCACCCTTTCTTTATACCTAATCTGTATTTCTGTATTACCTAAACAGTTTATGAGTGTAATGGGCCTTCACTAAAATAATGGCAAACCAAACCCCTTTTAGTATAGTGAAAAGATCTCCCTGCAGCTAAAAATAATCTGATATACACTAAAATTGTGGTTTGAGGTCAATGAACCACAGAATGCAATTACTAAACAGATGTCTTTTATATCTTTATATAAAAAGAAAACTTGACATTCACATGATTAATCTGGGGGGTCAAAATGATGTGAAATATATATACATTATGGTCTGTCAGTGAGGGAATACAATCTAGTATTCCTCGCCTATCATTATTCTTATAGCATTAAACAGTGATATTTTTAATCCCTTTTCATGGACTTTTGTCATGGAAGTGCTTATTATATACACAATCATCTCACTCTCTTGACTCCCTCTTTCCCTTCCCACTATATACATAAGTAACTGTGATTAGAATTATTTAACAATCCAGAATTCGAGTGGTTCACAAATTTAAAAATACACCTAGAAACACTTGATCTATGATCTGTGTTGGAACAGACTGCTTTAACTCTATCTTCCTGTGTGAAAGAGAATACTATTTTCAATTGACCCCATGATACCTCCAAATGTATACAAAGAAAATTTAAACATGGGGTCATTAAAAGTTCCACTGCTAATTCTACTCAGAGATTAAGTAAATCTCGTGAAATAAAACATTCATTCTATTACATTAATTAAAGCACATACTTTCCTTTCATTGAGTTTGGTTTCCACCGATTCCCATTTTTCTTTCAAGTTATTTATGTCTTGGTCAATTGTCTCTGCAGATTTGGGGCATCTTGCAAGCATCTGCTGGCCTTTCTGCATCAGACTTTTGTATGTTTCTTCTTTAACATCAAAGGCAGCACAGATTTCCTACATTGAGATATCCCCCCAAGTTAAATCATTTTTAAGAGAATAAAATCTAAGAGTTCCTTTCCCAGGTCATCAATCCCAAGCCCCTCATCATATAGTCACCTTTATCTAACATACAGAATAACTGTGACACATTCAAATATTTCACTATATTAAAACAACACCTAAGCCTGTAGACATATCCGTCTGCCAGAAATCTCAGAAATGGTGCTATCATTATCAGTTCAGTCCAGCATGGTAAAGTTGGTAAGTAACTTTTATGTTATCAAGAAAGGTTTCACTGTGCAGTAACCAATCAGCTCGGTGACCTCGAGCAAGTGATTAACTTCTCTGAGCCTTGTTTTCCTTCTCTGTAACATGGGCTTTCTAAGTCTCACCTCAGACTATGACAGTGGCTATAATAATTTTTGGGATAGTTTATTTCTGTGCTCAGAAGGCACACAACGAATAGAAAGTGAAGGCTCAATACAGTAAGATATTTTAAGTTGATTGTTCGGACTTTGGAATCACAAAAGACAAATTCGGGATACTATGAATATTACTCTCATTTATAACATCTTTAAAGCTTTCAACTGGAATGCAATGTGTTTCTTCTACAGAGAATACAAAAAAATTATGAAAACAAATTCAGAATTTAATATCAAAACAAGAGTTACATTCATGTAAAAACTTAAGACCAGTTCTCCACAACACCTGTATGATGGTTACTTCCTATCCAAATCCCCAAATTCAAAATTATTTACAACCAAGTGTGGTTTCAATAAGCTCTCACAACAACGTTGGACATCTGATAAAGAATACAGGCTTGGATGTATAATGGCCCATTTCTTTTGCCCAATCCCCAAGCATATCTACTCTTATTTCTCAAGATACTAATTGTCAGCATTTGAATATTAAAAAAAAACTTTCTGATGCAAATTCACAAGTATAAAAGAGGATTAGTTTTCAAAATATGAAACAGACTGTTTTATCTTAAAACTTCTAAACCTGAATTATAATGTAAATGAATAGGAAATGCCAATAAATCAAAGTCTAAATTCAATTTGTCAGTCTCCATTTCTGTGAAAGAAAGCCAGAGTCTCAAGTTTCATTATTTTTTCCTCTTTTAAGAGTGGACAGTGCCACAGAATCTGGGTGGGAACAGCCCATAGGCACAATGTTCCCACTGGACAATGAACTAAACAGAAGCCTCCCCTTGTTCACAGCTCATATAGGTGTGAAGTTGAAGATACAGCCCTATCACCATTAAAACAAACAGGGGTGCCTGGGTGGTTCAGTCGGTTAAACCTCTGACTCCTGTTTTCGGCTCAGGTCATGATCTCAAAGTCTCCAAGTTTGAGCCCCACCGTGAGGCTCTGCACTGAGGGTGCAAAGCCAGCTTGAGATTCTGTCTCCCTCTCTCTCTGCCCCTCCCCCATTCTATCTCTATCTCTCTCTCCCTCTCTCTCTCTCTCTCTCTCTCTCACACACACACACACACACACACACACACACTTTCTCTCTCTCTCTCTCTGTCTCTCTCTGTCTCTCTCACTCACTCAAAATAAATAAACTTAAGAAAGTAAAACAAATAAACAAGTCACTGTTGAACAGAACAAGAATATATTTTCCAGCCTTCCATGAAACTAGACGGGAGTATCATGCTTATACCAATAATTTTTAAGTCAATTCTGACGGCTTTCGGGATTTTTCTTTTCACTGAAGGTACAACAGTTTATAATTTACACAACGTTTTATTACTATCCATACAAGTTCATCATTTTATGGTGCAAATTAGCTTCTAAAAAATACCTAGACTTCTAGGTACTTCTGGCACACTCATCTCTGAAATAAAGAATAAGTTCCGACTTGAAAAATTTAATCAATAAATGGTGTTTCCAGCACTTACACATAAAGATTTCTGCTATAAAACTGTATATCCTTTAAACTTTCTCCCACAATTTATTGGTCACCAGGACCCACACAAAATGGTCAGTGTCTTTCTTATCTGAGGCTAGAGCTGTAGGAAATAATATACTTACCAGGTGGGCATTAAGCTGCTCCCTGGCTGTTTCCGGTAACCCCCCCAGAGGTTTGGAGGCTAACAGATGACGCTCCGTGTCCGTCAGCCACTGCTGCAAATCCTCAATCTCACCATGGAACCCTTTGGCCTGGAGTGATACAGAATTTTAAGTCTGGGCCATAAACACATTGTCACTTTTAAGGAGAAAACAATGTCTGAAGGAGCCTGGCCTGCTAAGCCTCTCTCTGCGTTCTTAACAACAGGCAGGTCCAAGTGGATTTGCCTTGCCTTTCTTCATGGTGAGAGCTCTGGCGGATAAGACTATTACACTAAGAGCCAGAGGGCTGCCTTCTCATCTGCTGCGTTCTTTATCCCACTTATTTTTACTCCTCTCCTACGGTACACAAATTAAACAGGGTCTGCAAACCAATGAAAGAATTCCATACTATTTTGGTCTGGAAGGCCATGAAAGGCTGAGAATCTACTCTCTTATTCACCTGGCGCAAGGCACCATCCAGCTGCTGCTTCCTTTGTTCTGTTTTTTCCAAAACATTTTGCCATCGTTGATTTAGAATCTCTAGCTTGTTCTGAAGGTTGCTTGCTTCTTCTCCTGCACTTGATGCAATTAGATCATTTCCTGCTTTGTTAACAGCTTCCACTGTGGACTGATGGGCTAGTACATCATTTTGAAGCACCTGAAAATATGAAGAGAACACTATGTTTGCTAGCTCATAACATGTTAACAGTGCTTTTAATGCAACTGTTTTATTTGCTGAAGATAGAACATTTGGGAACAAAACCATTGTCTACAGAAAGTTTTAATACTAAAAAAGTGTTCAAATGGTGGACTTCTTTTCCCTTAACTTTGCAGCTTTCCTGGATATACCTTTAGTCTACCTTGAAATGATTATCAAAGAACATTTTGCTAGTTCTTCCCATTAGAATAACCTTATATTGAGGACATTAAGTATCTAGAGATTTTAATGAAAAGGTTATGAAAGTTTTCATTTGATTCAAAATCATTTTGATTGAACTTAATTTTCATGTCTTAAGTAAATAACTTGAAAAATATTTTGATTTCTATATATCCATTTTCAAATACAAAATTATTACACTCTTAGATAATGCCATGCTTTACAATTAACACTCTAAGAGGAAAAAAAAAAAATTACCACAGACTATTCTTCAAGCTTCTCTCATTGGAAAGATGCTACAATTAACTGCTAAGTAGACAGGAATCTTATGATGCCCTGACAGTACAGGAAAAGAGATTTCACTGGACAACAGGAATACTCAAGCCCAGCAATCAAAAGTGTAGCTGTTCCTTTACAAGAAAATGCACATTTGAAGTGTTCACTACAGATTCCAATAAATAACACCTTCCTTATGTACAGTGAAAATATCAGAATAGACCAATAATGCTTAAATGTGCTAACATGGGACAAGAATGTTAAGTGCAAAAAGCAACCACAAGGCTAAAAAACCCAGAAATTACACTGAAAAGAATTGCACTTTAAAGAACAAACAGAGCTGGGGCACCTATTTGGGGTGGCTCAGTCAGTTAAGCATCCTACTTCAGCTCAGGTCATGATTTCGCAGCTTACGGGTTCGAGCCTCTCTTCGGGCTTTGTGCTGGCAGCTCAGAGCCTAGAGCCTGCTTTGGATTCTGCGTCTCCCTCTCTCTGCCTTTTCCCCAGCTCACACTCTGTCTGCCTCTCTCTCTCTCTCTCTCTCAAAAATAAATAAACATTAGAAAAAATTTAAAAAAAAGAACAAATAGAGGTTAGGAATCATTTCAAGAAAACCGCAGTTATGTTTTTGGAAACCAGAAGAAACCTTCCTCTCATGTTAGTAAGGGCCAATGGTAATCTTTCCCTAGATTCACTGACTCAGGGTTAACAACAAGAGAGAAAAGAAACATCATGTATCATCCTACATAAGGCATCCCACATCTGGAGGGAAATCCAGAACAGGGGGATTTTTAGTGAAGAGCACTAATCATCTGTGATAACTGTTTTTCTGACGATATGCACTCATTCTCTGAGGCACCTGTTAAGGAAGTTAAAGGCTATAAAATCAACTGAGGAAACATTCCCTCCCTTCCTCCAGCAACTGTGCTAGTGATTTTAAGCCCTTTAACTTGTGACCTTTGAAAAATGGAAGAAGAAGGGAGGACATATCTCTAACTGCTCAAAGGTAGATAAACAGAAATAAAAGATCCCTACCTCATGCCCGGCCAAAATAACTGGATCGTGGTGTCTCAGTGTCCCACCTCTACTGGACTCTACAAAAATTCCTGTCACTGATGTATGTTGCATTTAAGGACAACTGCTAAGTTGGAATAAACATATTTTTTTTTTATGCAGAGTCAGTCTGACCAGTCATTACTATTCTTAGAAAGGTATAAAATAGACATTAAATAATAAAAAATATTGATACAAAATAGGTCCTAACTGCTGGGCAGTTAGATATGGCTAGGCAATGATCATAAATAAGACAGAACCAGGTAAGAGAGGGAGAGAAATTTAAATTAGGGTATGGTTACTGTGGGGAAAAGTATGAAAGAAGGAAAACTACAGCAAGAATACTAAAAAACTCTTTATCATGATAGTAAAGTGCCAAAAACTCACCTTTCATTTTAAAATGAAAAAAATTATTAAACATTTTCTCTTTGATAATCAAGGAAAACTTATTTAAGGTCAGAATTTACGACATAACCTTAGGTAAGATGCCTTATTAATGTGAATGCTCAAGTTCTATGAAAGACTGGACCGTCAGGATAAACTCGACCAAGCATCACCTTTTATTCATTAAGCCTATTGACTTAAGAGATAGGGAATTTTCTTTTCATCTGAAAAAAAAATCATTTATCTCACTTCTCCTGGCCAAGTCAATGGCTTTGGTCATTTGCACAAAGATTCTAACAACTGCGTTTCAGGATTTATGTTTTTAGTCAAATGAACTTTATCGTAATAAACTAGAATTCTGCTCTCAACCCCCCACAAGTTCTGCTCTGATGACCTACCTAGGCTGGATATCATCTAAGCCTTGAAGATGCCTCGGGCTATCAGTTTGGGGCCCACTGTGTTGAGCTCCATGCTTTCCTCCTCCCTAAACCCTCCAGGTTGTACAGAGATAGGGTATTTTCTATTAAGATTTGTCAACCAAGGGCCACAAACGTGACAACAATGGGCACCTGGGTGGCTGAGTCGGTTGAGCATCTGACTCTTGATTTCAGCTCAGATCACGATCTCACTGTCTGTGGGTTGGAGCCCCGCATCGGCCTCTGCACTGACAGTGTGGAGCCTACTTAGGATTCTCTCTCTCCTTCTCTCTCTGCCCCTCCCCTGCTCTCTCTCTGGCTCTGTCTCAAAAATAGTCTAAAATATATAAAAAAAAAAAAAAAAAAAAACTTAAAAAAAAAAAGAATTGTCAATCAAGTATCACAAAGATGACAACATAAAGTTGTTGTGTATGTACCTCAAAATATTATTAAAATTTTTAATTTAATTTAATTTCTAATTTAAAGCTATCCATCATGTTCAGGACATATAAAAACCCTTTTAAACATAATAAATATTGTTTAAAACCAATTCAGAAAGAAAAGGACTAAGACACAGAAAGCCAATGAGAAGTCAGGGAGACACGGAGACTAAAGAACAAACCTCCACAGAGTGAGAGATGCACAGGCAAGCAGAAAGATGTTAGATATGCCAAACACACAGCAGGTGACACACACATGGCGCTAAGGGCGACCAGAGGAAAAACATACACACAGCCTGCAGCGGAACAACATTTTGAGCCTATGACTTTTTTAGGGTATCCCCAACCACTTTTAAAACTAGGCTATGTCAATCCAGTGACAGGGATAATCAGGGATTTAAACCAATATCTGCCACGCAGCCTGGAAATTTAGCCAGAAGTTTCCCATCCTTGCCGTTTTGGATAACTGCCCTGAACAATGAGGAAAAAAAAATTGTTTATAATCTTTTAAAAAGTGGGTTTTAAGGAGTTTAGCCTTCAGTTACAAATGTCAAATATGAACCTGAGCTATCATCATCAACTTGAAAAACACATAAAGAGGAAACATACCAAAACAAAACTCTGATGACATTAGAAACGCACAGAGAAGAAACACAACACGCAATCACAGCTACATACATGGTGCTTGGCGAGTTCAATTTCAATGGCCTTAGGGTCTCCTCCCACAGGCTTCTGTTCACTCAGCAGGCCCTCAGTGTGTGTCAGCCAGGCAAGCAGCTCATCCAGGGCATGCTGGAACTGGCCCAGTGCTAACAGAGCACCTTCTAGCTTATGCTACAGAAACAGTGGAGAGGAAGAAAATCCATATGAATTCGATATCATGAATGACATACATTTATAAAAATAACAAGAGCAAAAAAGAAAAATCAATTGTTGCACACTGTGTAATTCTGTAAGCATATCCAATGAAGCCCAATTATACCCTACATTTTACGTTTGACGTTCCTTGTGGTTAAAAATGGCATGTTGAGAAGCAGGAAGAGTTCTAATAAAATAAGAATTTATGTAGGGGCTTCAAAAGTTTATGTGCTTAATCACCTATTTTATTTTTTAATAATGATTTTACCTGAACTTCTCTAACTTCCTAACAAAAGTCTTGGTGTTTACCTGTCTGTTGATAATTCTTTCATCCAGACTATCCCATATCAATTTCAGCTCCATCAATGGGTCTTGAACAGTGTGTTTGTCGCTCTCTTCTGTTACTTTCTTCAGCAAAAGCTCTGCTTGATGATTTAGTCTCTCCATTTCTATCTGTTGTTGGTAGGCCTCTGATTTGAATTGCTATTTTTTAAAAAAGGAGATACACAAGGAAAATGTGTTCTAAATCAAAACTTTAAACAATAAAAATTCTATGGATTCAATATTTATTCTAATTCATATTTACTATGGCCAGGGAGATGAAGAGGAATAAAATCTAACACAAAAGAATTACAAATAAAAAAAGATGAGAGAAATATACTTTCTTTATTCAATGTTTTATAAATGCTGGAAAGATATTTCTATTTATAATTTTGACATCTCACTTTTGTTCTCAATAGTACAAATTTAAGGTATTTCCAGGTTAACCTTATTCCAATGCCTATTATATTCAATAAATGAGCTTTGATACACTGACCTATATGAACCCCTCCCAAAAAAATCTCTAAGAAACCCAGATTAACATTTATTTCCTGCTCAGAAACAGTGCATCCACTGAACATTTTATGTTTTCTGTAGCTGTGCTGTGTTCGTTGATATTCAGTTATTCCTATGCCTAACCTACTGCTGACTCAGAATAACATTATTTTTCTCCCAGCGCTCACTAACACGTATTTAATGATCTTGGCTTTGGCAACCAACACAGGTTAGCAAATGGTTGCTTGTAGGAGGAAACTGTCCTTCACAAAATATTTATTTTTTATCTGTAATAGTAAATCATTAAGTAGTACGTTATTAATGACTAAATAGTCCCTTAATTTTTTTCAAACATGAAAATAATAATTAAAAAATAATAACTAAGGTATCATGAACACTTTCTTTGTTCTAACAAACTTATAAAGAAAATAATTTTATTCTCAATTCAAGTTAAGGACACAAAAGTGAGACCAGTTAGAGAACTGTCCCGAGGTCCTTTGGCTAAGTAAGTGAATGCACTGGGATGTAATCTCAAGACAACCGAATCTCAGAGACAGCACTCGTAAGCAGCCTGCTGCATGAAAACTACTGAGATATACGCAAATATCAAAAAAAAATGTACACATGTAAATGTACAAAAAGTATATATCATGTGCTTACTACATGACCCACATAAAGGTAAAGAAAATAAAACACAATCTAATAATGGCAACAGTAATAATTTCTAAATGAAATATTCTATATCACACATAGAGATGAAAATGCTATAATTTTAAAGCCAGATAATAAATGTATATAAACATCTAGTAGAGTTCATTGAAAATGGCATGATGTCTCTTTGGATGGGGACTTGAAATTAGGATGGAAACAGCTGATCCCACTTGGATAAATGATCATCAGCACAGAGGAATTCAAAGAGGAAACAGTCCAGCCACTTACACAGCTGGAGATCAAGAACCACGAAAGTAAAAATTACAGAGGAAAGCAGATAGAAAACAATAAACATTTTTACAAAACAAACATTTTGGGAAACACTATTATACCAAGGATGTTTCTTCAGCCTGTTAGACTAAATGGATTACTCTGACCCACTGAAAAAAACAAAAATGTTATATGTGTATCGAGGACAATGATACACCATTGAATAATAAAGTTATAAAAATCCTTACAGTATGAGCTACATGTGTATAAAGTATACACCCACACCCTCCCACCCCCTTCCCCTCTTCAGTGTGCTCCCAGCATAAGGATTTCTGAAAGGCTACAGATCAAATCTTAAGAGAAGTTGTATGTAACATTTTTGGGTAGCTTTTCAAAAGCCACCTTTTTGGTTATCATTTTCTGACTTTTCTATAATGAATAGGTATTGATTTAAGAAGAAGAAAACTAGTATTTTGTATCATTTAATGAGAACTTATATGCTGCTTATTATGTAATTATGCTATATTAAACTAGTTTCACAATCAAAATGTTAATACTTTAGCTATGTAAAATAAATTTGTGTCAAGAGTCCCAGGAATAAAGAACATAAAAATACAATCTCTGATAAATTAATGAACCGCACACATACCTTTAGCTCTTCAATCTGCTGCTTGACAGTTTCAAGATCTGTTCCAATTGGTGACATTGAAGCTAATTTACCACCTGCAATATCTACCCAGTCAAATATTGCCTGAAAAACACATTAGCCCATGAGTTATTAGTACATCTGAAATTGCTATAACATCCCAAGTGCTACAGAAAAGTACAATCATAAATCTATACAGATATTATGGAATGAGCCTATTTTACAAATTAAGATGGTTCACCTAAATAAGTAAAAGGAACAATATGATGAAAAAGTTGTCCCAAATATGCAATAGATAGAACCTTCAATTCTGCAACCAACTTTGCAAAGGAAATTCTTTTCTGAATGGAATCTTAGAATATTAACAACTTTCAAAAAAGTGCATTTGAAAAAGTTTTATAAATTCAATCACATGAAATAGACATAAGCATAGAGAATTCTAAGAGGAAGATTATGTAAATATATTGAAAGAAAAAGATTTCAAAGCCATCTGTTTTTTCCAATAAAGCAAGAAGTTTATTGTTTAGCACTTGAGTAAAATATTTGGCCCAGCTAAAGCCTTACACATTATTTAGATTACCATAAAAATCCTGCACATACCACAATTAATATTATGACCATGATTCTGAATTACAACATAGACTACAGAATCTATTTTTCCTGTTCTTTTTATGTAATATAAACATTTTAGGAAGGCACAACTCACATTTCTTTCAGATACTGAATGCACAAAATTATTCTGGACTTTAATGAAGTTGCCAGACCATATAGTAGGAGGAAGAATCTTGGAAACTATCTGTTATTTGCATTTATCACTAATAAACCCAATAACTTAAGCAGTAACCTGGGAAAATATATATATATATACACATATATATATATATATATATATATATATATATTTAATGAGAACTTATAAGCTGCTTATTATGTAATTATGCTATATTAAACCAGTTTCACAATCAAAATGTTAATACTTCAGTTATGTAAAATAAATTTGTGTCAAGAGTCGCATGAATAAAGAACATAAAAATACAATCTCCGATAAATTAATGAACCCCATGCATACCTTTAGCTCTTCAATTAATAAAAACATATATATATATATATATATATATATATTTTTTTTTTTTTTTTTAGTTTACAGTCAAACCCTGAAATGCCTAGAGCTTCTGGACCTTTCAACATCTCATTCTAGCCAATCTCAGCTATTTAATAAATCAAGTGGCCCTTCATTCCCGCAGATGATGCTCCTAACCTATAATGGGCCTTGTCTGTCTAGCAGGGGTAATGAGAGAGTAAAAGTTAAGGTGCCTCGGGGCACCTGGGTAGCTTGGCTGGT